>NC_064618.1:562346600-562971600 GCF_023898315.1 Schistocerca nitens | reverse complement strand
TAACTCCACACTGATGTGTTTTGTAGTAATTTCTGCCCTGTGATAGGTAATTAATTTGAACTCATTATTACTCTTCACTGAATATTTCTCACTTGTCCGACCAATAAGTATTATGTTCACCTTTAAGGAAACTGTAGTTGTGGGACATGTATCGTTTAAAGTAACAGTGTTTTCTGCAGAGTTAGTGGGCAGATGAAAATGAGCCAAATCAAAAAATAAGACTCGAACTCTACAGTTAGGGTATTATGACCTATAAGACTAGCCACTGCATGAACAGGGCAGGACATCTAACAATATGGAATGACAATATTTGTCGTGAGCGTGTTTACAGTGTTGCCAAATTCCATTTCTGTAACATTCTATTTCTATTGAGAATGTTCACGAGACGGAATTCTGTTAGAGACATATCTGTACATTCATTCTGCAAGGAATCGTGCTGTAATGTCTGGGTGTGCGAATTTGAAAGTAGGTAGCTGCTTTGTACAGCACTACTCGGTTATTCTACCACATTTGTTAAAAAAAACCATAGCGAGAACAATTTTTCTCGCAGGTAGAAGATGTAGGACACCTATGGAAATTGAAGAAAGAACTGAATGGTGATGTAGCTTAATGTGCCAATAATATCTCAATAAAGCTATTCAGAGCGGCGGGCTTTCATACAGGAGATGATATCATTCGTAAATAGACATAATCAATTTTTTTAAACACAATCTACTACAATAGCGACGACGTTACGAATGGTATAGAAAGCGTGATAGAGTGAGTTAGGCAAACTGTAGGTCTTAGATTCGACGTTGGTTACATGATCATTTTATTTTTATTTGCAGCGAAACGCGTTGGTGTATATGATCGAAAATAAGAGAGAGGACTGTGTATTTAAGTTAGACGCTGGTTTATGGCTGAAAAATTAATAAACGAAATACCATTATTTCAGGAGGTGTTTATGATATAAATTTCTCTCAGAAATTTATTGAAAATTAAATGTCACGTTGGAAAGGAGTCATTCATACACTGTTTATGGTGGGAGAACAGTTTATGCTACCAATGTTTCTAAGCAGCTAATTCTAAAAATTTATATTGTACGATAAAGAAATTTGTACGTGACTGATGTGTGTTAAGCATCAAATTTATTGTATTCTGTTTCTACGACATCTAATTTGTAACCAACGTAATGAAAGCGATAATAAGCTATTACCAAAAACTGAAGTGAAGGGAAAAAAAAGAGAAAGAGAATAAAAACCAAATCCATTTTACAGCTGGATCGAATCCTCGTCCCTCAGTAAAATTTCGCGTTACTCTACCACGCTTGTTGCAGACAGCGGTCATTTTAATGGATGATAAGTAAATTCATGTCGTTAAAAAAGGTTCGCCAAGGTGTACGGATTTAGGGAGAGAGAGCTGCTACCTTAAACCGTGTCACCAATTCATACCCTTGTCAGAGTTCGCTACGTCTGAAGTCGATTTTTGTACTGTTGATCACTGGAAACATGTTGCCTGGTCAGACGAGTCTCGTTTCAAATTATGTCGAGCGGATGGACGTGTCCGGGTATGGAGACAGCCTCATGAATCCGACATGTCAGCGGGGACTGTTCAAGTTGGTGGAGGCTTGTAATGGTGTGGGGCGTGTGTAGTTGGAGTGATACGGGACCGGTGACACGTCTAAATACGACTCTGACAGGTGAGACGTACGTAAGGATCCTGTCTGATGACCTGCATCCATTCATGTCGATTGTGCATTCCGACGGACTTGGTCAGTTCCAGCAGGACAAAGCTACACCCCCTACGTCCAGAATTGCTACAGAGCGGGTCTAGGAACACTCTTCTGAGTTTCAACACTTCAGCTGGCCACCAAACTCCTCAGACATGGACATTTTTGAGCATATCTGTGATGCCTTGCGACGTGCTTTTCAGAAGAGGTCTCCACCCCCTCGTACTCTTACGGATTTATGGACTGCCCTGCTGGATTCATGGTAGTCCGTTCCCTCCAGCACTACTTCAGACATTACTCGAGTCCATGCCACATCGTGTTGCAGCACTTCTGCGTGCTCGCGGGGCCCCTACACGATATTAGGCAGCGGTACCAGTTTCTTTGTCTTTCCGTTTCGCGCCTTTTATGCAAGTATTAATATATGCAATTTAATGAGCACTATTTCGGTTTATTTGTAGTGTAGGTAACGTAAACACTAAAAATCTCCCAGACCCTCGGATTACCGTTCTGTATCCTTTCCACTGCGCCAGCCGCTACCTAAATACTACTCTACCATAAATGACACATGCCTCGACGCACCCGTGCCGAAAATGCTATTTTTTCTTAAGGCTTGGCCATCTCCCGTTTTTGTCACTTTTATTTCTGGCTAAGGCGTGCACATACCATAAATCTCGTAGAAATCAGTGATGACGAGTAGGCGTGATTGCCTTAGTAGTGACATTCGACGTCGGCATGAGAACTGTTATAGCGATTCTTCGGCAACAAACAGACTACCCCATTCAGTCAACATAACTGCCGATGCTAAGGTTATCCTCTGACTTCTACATACACACAATGTCGTGACAGTACAGAAAAACTTTGAATCCTTTACCTATTTTGTATGAATTGTAAATAAATAGGTGTCACCACTGAAGTTTCGACTCAGTATCAGTGTTATTTTAAAGAGTAGCGTTAAATATCGCACAGTCCTGCAGCTGCGTCGCACTTACCCAGTTACATACTGTTAGCAAGTACCAGGTCGACCTCCGGCGATGTGTATCGAGTGCCGAAGCGGAAATACGGCATTAGGTAGTTCGAAGACTGAAAGACCAGCACGTGTACAGGCTCTTAGTATGAGCTATGGAATGTTAGCAGTTCGGGTAAAAATTTAATTACTCAGACGCCGTTTGACTAACCTAACACAAACAGGTCTCCATTATCTGCATGGACTGTTGCGGAATGGACAGAAGACGGTTGCTCGCTTGTTCCCTTGGTGCTAACGAGCCGGTCAGAGGACCACTGGCAGTGTTCCATACTCGTAGACACAAATCGTGAAGCAAGATTTCGCTAACATTTCGCTTCAGTTCCTCTAGCGATTAAATTTCAAAAGACTTACTCGTTTCGCTAAGGCGCTGTGTTCTAGTTTTAGCCCTTACGACAGCTTTGTGTTAAATGAGTATGCCACGTGCCAAGGCACTGGGTGCAGACGGAGTTGCTGTGACCTTTCAGAATGGACATCGTGTACCCTTTTCTGCTTTCACGGTAGCGTTTCTCCTCCTTCATGGTCTCGACAACAGTACTTTCAGAGCGGAAATAGGTTCATGGAACGTAAAAAGGGTAGTTTCGAACCCGGCTAAGTCAACTTTTTTTTAAAAATAGAATTTCCAAGCTGCGTGGTATCTTCTATAACCATACGACATCAACAATGAGATACACTTTAAAACGAGCTGTAAGATATTTTAAAAGGATGCAAAAACAATTGTCAATTTCCGGAGACACTTTTTCTCTCAGACGTAGGGTAGTTCAGTTTACATTTTGCAGACTTGTATCTGTTTCATTTCTAAATATATTCCAGTAGAACATCAGGTTCGATTCCATGGGGAAGCAGATGTTCCCAGCTACTGAATTTATTGCAAGTAGTAAAGGGTACAGCTGTCAATCGCAGATAATGTTTACTGCATGTCCAGATTTCGGTCGTTGTTGTCATCTTCAATGCCAACGACATATAAAAAACAGTTACGATAAGGTTAACATGCATGCCTTATTATACGCACAGTTGTATAAGCTTTAAATGTGGGTAAATGGTAATACACATGCCAGTAAATGTAAGTTAAAACATTAAAAGGACTTATATATAGAGAGATAGTCCCAACTGGAGTATTCATGTCTAAGATTGAGTTCACACTGAGACCAATTTTTACAGTTACAACACAGATGGCTGGCTTCAGTGTATGTCATTCCAATCTCCAGCGCCTTCTTTATATGTCTGGTGCTTTGAAACATGTATTAACTTTATTTTACATTTCGTATGTTTTATCATTTTATTTCTTATTTCATATTTTTAAAAAAAGCTTATGCACGTAAAACAATTAAGTTGGTTGTAACTGAAATCAGTGACTAATATTAGACAGTTACTCATGGTGGTAATTGTGTGAACCAACCAGTGTCATTGGTTTTTCCTGCACACTTTACAACTGAACATAGTTTAAAACATAGAAAATATCTCGTTCAAAAGACTCATGTTAATAAAATTGGAACTAAAACAATGTTAGAGTGTCAAAATGCGAGCTTCTGGTGGCTCACTGAGCAGCCTACCACTGCTACCAATTTTGGAAACTGTTCAAAAATCATTGGCGTACGGCTACTACGGGCCGATCCCAACAAACGCACGGATATGACAATAACGGACGACCTAGTTCGCACTGAATACAAAGTTTCTGGAGACAGATATAATGTATTTTCCACATTATTACATGATATAGTTGAAAGTTTATTAGTTTTTACACCGAACTGTCTAAATTATAGTGTATTTTTACGTGAAACTTAAGAGAGAGGACATTATGTAGCAGAAAGCTTTCTGCTCCTTTCGACATAGCGCTGCTGGCACGGTAACTTATAACACCACTCTTCTCTGCTCCAGTTCCTTCAGTTGTTCTTAGTATGTAACACTGGTGTCATAAAAATTTTACCAACTTACGTCTTCTGAACAAGATGCTTTATATTTTTTGAACTATGTTCAACTGTGAAGTGTGCAGCAATAACCGATTCCATTGGTTACTTCTTACAATTAGGACAGTATACAGTGTAACTGTAAAACATTAGTCAGTGTTCTAGTTACAACCTCATTATTAATTTTATGTACATAATGAGGAGGTATTGAATAGAATTGGTGAGAAGAGAAATTTGTGGCACATCTCGACTAGAAGAAGGGATCGGTTGGTCGGACATGTTATGAGGCATCAAGGGATCACCAATTTGGTATTGGAGGGCAGCATGGAGGATAAAAATCGTAGAGGGAGACCAAGAGATGAATACACTAAGCAGATTCAGAAGGATGTAGGTTGCAGTAGGTACTGGGAGATGAAGAAGCTTGCACAGGATAGAGTAGCATGGAAAGCTGCATCAAACCAGTCTCTGGACTGAAGACCACAACAACAACAACAAAAAGTTGTTTTAAAGCATAAGATAAGACAAAAAATTAGAAAACATGCAAATTGTAAAATAAAGTTAATACATGTTGTTAATACATGACTCATGTAAAGAGGGCTCTGTAGATTGGTAGGACGTACACTGAGGCTAGCTGCGTTGTAACTGTAAACAGCAGCGTCAGTGTGAACTCACCTTTGACATGAATAATCAAATTGGAACTATGTGTATACGTAACTGGTTTCCCTGTTTTAACCTACATATACCGATGTGTGTTTTGTGTCTGAATCACATTTAAAGCTTAAAGAACTGTACATATAATGAGGTATTCATGTTACGTTATTATAATTGGCTCTTTATGTGTCTTCTAGCATTGAATATGGACCCACAATGCCAGAAATATGGATATGCAATAAACATTATTTGCGACTAGTACCCTTTAGTGCTTGTCCTAACAATGTATGGTTGCTGAAGCCACTTGGCTTTGCAATACAGTCTAAAATGCATGTTCTTGTAAAATATAAATTCAAGATACCATAATTCCGCAATCACTGAGGCGTTTATCAATACGGCACCATCCAGGCAGGTGGTGCTGGTATTCTCTTATGGGAGATGGTTACGTGAGATGAAATGAAATACGGCCAATGGTAATCACACCGGACGTCAGCCCGCTGTAGGAGATGTCATACCAGCAGCGTGTAACAACGCCTCTGGCCTTGATAACAGTCCCAATTTGGTGACGAAGACAGTCCACCATTTCCAACTGAAGCCATTCATTCATGATTAGATCCTGTTGAGCTACCAAACCGTGTGGATAATGGTTACGTTTCACCCAGTACTCCAAGTAGTTCCAGATGTTTCACATGGAATTAAAATTGAGTGATTTAACGGGCGATAGAGTTGGTGTAGAGTGCCTGAGTGTTCGTCAAACGAGGAACGTGTGCGTGCAACCCTGTGAACATGGCCGTGTTACATGCTGAGTGGTACACCATTCCTAGAAGAATCGTTGAATAGTCCGCGCCGACACACCAAAAAATCGGACAACTTCTTTTATAATGTGATCATTGGCACGTTAAAACACCATAGCTCCTTCCTAGCGTTGTCACGTCTCCGCGTCCAGTCATCTTGCTGCACTGATTCCATACAGCCAAAAGGCACGTGCGTCTCTCTTCACTGCCAAATCTTACGTCAGCGATGGAGGGTCACGTGATAACCTGGTACCCTTTCTACGCCATGTACAGGACCCCACAGCGACCAGTATGCTCTTTTAAAGGGATCACTAATAGTTCGTCCAGTGAACTTATGCATGCCAATGTCTGCCAGCGGCGTAGCGCACAGGTATACCAGTATACAGGGTGATCTTTTCCACTGTGTACAAACTGTAGAGACTGATCGGTGACAGGATACGGAACAAAAATGTTCTAATGAAATTATGCCCGGAAATGCATAATTTCGATGCTAGAGACCATTTGTTCCATCATAGATCCTTAAAGAGACTGCGGTGTAATACGCATGCAGCCACAGCTGCAGTGTGTGTTAAAAATGGTTTCCATGTGCCTCAACGCATGCGTGTACGTGCCGTAGCATATTCTGTATCACAATTCACAGCTGCCAGGCTGCATCCGAACAGTGTCAAAGGTAGAATGCATACGCTGCTACATCGTCTCCACATCTGGAATGGGCTCTGCATAAACGACACTTTTGAGATGGTCCCGTAAACAGAAGTCGCAAATACCTCCTTGTCCCATCCGTCGACGAGGGAAGACACGAGTGAGATGCGTCCGGACATTAACAGCGAAGTGGTTTGGAGCACCATGATATAGCAGCCACATAATCCTTCGAATCATCAATGGCATTTCTTCCAGCAGGGCAGGCAAAGTCACTCGCAAGAAACGCAGATAGTTCCGGTCTATTAGGTGACGTGGAAGGAAGACTGGTCCCAAAATATGGGCGCCAATTGCTCCTGCCCACACATTCCGGCTGCACCGATGCTGAAGATTCGCTGTCACCATGCCATAGGGGTTCTGCACACTTTCCCACAGATGACTGTTATGAAAGTTGAAGACGTCATTCCGCATAAAGGTGAGTAGGATGGATGACACAAATCCCCGAATAGTGGCTACCTGGTGACAAAACTGCTCTCGATGTGTAAAGTTTGTCGCCAGTAAGCTCTGCACACGCTGTAAGTGATAAAGATAGTAACAACTGTTATGGAGAATGTTCCACACAGTCGTCTAGCTTAACCTGTATTGGCGGGCCAACTGCCTGGTACTGACACTGCTGTCGCCTTGCACACTGTTAATCACATTTTCCTCCAAGTCTGGTGTCCGAACATTTCGGGCACGTCCTTCATGACTTACTGCTTCCTGAGACGACTGTCTCACACAAACGGCGAAACACTGCTGCAGACATTGAATGCTGTGATTGTTGTCGTCTGGGACAGGTCTCCTGACACAACGTCGCTGCCCGCCGCTCATTTCTATTTGCCTTTCCGTAACTAAACAACATGTGGGCAAGCACTAGATTCGAATAAGGAACCATTGTGTACAGCACTGTATCACATCCCCTACAAAGTGACTTAGCAAGGTGTAACAACAACTGTACATATAATAATTTTTTCTTCTGATTTTCGATAAATTAGTGTAAGCAATGTTTTGATTTCATTTCTTTTTCTTTTCGAGTCATTATGTTAAAGAAACTGTAAGCAACTTTCGAGGTGAATATTAATATTTATGTCAAATTTCTAGCAATGCTATAACAGGATTGAAGTGTAACCCATGTTGAATCTATTGTAACATGTTTAAAATTGTAATTGTGCGCCTGGTCCATACGTAGGCAATGTATTAGGATAGGTGGAATACAAAACCTTTGGTGAATACCCTGTCTGTATGGGGAGCGGTAAAAGGTGGATGGCAGGCGAGCGCGGGAAAATGCACACGGGCGCGGCACGGCATAACGGGTTCAGCAGTAATAGTCGGAGTTGGGCATCGGTCTGAGAAACACGCTCTGGATCGAGGAGGCTCTCCTGGGAAACGTGATTTCATTGAGCCTCGGATGTGCCGTTTCCGACGACTGTACAGCATGGCTATATTCTTTAGGCACTAAATTGAAAAGGATGGCGACGCTAAGAAGAAGCAAAGTGCCAATACATCAGGAGCCATAGCTGTGATTGTATGTGTGCTGTGCGCCTCGCCATCTCGCCGCCCGCCAACCGCCGCATCGACACGAACAGGTTGACACATTCAGAATTGTATTCGTGTGGACCAGTGTTAATTTTGTTCCTGACTGTTCAATAACAACTTAACTTTTACCAGAATTGTCCTATCATTTAATTATCCTCATCACTAACCTAGACAGGGTCCTTTCCACATGTTGTGCAATCCGAGTGTCCCGAAATGAAGATTTAAAGTTTATGTTAATAAGAATTACCTGCAGACCTATCTATGTGAGGATGATGTTTAAAGTACTTTGTTGTTAATGAAAATATAAGCAAAGAACAAAGGTCTGACAAAGTTGGAAGATAATTTTGAAAGTGGTTTAGTAATGAAGTTTAATTAATCTGAGACAAAAATAATGGTAGTTGAATGAGGAAGTAATAAGACAAAAAGAGTAGTAACTCATATATTGGAAATCTTGAGTGCTTAATGCTTTCAATAGTTAATAGTTTCAACACAGTAATCATAACAGTTTCAGGGTCCCCCCCCCCCCTTTCCACTCTTTTCTTTTCTATTCATTTAAATTCTGAAGTGTACTGAACTGATTTGACCAGCAAAAATAAAGTCAATATAAAACCTAAATTTATCAGTGTTTTACCCTTCTTAAAATTGACATTGTATGTGTGTTTCAAAAGTGCTATCTCTAGGGTAACCTATGCCCGATTTCAGTCGGATCAATAGACAAAACGCAGTTTGTAGTAATCATTATAGTGTAATGTTGTGTATTTATAGCTTGTCCAAATTAGTACAGAAAGGGAAAATATTAGTTCAGTAGATTTTTCTGGTTCTAAAATTTTCCATATATTGCAGTATTACTACGTGTTTTTATGCTTGTACGTACATCCACTTGTACAAGGAAAAAACTCACTTAATGCCTAATTAGGCTGGCGACCGTATTATTGACAATCGGTAGCATCTGTTGTGCATATTTCTTGCCCGTGCTAACGCGTAGTTGCACTTTAGACTTGCTTGACGTATCATTGTTGTTACTGAGTGGGTGAAAGTCTGATTTTGCCTCCATTCAGGTACACGCGGTCAACATATGTACCAAAATCCTTTCTTATAAGGTGAAGCCCGTCAACTTACCATAGTACAGGCTTTAAAGAGTTAACGTACGCCCGAGCGTAGACGTTACAAAGGGAAGTGAATTGGACACAACATTATCAATTGCTATGGCAGGAGGAACAGTACCACCCTCTAGGAGGAAACCCTGCGTACTGTAACTGTGGCTGTGGCTGCATGGTACAGAGCGTGTTTGACCGCAGTCTCTGTAACAATGAATGACTGAATAAATGGTCTCCAGCATGGAGTCCATAGATTTCCGGACATGAGTTCATTAGGACTTTTTTTGTTCCGTATCCTCTCAACGATCAATCCCTAAGAGTTTGTACACGGTGAAATAAATGACCCTGTACTGCCCGGTGACGTGCATACACGTGTTCGCTTACAGAATAATGATCAAGAATTTGTAGCACCCAAACGTACCTCCCTCCTTTTACCCCTTTACGTCAGTAGGGCGTGACCAACGCTTGAAACCAGTATCAGCCAAGTATCACCCGGCCTCTGTCGTATGGCGCGGAGCACAAGTTTGATACCTTAGAGTGAGGGGTGTACTCTTTGAAGCAAGCGTTCACTACTCTCCGTAAGTTGGTGGCGACGTTGGAGCGATCGTGAACCATGATGCCTACCGCTTACTGTGTAGTCCGAACTAGTTGGCACGACGCGTCGTCTCTGTCACTGGTGATACACAGGCTTCTACACGCTACTAGGTTGCCGCGCCTTTCATGAGCGTACAGACTAAATGAAAAGGATTAAAGAGAATGATCAAGACCAGTTATCTGTGGGAAGTTCTTAGAAGACATGTGGTGGGAATCTTTCGAGTTATCATGGGATTTTCTGTGCCCAATAATTTGCTAATATAGACATCAACACAGGGGCAGTCTCACAAATATTGTAATATACACCACAAATAATTGAAGACTGCCTGAGTTCCAGGCACGCAAAGGGTCTCCAGTGTAGAGCTGTATGTTAGACGTGATGAAATGAGCTAAATGACTACGGATTATTAAACAAGTGTCCCATCGAAATCGACCATTATAGGTAGGGAAATGAGACAGAGACAGATTTGGCCACTTTCCTTAAGAGTCATATAATTATGTGATAGAGGTAAACAATGGAAAAATAAAGTGTTTCAAAAAATTTTTGAACCCTCCCCCCCCCCCCCCCCTCCCTTATACTTGTATACATCGTATTTTTGTGCCGGGAACATCTTTCTAAACACATTTTTGTTCAGTGGACATAGCTATGTACAGGTAAACGTTAACTTACGTTTTCCTTGACAGTAGAGTGCACTTGCCTCCAGTTGTGAACAGGACTTGCGTACACTTTTCAGCCTGTTAACATACCTCAAAAGGTAAATCCAAGCTAGGACCGTGCGCTCTTTGTCGCTTAACGGAAAGGTGGGTTACCAGTACTTACAGTCGCCCGCCGAACGGCGTAAACTTATTTACGCGACGTCATGTAACATTGATCCGCTAACTTGAGACGCAAAAAACAATGAAGATCAGTCACTTAGTGGGCGTTCACAGTTAACAACCCCAAACGACCACAATTACCTATACATTTTGGGTAGTGGTATCCCAAGGTGATTGGAACAAATCTGCGTGTTGCCTTTAGACACTGAGGAATGCTGTCTGGATGCAATCAAGTTTTGAGCCGGTGTCATGTACGGATGTCGGACGCTACTCATAGCTGTCGAGGATAATATAAAAGCTGTTCACTATAGGGACATTGCCCTCCCAACTATTGCCCAGCCCTATAGTCAACATTTCGCCGAAAGGTTCATCTTTCAAGGCGATAATGCACGAGAACGACCTGCCCACATGAAGCAGGTATCAGCCTCATGGAATGGTCTGTGCTATATGCTGAAACGAATTCGGCTGAGAATGCTAGGGACAAGTTGACGCCAGTAAGACGTCAGCGGCGGGATGTTCACCACCCGCTGAATTACCTCGGGACACTGTGGGAGTGTGGCCCTGGCGTGACCAGCAACGTTTCGATCACCCTGTAGACAACATGCCGAGGACGGTTCACGAAGCACGAGGTGGAGCAGCATGGTATTCAGTGTTCCCCAGTTGCAGATTTTGCTTTCACAGTGGGTAAAAATGAACTAAAAATTCGTTAACTAGACACATTACTGCTGTAACAAATCCACTTTTTTATATATTAGCGAACCCCGAAATTCTTTGCAATTGCTAAATATGTATGGGAATCCATGTGCCCCTTTCTTTGACTATAAACTCCTCCTCCTCTCCTCACCAGCACCTCTTCCCCCTCTCCTCTCCACATCCTCCCCCCTCTCCTATCCATCTCCTCCTCCCGCCCTCTCTGTCACCATCCCCTCATCCACTTTCTCTTTCCATTTCCTTCCCACTGCACTCTGTGTCCTCTCCTCTTGCTCCCTCTCTCTGACCTTGAACCTTATTTACTGGTATTGCAAAAAAAAATTTTTTTTTTAAAATCTGAAATCGTTTAAGATGAGTCGATAAATCGGTGGGCTCACTGATATACATGGAATGTAAGAGACTTGTATCTGTGAGGATAGTAGCTTCAATGACAGTTTTTCACACAGTTATAATCTGTGAAGGGTTTAGATTTCGGACGATTCAGATTCCGTAGTAGTATTCTACTGGTAATACTACGTCGGAGGTCGAGTCCTCCCTCGGGCATGGGTGTGTGTGTTTGTCCTTAGGATAATTTAGGTTAAATAGTGTGTAAGCTTAGGGACTGATGACCTTAGTAGTTAAGTCCCATAAGATTTCACACACATTTGAACAATACTAAGTCGATAAGCCATAAACATAAATTTCCGGCGGACGATGTGGCCGTGCGGTTCTAGGCGCTTCAGTCCTGAACCGCGCTGCTGCTACGGTCGCAGGTTCGAATCCTGCCTCGGGCATTGATGTGTGTGATGTCCTTAGGTTAGTTACGTTTAAGTAGCTCTAAGTCTAGGGGACTGATGACCTCAGATGTTAAGTCCCATAGTGCTGAGAGCCATTTGAACCATAAATTTCCTGTTTACTATTAAAAACGACTGCGAAGAAGAAAACAGAAACGACACATTGTTGTGTATTCAATTTTTGTTTAAAATTATATATAACGGGGAAGAACATGTGTGGGAGAAATTTCTCAGCTGGTTTAAACGCCAAGCTATCGTTGTTAAAACTGCAGCAAAAAACAGAAAAAAAACAGATTTTCAGAACTGACCATTTACTTCCTCGCAGTCGGTCTTAAGAACTTGTACGTAACTGTTTAACAGTTGTTTAGTTTATGACCCTCTGAAAGTTTATTACACTATTGCATAAAAAATTGAAGTAAATCGAGAAAAAAGTTTTAATGATTTTTGGAAACAACGTCTTGTATTTACGTAGTAACGTAGATATACAGGGTGTTTCGAAGTCTTTGCGACATACTTCTAGGTGTGACAAACCACGTCATGGTGAACAACTTTTGTTAGTCACAGAATATTCGCTGACACTTCCCGACGACGCTAGGCTCGTTTCGTACTGGTTATGCTCGGAAGAGACGGCAAGCCGAAAGCAATCCTTGGCCTTTGCTTACAATGTGTGTTGTCTATCATCTTATTATCTTGTCTGCACGAAGCGCGGTAGGTAGGCCGTGAAAAACTGAAAATCCTCATTCGCTTCTGAATCATTTTCCTCCAATTAGAAACTCTCATTCTGATTACTTTCTTGCTGGAAATCTCTATGAATTTCCTGGGTAGGTAGTATGCTTCACTCCTGGTTAGTAGACGCTGCTAATCTGGCGAAACCTCGTCATCCCATGGCCTGCGAATACTAAAGGATGCCTAGGGTCGCGAAGAAGCGTCAGCGAATATTTTGTCTCAACGAAAGTTGTTCCCCATGACTTTACCTATCACACGAAGACGTCTTTTACAAAGAGTTTGAAACAACCGGTGTAAACAAGGTGGTCAGAAACAGCCTAGAAGGCACAGGGGAGGTTGTGCTGAGAAGTAAGTGCTATGAAAAACATTCGATGCGTTTACCGTTTCTCAGTTATTTAGCATTGAAATTACACAACCTGATTGCCGCGCAGCCTACCCGAGACAATGTCGTCAAAGGCGTTCTTCGTTTGGTTTCTTCAAGCCGATTAAACGTAGCTTTTGTTTATCTAGTTTAAATTTATCGCTTCAAAAAAGGCGCAGGCACATTTTAACTGGTAATGAGCATTTGAGCATGTGTTAACTCACGGATACGCAGATGTGTGCGCATTACCTCGTTTTAGCGCTTGAATTTGCTCGTGCAACGATATGATTGGTTAACTTCAACGGTGAATAGCTGCGAAATGGAGCAACGTATCAAAGTTTTTGTTAAGAACTATTTCTCAGCGCATCCTCCCCTGCATTATCCTTCAAGCTTTTCAGACTGCTTCTGAGCAGCCTGCATACATATCTGTATGTGATTGTGTTCACTTCAGAATTACCTACCTTTCTTTTTATTAATGTGTGTTATTTTTTATCTTGATGTTAAAATGATTACTATTTCTGTGTCATAAGGCTGGTTCATTGATTAGCTGCTTTCCTTGAATCTATACGCACACACATTAGCAGTTACACTGGTGCGGCAAAACATTTTCTGGGCAGTTTAAATCCGAATTGTCGCTCTGAGATTTAGTTATCATTCGTAGTGAATATGACTGCAGTGCCTTTATCACTGCGTCTGCTCCCTTGATCTGCTTGAGATTCGTGATTCATTATGCAGTAATTTAAGTAAAAATATCACGGTTATGTAATCTGACCACTCACAAAATTAATGAGAGCGGAGATTTGAAGTAACAGTCGTCCAATCCGACTGGATTGCAAATGATTGACTAAAGCCTATCCCGATTTATTATTACATATTACTGAATGACATTATCTGTTCCTGTATTTCAGGCGAAATAAAACGACGACTCTCAGTCACTTTTTATGTTGGCCCAGAGCAATTTTGATGAGTGATCTTTCAGGAGCATCTGTTTGTCATTATGTGTGAATGGGGAATTGTCAGTCTGACGGATGAGTGATTGGTCCAGTTTTGAATACAGCATTATAATGACTTGACTTGGGGGTAGCGTGCAATACCGTGAGAAAACTCAGCTGTTCTTAGAAACCAAGTCACCAAAATTACTATAGCAAAAAAAGTTGTGTGTCCCTTGTGAGGTAGTGCAGATCGCATGGCACGACACATATAAAACACTACATCTCCATTCTCTACTAGGTTTTGATGTTACATCTTATTACTCATTTGAAACAAGCACGTAGTTTAATTAGCGTTAGCTGCGACTCAGTATACGGCGATATGAATGGTGCTGTTAATCATAGCGACCATGAGCTCTACGTGGAATGAAATCCATCTTAATTGCAAAGTTGCTTCTTGTGCATCATGTTTCCGGGGATATGGTCTGCAAGTAATAAAATTCTTCCCGATAGCGCCCCAGACAAGGCCTAGGAGAATCAGTTCTAGAAATAAGGCTGATCACTTGTTGCGCTAAGATTTTTGCTGTTAAAGATGCTCTGCAAGAACACGAACTCTAGGTTGTCGTATAATAGGTTTATAGCAATCTCTATTGCCGTGGCGTAGAAAGGTCAATAAGTTTCAGAAACGTCGAAATGATGTGGAATTGCTACGAAGAAATAACGAATCACTTTTTGAAATTGTATGCGTAATTTGTAGATTGTCTTGATGTTACTCATCTCATTTTCTACTGCATTCGGCTACTATTTACCAACTTTTAGTCACTTTTCATGTTAATTTCACACTTATCCAGTTAATACATGTTCTAATAACTGATGTGTTCATACCCCCATGCAACGTAATGAGGCCGATCGTCATATAGTTGGCAATGGATCTGAATTTTACTAATTAGAAAAGTGAAACAGGGTATACCAATACATCATCTCTGTGAAGACTGTCAATGAATGTTGTAAGGAACGATAGGGTTTACTTTCCACGTCGACAGAACTTTCAACAGAGTATGAGTTGCCGGCTGCCGAAGATCTCCTGTAAATGGTGTTACCCTACTTCTGCCAATGGTATTGTCAAAGATGGCGAACGAGTAGACAGAGGACAGAACTCTAGGACACTCTGTGGCACCTGTTTAGGAAACTGCCCCCAATATATGAAAGAATCATCAATCATCAAGTGCACGATACTGCAGAAGGCAATCGAGTTCACTGCATTGGAGATACATAAGGAGTATACCGCCTAAACATGTAGAACCAAACACATATCGCGCGCGGGGTAGCCGCTCGGTTTGAGGCGCTTTGCCACGGTTCGCGCCCCCCCCCCCCGCCCCCCTGTCGGAGATTCGAGTCCTCCATCGGGCATGGATGTGTGTGTTGTCCTTAGCGTAAGTTAGTTTAAGTTAGATTAAGTAGTGTGTAAACCTAGGGACCGATGACCTCAGCAGTTTCGTTCCACAGGAACTTACCACAAATTTCCAATTTCCAAGGACAGACGGCCTCGTCTGGAAGGTAATTTAGATTCTCTTCGAATTTTGTATCTTGTCCCCTTTAGAAGCATTCGCCCGAAAAAGAGATGGATCCTCTATTGACATTAGGTCTACCGCAAACGCTGCTACCAATAACGATAGCGAACAGCACATAAAGTGGGGTCTTCTGTGCACTGCAGATAATGAGGCTACATAACTGAAAACGTGTTCAAAAGCACGAGTTTTGACTGGTTTCAGTCTGTGAATATTCATCCTTCTCTCTTCATTCGGTAAAGACAATTCGACGTCGTTCTACCAAGCTGACCACCCCAGTTGCCTTGTCTCACTCTCACAGTAACAGCCGCCAGACTGATCTTATACTTACTGCCAGCTATATACGGATTGTACCGTAATTAATACCGAAAACCAAGACTTACTTCGTGGTGAAATATTGTCTTAGTTGGTACGAAAGTACTTGAAATACAGGGTGTTCGGAAATTCCAGTTACAAACTTCTAGGACTTGTAGAGGAGAATAAGTGCATAATATTTTGAATGGGAACCAATGTCCGGAAACGTACTTTTCCATGCTACAGCCAATTGAAAACACATTGGTAACGCGACCACCTTTACAAACAATCGATTATGTGTGACGCAGTACATCACTTGTTTTACAGTCCCAATCATTAATAGCCGAAGAAACTGCACGTGTACACGCTGACGTGTTGTCTTCAACGTGATGCAGTAGAGGCTCTTCTAATTCGGGCGTGCGGCCTCTCCTTGGAGCACCATAATCACGTCTGCTGACAGTGAAGTTACCCTTTCTCGAAGTCGTTGCGTAATTGCGGCGGAATCGGTATGCGATGCAGTCAGACATTGTGGAGAACGATCGTGATAAAGGAAACGAGCAGTTCTTCCGTTACCGTGAGCTTCGCCGTTCAGAAGGGTCATGTTCTGCTAATGTGCGCTCAGACACTCACAGACAAGTGAATGAGTTCCGAACCAGGTCAGAGAGATAGGGCAGACGTCGAATGACATCAGCTGATCCGACATAACCACCCTCACCACGATTAACATGTTGCATACTCACCTAGCAAACATGTTTTCGAAAGGGGGAGGTGACTACTAGTTCGTAACGGGAATTTCCGAACACTGTGTATAGACTTATCTGTAAGTATCTACGTACTCAAAAGTAATGACTTCGAATTTTTTAATGCGAAATCTCTTCAAGATTTTTAAATAAAACAAACGTTATTAACATTCTTCATCTTTATTCTTCATGTTTACATATTTGCAGCCCGCGGTCGCTAGAGGGCTCCGATTTCTAGCGTTTAACATGGCAGTGGTTAACGTAACTATGTCGGTACGTGAGAAACAACGTGCTGTAATCAAGTTTAGAATTCGAAGAGTTCGTCCACACGTGGAGCGTCCTCTCCTTCAGCATGATAATACTAGACCACACACGAGCGCTGCAACAATCCGACGCCTGCGTTTCTTTGTCGTCGATCACCCTCCGTACACTCGCGACTTGGCCTCATCCGATCTTCATCTGTTTCGAAAAGTTAAAGAACACCTTCGAGGACTTCACTTTGATACTGCTGAAGCGGTACAAGAAGAACTGAGGTTGTGGATCCGTCAACAGAGTCAAACATTCTGCAGTGACGGCATCAACATATTGGTTTCGTGTTGGGAGAAATGTGTTCGTCGCCAGAGTGACTGTGTCCAGAATCAAATATGTAGACATAATAGAGATGCAGAACGTTAACAACGTTAGTTTTATTTAAAAAGCTATAAGAGTTTTCACATAATAATTCGGGGGCCTTACTTTTCGGGACGCCCTCGTAATTCGCCTCAGATTTCATCGATGGCGCATGCTTAGGAAATGTGGTCGATGTATGACCAGCACTGGCGCATTTTGCGATTGATGTTAGCGGACTCTGACGAGACCAGCCAGGGAAGCCTTAAAGAATTTGTGTGTTACCGCAGGGGTGAGTTTAGTATTGCATCCAAATACGATCATGGTTCGCAGAACACGTCCTCTGATAAGTACGAGTGTAGTAGTATTGTTTTCTTGTTAAAATAGGTTCAAAAATGGTTCAAATGGCTCTAAGCACTATGGGACTTAACATCTGAGGTCAGTCTAGGGGTAGACTTAGAACTACGTAAACCTAACTAACCTAAGGACATCACACGCATCCATTCCCGAGGCAGGATTCGAACCTGCGACCGTAGCAGCAGCGCGGTTCCGGACTGAAACGCCTAGAGCCTCTCGGGCACAGCGGCCGATTTAAAATATGTATTGGGTGAAATTTGACCCAATTACATGGGGATTAAATCAAAAGTTTACATTTCAAATACATTTATACCAACTAGGACAATATTTCTTCCGAAGTCAGTGATGGCTCTCAACTACAAGTCCAAGTTGGAATATCAACAATATTATGAAAAGAATAGATTGCTACTCACTGCAAAGATCAACCGCTGAGTTGAAGATAGGCACAATGAAAAGAGTATTATACGCCGGCTGAGCTTTCGACCAAAGCCTTTTTCGGAAAAGAAAACACATGCACATTCATATAAGCACACACACCTGTTGCACACATGAGCCCGTGTGTTGGGTATGTGTGCTTGTATGAATGTGTGAGTATTTTCTTTTCTGAAGAAGTCTTTGGCCGAAAGGTCAGCGTATAACACACTTTTCGTTGTGCCTGTCTGCAACTCAGTGTCATCTTCGCAGTGACTGGAAATCTATCCTTTTCATAATATTGTTAATCAAGCAAATAGTTCGATTGAGAACTCATGTTTAATGAAGCGTTTTCGCTTCTGCTATAGTATTGTTTCGTCGATGTCAGTTTTCACTATAAATTATGACACGGCAAGTATATATGACACATCAGCTTGTAATGAAACTGGCTTGCATATGGGCAATTTTTTCCAGCCCATTGTGGCAGCCTATTGTGGTAATCACATCAGTGTTTAATGTTTTATGTTTTCCTTGGTTGTTGGTCCTTTACTCATGAAAACAGTGCATAAGGACTACCACGTCGCTGAAAACCCGTTTAGTGGTGGGGAAGGCGAATGATCGACTTCGGTTTATTGGGCGAGTTTTAGGAAAGTGTAGTTCATCTGGACCGTGTATAATACAATAACGCGACACATTCTTGATTAATGCTCGAGTATTTGGGATATGTACCAGGTCGGATTAAAGCAAGACATCAAAGCAAATCAGAGGCGGGTTGCTGAACTTGTTACCGGTAGGCTGGATCAACACGCAAGTCTTGATGAGATGATTCGGGAACTCAAATGGGAATTCCTGGAGGGAAATCGACATTCTTTTCGAAGAATGCTGTTGAGAAAATTTAGAGAACCCGCATTTGAATACGACTGTAGAACGATCCTACTGCCACCAAGGTACGTTCCGCTAACACAAGAGAAATTAAGGCTCTCCGGAGGCATATAGACAGTCGTTTTTTCCTCATTCTATCTGCGAGAGGAACAGGAAGGGAAATGACTAGTAGTGGTGCAACGTACCCTCCGCCATGCTCCGTACGGTGGCTTGCTGAGTATGGATGTACATTGACGAGCCAAAAGATCACCTGCTTAAAAGCTTGTTTGGCCGTGTTTGTAACGCATTACAGCACCGTTTCTACGTATCGTCGATTTTACAGGTCGTTCGTAGATCTGTGAAAGTATATGGCACAAGTCATGTACTTCCCGTAAATAACTGACCATTGATTTGTGTACGCACTGATGGCGTCCTATAACGATCCAGATCGGTTCCTGCGGATTCACATCAGGCGAATTTGATGACTAAGACGTCAACGTGAATTCACAATCATGCAGCTCAAACCACAGAATCACGATTCTGGCTTTGAGACACGTACAATTACTCCGTTGAAAAGTGACATCGCCTTCGGGGAAGACATCAAGCATAAAGCGACGCAGATGTTCAGCAGCCGTCAGCTTCTCTGCGATTGCTATCATAGATCCTATGCAAGAGCAGGGGTATGGTTCAAATGGCTCTGAGCACTATGGGACTTAACATCTATGGTCATCAGTCCCCTAGAACTTAGAACTACTTAAACCTAACTAACCTAAGGACAGCACACAACACCCAGCCATCACGAGGCAGAGAAAATCCCTGACCCCGCCGGGAATCGAACCCGGGAACCCGGGCGTGGGAAGCGAGAACGCTACCGCACGACCACGAGATGCGGGCAGCAGGGGTATGTCTCACACAGCATAACACTGATCCCAGTTGCCTGGGTCCGTGGTGCGGTACACGTTTCTAGCCGCCGTTCGCCTTGATGACGGCGTTTGTGGAGGCGCCCATCGACCTGGTGTAGCAAAAACGTGATTCATCCGGCAAGCTGACATGTTTCCATTGATTCACCCTCTAGCTTCGATGATCCTTCACTCATTGCAACCCTAATTGACGATGTCGTTGGGCCAGCATGTGAACACGCAGGGGCCGTCTGCTGCGGAGCTCCATGTTCAACAGTGTACGCTGGCTGAATGGTGTAGTCCGAAACACATGTGCGTCCACCGGCATTGTGCTCTTTCGCTAGGGATGCCACAGGTCGTCATCTATTCTACTTTACAGTGCAGACAATCCTCCGAACCCCAGATTCTGTGAAGAGTTGTGGACGTCCAAACACTTAGCGCCTAGTAGTAGTTTCATTGCCGTTCTGCCATGTTCCGTAGATGCTCACGACAGTAGCACGTGAACATTCGACCAGATTCGCCGTTTTCGAGATACTAGTTTACAATCTCCGGATAATAAAGTCTCTGACCTCAGTGAATTTCCTCATTTGCGGTCCGCATCGAAGCTAGAATGATGCCCCAGCCGTCTTTGTTCCGCTTTCCCTCAACGCCACCCGGTGGCGTCAAACATCGCGGTTGGCAGAGGTAATAATGTTCTGGCTTGTCAGTGTAGATATGAATGTAGGAAACTCACCAAAAGGGAAGCGAGTAGCTTATTTATAGTCAAGCGCCTGCGGTTTAGTCAGTCAAAAACTCAAATTCAAATGGCTCCAAGCACTATGGAACTTAACGTCTGAGGTCATCAGCCCCCTAGACTTAGAACTACTTAAACCTAACTAACCTAAGGACATCACACACATCCGTGCCCGAGGCAGGACTCGAACCTGCGACCGTAGCAGCAGCGCGGTTCCGGACTGAAGCGCCTAGAACCGCTCGGCCACAGCGTTTAGTCAGCCAAGGTGAAAGACCCAACAGGTGAGAAGACAAATGTATACGACTGCGTCGTTCTAAAGAAGGCACTGGCCAAGTTCAAGGACATAAAAAATATTTTTTGATGCACTAACATGTGGAACAGAAACCTTTACAATGGGCAGAAAGAGGAGGGGGGGAAAGTAGAAGGCACAAGGATAAATATTTGAAAAGCGTACAGGCAGAAACAAAGTGAGGGGGCCGAGTCACAATTAGACTGAGGGCTTCTTTTTTCTTTAGCATTTAGCGCCCCGTTTGCAAGGAGCTCATTAGAGACACAACTCTTTTCCTCGGCTTTGGTAAGCCCTATTCTGGTGCCTGAAGTAAGGAAGGCGTGCAGCGCGGCGCTGCGGCGGGGCGTGCAACGTTCGCAAGCCGTCTGCGGCTGCGGCCACAGGGAGGTTCGAGCAGCTCCGTCTGGAAAGGGACTCATTGTAGCCTCTCACTCGCAGCCTGCCAAGCGGATACAGAGACGCAAATGAGGCAGCATGTACATGTCGAAAGAAAAACTGGAAGATGAAATATTTTCATAGCTTCCAGAGGCCGTGCGTCAAAGCACTGTGACGAAGTCAGTAGAATTGTGTAGAAAAATGGGTTCCTACAAACAATGTCATTGTACAAGTCTTAAGGAAGAAATCATTGAACTGAGTAGACTTAAGGAAGTTCCTATGACTGTGCCTTTAAAGGTATCTAACGATGCGCGTGGATATGTCGTGTATATATATTTTTCGATTCATCATACTAAAAAGCTGTGCTTCACTCAGAGGCTGATGTCATATATTCTGCCATCTTGCAGATAAGGACCACTAACTGAGCATAATTTAATGACATTTTTCCTCTGTGGGAGAAATGATAGATATGTCGACATCATGTCTCTCGAAGATGACGTACTAGAACTTATTACGCAGTTATTGTTAAATGCATCATTAATTTCCTTCTTTAACATTACACAGACGCCCATCTCTAATTTTTGTAGAAAAAAGACTCGTCTTACTTTTGCTAAAGCCATACCAAAGTATGTCATGCATTATAGCGACCTTCCATTGTGAAGTAGCTTCTAACATTGACAGTTGTTTGCTACTACCTTTTTTTTTTTCCTATGGTTGTTCCATACAGTTGCCTGGGTTGGATCTACTGTTCGCTTGGAATTGTCAACTTAGATGCATAAAGAATAGCCATTCATGAAGTAGTTTTAGTCAGTGGCAGAAAAGGAGGATGGCAATGGTGATAACGATAACTTAGGAATGTAATTCTAATGATTAACCCTACTCACCCATAGGCAGCATAAGCGATGGCAAATAACGCACAACAGATATTCAAAGAAAGCACACGTCAAGGTGAAAATTTCTCGGCCTGGCGGCCAAACAGTTATCGTTACGTCAAAAGCGCACTTATAATTAGAGACACGTTACCTATTAGTTCAGTGTGCTTTTTATAACTTTTTTTCCCGAGTTGATTACATCGTGGAAGTACGAATCTGAAACGCGTTAAAATCCAATGTAGCCGAAAATTTTTGACTGGTTGCTAAATGCTTGTAGCACCAAAAGGTCCTAGGACGCGATAGTAGGTAGCACTCACAGAGGGCCACAGCTTTGACGGATAGTGCGGAAAGTGTAACAATTCTTATTTTACATCCTTTGATACATTGGTGGGTTCGTGAAGTGACCTGATGAAATATGGTTTTCTTTCATTTGCAGCACAGTTGGCTCAGAACATTTGAGTACTACTCGACAGTTAAGAATTTATATCTGCATGAAGCACAGTACTAAGACTCCCTTTTATGTCTCTGAACACTGACCACAAACTGTCTGCCAGATGACACAGACTTCGACTGTTTTGGTACACAGGGAAACAGTCCTCAAGCCACTACTTTGATTACTGTATGGCGTTGCGTTTTGAGTGGAGCGTTGAATACATCACAACCGCACTAACAGATCGAGGCACGTAATCACTATCACACTTCATGTATGATATAGACTGAGTTGCAGAAATGGAAAATATTTACTGACTTAAAAGGTGACTTCTTCAAGCTGCTTTTGCATTTTTGCCTACAGTACGATCTAAACTTATTGCCATTAGACAGCTAGCGCGTTAGACTATTCCCGCCACCCGTACAGCTCAGCACTGTCGGATCTGACTGTGTTACCACTTCCACTGACCAAAGCATTCTGCCTGCCACTTCTCAGCGAGTCGTTGTAGTATGGTACTCGTGTTATATTTAGTTTCGCGTGCCTTACAATGTGCGATGACTGTATTTGGTAGAGAGGTATAGGGGAGACGTGACAGCAATTTAAACCGTGAGAATTTTTACGGAAATTTTGAAAGAGATTGGGGGATCATACTTAATCCTTGTTACGAGTTCTGTACGACAAAAATTCAGAAAGATAACAGAAGAAAAACGGCATCTACTGAATTTTAACACGTCAAGCACAATACCATAGGCAATTTTGGAGAACCCCGTTTCCGTGTGAAATTTCCGCTAACCAACAAAACCAAAATATTTCAGGGAGTTTAGTAGTTTTTGAGATATGACGTTATAACTTTAAATGCTAACATTCTATCTTAGGCATTGCCACGATACTTGTCGACATCCATTGAAACAACAAGTTCACTGTTACCATTCACAATTTATTTTAATCCCGCTACGCGTTGCAGAGCCTTAAATCTCCATCATCAGGTGGACATGTGAATTAATACGATTGGTATGTGTCGTGTTTACGACTATGAGATAATATGTGGCACTTTTTAGTTCAAATGGTTCAAATGGTTCAAATGGCTCTGAGCACTATGGGACTCAACTGCTGTGGTCATTAGTCCCCTAGAACTTAGAACTACTTAAACCTAACTAACCTAAGGACATCACACACATCCATGCCCGAGGCAGGATTCGAACCTGCGACCGTAGCAGTCGCACGGTTCCGGACTGCGCGCCTAGAACCGCGAGACTACCGCGGCCGGCCACTTTTTAGTAGCAGAAGACAAAAGCAAGACACTATTTCAGTACTTAGCTCATAGTTTTGTGGAGATCTTTACTTGCAAACATGAACAAATACATAAATGTAATAGTAAAGGTATCTACAGTAATCACAGGCATCTTTTTCTGTTGTTCTGTCTGCATCTACGCATATACTCTGAAAATCGCTTTACGGTGTGTGGCGGAGGGCATTTTGTATACCACGGTCACTTCTCCTCATTCCTTTTTCAGTCGCGAATGGTTCACGGGAAGAACGGATGTAGGCTACTCCGTGAGTGCTAGAATATCTCTAATTTTACTTCATGGTCTTTCCTCTAGATATGCGTAGAAGGAAGCAATACATTAGTTGAATCTTCCAAGAAAGTACGCTCTCGAAACCGTGATGCAGAACGAGTCTCTTACAGCGTCAGTTACTGGAGTTGGTCTTCGTGATGCTTACGCGCTTACTAACGTAAGTGAATCTGTAATGAAACACACTTCTCTTCTTTGGATCTTCTCTATATCCTCTAGCGACTCTATCTGGTACGAATCCCAGAGTGACGAGTAATATTCAAATCTTGGTCGAACAAGGGTTTTGTAAGCTCCTTACTTTATGGGTGGACTACAATTCCTGAGAAGTTCTTCTAATAAATCTCTCTGGTATCTGCCTTAACTGCGATTAGTTTCAGGTGCTCGTTCCACTTTAAATCACTCCGAACGGTTGCTCATAGGTATTTTACAAATGTGACTGCTCCCAGTGATTTTTCTGCGCTCGTGTAACCACAACATAATAGGTCTTTATGTTCACCCATGCGCAATGCGCAACATTTGGTTAAGCTGAAGGTCAACTGCCAGTCCTTGTAACAGGCGGCGCTCCTCTGCAGGAACTCCTGCTCTTCTCTACAATCTTCTAGTGTTTCGACTCCTATGTGTACTCCAGCATCATCCGCGAAAATTTCGTGGAACTAACTACGTTATCCATTAGGTCACTTATAAGTATGTGTCGATATATCGAGAAAAGTCATAGTCATGGTCACGGTCGCTGGATAACTCTTCAGTCCAACTACACAGCTGGTCTAATATGGCCTGATATTTGGTTCGTTAGGCGGCAGTGCGAAAGTGTATCCAACACTTTCCCGAAATTGCGTCAACCTGCGCTCTTGTACCGACTGTTTCTTGGCTCTCGTGGATTTAAAGGGGTGCTGGGTTTCACACGATCATTGTTTCCAGCACGCATGTTGATTCGGCGGCCGTTGTGACCGAGCGGTTCTAGGCGCTTCAGTCCGGAGCCGCGCTGCTGCTGCGGTCGCAGGTTCGAATCCTGCCTCGGGCATGGATGTGTGTGACGTCCTTAGAGTAGTTAGGTTTAAGTAGTTTTAACTCTAAGGGCCTGATGACCTCAGATGTTAAGTCCCATAGCGCTCAGAGCCATTTGAAGCATTTTCATGTTGATTCCCTCAGAGGAGATATTCCGTCTCCAGAAATACCATAATGAACGAACACAAAACATGTTCCAGAATTCAACAGACCGACGTCAGAGATGTAGGCGTATAATTATGTGCGTCTATTCGACGTCCCTTCTTGGAAACGGGAACGACATGTCCTTTCTTTACCATCACCAGGAACGCTTCGCTCCTCCAGCGACCTGCTGGAGGAGCAGTAATTGCTGCTAGAAGACGAGCAACATTTTTCGCTTACTCTATGTGGAATCGAACTGATATCCCACCATATTCACAGGCTTTTCCTTTGTTGAGCGGATTTAGTTGCTTTTCTACCTTGTGGTCACTTATTTCGATATGTCATTTTGACGTTCATGCGGCGATATAAAGTAGAAAAAACAGTTAGATCATACTCAGTGAAACATTTTAGGCCCGCTGCTGTGGCCTAGCGGTTCTAATAGCTTCAGTCCGAAACCGAGCTGCTTCTACGGTCGCAGGTTCGAATCCTGCCTCGGACACGGATGCGTGTGATGTCCTTAGGTTAATTAGGTTTAAGTAGTTCTAAGTCTAGGGGACCGAAGACCTCAGATGTCAAGTCCCATAGGCTTAAGAAAAAAAAAACATTTTAAGAAAAAGACGTTTCGCATTTCGACCTTCTCTCTGTCGTCGTCCGTTTCGATGTCAGTAAGATCACACAGTGTTTGGATCCGTTTAACAATTAAACGCAAGACTAAAACTTATTAGGATTTTCTGTCAAGTCGATAGACAGAACTGTACTTTCGAATTCGCTGAACGTTTCACACATGGTTCTCCTTACAGTAATTTCGGTTTCGTTCAGTTTTTGCATGTCTGAGGTTTTGACTACCTTTAAATTTGCTACGAAGCTGTCTTTGCTTTCGTAACAACTTTCCAACGCGATAGTTGAATTACACACAGTTCGTAGGCATATCTACATAATTCATAGTTTACTTAGATTAAGTAAGCAAGCATGGCTTATTAGAAACATTAAGCGCAATGAAAGTGTATTATAAAAATAATGTTGTCAACAGTGGCAAATTTTTACTTCCACATTTATACATTTTTCATCTTTGAAATCAAAGACCTCCACAAAACTATTACCCATATAGTAAAATAATGTTTTGTTTTTTTTCTTCTCCTTCCATTCAGTGCCAGGGTTTCCTCCAGTGTCAGAAACGTAGCACGTACATGTCGCATTAACGCACACAAATCCACCTGATGATGGAGGTTTAAATATCTGAAACGCGTTGTGCAAACAAAATGAATTGTGACCGACAACAGTAAACTAGTTGTTCGAATTTGTGACCAGTTATTTTGAAGCTATTTCCCGGATGGAAAAAATTTAGGCGTTAAAAAATAATTCATATGTTTGACTCCAGTTGAAATTAGGAACAAAACCTCTGCAGAGAAAGTAAATTAATTTGCAAATATTAAAGGGGTTTCCAGATATTTAATAACAGGTAGTGGACAAGTAGATACGGTAAAAAAATCCGAACATTTCAGGTAGACTATTTAAGTAAACGATTTAGAAAAATCTGCTTTATAGGAAGCGACACAAGAGACGGAAAAAGCTGGAAAGTGCTCGTCGAAAAATCTTAAAGATAAACAACTACAAGACAGTAGTGAAACCGGAATCCCTCCTGTATGCTGGCCAATATGTAGTATTAAATTATAAGCTTGATAAATTAGAAACTTCTGAAAGCAAGACATATGGATAATATTAGGCCTTCAGAAAAACTGTGCATTTTGGAAACTAAGAAGCAACGACGAAATTTATCAGAACGTATAAAATATATTACAAGCAGCGTAGAAGCGGTGATTAGTATTTTTGGACATATTTGCAGAACGGATGACAATAGACTCGCAAAGCCGATCTCTCTTTTTTTGGTTGCAAATATCTTCAGTTGTCACAGAGTCTCTTCTTGCCTTGTGTGCATAGCATGATGTTTGTATACACTTAAGCAAGCAATGATTGCGTATTAGAAAGCAATTTAACGACAGCTTGGATTAAAGAGGTTAGGAAAGATTTGGAAAGGAATAACGAAAGATAAGAAGTAGTACTGGAAAGAGATATACTTGTGGGAAAAGTTTTGAAAGGGCAGGAAGTGGTGTGAAGACAGGAGAAAGGAAAACACTGAAACAGTGAAGGACTAAGAACTGAAACTGGAAAGCCATCCCGGGAAGCCGTTAAAATAGGGAAAAGAAATAGAAGAAAAGCATATTTTTTTACACGCTTAGAGGTACTAAAGAGACTTTTTAACGTGATTTTTGTGGCAGAGAGAGACTTTAAACTTTCTGTTATCATGGAGACAATGCGGGCAGTACCTTTCACTATAACGGTGGATCTTTGGACTTTGAACGTCAAATGTCAACTTATTTAAGGCAGACGACAGATAGAACAATTTCTTTCAGGCCGCGAACTTTTCGCCCTGCCCTATTACGCTGCTGAGAAGTGAAGCTTGGAGAAATTTCTGAATATAACGGCGCTCCAGACTGACTGGTTGAAACCTATTACGGCGCTCCAGTCTGACTGGTTATCTGTGTGAATGGAATAATAGAAACTTTGTGTCTGGAGTGAATCGGCCGTAGGAAGAGCGACTGGAAGGGTTCCTGAGTAGCAGTGATGCTCGTCTGAAGGATCGCGACGTCCGACGCTTGTGGGCGTCACTCTGGGGTGGTGTGTGGTGAGAGGCGCACCTGAACTTGTTGGTGGCTAGTTCGCCCAGCTCGTAGAACTTGATTTCCTCGGAGAAGACGTCGAGCGGCACGTTGACGGGCCGCCGCAGCCTGCCGCCGCTCTGGTAGTAGTACAGAATGGCGTCGAAGCTGGGACGGTTGCGGTCGAAGAAGTACTCGTTCCTGAGCGGGTCGAAGTAGCGAATCCTTCTGGCGGGGTCTCCGAGCAGCGTGTCTGGGAACTGGTTCAACGTCCGCAGCTGAGTCTCGAACCTCAGACCGCTGACCTGCAACAAGCACAGCGACAACACCCTCGTCAGACAACTGCACTGGGCTACCAGCCGAGTGATGCTAAGACATCGGATGCGGGTATGCTATGAAACAACCATCTTATTTGATTTGTCTTATTCATTACTGTTAAGTATTTCGCAAGTTCATTACTGACGAGGAGACCTTCTGGGAGGTGCATCGCGTTATAAGCTCACACTTCGCCTGCTTATGGTGTGGATAGGCACCTGTCACACCCTAAAATTGTAGGTGCCAATGCGGCCTCGTTTTTGAAATATTTCCTGTTAAAGTTTGTGCAGCTCTTTATATACAGAAAAGTTTCACTATTGTGGCAAGTAAGCGAGTAGCCGAGTTATGTTTTTCACAATATTGGGAGCGATGAACGTACTGAATACAAGAAGCATATGGAAAATGAATTCGAGAAAATACTTAAATATCAGAATCACAATAAGAACTATGGTAACATGCTCCGAATTGTCTTCAACAGAATGGGTATAGGTTAGGAACTGGAACTGACAAAAATAACAAGGCAGTGAAGTATTTTACGATGTCGCTGTTCGGGACTGCTCTTCTGTCCACGTAATCTACCCTGGAAGGGACACACATCAAGGATTTACTGAATGATTAATTTGGGTCTGGGAAACGACGATGAGGAACCGGCAGCAGAAGAAGAAAATGTGCATGCTGAACTGCCACCAGTTGAAGGTGACAGTGAAGGTGCTAAATTGTGCTACTGCTAAAGACTCATTCTTTGAATGCTGTAATTTATGACTGCAATTATCTGTCACCTTATTTATGTCATTTCATTGTAGCCATTTTTGTTACTGTTTTTGTGGAATAAAAAAAGTGGCAAGCAAGCGAGACTCCCGTCCAGGCGACCCTGGTTCAAGACCCGTCTATACTACTTCTGTTTCCTTTTTTTTCAAATGCCTGTTTTAATTCATAATTAATCATGAAAATTCCGCAAGGTATTGATTAAAAGAATTACAAGCCTTTATAAATCACAATTACGCATTGAATGTCAAATTTTGTTTCAATCTTTTGCGTTTTTTTATTTTAGAGGAAATTAACCGTAATGTAATTTCTTGAAATATTTTATTATTGTTCAATTTTTTTTCGTTGTATTTTTAATTTTGTTCCGTTGAGGTAGGGAATATTATAAAAAATACCAACGAATGAGGGATTAAAAATATGTCTCATTTAATGGATATTTCCTATATTTTGACGAATACATTCAGACAGATGATACTTTTTATAAAAACAATCAAAACATTTGTACTTTCGACACCACGAACATTGTACGAATGCACATTCATTTTCGTCACAATAGCGTCTGTATTTTCTCAAGTCCGCAGGAAACTCCACTGCACTGACGTTATGGAATACTGTTAAAATTAAAAAAAAAACGCAAAACATTGAAACAAAATTTGACATTCAATGTGTAATTTTGATTTATAGAGGCTTGTAATTCTTTTTCATCAATTCCTTGCGGAATTTTCAGGATTAATTATAAATTAAAACAGGCATTTGAAAAAAAGTAAACAAAAGTAGCGTAGACGGGTCTCGAACCAGGGTCGCCTGGACGGGAGTCTCGCTCGCTCGCTCGCTCGCTCGCTACTTGGCTACTCGCCCACTTGCCACAACAGTGAAACCTTTCCGTATATAAAGAGCTGACCACACTTCAACACGCAATATTTAAAAAATGAGGGCGCATTGGTACCTACAATTTTTGGGTCTGATAGATGCCTACCCACACTATAAGCAGGCGAAGTGGGAGCTCATAACTCGATGAACCTCCCAGAAGGTCCCCTCGTGAGAATGTGGCACAGGGACATTATACACTTCTGCTACCCTGGGCATAGGCTTAAGCGCAAATAATTTCTACTACTGCAGTTAATCAAGAAAATAAATTCTGCCAGAGAAGATTTAATTAGTTTTAATTTATTTAATTTTGTACAAGTTCTGCCACAGCTGTTATTACTTTAAATATCTATATGTAAAACATCGTATCAGAAGTTCCACTAGCGCTAAAGTTCGCCGAACATCTTCAGGTGATTGGTTCTAGGACCTTGATCAAGTGTACCACAACACTCGCCAAGGTCCTAGACACCTCTCACCTGAAGTTGTGCAAACGAATGTAACCGCTAGTGGAAATTAAAGCACTTTTTAACAGCCACGAAGGTGATGTTCCACATATCCTATAAAGCAATTAGATTTTGTTTACTCCTACTGATAATAATATCTGGAACAAGCTTATCGGATGGAAATTTTCGAAAGTTAATGATATTTACATTCAGTTGGAATAAAGAATATTTATACTTCGATTTTGAATGTTTAATAGTTATGAATTTCTAAATATACCAGCGAATTTTGTTTCTGGCTAAACGGGTAAAAATTATGGTTAGTAAAGGTGGTGGTTATTGTTGTTGTTGTTTCCAGTCCAATGACTGATTTGACGCAGCTCTCCACACTTCTCTGTACTACGCAAGCCTCTTCATCTCCGAAAAACTACTGGAAGCAGCATCCATTCGTTCTTTGATCTCGTGTCTACAATTTTTATATTCCACATTTTCCTCCACTGTAATTTCTGATTTTTTTCAGGCCTCAGGATGTGTCCTATCCAATGATGCCTTCTTTTGCCCAAACTGTAACGTAAATTTCTTTCTACTCCAGTTAGCTTCAGTACCTCCACATTAGTTACTCGATTTACCAGGTAATGTTTTTCTGTAGCATCACTTTTCAAAAAGCTCGTATTCTCTATTCGTATCAACTGCTTATCGTCCATGTTTCACTTCAATAAAGGTAAAATTTCTTAATTCTACCACAAAATATAACATAATTATTGGAAGACATAAGGAGCATTATGCGAATAACTGAAATGTGGTACGAAGGTAATAGAAAGATGTTTCAAATATTAATTTTAATGCCAGTTGTGCAAGAATATCGAAGTATTACGATTTTCTGTGCTTAAAGAACATGAAATAAGTAGAGCTGTCCAGTAAAATTTGTTATATAGAGTAGCCCATACCTATTTAGGCTTAATTAATGGAAAAAGAGTGTTAATAATGATGTAAATAGCTTTTATGTTTGTTATGGAAGAAAAATGAACTGTAAAAATAAAAGTAAATGTCAGGCTCCCAATCTACATGTCGAGAATACAATTCCCGGTCGGCCCTAATATTTTGTCTGCCAGTTATCGCTTCTTTCACCTTAAGAAATGCTTTGTTTGTCTGACAATTCCCGGTTGTACCGTGCTTACGAGTTCACGTTACATTGTAGATGCCCGCATAATTGGCTGAGTAGTCATTTCGAAAGCTAGTGCTAGGCAAGGGCATACCACACCTAACTCACCTTTCGGACTGAAGGCAGTTTTGGTTAAAATGGTTCAAATGGTTCTGAGCACTGTGGGACATAACTGTCACCATTCCCCTAGAACTTAGAACTACTTAAACCTAACTAACCTAAGGACATCACACACATCCATGCCCGAGGCACGATTCGAACCTGCGACCGAAGCGGTCCCGCGGTCCCAGACTGAAGCGCCTAGGACCTCTCGGCCACGGCGGCCGGCAACGCAGTTTTGCCTTTAGTGATTCAACAGTCATCTTGTCAAGACGAATATGTCGTCTCAGTTTATAAATAAGAAATCCATTATATCAGTTAATGATTTCATGTTAGGTAACTGGTTTTAGAATTATATACAATGAGATTGTCGTTGCTCAAGTCCTCGGAGTCTTTCGCGGCGGCAAGACTGAATAAGCTCACTATGTTTCCGCGTGGTTTTTTTCTTCACATGTAATTTATATCCCAACGGGATGAAATGGTTGTACGAAATCCGAACCATTATAGAGCCATTTGTTTTCAGTCAAATACCAGGCGGGGTGGTGGCGGAACACAGGGAAATTCCAGTTGGGAATATTTGAGATAGTATGTCCAGTTTCACCATTTGCCTTATAACCAAGGTATATCCCTCGGGAACCTTGGTCAGATCAAGTGGATAGGAGACTTAATTCATTTCTGGGATAATGCAGTCCAGGCGAACATGTAAGGGAACGGTGCGTGTGATCATCTGTGTGTGTGTGTGTGTGTGTGTGTGTGTGTGTGTGTGTGTGTGTGTGTGTGTAAGACTTACGGGGTTACAATGAAACTTTCGATAGCTGAGACAACCACCACCGACAAACGAGTGACTGTAGGACACTGGAACATTGTATAAATATTTATAACATGCGGAAGAGAAATAACGAATAAACCATTGAAAGAAATACATTTTAATTTCCTAATCAGAGGGTAACATTTGTTAACTGCATACCACGTTTACGTTCCAGTTTACAAACGTTGCTCAATTGACGACCGCATACATCCACCACAGCTTGGAACCGCACTTGAGATTGCTTTACCGTTTCTCGAAACAACGGTGAACCGTGGGATGTTCAGCTGTCACGACACATCCCGTACTTTGCTCGAAGATCATACACTGCGTCCAGTATTCTCAGCCATGGCAACAATAACTTCAACAGTTTGTGGCGCAATTGGTCGTCGGCCACTCCCAGGAGCAATTCCCAACTCGCCAGTTAATTCGAACTTCCGAATCATGTTCTTGAACCCCTATGCCGAAGTAGTATCTCTATGTATTCCTTTTAATGCGGAGGTAGTGAATAGGATTGGGGAGAAGACGAGTTTGTGGCACAACTTGACAAGAAGAAAGGACCGGTTGGTAGGACAGGTTCTGAGGCATCAAGGGATCACCAATTTAGTAGTAGAGGGCAGCGTGGAGGGTAAAAATCGTAGGAGACCAAGAGATGAATACACTAAGCAGATTCAGAAGGATGTAGGTTGCAGTAAGTACTGGGAGATGAAGAAGCTTGCACAGGATAGGGTAGCATGGAGAGCTGCATCAAACCAGTCTCAGGACTGAAGACCACAACAACAACAGCTCGCGAAGAGCAGGTGCACTATTACGAGTAAAGTCCTGCCCACCTTGACCAGACCGATGTTGACTGTCTGCAATGTAATGCACACTGATGATTGTGTTTCAACCCTACGTCGCCATATCAGTACCGGCGTCTAAAGGCATGTCATGACACTAACACTACTAACAACGCAAATACTGCAGCACACAGTCTGAACATCATTCCTATGAAGTTGAGTACCCCACAATAAAACCATTTCCGCCCACCGTAGGACACATCTTCAGTGGGCTACGTGCTAATGGTTGTGATGACGGCTCATATTCGTCTTAAGCAGCAGAACGTTTCCCCGCGACCCTTAAATGGTTAATTTAGTTTCCTGCTAGGGTTATCGGATTCATTGTATGACGTCGAACGTAAACGTCTGTGTTTGCTGCTGACATACAATGGTGAGGTGGATGTTATGATCACTTGCATAAAACACTACTGGCCATTAAAATTGCTACACCAAGAAGAAATGCAGATGATAAACGGGTAAACATTGGACAAATATATTATACTAGAACTGACATGTCATTACATTTTCACGCAATCTGGGTGCATAGATCCTGAGAAATCAGTACCCAGAACAACCACCTCTGGCCGTAATAATGGCCTGATACGCCTGGGCATTGAGTCAAACAGAGCTTGGATGACGTGTACAGGTACAGCTGCCCATGCAGCTTCAACACGATACCACAGTTCATCAAGAGTAGTGACTGGCGTATTGCGACGAGCCAGTTGCTCGGCCACCAATGACCAGACGTTTTCAATTGGCGAGAGATCTGGAGAATGTGCTGACCAGGGCAGCAGTCGAACATTTTCTATATCCAGAAAGGCCCGTACAGGAGCTGCAACATGCGGTCGTGCATTAGCCTGCTGAAACGTAGGGTTTCGCAGGGATCGAATGAAGGGTAGAGCCACGGGTCGTAACCCATCTGATATGTAACGTCCACTATTCAAAGTGCCGTCAATGCGAACAAGAGGTGACTGAGACGTGTAACCAATGGCACCCCATACCATCACGCCGGGTGATACGAAAGTATGGCGATGACGAATACACGCTTCCAATGTGCGTTCACCGCGATGTCGCCAAACACGGATGCGACCATCACGATGCTGTAAACAGAACCTACGTAGATTCAACCGAAAAAATGGCGTTTTGTCATTCGTGCACACAGGTTCGTCGTTGAGTACACCATCGCAGGCGCTCCTGTCTGTGATGCAGCGTCAAGGGTAACCGTAGCCATGGTCTCCGAGCTGATAGTCCATGCTGCTGCAAACGTCGTCGAACTGTTCGTTGGTGTCTTGCAAACGTCCCGATCTCTTGACTCAGGGATCGAGACGTGGCTGCACGATCCGTTACAGTCATGCGGATAAGATGTCTGTCATCTCGACTGCTAGTGATACGAGGCCGTTGGGATCCAGCACGGCGTTCCGTATTACCCTCCTGAACCCACAGATTCCATATTCTGCTGTCAGTTATTGGATCTCGACCAACGCGAGCAGCAATGTCACAATACGATAAACCGCAATCTTGGTAGGCTTCAGTCCGACCTTTATCAAACTCGGAAAACGTGATGGAACGCATTTCTCCTCCTTACACGAGGCATCACAGCAACGTTTCACCAGGCAACGCCGGTCAACTGCTGTTTGTTTATGCGAAATCGGTTGGAAACTTCCTCATGTCAGCACGTTGTAGGTGTCGCCACCGGCATCAACCTTGTGTAAATGCTCTGAAAAGCTAATCATTAGCATATCACAGCATCTTCTTCCTGTGTCTGCTGTGGAGCCTTGTGGAAATCAAGTGCGCTGAACGTTGTAGTCCAGAACACTTGTGCCCGCACTAGCATTGTATTCTATTGTCAGATACGCCCCATTTATTGCAGTTCTACAGAGCAGGAAAGACTCCGACCTCCATATCTAAAATATTGTTCAGTATGCGACCATCACTACACATTGTCGTATTCTTAGAGCTAAGTCACCCTAAAATGAAAAATCGTGGTTGGTTATGTAAACTGACAACGTGTACCACTAATCAAATACTATTAGAGCCTCCATATTACATCTGTATGCAAACTATCGACAACAATGGTAGTTGGATCGCCCATGAGTGGGTGTAAATAAGGTATCACTTCTCATATTCATAACAGGAACAAGGGAGAGAGGGAGAGAGGGAGAGAGGGAGAGAGGGAGAGAGGGAGAGAGGGAGAGAGGGAGAGAGGGAGAGAGGGAGAGAGGGAGAGAGGGAGAGTCAACTGTAAGCCAACTGTAACAATATTTCAGATTGATCTGAAGATGTTAATGAGCCGAAACTGGTAGTCGATAAAGAAAATTAGCGATCATGACTTACGATTTTTTTATCCACCCATGTTCTAAATCAACAGCTCACGTATCTCTACATTGACAATGTCAGAGAAGATCAAGAAAAACTTGATGCGCTACTTTTTCACGTAGAATTCAGAAGGAATGCGAAGAGAACGGATAACTTGTACACACAAAGGTATCACGACATTGTCCAGCAAGAACGATAATTCTGCAAATGGAATACTAGGCAACTGGTAAGGAGCGAACGAAATAGATGTTCTGCCAGCTGTTACTCACAATACATATTTTAGTTCAAGAGAAATTGCCAGTGTCTCTGGAACATGCCAGGCCGGAATTGTTCGCGTTTTGCACGCAAACGGCCTCTTACCGTATCATGTGTCAATTCATCAGGAGCTTAACCAGTGGCAGGACAGAAGACGCAAGGTATTCTGCCACTTGGCTCTGCTGTACAGAACCCTAAAAATGACCTGTATATGTATCCTTACGAATTTACTGTTATTAGTGTGTTACAGAGCCCAGGCGAACTTTCTCTTGTTGAATTCTGCCGGTGGTTTATTAGTGAAATGGAACCTGGTCTTTTGGATCCTCAGTTTTTCGTTTCTTCAGATGAGGCCTGATGCAGCTGTCAGGTACGTGATCTAAAATAAAATGCTCCATTATGTATCAAAAAATTGACTTCAGCACTTTGAGGAGCCGTTGAATAATCTCGAGATTGGTGGTTGGTGCTTAACGTCTGATGTCCGCATCGTAACAAAATTATTTGACCAAACTATTAACGCTAACCAGAATCTGCAGAAACTATTTAATCCGTATGTAGATCAGCTTACATCAGAGGACAACTGCATGGATATTATGAGCAAGACGGAGTAACAGCACTCGCTGACAGTCTTGTCACAAGTGTCTGTGAGGAGAGGACAATCCGCTCAGACAGTGCAATCTACTAGCAACTCGATTGCCTTACCCCTTGCTGTGCTTCTTACCCGCGGAGCATACTGAAGGTAGAGGTGTACTCAGGTAATATTCAAACAGAGGAAGAGGTACAGCAAAACACTGAAAACGCTGCTGCTGCTATCCCTCCGGCAGAGATGCTACCCATATGCCACAGCTTCATAAATCGAGCACAACGCTGTATCGACAACAAAGTTGTCAAATGCGAGGATCAAAAAATGGCTCTGAGCACTATGCGACTTAACTTCTGAGGTCATCAGTCGCCTAGAACTTAGAACTAATTAAACCTAACTAACCTAAGGACATCACACACATCCATGCCCGAGGCAGGATTCGAACCTGCGACCGTAGCGGTCGTTCGGCTCCAGACTGTAGCGCCTAGAACCGCACGCCCACTCCGGCCGGCCAATGCGAGGATCTCCTGTGATGTTCATTAGCGACATTCAATCTCGCATCTGTCTCATGGTAAATACTTTTTGCGGCAATTTTATTTTTCCCAGCTTGTATATGTGGTACCACTACGAAGGTGCACGTCCCGTTATTCGTCTGTCGCAAGGAAAGCGCTAGCGTAGGTCTTTTCCGGTCGCTGTATATGACACTAGGGCGTTATCAGTTGGCCTGCACGCTCTCCGTATTTGAAGCCACTGGACTTTTTTCTGTGGGGAAAGCTCAAAGATGAAGTCTGTGCACAGTTTCCGACGATGCAAGAGGATTTGAAACATCTCGTTGTTGCAGCAAGTGCATTGATAAGGAAAGAATCGCTTTATCTAGCGCAAAGAGGGGCAACAAAGTCTAAAAAATATTTATATCTATATAAGAGCGGGGTTTTACATTTTACAGCTAGTTTCATAGCGCATGAACCTGTGTTCAGTGTATGCGGCCTTTAGGTATGAACCATATGTATTTCGCATAAATTCAGTTAGATTGCTAATAGGCCTGGTTAAATATTGCACTTATTTTTAGGTTTTAATACAAATTTTCTTTTCTTATAGAATCTGAAGATGGTCTTTGTATGGCCGAAACCGGTTATGACTGTGTCATAAGAATGTGATTGCGTCTATAAATAAACAAAAAAATTTACAAAAATAATCAATCACTCACTCCATTGACAAAATGTCGTTTTTTCCAAGAATCGCTTTAGTCTGTCCAGAAGTCATTGTGCCAGTAACTACAAACGTTTATTGCAGTTGGCGGTGGGCATTTGACACTTGCTGACACAAACGGGATGACAGAATTTTAAGGAAGTGTTTATGACCAAATTATTTGTGACTTTATTTGTATTGCTGTTGTTAATGAAATTAAATTGTTTGTATCTTGATAAATTCATGAGACGAAGTTATTATTTAACAGAGTATATCTCAATTTCCAGTTTTATAACTACATCAGTTTTTTAGATGTACCCTTCTTTCAGGACTCTGGCATGAAACAGAGCAGAATTATTGCCGTAGTTTACTGGTGAATCATCTTGGATGCCACGTATTTGCCTTGTAGCTGGTGTGTCGGTCCAGTCACATGTAAAATGGACGAAGGAAGATTAGATTTTAACATCCCGTCGACAGCATGATCATTAGAGACGTGACGAAGCCTCGGTTTACTAAAGAATAGGGAATGTAATCGGCCGTGCCCTTTTCAAAGGAACTATCCCGGTATCAGACTGGAACGCTTTAATGTAAATCACGGAAAACCTAAATCAGGATTGTCAGACACAGAGTGATAACCACTGCGCCACCTCACACGGTAAATATCAGGTTGTCAAGTGTGATTGGTATCAATTCTAAACCCGATGTGGCAATTGCGTACAACACGACCTTCCGCATAAAACAGATATCGGTGTCATATACTTGGATCTGCTGAAAAGCGCTGCCCTGGAAATGAAAACGCTTAAAACTTTATAAATAAAACAGACGTTAAAAGCATTCTACATCTTTAATATTCATGTCTACAGTAGAACGGTTGACTCTGCTTGATCCGCTTCGTCACTATGAAAGTGAAGTCCTCGAAGGTGTTTTTTTTTATTTTGGAAACAGATGAAAATCTCGTGGAGCGAAGTTGGAACTGTATGATCGCTGATAGTCAACCCAAGGTGTCGGATTGTTGCAGATGTCGCAGCGCTCGTGCGTGATCAGACATTGCGATGGTGAACGAGAGGAAGTTCCTTGTGTGGACGAACTCAATCTCACCTACATAGTTATGTTAAACATCGCCATGTTACGTGCTACATTTTAGAGCCCTGTAGCGGATGATGGCTGCAAATATGTAGATATAAGGAATAAAGATGTACAGTGTTGTTTGTTTTATTGAAAAAGCTTTAACAATTTTCGCATAAAAATTAAATTCGAAGCCATTACTTTTCGACACAGCCACATAAACACAAGTAAATCTTGAATTTATGGGTGTCCAAAGGAAAAAAACACAGTCTGCTGCCACGATTCCTGTATTACAACCAGCCATACTCGGTACTGAACTTCGCAGTCCAACTACGTGCTGCCACAAGCTTCTTCCCCGGTTCCACAACGATGTACAGGGTGGGGAAAGTAAAAGCGGCCCGGAGAACGGAGTTCCAGTGTACAAAGAAACACAACAGAGGAAAGGAAATACAGTACTAATATGGCTATAGTAGATGCTGAATGTGACCATCATTTAGCTCTTGACACTTTTGGGACCTGGTCTGCAAGTTGTTGAAGGCGGATCAAAGCTGGACTGCTGGAATTGCTGCAGTCTCGTCTGAAGTGTTCTGCTGCAGTTCCTGAGACTATGCGGGCTGTTGCGATACACCACAGACTTGAGGGCTCCCCACACAAAGTAATCGCACACTGACAGATCAGGTGACATGGGTGGCCAGCTGGCACCGCAATCAGACTGACCTCTGCCGGGCATGAAGATTGTGAAAATGTTCTCCAAGGTTCGGCCGGCTATATGGGTCGTTCCTCCATCCTGTAGGGAATAACTGTAAGTCTTTACCTCCTCCACTAATGCTGCCATAAATTCACGTCCAATCGCATCCACTTGTCCTGCCCACTTTTAGTTGCCCTACCGTGTACTACTTCGCCAGTGTTCGTATGCCTTCGTCGGCATCAACAAACTGACAACCCCTTGAGCAGCTTCCTCAGCTAGTGACTGCGGCCAACTCCTTTCCGACCCACACAGATAACAAGCACGGCCGATGAGGAATGCCAGGCCCAGCACCGAACCCGAGGCTTGTCGCTGCTGCCCACAGCAGCCCGCTGCGCTGGCTCAAGCTGATGTCGCCGCTTCCGCTCCGTACAGCCAACTTCATGTCCAGGTGGTACCGATCGCCCGCAGACGTCTGCTCATGCTCCACTTCTCGGCAGCTAGCTCACAGGGCCAGCGGCTTCCGGAAGTAACCAGTACTCCCTGCACATCCCGGTATCGTGTGCAAGTATTTATCCGCTGCTGCTCCCTGCGAAATCCGGATCTGAATTGAGGATCTAGTTGCTGTCACGTTGTACCACCAGATGGTCAACGGCTGCCACTCCACCCTGACGACGTTCGTCGTGGCACTGCCTCTGCCAGCACGCCGATACCAGCGCCCACTGGCGAGTTTAAGTGCCTGACCAGCGCAGGTGCAACCAGCTGGTAGGGTGGAAAAACAAAGGAGCCGCGAAAATTAAATAATAACTCAACACTATTTTGCCTTATTACATAGTTTACAGTAAAAATTTTCTTAAATTTGAATTGAGCGCTCTTTATGCAGTTTTATTATTACACACACAGTAAAATCATAATTTGTACTGGTGTAGGCCGGCCGAAGTGGCCGTGCGGTTCTGGGCGCTGCAGTCTGGAACCGCGAGACCGCTACGGTCGCAGGTTCGAATCCTGCCTCGGGCATGGATGTGTGTGATGTCCTTAGGTTAGTTAGGTTTAAGTAGTTCTAAGTTCTAGGGGACTAATGACCTCAGAAGTTGAGTCCCATAGTGCTCAGAGCCATTTGAACCATTGTACTGGTGTAGATATGCCACTGTATTCTTTTTTCCTGTTACATTACCTGTAGTTTATATAGACAATTGACTTTACTAGGGGAAGTTCAGGTACGGCGACGTTACTAAATTAAACTGAAGTCAAAGATAGCCGGTTCTACACGAGAGAGCGAAGTCGTCGTTGTTAGACTATTGTAGGTTGCTGTGAAGAGCGGACGTGTGTTAAGATCGATGCAGGAAATTGTAGTCAAGTGTAGATAATCTATAAATAGAGACTGCGTATAAAACAGTAATGCGACCCATTCTTGAATATCGCTCAAGTGTTTGAGATACACACCGGATCGGACTAAGGGAAGACATCGGAGCCATTGAGAGGCGTGCTGCTAAACTGCTAAGCGATAGGCTCGATCAACACACAAGTATTACGGAGATATTTCGTTTACGCAAATGGGAAACCCAGGATGCAAGAAGACGTTCTTTTCTACACAACTGAGAAAATTTATACGGCCGGCGGTTGCGACTGACTACAAAGCGATCCTGCTGCCTCCAATGTACATTTCGCGTTAGGACCACGAAGACAGGAGAAACTGAGGTTGTGAGGATGTATACAGACAGTCGTTTTCCCCTCGCTGTATTTGCGAATGGACCAGGAAAGGAAATGACTACTAGGGGTTGAAGGTACCCTCCGCCACACACCGAACATTGGTTTACGGATTATTTACACTGTGTGATCAAAAGTATCCTGACACCTGGCTGAAAATTACTTAAAAGTTCGTGCCGCGCTCCATCGGTAATGCTGATATTCCATATGGTGTTGGCCCACCCTTATCGTTGATGACAGTTGCCACTCTCTCAGGCAATGTTCAATCACGTGCTGCAAGGTTTCTCGGGGAATGGCAGCCCATTATTCACGGAGTGCTGCACTGCAGAGAGGTATCGATATCGGTCGTTGAGGCGTGGCACGAAGTAGGCGTTCCAAACCATCCCAAAGGTGTTCTGTAGGATTCAGGTCAGGACTCTGTGCAGGCCAGTCCACTACAAGGATGTTATTATCTTGTAAACACTCCGCCACAGACTGTGTATTATGAACAGGTGCTCGGTCGTGTTGAAAGATGCAATCGCCATCCCCGAAATGCTCTTCAACAGTGGGAAGCAAGAAGGTGCTTAAAACAGCAGTGCAGTCTTGTGCTGTGATAGTGCCACGCAAAACAGCAAAGGGTGCAAGCTCCCTCCGTGAAAAACACGACCAAACTATACCACCACCGCCTCCGAATTTTACTGTTGGCACTACATACGCTGGCAGATGTCGTTCACCAGGCATTCGCTATATCCACACCGTGCCATCGGATCGCCAGATTGTGTACAGTGATTCGTCATTCCACACAACGTTTTTCCACTGTTCAATTGTCCAATGTTTACGCTCCTTACACCAAGCGAGGCGTCGTCTGGCATTCACCGGTGTGATGTGTGGCTTAAGGGCAGCCTCTCGACCATGAAATTCTTGTTTTCTCACCTTCCGCCTGTCATAGTACCTGCAGTGGATCCTGATGCAGTTTGGAATTCCTGTGTGATGCTCTGGATAGATGTCTGCCTATTACACATTACGACCCTCTTCGACTGTCGGTGGTCTCTGTCAGTCAACAGACGAGGTCGGCCAGTACGCTTTTGTGCTGTACGTGTCCCTTCAAGTTTCCACTTCACTATCACATCGGAAACAGTGGACCTAGGGATGCTTAGGAGCGTGCAAATCTTGCCTACAGACGTATGACACAAGTGATACCCAATCACCTGACCACGTTCGAAATCCGTGAGTTCCGCGGAGCACTCCATTCTGCTCTCTCACGATGTCTAATGACTACTGAGGTGGCTGATATGGAGTACCCGGCAGTAGGTGACAGCACAATGCGCCTAATATGAAAAACGTATGTTTTTGAGGGTGTCCGGATACTTTTGATCACATAGTGTTTGTAGATGAAGACATGCAACTACTATAACGTAAGACGAAGTAGGTAACAAACTCCGTAACGCTTTGTCTTCTGCAATAGTTCCTATGTAACATGCATACGTGTAGAAGGTCAGATGCGTAGTGTTTATAGGGATTGGACGTAATTATACACTTAGGGACTCGATACAGATAGAAAATGGTCACATAGAGGTACTAACGAGCATGCAGTGACACTACATAGACAGTAACACAGACAGAAAAGTTAAAGTTTAAAAGTTACAAGAGTGACGCCATTACTGGGAGGGTTAAGGGGTGGTGTGCCTTACATTGTTCTCTTGATAGGGTCATACGGTAAGTCGTTACAGATGCCTTACTTTGGCCTATGAACAATGTGTAACACTACTGTCTGAATAAAACTGAAGTGTGGTACGCATTATAATTGTGTGGTTGTGGTTTGAATACTGAAATGAATGGACAAAAGGGAAACTAGGAAACGTGGCATTGGGACATTTGTTATTAGTGTTACTATTACCGAAGTAGAAATAAGTTAAGCTTAGGACTAACACGACTGAGGGATCAGCGTCAACGCTGTTACGTTTCCTCAGTTCTTGAGACACTTGGAAAGTTTGTGGTTTGGCTTAGGAGTTTTGCGCTTAGTCTTGTAATGCAAGTGGTTTATAAGGTTCTTCATTGGTGGTTGGGCGTTCGGACAGTTTCGCTCTAATTCTGTCACGTTTATGCTGTATGCTGTGTTGTGCTGATTAAATGTGTAGTGTACGACTATGTCGACTCTGAACACCTCAGAAAAAATGGAGCCCAGTGTGTGTGCATATATATAACGGTAGGCGCCCTCTATTTTATTAATGCTTACACTTTTTCGTAATAACACACAGAGAGAAATTTACTACCACATTCGGTGTTATTTGAAACTACTTGACCATTATTACTCAACTTTACCCAACAGAAGCCAACCGACTACTAATTATCTACGAACATCTTATTTATTGCTGTAGTTTGAACGGGACGAATATACACTCCTGGAAATTGAAATAAGAACACCGTGGATTCATTGTCCCAGGAAGGGGAAACTTTATTGACACATTCCTGGGGTCAGATACATCACATGATCACACTGACAGCACCACAGGCACATAGACACAGCAACAGAGCATGCACAATGTCGGCACTAGTACAGTGTATATCCACCTTTCGCAGCAATGCAGGCTGCTATTCTCCCATGGAGACGATCATAGAGATGCTGGATGTAGTCCTGTGGAACGGCTTGCCATGCCATTTCCACCTGGCGCCTCAGTTGGACCAGCGTTCGTGCTGGACGTGCAGACCGCGTGAGACGACGCTTCATCCAGTCCCAAACATGCTCAATGGGGGACAGATCCGGAGATCTTGCTGGCCAGGGTAGCTGACTTACACCTTCTAGAGCACGTTGGGTGGCACGGGATACATGCGGACGTGCATTGTCCTGTTGGAACAGCACGTTCCCTTGCCGGTCTAGGAATGGTAGAACGATGGGTTCGATGACGGTTTGGATGTACCGTGCACTATTCAGTGTCCCCTCGACGATCACCAGTGGTGTACGGCCAGTGTAGGAGATCGCTCCCCACACCATGATGCCGGGTGTTGGCCCTGTGTGCCTCGGTCGTATGCAGTCCTGATTGTGGCGCTCACCTGCACGGCGCCAAACACGCATACGACCATCATTGGCACCAAGGCAGAAGCGACTCTCATCGCTGAAGACGACACGTCTCCATTCGTCCCTCCATTCACGCCTGTCGCGACACCACTGGAGGCGGGCTGCACGATGTTGGGGCGTGAGCGGAAGACGGCCTAACGGTGTGTGGGACCGTAGCCCAGCTTCATGGAGACGGTTGCGAATGGTCCTCGCCGATACCCCAGGAGCAACAGTGTCCCTAATTTGCTGGGAAGTGGAGGTGCGGTCCCCTACGGCACTGCGTAGGATCCTACGGTCTTGGCGTGCATCCGTGCGTCGCTGCGGTCCGGTCCCAGGTCGACGGGCACGTGCACCTTCCGCCGACCACTGGCGACAACATCGATGTACTGTGGAGACCTCACGCCCCACGTGTTGAGCAATTCGGCGGTACGTCCACCCGGCCTCCCGCATGCCCACTATACGCCCTCGCTCAAAGTCCGTCAACTGCACATACGGTTCACGTCCACGCTGTCGCGGCATGCTACCAGTGTTAAAGACTGCGATGGAGCTCCGTATGCCACGGCAAACTGGCTGACACTGACGGCGGCGGTGCACAAATGCTGCGCAGCTAGCGCCATTCGACGGCCAACACCGCGGTTCCTGGTGTGTCCGCTGTGCCGTGCGTGTGATCATTGCTTGTACAGCCCTCTCGCAGTGTCCGGAGCAAGTATGGTGGGTCTGACACACCGGTGTCAATGTGTTCTTTTTTCCATTTCCAGGAGTGTATATTCAGAAGTAGCAGTGGTTTTGGAAGATAAATGTGTTTTGTAGTACAAGCTTATTCTGACCGTAGGATCGTGTCTACTATAATCTGGACATTGACGTTTAAACTTTATATCGAGTGTTAAACCAACGCCGTTGACACACAAAACCCAACTCTTCAGTGACAGTGTCTGTATTTATACAGAGTAACTGAACTGGCTGGTCTCCTCCTTTTTTTTCCAAATTAGTAATTAGCAATTCGGACATAAACATCACTGTACCAGTTTTTCCAATGTTCTTGAACAAATTAATTCTCGTCGAAGAAACTGCAACTCTCTTATTTTTTTGAAGGTCTACTTAACTGTATTAACTAAAGAAAATGATCAATAGAAGACACAATAACAAATAACAAACAGCAGTAACCCATGTTACTAGTTAGTGCAGTATCAGAGTAAATGTCGTTTCTTTTTGTGAATAGAACTGTTAGTTTTTCAAAGTTTTTAAGATCATTTCTGATTTATGTTGTTTGTGAATTCGTGTGTGACTGTTATTAGTGTCTCCAGATTTTAATTTAACGTGGGCGTTGACAGTAAGAGAATACGGTCGTCCCACACTGCCATCGATGTGTGATTTCTGTGTTTGTTGTTGGCTGTGATTACATGACGCTCCAACATCCTGAACAAAATAATTACTGGTTATTTTGTTTTCTGGATTACATGGTCGCATAATCGCAACGATACTAGTAACCACCACTAACACACTTACGAAGAGTACGACTGCCATACTAATAAAACATTCCGAAGTACGAATAATAGAGCGGTCGCGCTAAGAACATCAACATGTGCGGGGCGACCACAGCAGTGCTTGTGGATGTTTGTTCAGTTCTCAGCTGTAATGTCAATCAAACTCCCGTCTTTTATTCTGGATGCGACGGTTGGACGGTTGAAGTATTTCAGTTAGTATTCCACACGTTTTTGGGACCGTGAGGGCTGTTGTAGAAGATACACAGTTATTGTGGTGGGAAACTGAATGTACGGATGTCAGCCAAAAAAATTTATTTTTCCTATCGCTCCTGCTGATGGATTCAGTTTGACTTAGCAGGATTGCTGATAAAACTTTATTTTCTCTTAACATGTCACAATCACGTCGCATTGATATCCTGGTGAAAAGTGGGCCACAGATTTTCTTCAGGAGACATAATATCGGTAGAAAGTCGTTAGAACATTTCGTTGCATTAGCATTAACGCGTTTATCGGATCTGTTGAAGTAACTATTGCGGGAATTTGCTTTACAACTGGTGCCCCGTTGAGCAGTCTACACAGTTTTATACATAAAATCCGTATTTATTCGCCAAATTTATGGACGGATGCGCAACACTGCTATGAATGCCTGAATGGGAGAACAGATTCGGAAGCTAACACGTCTGAATGAACTCCATTGTGGAGCGGTAAGCGTCACTGAAAACAGCCGGCGAGAATAAACTAGACCGGTATTAATATCCGTGGATATTTTTAGCACCGTTCTTTTGCATATGTTAATCTTAGCCGGCCTGGGCGAGATCCCGACGCTTTCCGTTAAAAGCTGCTTTTGTGCGGCAAGAACGGCAGCTCACAACACGGAAAGAAAGGACAACTCGTTTGCATGGACAGTAGTATCTCCTGTTCACTGGTGTTCGGTTCTGTTCAGGTTGACACTACCCTTCGTTTTGTAACGAAATATCTTTCTTTCAAACAAGGCTCCCGCAGCCTCTCACATATATTTACTGTGAATAGTTTTAGTTTAGTTTAGTTTTAGTTATGCCATGTTCCGTAGATCATTTTCCCTATTATTTTATCGATATGATGTGGAACAAGTGCTAATATTAATATTATTGAAATTTTTAGTTCTACACATGCAACGACATTTAGAGGTACATTTTTTTACCATTTCTGAAACAGAAACTCGTCCATGGAGTAGAAGGAGTTGTCCAAAAGAAATGATTTTAAGCTAGATTTAAAACTTGATCTGTTACCTGCCAGAAGCTTTATGTTGTTGGGCAAATGGTCAAAGATTTTTGTTGCTACATAATGTACTCCTTTCTGAGCAACTGACATCTTCAATAACGGATAGGAAAGCTCATTTTTCCCTCTAGTGTTGTACGTATGAACATCACTGATCTTCGCGAATTGAGATGTATTATTTGTACCGAATTTCATTAGCGAATATATGTACTCTGACGGTGCAGTTAAAATACCTAACTCCTTGAAAATGTGCCTACATGGCGTCCTTGGGTGAACACCACTAATTATTCTCACTGCTCTCTTTTCCGCAATCAATACTTTATGTCCATGTGGTGAGTTACCTCAGAAAACTATTCCATAAGATATTATTGAGTGGAAATATGCAAAGTACGTTAGGAGGCTGATCTGTTTATTACCAAGACTAGCGATTATACGAAGAGCGAAAGAAACTGAACTTAGTTGTCTGAGAAGCTCAGTAATATGCTTCTTCCAGTTGAAGTTGTCATCAATGTGAACACCCAAAAATTTGGAGAAATGTACCCTGTTAACTGAGCACTGTTCATATGCTACATCAATTGTCGGTATGACTATATTCGGTCTCATCGATTATTGTATCAGCGAAATGGTTGTTACACGCACAAGAAAAGGCTGGACTGCTATTAACTAAATCAGTGATCTTGTCTCTGGTATCCATTTCAATGGCAAACCACTAGTGTGTAGCAATCGTTCTGTGCGCATATTTATGTTCTTTCTTAGAAGACCGTGGTTCTGTAGGTGCATCTAACTTGTGTCGCTGTCAGCAAGCCTGAGTCTGTTGTTGCAAAAGTTTGGTCATGTGGATCAGAACATAAAAACTTAACACTCAGTATGGCATTAAAAATACAACACAATGAAGGCGGCATGCAACTAACGTCATATCGTTGAAGAATGTACTACGAGCTTAATATTTCATCATTACAGCACAATGATTATTTAAATGAATTTCACATAGGTAACTTTTACATCGAATGAAGCTACACTTTGTGCCAGCCTGAGAAAAACCATGACTTTTTGGAAGGGATGCCATATAACAGCCACGCCATTTTTAATATAGTGTGTTTTACGGCTGGCCTAAGAACTATAAAAATATTTTTGCTGGTCCCGCACAGGCAGTCTTAAAAATCTGTGCTTGGGAATTTTTGATAGCTATGACAATACTTACAAGATTTATAACGAAAAACAAGGGGCGCATACAATACATACCTAACGCATGACTAGTTCATGTAACTCTTATCTACGGTATGCACCCCACGTTTATCGTTATAAACCTTAAAAGTACTTGTCACAGCTACTAAAAATTCACAATTACAAGTTTTCAGGACTCTCCATATGGGGGTTAGGACTCTCTATGTGGCTAGGAGAAAATATTTCATACTTTCCAGTCCGATTTAAAAATTTGTTATATAAAAATTTATTTGTATTTAAATAATTATTTTCTGCTTTTGGTGTCATGTGTGTCAAATTCCTCAATGAGTTTAAAACATTTTAATGAAATTATATTTTTCTTTAAATAATTGTTTGTGTATATACTACCCCTTTAACCCACAGCTTCGCTCACTGTATGCATCTGTCACATATATTTCACATATCTCCTCCCACCTTCCTCTGCCTGTCTCCTCTTTCCCCCTCTCCCCTCTCTGCTCATCAAAACCGTCTGCTCACATACAGCCTGGAATGCATTCTGATATTATCCACACCACTTGCAGGTCCTGCAGTCCAGACGAGTTGTCAGGTATAACCTGACCTTTTCATCTCCAACCCTACCGAACTGACAGACAAGAAAGCTAGTTAATATTGCATTGTCATCCAGTTCTGAACTATGTTTAAAATTTCATGACACTAGCTCTTTGGGAAGTTAGATTAAAATCAGCTGCTAAATTTGTTCTGCACAGACAGACAGACAGACAAGAAAGTAATCTAATAAAAACATGTTAAAATAGTTAGGAGTACCGCGACCTACATTCTGCATATAAGGAGAGATTACAAATCGAGTTTCTCATTCAGAAATCGCCTTTGACTGTCATTTGCTTGTGTGAAGATCGTGTAAGTCTAGTATAAAGAGGGGAAGCATCAGGCAGCAAGCTTTGGAATTAGACAGGAGCAGGGGTCGTGGCCTATCGTTACTGCGGTTTATCATTCTGAGATATTATTGCTCACATTAGTTGATATCCCACAACTCTTAACTGAATTTGAAATCTATGGCTTCAGAAGGGATACACTGCGCGGCATGCATGATCTCAATAACCCACACGACTAGCACTCGAAAGGACAGACACGTTGTTCGTTCACCCATACAGGATTTTACAGTCACATAATGTACCTTGAGTCAGCAAATGGGACAGTCTTACGACGTTTGGAGCACTATGGACTTCAGCACTGCACCCATTATCGCAGCTTCGCTTGACAAAGAAGTGGAGGTGTGTCAACAATTGTGTGTCCAAAGACGGCTCTGGAAACAGGGAGTGGCACCGTGACGTCTTTTCATACGAGCCCCTGTTCTGCGTACAGCATCACGATGGAGATGTCCATGTATGGAGGGTCAGCACCTGTTGTGATGGTAAGGGATCCCACTGCGTGCGCAACATTATCACCACTGATTCGCATAGCGGGTAATGTGAATAGCAGTCATTAAATTTATAACACGTTAAGGCCGGATGTGCTGTATTTTCCAGTACTACAAGAAGTTATTTATCAAGAAGATAACGAAAGACCTAATGTTTCCAATGTTATTTTGACCTAGACAGATATAGAGATTGTTGCCCGGGCCGGCACCTGTTACCAAATGGTTCAAATGGCTCTGAGGTCATCAGTCCCATAGAGCGTAGAACTACTTAAACCTAACTAACCTAAGGACATCACACACATCCATGCCCGAGGCAGGATTCGAACCTGTTACCGTAGCGGTCGCGTGGTTCCAGACTGTAGCGCCTAGAACCGCTCGGCCACCACGGCCGGCCACCTGTTACCCACTGGATTCATCTGGTCATGGGTTGGCGAGAGACTGGCACGTCACTGCTTGCAGTCATTATGGTTGATGAATTCTATCATATAGTTGAGAAATATGAAATGGTGTACCCATGTCTGTTATCGAAGTTCACTTCGACTCGATACCCAGCCATGCTTGAGCCAATTTTACTGCCAGAGGTGACAGCTCTTTGTTCCAAATTTCGCACCCTCTATGCCTCAACATCACTTAAAGATTTAATCGTGTATTCTTCCTACTATATCATATGCCATGTATGCAAAATTCCGATACTTTATGTCCATGACCACTGCATCTGCCCCAGTCCTGCCAGTAGCTCTGTCGTGGCAAGTAAATCCAATTTTTGTCTTATTACAAGGACAAAATACTGCAGGCTGATGTCCGAATGGCAGGTATAAATTTCGTGGCTCTTGTAGAGTACTTTTTAAAAAACTCATTGTTTTTCTCAGACTACCCCAAAATTTGGCTTCTTTAAATGTAAAAATGACATATGTGAAATTTGGCTTAAGCAGAATCAAGCCTTCAAAAGAGGGAAATCTAGAAAAAAGGGAACTATCATAATTACTAAATATTACTTCCACATGATAAATTAATTTAGTATCTATTAACAAATGTAGGTAGGCAGTTTACTTCAATTTCTCGAAGCGTTCTCATTACACAAATCACAATGGTCGAGTGACTTAAGGATGCTGTCCGGTCTCTGGGATTAAAAAAAATTTTTTTTTTGTTTCACTGTTGACTCCTTATAGCCTTTTAAGAAATATGTAGTCAAAAGGATTTTATCGGGAAATTATTCTTTATACCTGAAAATCACGTTTCAGTTGAAGCGCGCATCTTCCCAGTCTAGCCACACTCGGTATTTGAGCCGTTTGCGACTCGTATCGAAATCTCCTTGTCTGTGAAGCTATTGTAACATTCTATGTGGAAGAAAATAACGATATCAATATTGTTTTTGTCCACCAGATGTCTCACGTATACGCTTTTGACAAAAGTGAGATGAAAAAAGTGTTCATGGTGACACTTTAGCACAGGAGCTCAACGAATTCTATCTACAGGACCGTTATTGTTCTGAAAGTTTATGTAATCACAAGCAAGCTGAGACAATGGAGACTTTAGATCATAAACCACCACCGGGGAGTGCAGTTATTGAAGGTATTGCTGAAGTGTACAAATACATGACTGACGGCAATTTGATGGAGAACGCCTTGGAGTCTATAAGCAGAACAACAATGAACCGCTGAATTCATAAATTTGATCTCATGCTCCAAAACGCACGTTTTCGAGTATAAAAGTCGTCCAGATTAAAAAAATTTGGGCGTGCGCAATTTTTAACGACGGATTTAAGGGCTTCCTGCATAACATGAAGGTCATGGGAGTCGTTATCGGCACCGAGGTTTGTTCATTCGGCACGAAAAGGGACGAAAAACGCCTCAGGCGTTCGGATCGTAGCTGGTTCCGGAGTAACGTCAAGGCTACAGTTGCGACTAGAGAGACTCGCGCTTTAGAAAGTGAGATCTTCGATGAAGAGGAAGGTTTATTGTATGGACCAGGAATAGCAGACTAATCGTAAGTCGAAAAATTTTGAACTTATATATAGTAGAAAATTTTTTGAACTTATACACAGTAAATTCGAGCTCAAAGCTTTAACTGTTTATTTCTCTAGACAGCGTTTGTTACACTGGTTCGCACGATTTTTTGAATAAAAACACTACTAGCTAAAACTGGGTGCCGTTTTGGGTTTAATAGACACTTGTAATTTTGGCGTGAATTTCAAAAAACAATACATTTTTCGTAAAGTTTGTTATTTATTTACGTTTGAAGGCAACAAAATAGATCGACTTTCCGTACCTACGTTTTCAAGTGGCCGTCATTTTGAAAGGTACTTCAAAAAAAGAATTGATGTTAGAGGTTCACGCTATACAGAATTCAATTTTGATTGTAGACCTGTACTTCACCCTCAATCGTGCGAACCGTGTAGTTGAGCAATCCGCGCAGAGATATTTTGGCACCCGTTTCGTGCTGCATGGTCTCGTCAATTTATCAACCAAAAATTATTTACATAGTATTTAATATATGTACGTTTCTTTGTTAGTACAGATTTGCATGGAAAAATAATTTTTTGCAGAAAAAAGTTGAACATGACCATATAATAAGGCTCCGAGACCGGAAAGCCACCTTAACGGGAGAGACAGCAGAGCAAGTGAAGCTGTTCCTGGCATACAGTCCCAGTAGTCTCTCACTTTCGAGAGCAGATAGGAGCAAGTACAATGTCTTCAATTCATATATGCGATATAAAAAGTTTGCCACGGAATGACATGTATGAAGTAACTGGAAATACAGTATACTGTCATCTGTCAAACAAACATTAACGGATTTCTGTTACATTCTGCGGATGCGTAAATTAACTGTGTATGGAGATGCCACGCTGGCTGTGCGAAAGTGATGATTCATTGGGAAAACAACGAATTTCAGCACAGTATTTGAGAAAGTGCATGCCAAAATTTGCTAGCTATCAACAATGGAGGCAACTACGAAACTGTGCTGCAAGAACGCTGGAGGTTAATAAGCGCAAACAAACAGTTTTTACACAAAAGCCTGAGCACGTACCACATGTCAATACGTGAACATTACTGTTACAGAGGAAGATATCCAGTTTCTTATCAAGTAGTGGCTGAAAGAAAAGTTAAGTTTCATGCACAGAATCTATCACCAGTTATCTGAAAATGAAATTTAGCAATTCAATAATTTATAATTTTACACATAAATGTGTCTGAAAGTAAAGGAAAAGAAAAATCCACTATTTGTTCGAAGTGGTACTTTTTCGGTCATTTAAATTAATACTGAAATCAGCAGACAGAAGTTATCTATGAAACGCTCTTGCAAAGAGATTTTACAGTCTTCTTATTAAAGCATTGGCTTTTGACACATCAACATTAAATACGAGTACTTGCAGAGGTGCGTTTGTTGTGATTAAAAACCGTTTTTGATGTATTTATCTTTCAGGCATCAGATACATGAAAAAAATCCCAGAGATGTATAACTCCAGCGTGCTGCGTAACGTGGCACAGCAACTCATTTTAGACTGTGATGCAAAAACAGACAGCCAGATTTGCAACTAAAATAGATATTTATTAGTTGGTCACTGGTTTCGGACTATGCCCATTCTCAAACCAACCTAAGTACAAAAAATCAGAATTACAGTGTGTCCAAATACTTTAGCCTCCCCCGTCTCCTATGTCTTTCCTTATTTGTAATTTTATAATTTACTTTAATGAATAATTACATAGCTGTGGGTGCCACTTGTAAAGTCTACTTTTGATAAGATTATACTTTCTCTAAAAGATTTGTGCCCTACTCACACAACATTGTGGACATTTAAAATATCGTTTGAAACGTTTTTCTGTGTGTCTTGAGAGCAGCCTATGCTTGATAGAGTTACGGGGAGTTGGAACGCCTTACCCCGACAATGTTAAATTTAGTGACTTGCCTTCCCTGTATTTCAGGAACCTCTGTAGCCATTGACATGAAACTTTTACAGGACATGAAACTGTATGTTCTGAGTCTATTGGACTACAATAATTGCATTTTAGCCACTGCTTTCTGAAATAACAATTTTTAATTACACTGTTAAAATTTTGTGTACTTCTTTTGTACGTTATCCTAAATAATTTTAATTATACATAACATTATGTTCTGTTTTTAGTTCAGTAGACTCTCCGAAAATTTTAATACTCTACTCGAAGTTGTTTCTGAGATTTAGGGAAAAATGCAACAGAAAATATAAATTTTCAGGAACGGCTTCCAAAGTTTCAGAAGACAGTAGCTAACTTAATGTACGCTTAATTTTTTATGTTCAGTCACTCAGAAGCACCCTGCACCATACTGTATATCATCCTCTTGACCTTTTTCCAAGTTGTTTCTTGTTTTCTTCTTTCTGGACTCCTTAGTAGCCAACTGTGCTGCACACTCTATTTTATCAATGCGAACCTTGTCCATCCGTTCCAATTCTCTGGTGCAGTTTGCTCCAGGATGAGTTCCTATTTGCTGCAGCAATTTCACCCTACCAGTGTTGTCATCATGGGTCAACAGAAACCTCCGATCTTACTCGTCTGCTTTGACCCGTGACGTAAGCGTGTTGTGGTGTGTGACGTCATTACGGCGCGGAGTTTAGTCTTGTTTTTGTTTGTGGTGCTCTCTGGTGGTGTGTTCATGGTTTTCGTTTGTTTTAATTTAATGCTCATTGCTGTATGTCGGGTGAGTTTGTTATTGAGTGTATTTGGTTGTGGTTTTTTGTTTAGGAATGGATATGAAAGACCGCCTTAATAGTGTTCGGTTGAGGGCGATGATGGGCGAGACAGCGTTAGAACTTATCAAGTTCTTACAACTATTCGGTTTAATCGCCGAAGTTGTTAAGTGTTCTCTTTGCCTTATGGCGATGAAATTGGTTAAAGTTCCGGCCTCTCGGACCAGCGACGGATACATGTGGTGTTGCCGGAAAGATGGCGTATGGCGTTCTATAAGGCGTGGTACCTGGTTCGAGAAGTCTAGATTGGGCATGCGTGAGATTGTGCTTATTACATATTATTTTTGTTATAGATGCCCACAGAGTTTTTGCGCGTTTGAGACTGGTGTGAGTGAGAGGACTGTTTTAGACTGGTATTCCTTTTGTCGTGAAGTGTGTTCGGAATTTATTAAGTACAGGGGTAAGTTGGGTGGGCATGGGGTGCTTGTGGAGGTGGACGAGTCGCAGTTTGGTAAAAGGAAGTATGGGAGGGGGAAGTCTGTGGCTGGTCTTTGGGTGTGGGGGGCTGTTGTTCACGGGGGTGGGGGTACTGAATGTGTTTTTAGGGTTGTGGAGGGGAGGTCGAAGGCTGAATTAGTGGGGTTAATTGACGAGTATGTAGAGCCCGGGTCCACAATAGTTTCTGATGCTTTTTCTTCTTATAGGGGGTTGGGTGACAGGGGATTTAATCATTTAGTAGTGAACCACAGTCTAGAATTTAAGAATTATGATACTGGGGCTTGCACTAACACAATTGAGGGGATGTGGGGGGCGGTTAAGTCAGTTCTTGGGAGGGGGAAGAGGCGCTCTTCCAACCTTCAGTCTCATTTAGATGAGTACTGTTGGCGGAAGAGTGTCCCAGAGGCCTACTGCATTTTTCGGGTTTTTTTAAGGGCTGTGGGTAAAATGTATAGGCCGAAAATGGTTAGTTAGGGTGCATTTGTGTGTGATTGTGGTGGCCAATCTAGTTTGTGGGGCTGGAACTTTTTTGAGGTAAGTTCCGTTTTTTTTAGTTTTTGATGTATGTTTTGTGTCAACAGAAACATCCGATCTCACGCGTCGGCTTTTACCCGTGACGTTAGGGACCTACACATTGATCTGTAGCGTAGCCCTGAATACGAGGTTAGGTTGGGAGGTTTTTTTTTGGCGCGGGGGGGGGGGGCAGGGGGGGGGGCGCAGCCCCCCCCTGCCTGGCCTCGAGTACCACTTGTTTATTATTATCTTTGTTCGATCGTAATTTATGCGATTGGGAGCTGTTGTAGATGTATGTAGGTGTAAGGGAAGTGTTGGTTTTTTAGGTTGGTGTTGGGGGATGTGATCGGTAGGTTCTGTTGAGCTATATAGGTCAACGGAAGTGTTCGATCGTAATTTATGTGATTGGGAGCTGTTGTAGATGTATGTAGGTGTAAGGGAAGTGTTCGTTTTTTTTTTGTATTGGAGGATGTGATGGCAACGGCCTTGCCACAGTGGATACACCGGTTCCCGTGCGATCACCGAAGTTAAGCGCTGTCGGGTGTGGCCGGCACTTGGATGGGTGACCATCCAGCCGCCATGCGCTGTTGCCATTTTTCGGGGTGCACTCAGCCTCGTGATGCCAATTGAGGAGCTACTCGACCGAATAGTAGCGGCTCCGGTCAAAGAAAACCGTCATAACGACCGGGAGAGCGGTGTGCTAACCCCATGCCCCTCCTATCCGCATCCTCACCTGAGGATGATACGGCGGTCGGATGGTCCCGATGGGTCGCTTGCGGCCTGTAGACGGAGTTTAGTTTAGTTTAGTTTAATTGGAGGATGTGATCGGTAGGTTCTGTTGAGCTACATAGGTCAAGGGAAGTGTCCGATTCTGGATAGGAATGTGTTTTTTGGTATTTGGTCAGTTTTGTGATGTTGATTTATTTCGTTGTTTTGCGTGGTTTTGTATGGCGGTCGGTGGCTACATTTGTGTATATTTAGTTTGTCCCCACCCAAAAACCCCCAATTTCCCACGCTTGTCCCGTTAGAGTCATTAGGCTTTTTGTGAAACTTGTGTATTTCAGTGTTTATAATACGTATGCGATGTTTTTATATCCGCCATATTGGATAATACGTATGCGATGTTTTTATATCCGCCATATTGGAATTGTCGTTTATAGTCGTTTCCGCTACATTTGTGACGTCATGGGTCAAAGCCGACGGGTAAGATCGGACGCTTCTGTATTTCCGTTAAAAGAAATACAGCATCACTGACCCCCCACTTTAGTGTCTTCATTCCAACAAAAACATTTTTTGGTAAGTGAGTCCATATAAGATTATTGAAGAACTCACTGGGATTTTGACTCTGACCATGTAGACACTTCTTCAGTAATACAGGATTTGCCAGGTCTCTGTAAATAGTTTTTATGATATCCATGACTGCTGCTGAGATGGAATGCTTATGGCTGTATGAACTGTCTGACTACTAGGCATTGCTTAATTGTACCATGAGTCAGGTCCAGGAGGGCAAAGGTGGTGTACTGGTTTTTCAACAGTTGACAGTCTGTGGAAGAAGGTGGCCCATACTGCTACTGCCTACTTCATTTTCAAAAAATCCTCAGTTTTATTTCTAAAAGAAATCTCATAATACTGCTGTAGTTCATCAATCATTTTGTCTGTCAGCCTGCCTCTTATGGTTTTACCAACAGAAAGTTTATTGTCTCTAAAACTTTGTTTCAACTTCCTCAACCTGGTGCCCATCCTCATCTGGACATGACCAAAACGTTCCATGTTGTGATAATCTTCTCACCATAAGGCTGAGCGACTACTACACTGTTAAATGCTTTTGAGTCTCCATCGCCTAAGAACTTAGTGTAACACAATCCCCTTTCGTTCACAGATCGACTAAAACTTCCAATACCTGCAGACGCGTCAATACCACCATTTGTTCCTTCATAATTCCTGTCACAGATATGCCCTTCTTCATTCCGTGATTTCCAGTTATAACAATGTTTGGTTAAAATATGGAAATATATTACCTTTCCAGTATCCACAATGGTCACCGTAGCAACAGAATTCTTAGAACTGTAGCCGCGCTTCTGCGAACTGCCGTCAAAAGCTTCTGGTACGTCAGCCATACCATCATTCATTTCAGCAGCTTCGTTTGCAGCACCCTTCATTGACTTACATGCAACAGATTCCACAGCAGCTCCAATAAATCCTGCATACAGCACACATTCTTTCTGCTGTAGTGTGTCCTTTGCCAATAGCTCTCAATTCATAAAAACACCTAACATTTGCTTCAAAATAATTATCTTTACACTTACCAGAATTCCAAAATGGCACAATTAGTGATAAGTTTCCTGACTAGTCCATTTGATACCTCACTGTCTTCATGTAAACTAACTGGCCCTCCACATTCACAATACAATTTACATTACTTTCGTTTTGAGAAAACTGTGTATCACAACGTTTTATTTTAATCTTCGCTGCACTAATTGCCGTTTCCCTAGATACTGAGGAGTTTTCCAGCATTTCATTGTTTGTAACTTGACACGGCACATGTTGAACAGAATGTTTCCCTTTATTTGAAAATCTATTACCATAAATCTCACGTTTCTTAAAAACACTTCGTTTTGGCGTCATACTTTACTTTTTGAGAGATTTACCAATAAAAAATTACTGATTTTATTTGATCTTGAAGCAGTGCAAGAAAAAATATTAACATTTTCAACCAGTATAGATTATATTTAAAAAAAATAAAATGAAATACTTCCCATATGAGTTTGTAAGTGATTATATATATAATCATTTTATTCGGAAAATTGCAAATTTTATAATGAGATAAAAATCCGAAAATGTGAAAAAAAATATTTTCCGTTCAAACTCCCCTTAAATCCCAGCCACTGCGTTTTTTTCATTTTATTTGATGGTACACAGTTTTTCTAAAACTAATTTTATGTATAATTATGGAAAATATTTATTGTAATGCAGAGCTTTATTGTACGCTCAGCATTGGTTTGCACATTCGTAAACAAGCATTACAGCATAATTTGCTACAATCCAGAATTCCCCTTGCCACTTATTCCCTCCCCCCCACCCCCGCCCCCCGCGCGCTCACCGTCCTGTGTTCTTCCCACCGCTTTCGAACCCTTTCATCCCATCTATTTCATCCACATCCTTTGTGTGCCGCTTTTCTTTTCCCCCTCTCCCTTTCACGCACCTATTCCTATTTCTGGCCCCCTCCTCCTTCCTGGCAATTTCTTATATAATTACTGTTTATTTAATTAATTCTGCATGTGATCCTACTTTTGTATCTCTCTGTATGCACGACACAGACTGGTCCATTTTTTATTTCAGAAAGGTACAAATGATTGGGCTTTTGAGTAACGGTGCGTTTTTCAAACTTTTCTTTTAAACATTTGTTTTCGGTTCATGCTCATGTTCGGCCACAAAAGTACTACGAAGTGGTAACGCTACGTAATCTACAATGTAGAGATGCTGCGTTGTGGTTCTATGATGATGTGTTGACATTTTCATGGCTTATGGCATGTAGAGCTTGTCCTTTCTGGATCTATACGCTATATTTTAGTATAACACTGTGTTTTTTTTTCGTGTAGATATAGAACGCATGTACGTGCCACGTATTTTAATAATCATTTTGCACACTGCTTCTTTTTAAGATTGTGAGTTGCTATGAAAACAACATTTCCTGAAATAAAAGAATCACGGCCCGGAAGAGGGGGCTACCTATACTACGTCTCCTAGTAACGTCCAATCTGAGCAATATCATTCATTTACGAACATTAGTTGACACCATATACTTATTTACCTATTGCATTTACTGCTTTTTTGGACGCACATTTTATGGTTCAAATGGCTCTGAGCACTATGGGACTTAACTGCTATGGCCATCAGTCCCCTAGAACTTAGAACTACTTAAACCTAACTAACCTAAGGGCATCACACAACACCCAGTCATCTCGAGGCAGAGAAAATCACTGACCCCGCCGGGAATCGAACCCGGGACGCACATTTTACTTGACAAACATTGGTATGTACTGGTTTGCGATATACTATCCAATTGTGCTTTGCATTCGTATTCAATGTAAACTTGTGTTTAGAGATGTTGTAATTCTGACTTTTGTACAAAGGTTGGTTTGAGAATGGGCGTAGTTCGAAACGCAACTCTGGCTCTCTCCTTTTCCATCACATTTCCAGAAATGTGAGTAATTGATTAGCTTTAGAAACAAAAGCCTGAATGTACCAATATTGTAAAAAGACTCCAAAACGCCTAGTCTGGGATCGATGTTAGTAAATTTCAAACAGAAATATCATTAAATAGTATACATATTACGCAAAATTATTCGAAATAGGGTTTTACACTGTAGTAATTTCATTATAAATCAGGCATTACAACAAGCTTTCTTCAAATATGTACTCCGTTTGTGGTTGGTATTCAAAATTCTTATTGACCATCTTTCCGTGATCAACGGCCTGCCTGTCATACAAGAGGGACGGCGAAAGCTGTTTATTAGTTAAAAATGTACGTAATGAATGACTTTGGTGTCACGTCGCTATCATCATCATTCACCCAATTCGCTGTTGGTAGATAACGCAACGCGCGTCTGATTTTTCAATATAAACATCCTGATGATTGGTTACTTCTAGGTGGGCTACCTCAGCAAACAAACATTTAGGGCGTGAGATGACATGGGAGGACAATGGAGGTGGAAAAAGATGGCTGCTTCCCTTCCTTGTAGTGTTTGTCAGGTGGAAGGTAGATGTTACATCAGGACATGCAGTTTGAAGGAAGCCGACACACACTGATGTGTACCGACAGGCCGATAGCTGTCATCATCCTGCTCAGCGTGAAGTGGTAACTCAAACCGTCATTCATAGGGCCCAAGTCATCTCAGACCCTGTCAGTCTGTCAGCCGAGTTAGCTCACCTCGAAGTCATCTTTAGTCAGAAAGGTTATACATGAAGACAAATCAGATGCGAGTTGCTTTACCGACCAATTGAGAATCGAGTGAGTGATGATAATAACGAAATGACACCAAAGTCTATGATCTTTTCGCCTTACGCAGGAACAATTTCCAACAGGGAGGTCTTATGATTTGGAAATATGACGTGAAATGTTGGTTTTCACCGCCATCTAAGGACAGGTACCTTTTAGGATCTTGGTTTGCGTAAGGCCGATATCTATCGTATTCCTTGCAGCTGTGGCGTCTCATGTGGGTTAGACCATCAAGACCGAAGAGGATCGGTGTATTAAAGATAAACGTCACACAAGCTTACAACAGCCGAGGAAATCTGCTATTGCAGAATACTGCTGGCACCAGTCTTGCTGTGCAATGTAACAACAGGGAAATTCTAGCAAGCAGTTCCAGGTTTTGGGATAGTGCTATTAAGGAAGAAGTAGCGAGTCACCTTATAAAAATAGATGGAACTTTTTGCTTGAATTCCCCATGGAATCTCGTTTTCTCCTTGGTCAAACAAAAGAGGGTCTGAGATGATGCTGCCTCACCCTTTGGTTCTTAATATTCGCTTTCGATAATTTGTGACGTTCGTCACCTTTGATAGAGAGGTGGCGCTAGTATTTGTGTGTGTGTGTGTGTGTGTGTGTGTGTGTGTCTGTACCGAAGTTTTGTATTTTCTTGTACAGCGCTCTCTTGTTACATTTGTGCCTTAAAAATGAAAATGTGTGCTCCGGTCGAAATATCAGCGCTTTTCGAAGACGTCATCTGGCTGCAGTCCTGTAAGTTATTTGTACGTGTAAGTGTATTACGTCAGCATAATGTAATCTATGTTGCTACATTAAATTAATAAAATTTAGTGTAGTGTGTCGAACTAGAGACCTAGAAGTGTCGGAGAGGATTCGTCCCCGCCGTAGTCCTCAGTGGTTCACAACTCCACAACAGGCTACAGCAGTCCACTCACCCCATCGCCACCCCACACCGAACCCAGGGTTATTGTGTGGTTCGGTCCCCAGTGGAACCCTCTGGGAACGTCTCACACCAGCCCCGATGTTTGCGTGGTAGAGTAATTATGATGTATGCGTACATGGAGAACTTGTTTGCGCAGCAATTGTCGACATAGTGTAACTGAGGCGGAATAAGGGGAACCAGCATGCATTCGCCTAGGCAGATGGAAAACCGCCTTAAAAAACATCCGCAGACTGGCCAGCACACCGGATCTCGACACTAATCCGCCGGGCGGATTCGTGCCAGGAACTGGCATGCCTTCCCATCCGGAAAGCAGTGCATTAGACTGCACGGCTAACTGGGTGGGCAAGAAAATGTAACTGGGCAACTCTTCTCACTGTTTCATTCTAAACTGAACATAAGTCAAGTGGTCCACAACCTAGTCGAAGCCTTTTCGAATTTAGGCTATTTGCGTGGCTTGCATGCTAAGTGTCTTGAGTACGACTATCTTGTGTAGGTGGGGCGGGGGGGGGGGGGGAGAGGAGGAGAGGGTGGGAGAGGGAGGGAGGTAAGGAGGGAGGGGGGCGAGAGAGAGAGAGAGAGAGAGAGAGAGAGAGAGAGAGAGAGAGAGAGAGGACAAGTTACTCTCTCACCTATTTTTCGCATATGGAAATTATTAAAGATTTTATTACATCGTGATGCACCTTGAGCGAGGCTCGAGAAAGTTAATGGCCTGAGCAGACGTTGATGGAAACTAGTAGGGCGCTAAAAGCATGATGTATTTATATGATTCTTAGCTCATAGAAACAGCTTGTTGGGTGTTGAAAGCAATTGGCTGTGAGCCCATCCTTTAGTATATCTTGCTGGACAGGCCCACAGCTGTACAGGGCAGCCTCTCTTCAAGACAGAGCTCCAGCAGAACAATGCCACAATACCAGCTGTGGCGCCAGCAGAAGCCTGGGCAGGGGCAACTGTCTAAAGGAACGCGTCTACCCAGTGGAGTCGTAAACTTGGCATTGTGTGCAGAGCCACACACAATAAAAATTCACATGTTTTTGTGTTCGCCAATAGTGCAAATAGGCCAGTGAACCGTTTCCCTCAGGTACCTCTGTGGTATAAGAAAACTGCGGCATCTGAGAAACGTTTAGAGATAGAATCTTTATTACACCTCATAGGCAGGACTAACAAGCTCCAAGGCACAGGCGATTTAGATAAAGGTCTTTGAGATTGTATCTGCTCGCTTGTTGCTGTGGGAAGTGACATGACTTGAGGAAATCATCTCTTTCCCCTCTGGAAAAACTTAAAAAAGCCAGTAACTGGTGGTATCTTTATTTTTAGAGACGGAGGTTTCTTAATTCTTTCCCTGGTTCGACGTGAGTTTATGCTGTCGTTTGGGAGGGGAGATTTAACGCCTCTAGAGCCTTGTGATTGGCTCACGATGGGGTGAAGGCAGTGTCGTTTATGCACTTTGCAGGAAAACAGAATTTTTTTTCTGGAGAGGTGCGGGATTTTGATCTGGTAATGGACTTCTGGTCGAAGCTCTGGCGTGTGTGCTTGGTAATTGGGACCTGTCCTGAGACTGACTTCACTTGCGAGTAGTTTAGACTGGGGAGCTGTGGTGAAGTTCTAACTTTACCGACGGTGTGACTTCAAGCGTCTCGGACCACTCGTTTGCCGAGGGCACACTTATTCATTTTTGGTTTACCAATCTCAACGTTTGGTATCCTTGTACGCTCTGTCGTACAAGTGAGCCAAACTGGTCCTTGGTACGACCAGCGAACGGGTGTGTCACACACTGAAATCTTCCGTGATTTCAGGGCTCTGGTAGAGAGTAAATTGCGATGTGTCTGCCTGACCGTGAGATTTTTGCATTTCTTTCTTGGCTGCGATCGATTCAGAGGTGCCGCCTCCATGTCTCACCTCCTCTGCCGCACACATCTCGCCAGTTGCGAGTCACGTCGCCAAACGAAGTAAATAGGGTTACGTACTGCCGCTCTGGCACTGTCAGGACGTACAGATCTCAATCGCCACTTGGTCTCAGCTGCACCTACGTAGAGAAACTTCAGTAGTTTATATCAGCCAAAGTCTGCCCAGAGTCAGATCAATTCAGCTGGCGTTATCCACATTTTTTGGGCCAGAGTACTTGACTCACTGATCACTTAATTAAACTGTCTTGCGAACCAGGATCCACCCAGATGAGCATTAAATCACCTGTAGTTGTTTAAGGTATTCAATCTATAACTTGTTTAGTATAGTTTATGTTTTGTTTGGGAAAATGAGTGTTGTTAGTACACCAAATTTTGCCAACATTCTAAATCAATTAAATAGTCCAAACAAGTTACCTTTCAATGTGTACAGTGTTGTTGTTTTTGTTGATGTCCCTTTAGTCAACCATAGTAGCAGTAGTGTCAGTGTCGTCCTAACCGCCGTCTGCTTCACGTCTGCTGTGCAGCGAGCTACCTTAATTTAAGTATTAACTATATTTTTCTCACTTGTCACTTCTTCTTCCGTGTGTCTTTGCTTTTAGGAAGCTTTAACTGTCGAGTGGTAGTAATAGTGTTCCATAGATTTCGTGTTTGTTTTGAATACAATCAGAGAGAGTCCCTTTAGTCAACCATAGTGCTAGTAGTGCTAGTGTTTGTTGTCAATACAGTTCAGAGACAGGTAGCGCTATTTTCATTGTTTTCTACAAGAAGTGGCTAGCAATCACAGTTTAGTCAATAATCAGCCGCCTTTAGTGAATTAGCAGTCTAGTTAAAAGTTGATTAACTCTCTTCAGTAAATTGATTCCTTAGGATGGATAGGATGTGTGACTGCTGTGTACGGACGCAGGAGGAGCTGGCCACTGTTCGCGAACAGCTGAACGTGTTGATGGCCGCGGTCAGCCGTCTTCAGGCTGCTGCCTCGGAGTGTAGCGGCAGTGGGGAGTCTGGTACGTCGCAAGGTACACCCCAGGTGTTACATGCTTCACCCACTGTCCCTGCTGTCGAGACATCTTTGCGGGTACCGGGAGCGGTTGGCCCACCCGCTCCCCAAGGGGAGAGGCGGGTTCAGCGGCGTTCGCAGCGCACGAGGCGGAGGGTAAATGTGGAGGCTGGCCGTGTGGCATCGCCCGCTCTGCCTGTGAGTGGACATGTGGCTGTTCCTTCAGCGAGGTCCGAGCAGGCACACGGGGGGAGGGGTTTATTAGTTATTGGGAGCTCCAACGTTAGGTGGGTGATGGAGCCCCTTAGGGAAATAGCGGAAAGGTCGGGGAAGAAGGCCAGTGTTCACTCTGTCTGCTTGCCGGGGGCTCTCATCCGAGATGTGGAGGAGGCCCTACCGGCGGCGATAGAGAGCACCCGACTGCAAATTGTTGCTCATGTCGGCACCAATGACTCCTGCCGTCTGGGTTCAGAGGTCATTCTCAGTTTCAGTTCGTACAGGCGGTTGGCGGAACTGGTGAAGGCGGAAAGCCTCGCTCGCGGGGTGGAATCAGAGCTAGCTATTTGTAGTATCGTTCCCAGAACCGATCGCGGTCCTCTGGTTTGGAGCCGAGTGGAAGGCTTAAACCAGAGGCTCAGACGATTCTGCGGAGATCTGGGGTGCAAATTCCTCGACCTCCGCTATCGGGTGGAGAAATTTAGGGTCCCCCTGAATAGGTCAGGAGTGCACTACACGCCGGAAGCGGCTACAAGAGTAGCGGAGTGCGTTTGGAGTGCACATGGGGGTTTTTTAGGTTAGAGAATTCCCTCCCTAGGCCCGACAAGACGCCTCCTGAGACGCGGCAAGCTAGGAGTAGGCAAAATGCAACAGGGAATAACAATATTAATGTGCTGATAGTAAACTGCAGGAGCGTCTACAGAAAGGTCCCAGAACTGCTCTCATTAATAAACGGTCACAACGCCCATATAATACTAGGGACAGAAAGTTGGCTGAAACCAGACGTAAACAGTAATGAAATCCTAAACTGAGATTGGAATGTATACCGCAGAGACAGGCTGACAGTGAAGGGGGAGGCGTGTTTATAGCGATAAGAAGTGCAATGGTATCGAAGGAAATTGACGGAGATCCGAAATGTGAAATGATTTGAGTGAAGGTCACGGTTAAAGCAGGCTCAGACATGGTAATTGGATGTCTCTATAGGCCCCCTGGCTCAGCAGCTGTTGTGGCTGAGCACCTGAAGGATAATTTGGAAAATATTTCGAGTAGATTTCCCCACCATGCTATAGTTCTGGGTGAAGATTTTAATTTGCCGAATATAGACTGGGAGACTCAAACGTTCATAACGGGTGGCAGGGACAAAGAATCCAGTGAAATTTTTTTAAGTGCTTTATCTGAAAACTACCTTGAGCAGTTAAACAGAGAACCGACTCGTGGCGATAACATATTAGACCTCCTGGTGACAAACAGACCCGAACTATTTGAAACAGTTAACGCAGAACAGGGAATCAGCGATCATAAAGCGGTTACGGCATCGATGATTTCAGCCGTAAATAGAAATATTAAAAAAGGTAGGAAGATTTTTCTGTTTAGCCAAAGTGATAAAAAGCAGATTACAGAGTACCTGACGGCTCAACACAAAAGTTTTGTCTCAAGTACAGATAGTACTGAGGATCAGTGGACAAAGTTCAAAACCATCGTACAATATGCGTTAGATGAGTATGTGCCAAGCAAGATCGTAAGAGATGGAAAAGAGCCACCGTTGTACAACAACCGAGTTAGAAAACTGCTGCGGAAGCAAAGGGAACTTCACAGCAAACATAAACATAGCCAAAGCCTTGGAGACAAACAAAAATTACGCGAAGCGAAATAGTGTGAGGAGGGCTATGCGAGAGTCGTTCAATGAATTCGAAATCAAAGTTCTATGTACTAACTTGGCAGAAAATCCTAAGAAATTTTGGTCTTATGTCAAAGCGGTAGGTGGATCAAAACAAAATGTCCAGACACTCTGTGACCAAAATGGTACTGAAACAGAGGATGACAGACCAAAGGCCGAAATACTAAATGTCTTTTTCCAAAGCTGTTTCACAGAGGAAGACTGTACTGTAGTTCCTTCTCTAGATTGTCGCACAGATGACAAAATGGTAGATATCGAAATAGACGACAGAGGGATAGAGAAACAATTAAAATCGCTCAAAAGAGGAAAGGCCGCTGGACCTGATGGGATACCAGTTCGATTTTACACAGAGTACGCGAAGGAACTTGCCCCCTTCTTGCAGCGGTGTACCGTAGGTCTCTGGAAGAGCGTAGCGTTCCAAAGGATTGGAAAAGGGCACAGGTCATCCCCGTTTTCAAGAAGGGACGTCGAATAGATGTGCAGAACTATAGACCTATATCTCTCACGTCGATCAGTTGTAGAATTTTGGAACACGTATTATGTTCGAGTATAATGACTTTTCTGGAGACTAGAAATCTACTCTGTAGGAATCAGCATGGGTTTCAAAAAAGACGGGCGTGTGAAACCCAGCTCGCGCTATTCGTCCACGAGACTCAGAAGGCCATAGACACGGGTTCACAGATAGATGCCGTGTTTCTTGACTTCCGCAAGGCTTTCGATACAGTTTCCACAGTCGTTTAATGAACAAAGTAAGAGCATATGGACTATCAGACCAATTGTGTGATTGGATTTAGGAGTTCATAGATAACAGAACGCAGCATGTCATTCTCAATGGAGAGAAGTCTTCCGAAGTAAGAGTGATTTCAGGTGTGCCGCAGGGGAGTGTCATAGGACCGTTGCTATTCACAATATACATAAATGACTTTGTGGATGGCATCGGAAGTTCACTGAAGCTTTTTGCAGATGATGCTGTGGTGTATCGAGAGATTGTAACAATGGAAAATTGTACTGAAATACAGGAGGATCTGCAGCGAATTGACGCATGGTGCAGGGAATGGCAATTGAATCTCAATGTAGACAAGTATAATGTGCTGCGAATACATAGAAAGATAGATCCCTTATCATTTAGCTACAAAATAGCAGGTCAGCAACTGGAAGCAGTTAATTCCATAAATTATCTGGGAGTACGCATTAGGAGTGATTTAAAATGGAATGATCATATAAAGTTGATCGTCGGTAAAGCAGAAGCCAGACTGAGATTCATTGGAAGAATCCTAAGGAAATGCAATCCGAAAACAAATGAAGTAGGTTACAGTACGCTTGTTCGCCCACTGCTTGAATACTGCTCAGCAGTGTGGGATCCGTACCAGATAGGGTTGATAGAAGAGATAGAGAAGATCCAACGGAGAGCAGCGCGCATCGTTACAGGATCATTTAGTAATCGCGAAAGCGTTACGGAGATGATAGATAAACTCCAGTGGAAGACTCTGCAGGAGAGACGCTCAGTAGCTCGGTACGGGCTTTTGTTAAAGTTTCGAGAACATACCTTCACCGAAGAGTCAAGCAGTATATTGCTCCCTCCTACGTATATCTCGCGAAGAGACCATGAGGATAAAATCAGAGAGATTAGAGCCCACACAGAAGCACACCGACAATCCTTCTTTCCACGAACAATACGAGACTGGAATAGAAGGGAGAACCGATAGAGGTACTCAGGGTACCCTCCGCCACACACCGTCAGGTGGCTTGCGGAGTATGGATGTAGATGTAGATGACGAGACGGTGGTGGTGGTGGTGGTGGTGATGACCATGACTGTGTCTGTCACGATCATTATGAGGATTATAACGACGACGACGACGATCACGAGAAAAGGGAGGGGGCGCCAGCACATGCTCTTCTAGAATTGCAACAAGAGTGCCACTCAGCTTAACGTCCCCATCCCATGGGCAGACCACTGTCAACATTTTTGGTTACTTGATATTATTCCACGAGACACCACGAAGAGGTCTGGTATTTACTCCAGGTCATTGGCGAAAAATCTGGTGATCAAGGCCGAGATAGGTAGCCGCGTGGTCTGAGGCGCCTTGTCAAATTTGCTTTACAAAGCAAGGTTAGAGTCCTCCCTCGGGCAAGGATGTGTGTTGTCCTTAGCGTACGTTAGTTTAAGTTAGATTAAGTAGTGTGTAAGCTTAGGGACCGATGACTTCAGCAGTTTGGTCCCACGAGATCTTACCACAAATTTACAATTTTTTTATTCTGTAGATCAAGAACTCGGCATCAAACCTCTCCTCCTCTCTCTGACGATATATTGTAGGTGAATATGTCTTTCACAACCGGTTACCTCCGCGTCGAACCGCAAGTGTATGTCCGAAAAGAAGGGTGGTGGTGAAAATATTCGCTGTCACATAATTTGCGCCTCGAATGATACGATTATAAGGATACATTAACGCTAAATTATTTGTCCTGCGCAGGAATCTCGAGGGAGCTGGTGAACGTAACGTACACATTCATCGGAAGTTTCAGCAGCTCCATATTTCTCTGTCATCTACTACCTACGAGATGCACCGGGCAGCTGTGTAAGGGAAGGATATGACTGGATATCTCCACGCTCCCATGCTCATCTCACGTGAACCGATCGGTCGCTATCTTCTCGGCCAGCGCTCGCCCGATCCCGTTGTACTATTTCATTCCTCTTTCGGGCAGCATGGCCTCTGCCTGTTTATGGGCAACTTCCAGGCGCCGTATATTCACTTTTCTGTTCTCGTAGCGGTAGAATGATGGCAATTAAGCCAAGTTATTCTCTCTGAACAAACGTGTACCGTGTTCTTATTCACCTAACCACAGCTCACACCCAGACTGCCATATCCTGCCTATCATGTCCGCTGTAGAGTACTGAATAAAAATAGTGTCAGAAGTGGGATCGCAGCTCACGGATTGGTCCGCGTGACGCTGACTTTTTAATTGCGGGTCGTTGCCACTCATTGCCTCAAGGAGAAAAGCAGGTTGTTCAGTCTTTTGGTGATTAGAAGGGCTCATACACCCAACACTGCTGTCTCTGGTGGCAGTAGGCCGCTTAGAGTTGAATTCTCGAAACTTTTGGGTGTACATGTTGAGGAAAACTTGAACTGGAAGAAGCATATTACTCTGCTTCTGAAACAGTTAAGTTCAGCTATTTTCCTCTTCTTACAGTCACTAATGTCAGAAACAAATATGTCAACCACATGACATATTTTGCATATTTACACTCGATGATATCGTACAGACAATTTTCTGGGGTAACTCATCACTTATAAAGAAAGTACTGACTATACAAAAGCGAGCAGTAAGATTAATATGCGGTGTTCACCCACGGACGTCAGTATGTATCTCTTTAAGGAGCTAGGCATCTATATACAATACAATATATTCACTAATGATATTCGTTATAAACAATCTATCACAAAGTGATTCTTGAGTTTCTCCCGGCGTATTTGATAGTCAAAACATCCACGGGTTTACTACCGGTCTACAGTGTCCAACGGGCACAATATTTCGGCGATCATGCATGTCGCCATCACCAGGTGAACTGACGGACTGAGCCCCTGTGAACGTGCCGGCACGGAGATCCGTACACTATGGCTGCTCAGGAGGAACTGGGTTCGGTCGCGGCGGCGGCCGATTTAAATACCCTCCGCCCGCGGCGCGCTCACTCCGCCGTCCGCGTCCCGCGCCACGGTCGCGCCGTGGAACAGATTGCGACGGCGTCTGAGGTGACGTCGGTGTGATGGCTCTGTCCGCCGTGGTCGTCACAACTATACGTTTGCTCGGTTTACTCTTGATTAACCCAATCGCTGGTTCCCAAGCCTTGCTAAGATTATAGCCACAGTCACGGTTTATGAGGCCGTCATTGGTGCGAATTTCGATGGCCTCTCTAACAACGCTGTCCCAGTATCGCGACGTCTGTACCAGAATCCTCGTGTCTTCATACTCCATAGCGTGATTTTCCGACAAACAATGTTCAGCAACCGCCGACTTGCTCGGATACATCAGTCGAGTGTGCCTCTGGTGTTCACGGCATCGATCTTCGGCGGTACGCATCGTCTGACCAATATACGACTTGCCACATTGACACGGAATCTGGTACACGTCGGCCTTCCTCAAACCGAGGTCATCTTTGGCGCTCCCCACCAGTGCACGAGTTTTATTCGGAGGACGAAACACAGTTCGGACCCGGTGTTTCTTCAAAATGCGGGCGATTTTCCCCGAGAGTGCGCCTGTTTATGGAATAAACGCAGTGGCTACCTCCTCCCTGGTGATTTCATCCATCTCCACAGGTTGTGCTGTAGTGGTTGGGCGGAGAGCACGTTGAATCTGCCACTCTGAGTACCCATTTTTTCGAAATAAAGTTCTCAGATGTTCCAATTCCTGGGGTAGACACTCTGCGTCAGAGATAGCGCGCCCTATGTACCAGAGTTTTAAGTACCCCATTCCTCTGTGAAGGGTGGTGGCAGCTGTCTGCGTGCAAATACAGATCAGTGTGCGTAGTCTTCCGATACACCCCGTGACCTAGGGTGCCGTCAGCCCTTCTCTTGACCAAGACGTCAAGGAAAGGTAATTTACCCTCCGTTCCAGTCTCCATAGTGAATTTGATGTTGGGGTGTATGGAGTTTAGATGTGTAAGGACGTCAAGGAGTTTATCCATACCATGTGGCCAGATGAAGAACGTGTCGTCCACGTAACGGAAATAGCAAGTAGGTTTCCATTCGAATGACGACAGGGCTTCCTCCTCGAAGTTTTCCGTGTACAAATTCGCTACCACCTGTGAGAGTGGGCTACGCATGGCGACTCCCTCCGTTTGTTCGTAGTATTCTCCATTAACCGGCCGCCGCGACCGAACCCAGTGCCTCCTGAGCAGCCATAGCGTACGGATCTCCGTGCCGGCACGTTCACAGGAGCTGAGTCCGTCAGTTCACCTGGTGATGGCGACATGTATGATCGCCGAAATATTGTGCCCGTTGGACACTGTAGACCGGTAGTACACCCGTGGATATTTTGATAATCTATCACAATTTGAGAAGAACAGTGACGTACATACCTACAGCACTAGAGGGCAAGAAGACCTTTGTTACCCATTGCTAAAGTTGTCAGTGCCTGAGAGAGGAGGTTAACATGTTGCAATAAAAAATTTTAGATCAAATGGTTCAAATGGCTCTGAGCACTATGGGACTCAACATCTGTGGTCATAAGTCCCCTAGAACTTAGAACTACTTAAACCTAACTAACCTAAGGACATCACACACATCCATGCCCGAGGCAGGATTCGAACCTGCGACCGTAGCAGTCGCGCGGTTCCTGACTGAGCGCCTAGAACCGCGAGACCAAATTGTAGATCATTTGCCCACTAGCGTAAAAGTCTGACAAGTAGCGCAGTAAGTTTTAAATCTAATTTAAAATCATTTCTCCTGGTCACTCCTCCTAATCGTTGCACGAGTAGAGATAAAGTGACGAAGTGTGCATATATGTTGACGCTAATCATGTCTACATATCCTGTAAACTGACTCGTTGCACATCATCACTAACTTCGCCGCGCAGGCACTTTGTACAGGATGCGCCGGCGCTGCGTCCCTGTGAATGCAGCCCTGCGTGAGCAGCTGCCGCCGACGCCGCCTCCCCCCCGGCCGACGGATATCGGCCAGAAGGCCGCCGCCTCGCCTCTGCTAGACGCGCGCTCGGCGCCATCTACACCGCCGTGCCGTGCCGTGCCGTGCCGTGCCGTGCCGTCGATCTCGCCGTTATCGCTGCATCGCCGCGCTCCGTTAAGAACGAAGTCAAAAAAGTCTCGCCGGCCATGCGGTGTCATCAGCTACAGCACCGCCACGGACTTCCGCCGTCGCCCGTAGTTAGAAATTAGTTTAACTGCAATTTGTTCCTGTTCCATGTTCTATTTTTTTGGGTGGTTTTTCTTAGTAACCGTGCCTATGCAGAGCGATGAGTGTCAGAGAGCCAGCGGTTAGGGCCGGCAGAAGCGTTCCAGAAGCAGGTAGGGCGCCTCAGTGGGGAGAAAAAGGAAACATCAGAAACTGGAAGAGATAATCAGTCGATTATTAGAGGCCAATAAGGAACTCACAACCTAAAATACCTGCAAACCGCAGAGGTTGTGTGGCAGGTAGATCTACTAGAGACTGAGTTTGTAACAGGGTACGAAGATTTAGACTGAGGCGGAGAAAGTCATGGGACACCTTCTAATATCGTGCTGGACCTCTTTTTGCCCTGCGTGTTGCAGAAACTCCAAAAGTCGTTGGAAGTCCTCCGCAGAGCCGGCCGGTCTGGCCGTGCGGTTCTAGGCGCTTCAGTCTGGAACCGCGTGACCGCTACGGTCGCAGGTTCGAATCCTGCCTCTGGCATGGATGTGTGTGATGTCCTTAGGTTAGTTAGGTTTAAGTAGTTCTAAGTTCTAGGGGACTGATGACCACAGATGTTAAGTCCCATAGTGGTCAGAGCCATTTGAACCATTTTGAACCTCCGCAGAAATACTGAGCCATTCTGGTTCTACAGCCCTCCATAATTGTGAAAGTGTTGCTGCAGCAGGATTTTTTTCACTGACTGACCTCTCAGTCCCATAAATGTTTGATGGGATTCATGATGGCCGAATCTTTCGCTCGAATAGTCCAGAATGATCCTCGAACCAATCGCGAACGGTTGTGGCCCGGTGCTCGGGAAAGTGAAGTCCATGAATGGCTGCAGATGGTCTCCGACTAGCCGAACATAACCAGAGGACCCAGTCCATTCGATGTAAATATAGCCCACACAATTCTGGAACCACCACCAGGTTGCACATTGCTTCGTTGACAACTTGGATCCGTGGCTTCGTGCGGTCTGCGCCACACTCAAACCTCACCATCAGCTTTTACCAACTGAAATCGGGACTCATCCGAACAGGCCACGGTTTTCCAGTAGTTTAGAGTCCAATGGATATGGTCACGAGCACAGGAGAGGGCTGCAGCCGATGTTGATCGTCTGCTGCTATATCCCATTAACGCCAAATTCCGCTGCACTGTTGCTAACTGATACATTCGTCGTGCGTCTCACATTGGTTTCTGTGATTCTTTCAAGCGGTGTTGCTTGTCAGTACTGACAACCCTACGGAAACGCCGCTACTCGGTCTGTAATTGAATGTCGGCCACTGCGTTGTCCGCGATGTGAGACAACGCCTCAGATTTGGTATTCTCTACACACCCTTGACACTGCGGATCTCGGAATACTGAATTCCTCAACAAGTTCCGAAATGGAATGTCCCCTGCGGCTGGCTCCAAGTATCATTCGGCGTCAAAAGTCTGTTGACTGCCGTAGTACGGCCATAATCACGTGGGAAAACTTTTCACATGACTGACCAAAGTACAAATGACAGCTCGCCCAGTGCACTGCCCTCTTACACCTTGTGAACACGATACTACCGCCATCTGTATACATGCATAACGCTATCCCCTGACTTCTGTCACCTCAGTGCAGAGACAGTTGAACAGCTGCCAGCAGAAGGCCCCTGCCCCGCGGTATGTACAGGAGGGAAGCCAGTAGCCATAAAGTCACACCCCTGGAAGACGTGGGATTGTCTACTCCCCGTGCCCTCGACACCGTTTGCGAGGCTGACAGTGACACTAGCTTAGGTGGTTTACTGGAACACATTACATTTCTTGCAGCTCAATCACAGCCACCGCCAAACTCTCACGTTTCCCTTCCCTCCGTGCTATCTCTTTTGTTCCCACTTTTTGGCGTAAACCTAATGAGAATGCTACCACCTTTTTGTTGAGTATCTGAATCGTAGGATACCCGGGATACAGGAAGCAAATGCTCCCTGCTGAACTGCTTCCTACTGAATATAACAAATTCAAAACTTTCCGATGATGCGCGCACATACACTGAGTGAAAAAATATCCTCACCAAGGACGAGTTGCTCGACGTGAACGCTCACCCCAAACCACTGCCATTTGCGACTTCAGTGGTGTCAAGCGAGAGCTCGTTGGAGGACAGAGCAGAGATCTGTAATGTTTTCCGATGAAAGGTGGTTCTACCTCGGAGCCAGTGATGGCTGTGTGTTGGTTAGGAGGAGTCCACTTGAGACTTCCAACCAAACTGACTGCGTGCTAGACACACTGGTCCTAGTCCTGAAGTTATGATCTTGCGTGTGATTTCGTATGACAGCAAGAGTACTCCCGTGTTTATGACACGCACCCTTACTGTAAATTTGTACATCAATCTGGTGATTCGACCTGTTGTGCTGCCATTCATGAACAGCATCCCAGGAGGTGTTTCCCAATACGGTAAAGCCCGTCCACATACCGCTGTTGTAATCCAACGTGCTTTACAGAGTGTCGACACGTTGCCTGGGCGTGCTCGATCACCAGATCTGTCTCAGTCGAGCGCACATGGGTCATCATCCAACGACAACTGCAGTGTCATCCACAAACAGTATTAGCTGTCGCTGTACTGACCGACCAAGTGTAATAGGCATGGAAATCCATCTCACAAACTGACATCCAGGACTTGCACAGCACGTCTGCATGCTTGAATTCAGTATTCTGGCGGTTACACTGGCTATTAATGTACCAGTATTTCACATTTGCAATGTCTCCTCTCACGCTTACATTAACTTGTGATTTTGCAAAGTTAAGCACTTAAATATGTTACCTAGACAAATGTATTCCTGAAATTTCGTTACTCTACATTAACTATTTTTTGGTGTTACGATTTTTCCCGACATTGTATGTGAAATCACTTGATGCATTAACATTCAATACATTGGCAAACGAGTTAACAGTACGCTACTCCGACAGGAGTTAATTATTACAGAGACCGCTCGTCCACTTTACGACAAAAGAACGGTGAAGATTTCAAAGTTTTTCCCTGCCGAATAATGGTTGCGTCGTGCAGGACATACGTACTGGGGCGCAACACTACACGTATTGTAGTATCAAGAGAGAAATCAGAATACCGAGTGGTTGACTTTATTAGAAAACCCTCAAGTAGGGGTGCACGTTAGGATTGCCTCCTCACATTCCTCGAATAAAGCAGCCAGCGCCGCCTTTCTTTGGGACGAGGCATATAGATTTTTAGTTTTGAAATTGTGAATTAAAGGTTGAAGCTTCAAAGTGCAAATACTTAACTATGTCAGTTCATGAATAATATTGACGTTAAACAGGCAGTTTGAGAAGTTAACAATATTGTGTCTTTGAAGTACCTATCAAGAATAAACTAGCTTTACGTAAGTACACATTTTCTTTGGCTGTGCCTTCTAAAGACAAACACAAGTACGAAATATTTATCACAGTTGTCAAGAATGATTGCCATTTATGTCTACGAATTATCAGACGACTATCTGAGCTAGCGAAGAGAACTCTTACTCATTAGGTAAGTTGATTTTGTACACTTGGTAATTCAGCAACATGGATTTCTGTGTAATTTTGATATTCTTTGAATACACTTATACAACGACGATTACAACTCTTAGGTAATGTTGATATATCTGTATAAGCATCAAAGGTAAGTCGTCGTTGTGATTGGTGTAGCAAGTGGTCGAAACGGCGCGAACGTGCTGTTGATAGCTTAAGTATCACTTACGCGACCATGTGTACATTGTTAGTAATCTCCACATCAACATCAACACCTGCATCTAAATCAATATCCATATTCCGTACGGTGCGTGGTGGTTCAAATGGCTCTGAGCACTATGGGACTTAACATCTATGGTCATCAGTCCCTAGAACTTAGAACTACTTAAACCTAACTAACCTGACGACATCACACAACACCCAGTCATCACGAGGCAGAGAAAATCCCTGACCCCGCCGGGAATCGAACCCGGGAACCCGGGCTTTGGAAGCGAGAACGCTACCGCTTGACCACGAACTGCGGACTGCGTGGTGGTGTGAATATGTACCACTATTAGTCGTTTCCTTCCCTGTTCCACTCGCAGATAGAGCGAGGGAAAAACGTCTATCTATATGTCTCCGTATGAGCGCTGATTTCTCGTATTCTACCTTCATGGTCCTTAAGTGAGTCAGTTGCTTGGTTGCGTGTTCCATTGATCACTCGCACAGTACGGAAGCTGTTATGATGTAGAATTTGTCAAGCGCACAAATAATGCACATAAGGTACAAGATTTTTATTATATATATATATATATATATATATATATATATATATATATATATACTCTGACATGGCGCACAACGGACGGGCGTACCTAGTAGGACTAGTACGCCCGTCCGGGATTACATCAAAAAATGAAAACTCCTATGTCTAAAAACTAATCATACTGACACGTTCATATACACTATAATAACGTGTATACCAAATATTACACTATTTTGTTAACAATTGCCAAACTTATTCAACAACAAATATTTCAGAGACTAAGTCCCATACGGAATTCAATGTATAAGAACTTTAACTTTCGTCGCTTAATCGAAACGCAACTTTTCTAAGTCCAACATGTGAAAAATCCAAAATCCAAAAAAAATGAAAAATAACCACATGGGGTGTATATATATAAGTAATAGAAATATTAATCTTTAACACTGTAATATATATATATATATATATATATATATATATATATATATATATATATATATATATATTACTTACCCCATTCCCTTAAATGGCACAATGTGCATATACTATATTAATTGATTTATTTATTCCTATTCAAGAAATCATCTGTGGTATAGGAGGAGTTATCAAGGAGATATGATTTCAGTTTATATTTGAAGCTATTACTGCTGTCTGTCAGACATTTTATTTCATCTGGTAATTTGTCAAAAAAATGTATATCAACATATTTTACCACTTTCTGTGCCAAAGATAGGTTGAGTAAAGGACAGTGTAAGTCTTTCTTTTTTCTGGTATTACAATCATGAATGTCACTGTCGTTTTTAAACTGCTCCATGTTTTAGATTAGATTAGATTAGATTTACTTTCATTCCAATTGATCCGTAGTGAGGAGGTCCTCCAGGATGTGGAACATGTCAGAAAAACAACAATACATGACAAATATTTACAATTAAAACAAATAAGCTAATGTACCATTCCACAGGTCCCAAGTAGAATGATCGTCATTTTTTAATGAACACTAAGATTAATTTTACAAATACTAATGCACTGAATTTAAAATAAAAAAATTTTTTATTTATTTATAAGGTAATACAACTACTGTAATACTTATTTACAATGAACACATTACTGCACTGAAATGGTGCAGAAGTTAGATTATACTAACACACACACACACACACACACACACACACACACACACACACACATTTTCAATGAACACATTACTGCACTGAAATTGTGCAGAAGTTATGTTGTACTTATATACAAATCAGTTGGTTTTACTAAGAAATTCATCAATGGAGTAGAAGGAGTTGGCCACCAATAAATCCTTTAGGCTTCTCTTAAACTGAATTTCATTGGTTGTTAAGATTTTTATGGCTGCTGGCAAGTTATTGAAAATGTGTGTTCCTGAATAATGCACACCTTTTTGTACAAGACTAAGTGACTTTAAATCCTTGTGAAGATTATTCTTATTTCTAGTATTGATTCCATGAATTGAGCTGCTGGTTTGAAAAAGTGATATATTTTTAATGACAAATTTCATTAAGGAATAAATATATTGGGAAGCAGTAGTTAGTATCCCTAGTTCCCTAAACAGGCTTCTGCAGGATGTTCTTGAGTTCACACCACATATAACTCTCACTGCACGTTTTTGTGCCCGGAAAACTTTAGCTTGGCTTGATGAATTACCCCAAAAAATAATCCCATATGACATTATGGAATGAAAGTAAGCATAGTATGCCAGCTTTTTCATTTTTATATCCCCTATGTCTGACAAAATTCGCATTGCAAACAGAGATTTGTTAAGACGCTTCAGCAGTTCTGTGGTGTGCTCCTCCCAGTTGAATTTATTATCAAGCTGTAATCCCAAGAATTTAACACTGTCCACTTCTTCTATCTTCTTGTCATCGTATGTTAGACATATACTCTTGGGACACCCCTTACAAGTTCTGAACTGCATGTAGTGTGTTTTTTCAAAGTTTAGTGACAAAGAATTGGCTAGGAACCAGTGATTAATGTCCACAAATATTTTATTGGCTGATCTTTCTAAGACTACATTTGACTTGCTATTTATTGCAATGTTTGTATCATCGGCAAACAAAACAAACTTGGCATCTGGTAATGTTACTGATGAAAGGTCATTGATATACACAAGAAAAAGTAAGGGCCCCAAAATGGAACCTTGTGGGACCCCACATGTAATTAGTTCCCAGTTGGATGAGGCCTGATAGCTTGATACATGTCTCTTTCCTAATAACACCCTTTGTTTCCTGCCAGAGATATAAGATTTGAACCATTTTGCAGCATTTCCTGTTATACTATAATATTCTAGTTTACTTAAAAGGATATTGTGATTTACACAGTCAAATGCCTTTGACAGATCACAAAATATACCAGTTGCCTGCAATTTTTTGTCTAATGAATTAAGCACATTTTCACTGTAAGTGTAGATAGCCTTCTCAATATCAGAACCTTTTAGAAATCCAAACTGTGACTTTGACAGTATGTTATTTGAGATAAGATGGTTATAAAGACGACTGTACATTACTTTTTCGAAAATTTTTGAGAATGCTGGCAACAGTGAAATTGGACGGAAATTTGATGCTATTTCTTTATCTCCCTTCTTAAACAGTGGCTTAACTTCAGCATACTTCAGCCATTCAGGAAATATTCCACTAATAAACGACTGGTTACACAGATAGCTTAATATGTTACTTAGCTCAGAATCACATTCTTTAATTAACTTTGTTGATATTTCATCATACCCACTAGATGTTTTTGATTTTAAAGATTTTATGATGGACATTATTTCTGTTGGGGTAGTGAGGGTCAAATTCATATTAAGGAAGTTACTTGAAATGTCTGGTCTAAGGTAATCCATAGCAGCATCTACCGAACCTGACAACCCCATCTTGTCAGTAACAGTTATAAAATGTTTGTTAAAAAGTTCTGCAACACTATACACATCTGTCACCAATGTATCATTTACTCTTAATGCTATTTGTTCCTCTTCATGCCTGGTTCTACCGGTCTCCTCCTTCACTATATCCCATATTGTCTTTATTTTGTTATCTGATATGACTATCTTTTCCTTGTAATATATTTGCTTTGACATCCGTATTACAGTCTTTAATATTTTGCAGTATTTCTTATAATGTGCTATAGCATCAACATTGGAAATGTTTCGGAGTGACAGATACAGTTTTCTTTTTGTTTTACAAGATACCCCTATTCCTCGAGTAATCCATGGCTTCTTTGTAGACTTTGCTCTAACGTTGGTAAGTTTTGGGGGAAAGCAGTGTTCGAATAAGGTAAGCACTTTATTAGCAAAAATGTTATATTTTTCATTCATGCCATGAACGCTGTAAACATCAGTCCAGTGAATGTCTCTGAGGAGTGTCCTAAAATAATCAATTTTTGGCTTACTGATTACCCTTTTGAGCTCAGCTTTAACAGATTTTATATCCTGTTTAGTATTAACATTTAACAGAAGGAACTGCATGTCATGGTCTGAGAGGCCATTGACTATTGGTTTTGTAATATAATTTTGTTCATTGGACTTTTCTATAAAGATATTATCAATGGCTGTTTGTGAGCAAGTGGCTATCCTAGTGGGGAACTTTACTGTGGGAATTAAGTTGAATGATAGTGTTACTAACTCAAACAAGTTCTTATTGGGAGAGTCTTTAAGGAAATCTACATTGAAATCACCAGCAACCACTATTTCTTTGTTTTTGGTTGTTAAATGGGCCAGTACAGCTTCAAGGTGGTTGACAAACAGATTAAAGTTACCTGCAGGTGCTCGATATACACTTAATATTATGAAGGATTTTTTGTGAAATTCTAATTCTGTTGCACATGCTTCCATATGCTGTTCTAGGCAAAATTTATGAATGTCTATGTTCTTAAATTTATGACAGTTCCTGATGAATGTGGCAACTCCTCCTTTCTCCATTTCTGATCTACAAAAGTGAGATGCTAACCTAAACCCTGTAACACTTAAAAGTTCTATACCAGTGGTCACATGATGTTCAGAGAGGCAGATTATGTCAGCTGGGTTTGAAGATTCTAATTCATCTATGCAGATAGTTAATTCATTAATTTTATTTCTCAGTCCTCGAATATTTTGATGTAATAAAGATAGCTGACATTTCTCATTGACTGAGTTAAGATTGGGTGGAGTTAAAATATCTGCTGACAGTTGAAAATTCTTAACCAATGGCTGTTTATGCTGATGTAATAAGCTGGAATTATGTTTTTTGATTTCTTTCTCAAACTGAAGATTTGTCTCAGTTCTAACCTCTCTTAAAATTTGCTTTCTTTCTGTCCTCCCTACCCTAAAAAAGGGTATTTTCTGAATCCTATAACCACTGGTATTTTACCACTCATGATAGTGCCTCCCCCCTTTAACTTTCCTGCTATTTCCCCAGCCAATTTACCCTTCCCCTTCCTGTTGAGGTGAAGGCCATGCCTAGTATAATCCCACCTACTGAGAGAATCAACAGGAACCACACCAATGTGTGACCCCGCACCCGACATGAGCAGCCGTTCCAGCTCCAAATTAACTCTCTTGACAGAAGAGTTCAAATGAGGTCGGTCATGGCGCCCAAGAACAGATACAAACTCAACACTAGTATGCCTCGATGCTGACGCAATCTTCGCCAGGTCACACTCTATACTGTACCCAGGATCTCTGTCAATACTGTTACCTGCCCCACCCACTATAACCACGGTGTCTTCCTTAGTGAAATCTTTGCAAAGTGATCCTAAATTTCATTAGTGAGTAAATGTACTGTGAGGCTGTTGTAAGAATTCCCAATCTTTTAAACAGATGCCTACAACACGTGCGACTGTGAACCACACACGTTATTCTAACTACTTGCTTTTCTGCAGTGAATACTTTTTGTTTAAGTGTTGAGTTAACCCAAAACATTATTCCATATGACATCAGAGAGTGAAAGTGTGCAAGGTATGTTAGCTTAATAATTTCTATATCCTCAAAATTGGCAATTATTCTGATTGCAAATGTTGCTGAACCTAGTCGCTTTACAAGATCCAAACTATGAATTTTACAATTAAGATTCTCGTCTATATGTACACCCAAAAACTTAGTATGCTCTACATTGTCTACTGACTTCTGTTGACGTGTTATATTTATTGAAGGAACTGTACTTTTTGCAGCATAAAACTGGATGTACTTTTTTTTTCAAAGTTTAGAGCAAGACCATTTGCAGAAAACCAATTAATGACTTTTCCAAAGACCTTATTTGTATCATTTTCAATTGGAGTTTCTTTTACTGGATTAGTAATAGCGGTTGTATCATCAGCAAACAGTGCCAGTTCAGCTTCTTGTTTCAGATAAAAAGGGAGGTCGCTGAAGTTAAAATCTTCTCTGTTATTAGGCCACATCATGTTTCTTCTAAAATGATCGACGTTTCGACCCCTCTGCTGGGATCTTCCTCAGGATCTTCTGGTGTCCACTACTGCCCAGCAGAGGGGTCGAAACGTCGATCATTTTAGAATAAACATGACACAGCCTAATAACATCAGTGACAATAGCCACGAAAGCCTGCAGACTTACGTAAGAAGGGAGGTCATTCACATGTATCAAGAACAGAAGGGGACCCATGATTGAACCCTGTGGAACACCTAATGTAATTTCATCCCAGTTAGATGAAGTGGAAAACTTATTTAAATCACTTGACTCATATAAAGAAACGTTTTGTTTCCTGTTCTGTAGGTATGACTTAAACCACTCGTATACTGTTCCATTTATACCACAGAATTGTAATTTCTGTAACATAATGTCATGGTTCACACAATCAAATGCCTTGGACAAGTCACAGAAAATTCCTATTCGTAACATTTTACTATTTAAAGACTCTGTTATGTGGGCAGTAAAATTATATATTGCTGTTTCAGTGGAACAGCATTTTTGAAATCAGAAGTGTGATTTATTAAGTATCACATTACTACTGAGATGGCTAACCACTCTTGAGGACATTATGTTCTCGAAGATTTTTGAAAATGCTGTAAGCAAGGATACTGACCTATAATTATTGACATCTGTGGTGTCCCCTTTTTGTAGAGAGGCCTGACCATGGTATATTTTTACAAGTCTGGGAAAATACCTTGAGTTAGTGATGCATTACGTATGTGACCCAGAACATCAGCTGTAATTGCTCCACATTGCTTTAATATCTTATTACAGAAGTCTTCTACTCCAAAAGAACATTTATTTTTCAAAGATTTAGTAATTTTACTTATTTCTCAAGAGGTTGTTAGGTGAAACTTAATCTGAATAAAAGTTTTCAAAACTGCCTCTTCCATATACTGCCCAGCTTTTTGTGTTGAACTATTCTCACCAATTTTTTCTCCTACACTTAAGAAATGGCTGTTAAATACATAAGCTACTTGTGTACTGTTGGTCTCATTCTCTTTAATAGTAATCCTACCTACCGCAGTGATTATTTTTCCTGTCTCCCATCTAGCAAAATTCCTTATTGATTTTATTTTATTGCTGGAGTTGTTAATTTCTTCTCTAACATACATATTTCCTGATTTCCTTACAACTTTTCTCAGTGTGTTACAATCATTTTTATGGTGTAAAACTACTTCTGAATCTTTACTAGTTCTTGCTGTGTCATACAGTTTTGGTTTCTTTCTGAAGGCGCTTTAATACCAGTAGTATTCAAAGGTTTCTTTTAAAAGTGTGTGGTGTTACAATTAGTCATTTTCTTTGGGAAACAATGTTCAAAAAGGGATATAAATTTATTGAGAAATATGTTGCATTTATCATTAGCATTTGGCTCATTATATAGATCCCCCAATTAACATTTCTTGAACTTTCTCTGAAGTGCTCTATAGATACCGGGTTGAGCAACCTCACACTTTTACTTTAATTATTTCTGAACTGTACACCCTGTTAGGATTTGTAAGTTAATCAGTTGTGCATCATGATCTGACAATCCACTTACCACAGGGACAACATGTGTTTGTTTTACATCCTCTTTCTGTACAAATACATTATCTATTAGACTGCTACTGTCTTGAGCTATACGTGTAGGGAAATTGACCACTTATTCTAAGTTGTATGTTGTTAATAACACTTATAGTTCACTTTTCCGATCAGAATTACTTAGAAAGTATTACTTACTTACTTAAATTAAAAACACTACAGATTAATAACTTCTTCTTTTTGGCTGACAGACAGCATAATAGGGAGTCAAACTTTTTTTATTAAAAGCTCCCAGTCTCCTCATGGGGACCTGTACACTGTTGCTAATATCATTACTACATTATCGAGCTGAAGTTCACATGCACAAACCTCAAAGTGCTGATTAATGCAAAATTTGCTCACTTCTACAGTTTTGTATTTATACACTTGTTTTATGAAAATGGCAACTCCTCCTTTATCCTTCCTAGATCTACAAGTGTAAGATGCTAAAGTATACCCATTTATACTGACACTATAAATCCCCACAGTACATGGTGTTCACACAGACAGACTATACCAATCTTACTTTTATTTTTGAGATCATCTAAACACCCTAATTGCTCATCTACTTTATTTTTTATTCCCCTGATATTTTGATCAAGTAAGTTGATACTGCCCTTAGCTTTGCCCCTATTTACTGTTCATGCAGTTTCTTTTATTCTATTTATCTTGATTGTTGTCTGTCTGGACTTAGACTTTAACCTAAAAAACCTGTCTGCCTGGAACCATTAACCACTGGGATCACTCCTTGTGTGCCTGTGGCCCCCCTTACAGTTTCTGCTAATAGAGAAGCTAACTTAATGGGGTCCAAAAAACTGTATCCACTGTTTAAAAGGCCACAACTTGCAAACTAATTGACGGAGTTGTCTCATTTTTGGTGAAAGTGTAGCTTGAAGTCCAACTTAAAGATATAACTGTAGTTGTTCGAAATGGGTGCCATTAACATCCACACACAAACGATGCCGCCGAACTGCAGCACGAACTACTGACTGCAACGCGTTCAGTTGGATATTTGTACATGAATGTACGATGGATTCTCGAAGTTCATCCAGTGTGCGTGGCTTTTGTCGATAAACGACGTCCTTTAGTGTCCCCCACAGGTAAAAGTCCAGAGGAGCTACGTCTGGGGAACGTGGTGGGTACTCCACAGCATCTCTGCGGCCTATCCATCTTCCTGGTAGATTTTCCTCGAGATACGCCCTAACAGCATTTTGGTAGTGGGCTGGGGCACCATCTTGTTGAAAGTAAACTCTTCCGTCTCCATACAAGTCTCGGATGGCAGGTAAAATGGTTGTCTGAAGCTTCCGAAGGTACACCTCACCAGTAACTGTGCCGTCAAAGAAGAATGGCCCAATCAAGCCCCGATAAGACAACCCACACCAACGTTTTCTCCTGGCAAATTCACGGCTTTGTCTACAAGGACGTTCGGATTTTCGGCGGCCCAGTGGATGCAGTTGTGGCGATTTACTGTACCATTGAGTTTGAACTGTACCTCATCAGACCACACAATCATCTCTTCAAACTCTTCATCGTTGCGCAACACGTTAGCAAACCACTCTCAGTACTCCATTCTACGATCTGGGTCGTCCTCATTCATTGCGTGTAGCTATCATTGGATGTAGTACTTCCACTTTTCTGTCTTCAAAATTCACCGAACACTTGAGCGACTCACTTCAGTTTCACGGGCGCACTATCTCACAGACTTCTGTGGTGAGCGAGTGAATTGTTGTAACACACGATGGGAGTTAGCTGGACTTGTTACTGTTACAGGTCGTCCTGATCGTTATTTGTGTACATCTTTAACACAGCCTTCGGCTTCAAATTTGTCTCGAATGTGACGAATCGTTAAACGTGTCGGTGGCTCTGTTTCATACTCATTTCGCCATTGCCGTTGAACCTCATTAATGTTTTCGTACTTAAAATAACACTTTAAAACTGACTTCCTTTCATCGAAAGTGAGCCTTGCGCCAGTCATGTTTACTCGAGTAACTAGATGCAACTAAGAACAAAACACTGGCTACCTGGCGACTGCCATCTGACAAAACAAAACAACGCAATACAACGTTTGTGTGGCGATTGCCGGAACTACAAACTATTACAATACCAAAGATGACACAACCCCATCAATTAGTTTGGTTCAAAATGGCTCTGAGCACTATGGGACTTAACTTCTAAGGTCATCAGTCCCCTAGAACTTAGAACTACTTAAACCTAACTAACCTAAGGACATCACACACATCCATGCCCGAGGCAGGATTCGAACCTGCGACCGTAGCGGTCGCATGTTTCCAGACTGTAGCGCCTAGAACCGCTCGGCCACTCCGGCCGGTCAATTAGTTTCACAGTTAAGGACTTTTAAACAGTGATTACATTTTTTTGGACCCCTCTGTATATTGGTGGCAATGGGAGTGTTCCACGGTCAGCTTCAAATGCCGGTTCTCTAAATTTTTTCTATAGTGTTCCTCGAAGAAGAAGAAGAAGAAGAAGAAGAAGAAGAAAGAACGTTACTTCCTGTATGTATTCCCGAAGCATCTCCTTGACACGTGTTGTTCGAACCTACCTGTAGAACATATAGCACTGCGCCTCTCGATTGCTTCTATGTTTTCCTGTAATGTGACCTGGTGCAGATCCCTAACACTCGAGCAGTACTCAAGAGTATCTCACACTAGCGTCATATATGCGATCTCCTCTGCGGGTGAACCACACCTTTCCAAAATCCAATAAACCGAAGTCGACCATTCGCCTGTCTTGCCACAGTTCTGACGTGTTCGCTCCACCTCATGTCTCTTTGCAACGTTACGCCCAGATATTTAAACGACTTGACTGAGTCAAGCAGGAAACTGCTGGTGCTGTATCCAAACATTACGGATTTGTTTTTCGTACTCATCTTCATTAACTTACAATTTTCTGCAATAAGAACCAGCTCCCATTCATCACATAAACGATAAATTTTGTCTAAATCATCCTGTATCATCCTACAGACACTCATCTTTGACACCTTCCTGCACACAACAGCATCATCAGTAAACAACCGCAGACTGCTGCCCATCCAGTCCACCAGATGATTTGTGTATACAGAAAATAAAAGCAGTACTACCACAATTCCCTGGCCCACTCCTGACTGTATACTTGTCTCTGATGAACACTCGCTGTCGAGGACAAGATCTGGGTACTATTACTTAAGAAGTTTTTGAGCCACTCAAATATCAGGGAACCTATTCCGTACGGCCGTACTTTCGTCCCTCTCAGCTGTCCGCGGCCATTTGCGATGGGCGGGCCTTAGTCATGGCTCAGCCAATGGGACCACACTAGATAATGCTACCCACAACCTAGCGCTACCACTCCACCCCATCCCCTCCCCTGTCAACAGCACGTGGCGCTCCAACCGTGGAAATAATATTTATGCCCCAGCATCCGTCATTATCTACGTGAATATTTATGCCCCGGCATCTGTCATTATCTAGGTGGCATGCATTTTATGCTAATAATTGCTTACTGAATTAATCACTTTGTTTACTTTTCATTGGATTGTTCAGTACCGAGTGTGTTTCCTAATTCTTATATCTTGTACTGAATACTTAAAAGTTGTCATCGAGTTTGAAATAACTGTATGTCTCCTTGTCAAGTGCCTGGATTCATCTGACGTAACTAATTCGTCCTTCTTTCTCTTTGGAGGAAGACCACTTCTTTCAGCTACAGTGAGAAGGATACCACTGAATTTAATACCGCATTTACAATTTATTCTCACCTCGATACAATATTTGGAATCCGGCATCCCTTTCACACTACTAGTCTAAGGTTCTCTCCCCCCCCCCCCTCCCGCCCCCTTCCTCCCCCTCCCGCCTCCTTCCTCCCCCCCTCCCCCCCCACACACACTAAAACAAAATGGATTTTATTCGTCGCTCGCGGGTTAAAATACTCGTAACTCTGACTTGCATATTCCTTGTGGTATCATGTATCGTTACCACCATATTGGTGTCGTTACGTTGGTAACGGAACTGAAAGTTCCCGTTCGACACCGATAGCGGTCGTTCTGGATCTGATGAAGCCAATGGTGTGCTTTCGCTGAGCCACATCTCCTGAGCTCTGTAATTTCAGCGCCCTCTGCCGACGCAATACAGGACGGCCAGTGACAGCCACTCAGCCCACTAGCGCTCCGAGGCACTTCACAATGTGACAGTGGGCAGACACCGCCTGCTGGTGGCTTCGTCTTCATCTTTCGTGCTTTATCACAGGGAGATTTTTCCTTGTGGACACTGGGATAGCTGCACTCTGTTTCTTCTTGAATCAGTTGTAATGAATCTTCGTACGTTTGGACAAGTACAAGTTAAGTAAATCTCCTGTTTCCTTTGTTACTTGTTCACTAATCATTGCTACTGCTGTCCAGCTTTCATATGACAGCAGTTCCCATACCACTGTATAGCCCATCTCTCCTTATCGTTGTACACGAAGTTGTACACAACATTCCCAATAAATGATCAGTGTATTTTAATGGTCAATTGCAAATACAAATACACTAAGCACTCAGCATCCAAGAGGCGAATACTTGTACACATGTAAGTAGGCTGTTTAGATTTTTATGTTGGTAACGCCATGTAGCGCTCTATATGAAAACCACTGGCTGTGCTGTGTGCAGTCTGTGGCTGGTTTGATTTGTTGTTCGCTATTGTAGTGTTGGGCAGCTGGATGTTAACAGCGCGTAGCGTTGCGCAGTTTGAGGTGAGCCGCCAGCAGTGGTGGATGTGGGGAGAGAAATGGCGGAGTTTTGAGAGTGGATGATCTGGACGTGTGTCCATCAGAGACAGTAAATTTGTAAGACTGGATGTCATGAACTGCTATCTATATTATGACTTTTGAACACTATTAAGGTAAATACATTGTTTGTTCTCTATCAAAATCTTTCATTTGCTAACTATGCCTATCAGTAGTTAGTTGAATCTTTTATTTAGCTGGCAGTATTGGCGCTCGCTGTATTGCAGTAGTTTGAGTAACGAAGATTTTTGTGAGGTAAGTGATTTGTGAAAGGTATAGGTTATTGTTAGTCAGGGCCATTCTTTTGTAGGGATTATTAAAAGTCAGATTGCGTTGCGCTAAAAATATTGTGTGTCAGTTTAGTATTTATCAGAATAGGTAAAGAGCAAAATGTCTGAGTACGTCCAGTTCTGCTCAGCTGTTTGAAAATCAAATAATGTAAGAGGTTTATCAGCACAGTAATTCATTAATTTTTCTTAGGAGACGTTTCACACATTATTATAATTTTTCAGTTACTGTTATTCTTCGCCCATTTAAATTTATTGATTTGACACTCCTTTGTGCACAGTCCTGCTCGAGGATTTTGGTAAATGATCTGTACTTCATAACATGACTTCCAATAATCAAGTTTGAGTCTTGCCTCCTTTTTGTCCGTTTAAATGAGATTACTCATTATCTTCGGTACATACCCAGAGGGCCCGTAGCTGCAGGTTGTGTGACGTGATGCACGCACCTGGTCTGAACTGAGCTACACTATGCGACGCATTCTTTTGTACTGATATGGAGCATACTACGTCTCTGCTATAGGCTACCGTGAAGCCATTGACCATTCACTTCCAACGGTGACGCTTGCACAGCGTACTGGTCAATTGCCATTGTATCATATACTATACAAATAATCTTATGTAGTGATTAAAAATATTCTCCTAGTTTTTGGAAGAATCATGTGGCTTCGTATCTGAATAATTTTAAGAGAAAGGCGTTTAACGATATTATAGACAGCACAACGTAAGCTTTTACTACAATTCCGCATACATGAGCATGTACAGTTACACGAGAAAGGTTTTCAACTCAGTTATTTGATCACTGGAAACAACTTCGATTCTTACGATAAATTACAACTATAATCTTTGCCCAATAGTGTAACAAGGAATGGTTTATACTTTTCAAGTGTTACCTACTTTTTTAAGTGGTTGACTAAATTTAGCAGAATTATTCAACATGAATCCCTGAATAATGCAGGTAAGTCAATTGGCAGAGGACTGGCGCTGTACCACGAGATCATCGGATTGGTGCTACGGGGACGTAGGGTTATTGCAGGTAGGTCAGAATAGAAAGAGTACGAGAAATTGTTAGGACAAAACTTTTTTTACTCATCGAAGAGCTACGATTCTGCACAAGGATTATTAGTCAACGAGAAAAACTACTGCAGTACTACTATTTCCAAAATAGGACACTCAAGTTTTCATTTGCTTAACGCAATGGCACCGAAAGCGTTAGAGACACGAAAAAAATGCGTAAGGTACAGTTTTTCAGCATCAATTTGTGAGAAGTAGCGTTGAGTACGTACAATTTCTACGTAATGTAAAGGAATATACAATTTGACACTCTTCAAGGAAGAGAAGCATTTTCACTGCTGTAGGAATTAATAAGGGATTATTATGATTCAGTTACATGGTCATATTACGACTATTATAACTGCATAGTGACGAACTAATGGCTCACGCCACTGCTCGAGTTACTACGCTGCTTGTGATTACATATTTCACTGTGTTTCTTCAAGATTTTTCTCGAGTTATACGAGTTCTACATTTGTATTCTTCTGTATTACTGAGTTTTCATTAACTGCTGTTTCATATGTTATTTTGCTGCATGTTGTATGTTTAATTTCATGTGTGTTAAAAAGAAGTCCTTACAGTTCTTCTCCCCTGAGCTAAGCCGAACTAAGTAAGGTAAGAGTTACAGTACTTTCCATGTGAACAATTTAATGAGGAACTTGTAATGGGAATAATTATCTGGTTTACAGTTGTGTAGAAGCTACTAGAATGTAGCCTGTGATGTCCATGAAATTAATATGAGAAGTCTATGTATAAAGTACATGATGGTAGTTATATGGTAAGGTAGAAGGAAGTCATGTACAGGTGATTAGCCTCCCTATTTGTGATAATTTAAGCTTATACGTACTCCTTATGTGAGCATACTCCTTTAGTGGTACGCGATTCTCTTTTGGTTAGTTAGTTGTTGGGATTTAGTAGCCCTTGATTATATTGTCCATTTTACGTACTATAGTGTGGTGCACGTTATCTTTTCAATGAAATAAGTACCATAAGTTAAACTAGTACTTGCAGCTACACATTTTCATGTTACAGGCTTGATTGTGAATACGCTTCTATTGCGCCCACTACAATTTAGATGTGCAGCTGAAATAAGGAGTTGCTTGCACAAAACCTGACAGTAGTTGCCTAAACTTTTAATGTACAAGTCGTCATGATTTCTGGTACCGCCCTGATGCTACAGGAAGAGACCTGAGTAAATATACGAAAGGATAGTCTCGCTGTTATACCATCTTGATGATACCGATGCCAACCGTGAGGACCAAGCTCGCCTCACCTAGGTGGAATACCTGCTAACTCTTTAGTGTAAAGAAGTCGATTCATAACTGCGCTACACGAGGAAGATTAGGGACTTTTTTCTCATTGGTCCGGTTACTTCACACTAATGACAAGGCATGCATGACGTACTATTCCCGATCTGCCGGTGAAACCCTGATGGGTGTTTATAGTCGCATGTCGTCTCAATCACTTTGAATCCTTCTCCTTTTATTCCTTACTCTGTTTCCATCTCATTAAATCTATTCTGTTAGTTTCCTCCTGTTACTGAGAAGACTTGTTACGTCACTCTGAAAGTACTGGTCCTGTCTTTTGTTTATATCTACTATAATGATGTGTAATTCGTTGAACTATCCTTCGACGATTTATCGTTAAGGTATGAAATGCTTCATAACCGACCAGTTAGGCAGAGAGCCACAGTTATTTGGTAGTAAATGATGGAAGCTATCACTCATGTTTTTATATTTATCTTTCGTTTATCGAACTGGTACAAGTGTGTTGTGGAAATTCTATTTTCATCTGTGACTAAGTCGTGAAAGAATTACGTACTGGATTCCTTTTCAGAGTGACCAATATAGTTGTGCAGACAAGCCACCTGATTTCGGAATCACTCGTTTCTGCCAATTGTGTTGATTGCTCGTTTCAGCTGGAAGACAATCAAACTTCGGTGCCCAGTTATTTCGTCTCCACGTGAGCACTGACTACCGCAATTCGTAAAAAAAGGCAAGACAGTGCTGCTGTTCCTCTGTCTCCTGCTGAAGAGACTTCATACGCGTTGTCTGTTCTTCCGTACATGTTCAGGATCATTTTGATCCTGCATTCACTATGACTCAAGACAAAGTTGAAAACTTGTGCCGGATTGGGATTCGAACCCGGGTCTCCTGCTCACTATGCAGATACGCTGACGACTGACCACTATGCCATCCGGACACAGTGGCCTCGCAGCTCCATGGACTACCCTGCCACGCCTCGCGTTAGGCCCAAATTCTCAACTTATCCTCAGAGTACTAAAGTACTGCCCCTTGCCCATTGTCCTCATTCCTCGCAGGATTTCTCCTATTGCTTTAAGAGCTTGAGCTTGGTGCGTATCTACACTGAAGGGATCGTTGGCCGTCGTTGCTTTCATTATACAGTATATACGTGGTGTCTGTTCTTCCTGGGTCTGGCGGGAGGCGTGCTAGGGTAGTCCATGCAGTTGCGATGACCATTGTGTCCGGATGGCATAGTGGTCAGTGGTCAGCGCATCTGCGTAGTGAGCAGGAGACCCGGGTTCGAATCCCAATCCGGCACAAATTTTCAACTTTCCCCTTTGAATTAAATCAGTGCCTACTGTCAACTAATGTCTTTAATTCCTTTGCGTCTTGAGGCGATTTCTCACTGTCACATTACAGCTTCTGTTCATCATGTGAGTATCCAGTCGATCAGTTGTGCGTGGAATCACTAAGCATGAGACCGGCAGTACACCCGTGGATATTTTGAATATTATATTGTTAAGTTATAGTTTCATCTTGGGAGTTGGTGTCGAGCTGAAGCTCCAACAATTGGTTTTAGGTAGTAAGATCCGTGATAGTAAAGCCTTTCCCGTGTTCTGAATCAATGGCATTAGGTATTGGTTCACTCGTCAATTCTACAGCTGATACGGACCCTGAACGTGACAATCGCACTGATGTCTCTACATGTTACTTGCGCTAAGTCCGAGTTTGGAAACTACCGCCTCTAAACTTTTCTATCCAGCCGTTCCGTAATAATGCTGTGGACCATGAAATTGCTGATTTTTAGAGGAAACTAAGACACCTTGCTCCCATACAGTTATCGCAAACCATGAATCCCGGTTCGTACCCATTGGCAACAACTGTAGCAGCGCTTCTCCGTTATTATTGTCAGGCGTTTATGACTCAAACTTATCGAGTTACTTCAACTAACAGTGGAATCCTACTTAACGGCTCTTATTGTGATGTAATCACACCCACAGTTAAGTCACCTGGTCATGTAACTGGTCGACCCTCCAACGTTAGCTGTGTGTTGACAAATTGGTTCAAAGCTGCAAAGTAACGTTCAAAAAGTACGTTTCGTCTGTGAACCAGATGCACCCGACATCAAATCCTTCATTATCAATCACTGTGAGACTCTGGTTTGTAAAGTCAGCCATCATACAAGTATGGGCTGGCGGATATCGATTTTGAAAGGAAATATGTGTAGACTCTGTCTCAGTATTTTCTGTGCGGTGAAACTTTACACACCAGTCTTCGTTGCAATTCTTCAAACGGGTTTTCTTGGATTTTGCTGAATAATTTCAGAAACCGTGGTGACATTTTCAGAAGTAACTACAATTTGCCTGGGGCCAACATTCCCTACTACGTCATGAGCCACGCTGAACGTACGTTAGAGTTTGGCAAAGAGCTTCTGAATAGTTTTCACTTATGGCCCTTTTGAAATATTAAATCGCGTTTGAAAATTGTGCCTTATTGACGTAGGAGACCGTTCTTATGTCTGGCATTCCAATACCAGAAAAACATGTTGTCAAATGGAATACATGATTTCAACCTCTTCCTTCAGTACGCTAACCTTCTTTCACGTTTCAACGGTGGGAGTAATAGCTATCAGCTACGGCGCCCTATTTGTTGCTATTACAAATTGAAAATTGTTACCAACTTTTCGAACTATTTCGAAATTACGTGTAACTCCTGTAAATCATTCTTACAACTTTCACAATAAAAGTACCGTTTGCTTTACTCGACAATCGATCTCAGTTTTCGAGATATTTAATTTTGGAATTAGGGTCTCCTTCGCTGGACACCCTGTAGGTTATCTCCCGAAACAGGAGACAGTGACTCACCATTTTGATTTCACGATGGACCCACCACAGAATATGCCATATCTTTTTTTAAATGGTTCAAATGGCTCTGAGCACTATGGGACTTAACATCTGAGGTAATCAGTCCCCTAGAACTTAGAACTAAAACCTAACTAACCTAAGGACATCACACACATCCATGCCCGAGGCAGGATTCGAACCTGCGACCGTAGCAGTCGCGCGGTTCCGGACTGAAGCGCCTACAACCGCTCGGCCAACGCTACCGGCTATCTATCAGAAGATATGACACACGCATCGGCCCTAAACTGGAACAGTGCTGATCGTATTGCGTACCCAGTCGCACTATACACCAAAACTCTGAAAGGAACCATCATTAACCAAAGGGGGTAAAAAATGTACTGTAGCGAACAACATCGCTTATTACGATAGTGACATTGTCAAATGAGGAACATGTCTGCCGTAGAAATTGTGTGTTAGTCCGCGTAGAACTTATTCCGCAATATTGCCTATTTTTTTTATATACATGCAGTCAAGCTTTCTTTTCTCTTGATTGGAAAACCCTGCCCAACACAGTTTTTTTTTCTTCCTCTTTTGTCTCTTTGTAACAATTTACTGCGTTCCATATAATCGCAAGTGCGTGATTATGACGAACTTTCCCTGCATTTATGGTGTGCGCAGTCTGCGATGTCTTGCTATATACTAGGGCTTGCTGGAAAGAAACGCCGCCGATTTCTTTTATGTGTAATCTATTCAAGATTTTTTTAAGATAAAACACCGTCTATACACTTTACGTTCTTATTATTCATGTATTCGTATTTGCAGCCCTCTGCCGCTAGACGGCTCAAAACTGTAAAATGTAATATAGCAGTGTGTTATGTAGCTACGTAGACGCATGAGAAACAGCGGGCTTTAATTCAGTTTCGAATTCGAAGAGTTCGTCCAAACACGGAGAACCCTGTCGTGCAGCGTGGCACTGCCAGACCACACACGACCGATGTGACATCTGGAACACCAAGAAGCGTTGCGTTCACGATCACCCTTCATACAGTCCCGACTTGGCCCCATCCAATTTTTATTTGTTTCCAGATCTTATTAAACATCTCCGAGAACTTCATTTTGATGATAATGAAGCGGTGCAGGCCGAGTTGTTGTGCCTCAGTCAATACAGTGACTGTATCAATAGAGTAGTCTCTCTCCGGGAGAAATGTATTCGTTGCCAGAGTGACTATGTTCAGAAATAAGTACGTAAACATGAAGGATAAGGATGTACAATGTTATCACCATTTGTTTTCACACAAAAAATTCGTAGACATTGCTTTTCGGCATGCACTTGTAATTCTCCTTTGTGACGGTGAAAGTATTATAATCAAGCGTAATGGGGAAACTAATACTTGAGAATGAAAATAAAGTTCCCCATTAGAAATAATGCATGAGGGTAAACCAACAAAGGAAACAAAATACCGTGCTGTTGCTACGGTCGCAGGTTCGAATCCTGCCTCGGACATGGATGTGTGTGATGTGTTTACGTTAATTAGGTTTAAGTAGTTGTACGTTCTAGGGGACTGATGACCTCAGTAGTTAAGTCCCATAGTGCTCAGAGCCATTTGAACCAAACACACTATACTGAGTTCCGTGCAAGAAACAGTCGTACCAACTATTGACGCAACACATGGGTAGAAGCAAATGAACTGGTTAGAATGTTCGAAATTTCTGGAAGTACGTAGGACGGCAATTTTAACCGGAAGAAACTTTTTAATTAGCTGCTCAAACAGTTAAGTTTAGCTACTACCGTTCTTCGTATAACTGCTTTTCTTTGAAATGAAAGAATCAGCCTCTCAACATACAGGGTGATTCAAAAAGAATACCACAACTTTAAAAATGTGTATTTAATGAAAGAAACATAATACAACCTTCTGTTATACATCATTACAAAGAGTATCTAAAAAGGTTTTTTTTCACTCAAAAACAAGTTCAGAGATGTTCAATATGGCCCCCTCCAGACACACGAGCAATATCAACCCGATACTCCAACTCGTTCCACACTCTCTGTAGCATATCAGGCGTAACAGTTTGGATAGCTGCTGTTATTTCTCGTTTCAAATCATCTATGGTGGCTGGGAGAGGTGGCCGAAACACCATATCCTTAACATACCCCCATAAGAAAAAATCGCAGGGGGTAAGATCAGGGCTTCTTGGGGGCCAGTGATGAAGTGCTCTGTCACGGGCTGCCTGGCGGCCGATCCATCGCCTCGGGTAGTTGACATTCAGGTAGTTACGGACAGATAAGTGCCAATGTGGTGGCGCTCCATCCTGCTGAAATATGAATTGTTGTGCTTCTTGTTCGAGCTGAGGGAACAGCCAATCCTCTAACATCTCCAGATACTGTAGTCCAGTTACTTTCTGTTGAGCGGTCGCCATCTTAGCATCAACTGACGCTGACGCCTAGTCAACAGCGCCTCAAGCGGACAAATGTACAACTAAATGAAACTTTATAGCTCCCTTAATTCGCCGACGGATAGTGCTTAGCTCTGCCTTTTGTCGTTGCAGAGTTTTAAATTCCTAAAGTTGTGGTATTCTTTTTGAATCACCCTGTATAATACAAGCGTAAAATCTTTTGCTGTATTTGCCAGAGACGCCTTTTATGGTGCTACAACAGTTAACTTGCCTATGCTACCGAATAGTTCGAAAGTCTCTTCTTACGATCAATTGATCACTTGTTGCCTCAGAAATAAAGTCAAATTACCCTTGACCACACCGTAGAGCACATCACAGATTGGAGCAGTCACGAATACATATATGGAGGAATTCTCCCTAGCACCATATCTGTTTCTTTAACTTTAATTATATTTGGATTTATCGTACTTTTCCCATGCAACAGAGGATACTACACGAGATTTAAAACGCCAAGATAACCTGTGCCTGAACAATAGGCCGGAACGACATTTTGGTCAATATATCTTTGTAGGTATCTTAATGATGAAATGTAGAAATTGGATTTTTGTGGTAAAAAGGACTAGAGGTGACAATAAGAAGTGCGTAATTAATTTTCAGTTTATTCAGCTACATGTCTGTCTTTATGTGCCACGTAAGGATTCAAACATAGTATAAACTTTATCTGCATCAATGAACCTCCCCCCTCCTCCCTCTACCCACCTTTGCATTGTAATGGCCGTTGTGATCCTTCCCCGAGGCGCCCCTTGACTGGAGTCTTACGGTCTCTCGTAACTTGCGGGACTGGACCACCGCAGCTAACAATTGTCCCTGCAGCGCCAGCACTGTCACCCCCGAGTACGCTGTTCCGCATTGCACTCGGCCCCGACAGTGCGTCAGCGTAGCTGACCCATTTCAGTCCTCTGCCTGCTGTTCTTGCGGACTCAGTACACCAACACTGGCGATGCCCTCGCACCACTGTCGCATCAGCGCCTCCCTGCTTTCAGTCACATCTCATGCTCGTATATTCAGTCAAGTGGCCACATTGAAAAGAAAATACTCGCAATACCATTTGTGAAGTCAACATACACTCAGGTGACAAAACGATGGGATAGCGATATGCACATATACAGATGGCGGTAGTATCACGTATGCTAGGTATAAGAGGTCGCTGCATTGGTGGAGATATCTTTGTACGTTCATGTGAAAAGGTATCCGACGTGATCATGTTTACAGGAGTTAACAAACTTTGAAAGCGGAATGGTACTTGCAGCTAGACGCAGGGGACATTCCATTTCGGAAATCGTTAGCGAATTCAATATTCTAAGATTCACAATGTCAACAGTGCGCCGATAATACCACATTTCAGGCACTTACCTCTCACCATGGACAACGCAGTGGCCCACGGCCATCACTTAACCACCGAGAGCAGAAGCGTTTCCATAGAGTTGTCAGTGCTAACAGACAAGAAAAACTGCGTGAAATAACCGCAGAAAGCAATATGAGACGTACGACGAACGTATCCGTTAGGACAGTACGGCGAAATCTGGCGGTAATGGACTATGGCAGAAGACGACCGACGCGAGTGCCTTTGTTAACAGCACGACATCGCCTTAAGGGCCTCTCCTGGGCTCGTGACCATGTCTGTCGGACCTAGACGACTGGTAAACTGTGGCCTGGTAAGATGAGTACCGATTTCAGTTGCTAAGAGCTGATGGTAGGGTTCGAATGTGGCGCAGACCCCGCGAAGCCATGGAACAGTTTGTCAAGAAGCCAATGTACAAGATCCTGGTGGCTCCATAACGATGTGGGGTGTGTTTATATGGAATCGAGTGGGTGCTCTGGTCTAAATGAACCTATAATTGGCTTGTAGACCGTTTTCTGCCATTCATCATGGACTTCATGTTCTCAAACAACGACGGTTTTTTTATGGACGACAATATGCCATGCCAACGGGCCACAATTGTTCGCGACTGGTTTGAAGAACATTCTGGACAATTCGAGCGAATGATTTCACCACCAAGATCTCCCGACATGCACAAAATACTTCACCGGTAACATTTTCACGATTATTGACGGCTATAGAGGCGACAATGGCTCAATATTGCTGCAGGGGGTTTCCAACGACCTCTTGCGTCCATGCAATGTCGAAGTGCCACTACGATGGGCAAAAGGAGGTCAAACACGATATTAGGAGGTACGCCATGCCTTTTCCCCCCTCAGTGCACTTTCCAGTTTTGCTACCCTGCCTCCTGCTAAGAGTTTTCTTGTAAACAACCTGCCCCACTTCCCTCCGCTCCACTAGTAAGCCTCTTTTCTTATATATGGACCATCCTCTCCAAGGGGCATTTGCTTTTGTATTTTTGTCTATTTTGTACTCAATTAAAACACACCCAGAGACTAGTAAGGGGTAGCGAACTGTGCATAGTGGACACACAAACCGAGTAGAAACGGAATTTTATTCATGATTTAAAAGCTTTAATTTTTCCATCTCTTGTTTCTTGTACTAAGTTGAAAGGTTTCTCTACAGAACTGTGGGTGAGCGTGGATCGGCAAAGATCGGGCATGACTGAACATCTCCACCTATCCATGCCCAGTTCACGTGCATAGATTCTCACAGTAGGTACTGCTGACAGGGTAATGACTTCGGAGAGCGTCACTTAGGCACGCTCGTCCTAAGCACCCGCGGCAGCCAAACAGAGCGATGAGAATGGTCACGTGGGGGACGCAGGGGAGACTGGTGAGTGGGCTGCGGTTCCGACCGCTCGCTCTCTTCTCAGCCAGCGCTCGTGCCATCTAATTGTACCATTCCGCTCCTCTTTAGGGCAGAATGGCCTCTGCCTGTCTGTCGGCAGCCTCCAGGTGACTTCCATTTGCGGTAGAATCTGGCAGGAGAGCCAAATTATTCTCTCTGAACATACGTGTATCGTTTCTGATTCACCTAACCACCGCCTAGACCCGGACGCCCACATCAGGCCTAACATGTCCACTGGAGAGTCTTGAACAGAGGCATCACTGACACATCCAGACCACGAGGTATGATGTTTTCTGGCGAATGAATCAGGAAACGTGATGTAACCATCTCTGTGGTGCAGCACAAGTAATACGATTGTTGGATTCTGAAATGTGACATTTATTTATCAAACAAACTCGGAAAAACTGTGTCTAGATGTGTAGTCCACAAGCACTATGTGTGACAGAGAGCAATGAGCAATATCACATACTTCGTCCATTTCCATTACGTATAGGGAGGGAAAAAGAGACTTACTGCCTCCGTGCGGATATCATCGTGGACTAAACATCAATACTCTAACTGCAGAGTTCTTGGTTATAAGGTTTAGGCTATTTTATCACCAGCATTACTATTGAAACACAATAGCATTTTGTGATGGGAAGTCATTTAATTTCATTGGATTTAAAGAAAATGTTTCTAAATGACTACCTTCTACATTCCGAAGACTCCCTCTCTGTGTGATCCGTAAAGTAACGTAGAAACTTACCATTTAGATTCGGACTTTCCGTAGCGGCTGACGAACACCTACCCACAGCTGCAGTCAGAAACTACACTGGTGTCCAAAATTAAAGCAGCAAACCGAAATTTTGCAAGGTTGCGTTTATTTTTCCACAAAACTGTATAAACAGGTGATTGTAAAGTAGAAACAATATAAAAAATACAGAACGTAAACAACTACAACATGTATAACGATAGACAAAAATGTTCTTCGGTTTTTTCCAACTTAACTGATTTACACACATTCCGACAGCTGAATAGTGCGTTAAGTATGGCGCTCGACGAACGACGAACATGCTGGGGATGATGTCATCAATGTCATGTTGAGGCAAAAGCTCCCATTCTTCCTGCAGCGCTGCTCGTAAGTCTTGGAGACTGGTTGGTGGATGCTGACGTGATGCAGCCCGTGTCCCTTGTGCATTCCAGACGTGCTCTATGGGATTCAAATCGAGAGGGCGAGAAGGCCACGCCATGCGTGCAATATCTTCCGATTCGAGGAAAACATCAACCATCCGTGCTCTATGAGGTCGAGCATTATCGTCCATGCAATATGAAGTCTGGTCCCACAGCACCTCGCAGCAACCGCACATGAAGTCCCAAGATCTCGTCACGATACCTGACAGCAGTTAAAGCTTGCCGATTTAACCGTACAATTTCATGAAGTGGTGTTCGAGTGGTCAACATAATTCCTGCCCACACCATTAGCGATCATCATCGATATCAGTCTCTTTCCACAATGGTTGGGTCCCCAAATGGCGTTCCAAGTTTCCTCCAGATGCGGATCCGTTGAGAGTCACTGTCCAGACCAATTGGGGACTCATCTGGGAAAAGAACATTGGCTCACTGTTCGATTGTACAGGTGGCACGTAGAGAGCTCCTCACTAGACGTTCCCTTCTGTGGAGAAGCCTCAGAGGTACACATACAGCAGGTCTGAGACAATAGAGGCCACTCTGCCGAAGCCTCCTGTATACCTTTTGCCTCGCTACAACTCGTCCAAAGGATGCTGCCAGGTCAAACAACAGTTGGCGTGCTGTAAGAAGGCGGTGCCGTCATGCCTTTACAGCCAGGCAACGGTTCTCTCATTCTGATGTTACACGTGGTTGGCCCCGCCCTCGCCTTCGGGATAGTTTCAATCTCTACAACCTGTCGCCACATCCGAAAAACAACGGAACGATTGACATGAAGCCATTGATCCACATCAGTTTACGACTGTCCTGCTTCCATTCTTCACGTGGAGGGCCACCACAGAGATCCTTGTAGGCGTCTTCTCTGTGCCATACTGCACCGACTGTGACTGTATACAGCGATTGTGAACGCGGGGCTACCCGCTAAACGCTATCCCGTTTATAGGTGCTCTGACGTCACCGTTGGCGTGCTTGTCCGTTGACCGGAATGCCATCTTCCGTACAGAACACGATCGTACTGACATCTGTTGACAGTTTGTACGATTATACCGCGAATTAGACACAGAGCTTTAACTTTGGACACCAATGTATACACTCTCAGCGCCGTGTTGTGGACGAGATAAACTACGATAAGTAGACCTCCAATCCTTTACTATCGTATAATATAACGCTGAATAAGGTTGGCCAGTCTCTGTTTAACCAGCGAGACACGTATGAAATAGTCACTGCTTCTGTACGGCTAATCAGAACCCTGCAGTAACCTATTTTCAAAAGAATCCCAAATCCGAAAAACTGGAAAACGAGTAAAGCAGTTACGAAGCGATCTTCAACCGGTTTGTAGTATCTCCTTCATACACAAAATAGGATAACTATGTAAATATAAAAGGGAGAGGGACACACAAAAGGACAACAAGTTTCTAATGAAACAAATGAAATTTATTGTCTTCTATAAGACGTCGCCAAGTTCGCCTCGTTGTTACCAAACACTACTTTCAGCTAGCTGATGTCTCCACGTTCTGATATGAGAGCGCTGTCCTCCTAGCATTCATTAAGCTGCTACTTTTCTCACAACCGTAGAACAATTTTATTGATCCGTGCGGATCAGTTACAGCCACCTTCATACGAGCGAAGTTTTTAAAACTTCAGCTCTGCCCCGCAGAGACCACGTCTCCCCTTTCTACCCTCGTAAGGACTGCCGGCTCACCCTCCATTTCACGTGCTACAACACCGCTCCACGAAGCTAATTTAACACGCAATCCTTTCGACCAATCAGCCACCCGAGTAGAATGTGGGCATCACCGGTTATCCCACGGAAATCTCCAGTCTTTGAAGCAGCAGGACCGGACCGGACCGGACCGCCACCACATAACTGTGTAAAGGGAAGGCCGGCTCCTTGCCTGACTGGAGAAAAATCAGCGTCGCCCAGAAACCAGAAAATCGCCACTGGCTTTTACAATAGCGACCACCGTTAGCCGACTGGCGAGACCAGGAAGTAATATGTCAGTGTAAACATTGCTGCCGAGGGCAAATGTCACCTACCGAAACTGGCAGTTACAACCTGTACGTAAGGCAGGAGTCAGTGTGGCTTATTAGGGTTATCATTTAATACCGGTTGTAGCGTATCATTCCTCGCCACGCCCGTAGGCTCGTCCTCTGGCAGATTTGGAGGCCAGAGCTGGTTTTTAGTATTAGATAGAAAGGGATTTTGTCAATTCTGGAGATGATAGGTCGACTTGGGATATTTCATTATCGATTATTAGAGAAGAGTCCATAGTGACAACTAGCAACGGACTGTTTGACCTAACCTGAAGTGATGTTACGTAAATTCCGCTTATTTCATACGTAAGACACTTTTATAACAACTCTCACTTTTATAACAACTGCACAACATTACTGGCTGTTTGCTGATTCCACACAATCCTTCAGAACTAGTACACCACTGGCAATTAAAATTGCTACACCACGAAGATGACGTGCTACAGACGCGAAATTTAACCGACAGGAACAAGATGCTGTGATATGCAAATGATTAGCTTTTCAGAGCATTCACACAAGGTTGGCACCGGTGGCGACACCTACAACGCGCTGACATCAGGAAAGTTTCCAACCGATTTCTCATACACAAACAGCAGTTGACCGCCGTTACCTGGTGAAACGTTGTTGTGATGCCTTGTGTAAGGAGGAGAAATGCGTACCATCAAGTTTCCGACTTTAATAAAGGTCGGATTGGAGCCTATCGTGATTGCGGTTTATCGTATCGCGACATTTCTGCTCGCGTTGGTCGAGATCTAATGACTGTTAGCAGAATATGGAATCGGTGGGTTCAGGATGGTAATACGGAACGCCGTGCTGGATCCCAACGGCATCTTATCACTAGCAGCCGAGATGACAGGCATCTTATCCGCATGGCTGTAACGGATCGTGCAGCCACATCTCGATCCCTGAGTCAACAGATGGGGACGTTTACAAGGCAACAACCATCTGCACGAACAGTTCGACGACGTTTGCAGCAGCATGGACTACAGCTCGGACACCATGACTTCGGTCACCCTCGCCGCTGCATCACAGACAGGAGCGCCTGCGATGGTGTACTCAACGACGAACCTGGGTGCACGAATGCCAAAACGTCATTTTTTCGGATGAATCCAGGTTCTGTTTACAGCATCATTTTGGTCGCATCCGTGTTTGGCGACATCCCCGGTGTACGCACATTGGAAGCGTGTATTCGTCATCGCCATACTGGCGTATCACCCGGCGTGATGGTATTGGGTGCCATTGGTTACACGTCTGGGTCACCTCTTGTTCGCATTGACGTTACTTTGAACAGTGGACGTTACATTTCAGATGTGTTACGACCCGTGGCTCTACCCTTCATTCGATCCCTGCGAAATCCTACATTTCAGCAGGATAATGCACGATCGCATGTTGCAGGTCCTGTACGGGCCTTTCTGGATACAGAAAATGTTCGACTGCTGCCCTGGGCAGCACAGTCTCCAGATCTCTCACCAACTGAAAACGTCTGGTCAATGGTGGCCGAGCAACTGGCTCGTCACAATACGCCTGAGCACTATGGGACTTAACATCTGAGGTCATCAGTCCTCTAGAACTTAGAACTACTTAAACCTAACTAACCTAAGGAAATTACACACATCCATGCCCGAGGCAGGATTCGAAGCTGCGACCGTAGCAGCAGCGCGGTTCCGGACTGAAGCGCCTAGAACCGCTCGGCCACAACGGCCGGCATACGCCAGTCACTACTCTTTATGAACTATGGTATAGTGCTGAAGCTGCATGGGCAGTTGTACCTGTACACGGCATCCAAACTCTGTTTGACTCAATGCCCCGGCGTATCAAGGCCGTTATTACGGCCAGAGGTGGTTGTTCTGGGTACTGATTTCTCAGGATCTATGCACCGAAATTGTGTGAAAATGTAATCACATGTCATTTCTAGTATATTTGTCCAATGAATACCCGTTTATAATCTGCATTTATTCTTGGTGTAGCAATTTTAATGGCCAGTAGTGTATTTTACAAATGGCTGTGAGCACTATGCGACTTAACTACTGAGGTCATCAGTCGCCTAGAACTTAGAACTAATTAAACCTAACCAACCTAAGGACATCACACACATCCATGCCCGAGGCAGGATTCGAACCTGGACCATAGCTGTCGCTCGGCTCCAGACTGTAGCGCCTAGAACCGCACGGCCACTCCGGCCGGCAGTGTATTTGACTACTGCTGTAAAAAATTCATATTTCGAATGTTGAAACCAGTTAGATTCTTCACCCCATATTTTGTTACCATAAATTAAGGATCTATAATGACTGAATGTCGTAGTAGGACAATAAATTTCATGGGCTTAACTAAACAATTTGTGTGAAGTATTAACGAGAGTCTTCTAATGCAATACTGGAATGTAATGAAACAGCTGATTTCAAAAGTAACACTCTCTCAGCTGACGCTAGAGAACAAAATCTCATGTTTTACACACACAACTACAACCTAAACACACCGTCTGAATAAATACTAATAAAATGTTAACATTGAATTTTGCATTACTTCGAAAATACTACACAGTTGCAAAATTTAAGACCAATTTTGTTATCAGTTGCTACAGTATTAATAGACAAATTAGGTATACAAAAAGGCCTTCTGCTGTAAAACTAATATAAATTAAAATAGTATATCCATAAGGCAGCTTAATTTTAATATGAAGTACAAATTTATGCTTCGTATTTGTGATCTAACATACCTTATGCTGGTGAGGAGAGGCATGTGAATATACATAAATTTTTAAGAGATGCCACAAGGCATTTCTTAGTTATCTGATGTTGAAGTAGATCGTTGGACCTCTAATTCTTTTGTAATTGCGTAGGCTTCCGTGGCCAGAGTCAGTCGACATAAATTTTTTCTGAGTATGGTACCGCGTGAAGAAGCAGCAGTATTTTTATACATTATGATGCGGTAGCATACCAAGAAAACTTTTATGTCGGCCTCCAATACTTTGTTCCTGTTATTGCCTTCCAGAATTAGGTTGGCAACCGTGCAAAAACATGGTCGATGCCTGTTGGTCTCAATTCTTCTGGCTGTTGTTCTGAATTCTTTGAACTTTGTTTATTAATAAACACCGCAGTTTGAATAAATGTCTCAACTAATTACCTGGTGGTTGTAACACAGTGCTTTCAGCATACATTAATCCTGGGACCAAACTCCTGGAATGGACGGCAGCCAGTTTAATCAATCCTGTCACTGATGGTCGATGCAGTTCAAGTGTTAGTTTTGCTGTGTTGAATGGGGACTCAGAATTTAATTGTTTATTAAACTCGAGTTTACGAAACGCCACAGCCTTCCCGCAATCTTCTAAATAGGTTTTAGTCGGTACCTACACTTCTGATATCAATGGCGAATGTTTTCCCAGGATTTCATTTTTTTATTTGTGGTAAGATCTTTTGGGACCGAACTGCTTAGGTCATTGGTCCCTAAGCCCTCACACATCTTAATCTAACTTAAACTAATTTATGCACATATTCATGCTCGAGGGAGAACTCGAACCTCCGACGGGGAGAGCCGCGCGGACCGTGCAAGACGCCCAACACCACGCGGCTACCCCGCGCGGCTCTCAGGATTTCTGAAGTCTTCCAACATGTAGGAATTAAACTTTGAGAAGCCAGACAGGAAGCAGCTCTTTGCTAAATACTGCTGTTAGCGAAGACAGAAAATGGCTGAAGGAAATGCTTGAATTATGCCCCTGACGCTGTCTGGCTGAAAGTGCTCAATGCTAAAAATAATTTCGTGGAGCTGCTTGGCGCTCGCGAAATCGTGAGTGGGCCAAAAGTCCTCGTGGAGAGTGCGAAGCAGTTACTGTGCCTTCTGGAGTGGAGGTAGGGTAGTAATCAACCGAATTATTTTTCAAATACAGAATGCCTGCAAGAATCTGAATGTGTTTTCTCATATGCGGGCATGCGGTTCTAACAGATATTTATGGTAGTCTGGGTGAGTGGTGCGATTTAGTGAGTGTGCGAGAGCTCCGTAGGCAGAGCCCTCATATCACATCGCGGATCCAAGAGCTAGCTGGAGGTGGTGATCAATGAACAAAGCAGACTTGGCGAGATTTAACTGAGCCAATAAGCTTACATTTTTATTCATCAGAAATGTGTATGTGGTGTTTTGTGCGCAACTTTTTGCGTATTAACTTTAAATGGACATTCTGCTTTGTCTGCTTTGTTTTTGTGAATACCCTCTTTAAAAAAAGTTGCAAACCACGAAGGAATTATCCACATGGGACGATTTACACGTACAGACAAGCAAATGATTACAATTTCAGAAAGACTGGATGATTTATTCAAAGGAAAGAGCTTCACAAATGGACCCAGTCAATAAAGCGTCGGTCCACCTCTGGCCCTTACGCAAGCAGTTATTCGGCTTGGCATTGATTGACAGAATTGTTGGCTGTCCTCCTGAGGGATACCGTGCCAGATTCTGTCCAACTGGCACGTTAGATAGCCAGTATCCCGAGATGGTTCGAGGGTTCTGCCAATAATGCTCCAGACCTTCTGAATTGGGGAGAGATATGGAGACTTGTCTTCCTGCATTCACAATTGCGTTGTCAGTCTTTTTTAGTTTTACAAGAAATGGGATGAATATCGAGTACGGTGCAGGGCTCAAAGTGGTTGGCACTCGATGGGGGCACTCCTTGTCGTTTTCCACACCCACTTGTTTGAGTCTCTCTGTTGATCATCGAGTCTGGTTTGACCGGATAACTACCGCTGGACCTTGAAAGTAAACTCTCACAATCAGTGAATGTTGTCACGCACCAGCTTCGGCGGGGAGTAATGAAGTAATATTGGTTTTCGTATAGTGACGCTGAGGAATGAGAAGGAAATGGAAATGAGTGGGGGGTGGGAAACTTGGTTTCTCTTTTGTATGATAAAGATACGTATTGCCCGTATCTGAAACAATTCTGACTTCACGCGTCCTTTCCTATACAGAAACGTCACATACACGTTTCATGCTTCGTCAATCTCGTCCTGGTATGCCGCTTTTTTTTTTTTTTTTTTTTTTGCTTCTACTCGTCGTTTGGGGCGATAAGGTGAGAGAGGCGTGAGGGACGCCAAAGAGCAAGATTTTTATACGTTATGTTTCACAATTTTCAACGAAAACTGACAGGGGTGAAAATGTACGAGGGACAAGGAAGAAGAAGAGGGTACCAATTGACAGGTCGTTGGTGTGAAAGAAATGTTCTCGTACTGGCCCTGGTGAAAAGAGAATAAATAAAAGGAAAAGACGATCAACCCGGGATTATATTTGTACAGAATTTAAATATAATACGAATTCGGATTTGTTTGAGCTGACATAACAGATGAAACGAGTCTACGTTGCAGTCAAAAGTAGGAGGAATTCGCTAAATTAGAGCCTTTAGTAATAAAGCAAAGTTTTGTAATGGAGAAAGTGGGTTTATGCGGAGACAACCGAAATACGCCAATTTTGAAGTAGCGCTTGAGCTCCATTGGTTCGTCGGACATAAAAAGATAAATGGTGACATTCATATAAAAGTCATGTAGCCTGCTTTCATTTTTAATACGGTGGCTATTGACAAAAAGTTCAAAAATTTACGAGTGGTGAGCAGAAACGTCCACGAAATGAGGTTTTTACGTTTTCTGATTTTTTTTTTTTCAATGTTGCGATACGAAACGTTGTCGACAAACCTCAGATTCGGATTCAGCACTCCTAAGAAGACATAGAATGGAAGAAATCAAAACTACCCCACAACATCCCTGCTAGGGACCCTTTTGAGCACAGACTGACTGTATTAATATGAACAACCGTGACTACGGTTCAGCCTAAATAAGACCTAGACCCGCCACTAGTTTAACTGAAAGATGCAGAGAGCTTCCAAGCAACAACAATGGACTTGTTTCAGAAAGACGTGCGCTTTCCTGCAGCTAACTCAGCTGACAATGCCAACGTGATCGGCTGCCAAAATATTGTGGCCGTTACAACCTGAGCGTCAGATGTACACACATGTATTATTTGTTATCAATTACTCCGAGAGTAGTGAAGTTCGGTGGCAGGAGGAACAAGACTTTTGGTCAGGTGATTACAAGGTTATAAATACAAAATCAAATAGGGGTAATGCAGGAGTAGGTTTAATAATGAATACAAAAATAGGAGTGCGGGTTAGCTACTACAAACAGCATAGTGAACGCATTATTGTGGCCAAGATAGACACAAAGCCCATGCCTACTACAGTAGTACAAGTTTATATGCCAACTAGCTCTGCAGATGATGAAGAAATTGATGAAATGTATGACGAGATAAAAGAAATTATTCGGGTAGTAGGAAAATGGAGAGAAGGAAACATAGTAGGTGAATATGGATTGGGGGGAAGAAATGAAAGAGGAAGCCGCCTTGTAGAATTTTGCACAGAGCATAAATTAATCATAGCTAACACTTGGTTCAAGAATCATAAAAGAAGGTTGTATACCTGGAAGAATCCTGGAGATACTAATAGGTATCAGATAGATTATATAATGGTAAGACAGAGATTTAGGAACCAGGTTTTAAATTGTAAAACATTTCCAGGGGCAGATGTGGATTCTGACCACAATCTATTGGTTATGAACTGTAGATTGTAACTGAAGAAACTGCAAAAAGGTGGGAATTTAAGGAGATGGGACCTGGATAAACTGAAAGAACCAGAGGTTGTAGAGCGTTTCAGGGAGAGCATAAGGGAACAATTGACAGGAATGGGGGAAAGAAATACAGTAGAAGAAGAATGGGTAGCTCTGAGGGATGAAGTAGTGAAGGCAGCAGAGGATCAAGTAGGTAAAAAGACGAGGGCTAATAGAAATCCTTGGGTAACAGAAGAAATATTGAATTTAATTGATGAAAGGAGAAAATATAAAAATGCAGTAAATGAAGCAGGCAAAAGGGAATACAAACGTCTCAAAAATGAGATCGACAGAAAGTGCAAAATGGCTAAGCAGGGATGGCTAGAGGACAAATGTAAGGATGTAGAGGCTTGTCTCACTAGGGGTAAGATAGATACTGCCTACAGGAAAATTAAAGAGACCTTTGGAGAGAAGAGAACCACTTGTATGAATATCAAGAGCTCAGATGGCAACCCAGTTCTAAGCAAAGAAGGGAAGGCAGAAAGGTGGAAGGAGTATATAGAGGGTTTATACAAGGGCGATGTACTTGAGGACAGTATTATGGAAATGGAAGAGGATGTAGATGAAGATGAAATGGGAGATAAGATACTGCGTGAAGAGTTTGACAGAGCACTGAAAGACCTGAGTCGAAACAAGGCTCCGGGAGTAGACAACATTCCATTAGAACTACTGATGGCCTTGGGAGAGCCAGTCATGACAAAACTCTACCATCTGGTGAGCAAGATGTATGAGACAGGCGAAATACCCACAGACTTCAAGAAGAATATAATAATTCCAATACCAAAGAAAGCAGGTGTTGACAGATGTGAAAATTACCGAACTATCAGTTTAATAAGTCACAGCTGCAAAATACTAACGCCAATTCTTTACAGACGAATGGAAAAACTGGTAGAAGCGGACCTCGGGGAAGATCAGTTTGGATTCCGTAGAAATGTTGGAACACGTGAGGCAATACTAACCTTACGACTTATCTTAGAAGAAAGATTAAGAAAAGGCAAACCTACGTTTCTAGTATTTGTAGACTTAGAGAAAGCTTTTGACAACGTTAACTGGAATACTCTCTTTCAAATTCTGAAGGTGGCAGGGGTAAAATACAGGGAGCGAAAGGCTATTTACAATTTGTACAGAAACCAGATGGCAGTTATAAGAGTCGAGGGGCATGAAAGGGAAGCAGTGGTTGGGAAAGGAGTGAGACAGGGTTGTAGCCTCTCCCCCATGTTATTCAATCTGTATATTGAGCAAGCAGTAAAGGAAACAAAAGAAAAATTCGGAGTAGGTATTAAAATTCATGGAGAAGAAGTAAAAACTTTGAGGTTCGCCGATGACATTGTAATTCTGTCAGAGACAGCAAAGGACTTAGAAGAGCAGTTGAACGGAATGGACAGTGTCTTGGAAGGAGGATATAAGATGAACATCAACAAAAGCAAAACGAGGATAATGGAATGTAGTCAAGTCAAATTAAATCGGGTGATGCTGAGGGGATTAGATTAGGAAATGAGACACTTAAAGTAGTAAAGGAGTTTTGCTATTTAGGGAGTAAAATAACTGATGATGGTCGAAGTAGAGAGGATATAAAATGTAGACTGGCAATGGCAAGGAAATCGTTTCTGAAGAAGAGAAATTTGTTAACATCGAGTATAGATTTAAGTGTCAGGAAGTCGTTTCTGAAAGTATTTGTATGGAGTGTAGCCATGTATGGAAGTGAAACATGGACGATAACCAGTTTGGACAAGAAGAGAATAGAAGCTTTCGAAATGTGGTGCTACAGAAGAATGCTGAAGATAAGGTGGGTAGATCACGCAACTAATGAGGAGGTATTGAATAGGATTGGGGAGAAGAGAAGTTTGTGGCACAACTTGACTAGACGAAGGGATCGGTTGGTAGGACATGTTTTGATGCATCAAGGGATCACAAATTTAGCATTGGAGGGCAGCGTGGAGGGTAAAAATCGTAGAGGGAGACCAAGAGATCAATACACCAAGCAGATTCAGAAGGATGTAGGTTGCAATAGGTACTGGGAGATGAAGAAGCTTGCACAGGATAGAGTAGCATGGAGAGCTGCATCAAACCAGTCTCAGGACTGAAGACCACAACAACAACAACACTCCGAGAGACAGTGAAGGTACATAATCAACAAACGAGACAGAGGAAATGCATCTAAGAGCGGTCCATTTCTTTATGGATTCGTTTATTAAGTGCGAGAATGTTACGGATGACTATGGAACTACAATGATAGACGCTTTCAGAGACGGGTTATGCATCACGGTAAAGTATACAGTTGAAATTCTCATGAGAGGAAGTTACAAGTAGAAGCGAAAAACATGTCACACATCTTGAGAAATGATGCTGACGAAAAATGAAATAATAAGCTAGACATCACGCTGAAACTTTCTGAACTTCGATCTTCCAAAACGCCATTCACGTATGGATCAGGGAGGGGGTGCCACAAAGGCCCTGCGTAGCTTGTAGGATGGTTTCGTCTATGTGAAAGTAGATTTCAGTATGCAGTTCTGTCATATGAATTACCTGACAAAACGCGTTTAGCACGCAAAAGGAGAGGAGCAAGAGAAATGAAACTTCAAACTTGAGAGGGTATATCATTACAGAATCGACTAATGTTTACAAAGAACTTGGCAGTATAATCTCTCTTATCAGTAAGACGGTGAACCCCCTCACCCTGGATACATGTACGGGTACGGTTGGAAAGGGTCTCGTGGAGTGATCGTGGCCCTTACTGAGGCAATCTGGCCCACAACTGTTGTAACTAGTCCTTGATGTCCTGGATATTGGCTCTAGGGCCGTTTTGACTCTTGAGCTGGTTCCACATGTGGACTCGGCTCTAAGCACTATGGGACTTAACATCTGAGGTCATCAGTCCCCAAGACTTAGAACTACTTAAACGTAACTAACCCAAGGACTTCACACACATCCATCCCCGAGTCAGGATTCGAACCTGCGACCGTAGCAGCAGCGCGGTTCCGGACTGAAGCGCCTAGAACCGCTCGACCACAGCGGCCGGCGTTCCACATGTGTATTAGCGGGAACAAATCGGAGAATCTTGCTGGTCGCGGGAGTACCACAATGTCACGCAGACATTCATAGACATACATGCCTTGTGTGGACAAGCATGGTCCTCTTGAAAAAGGGAACTACGAAATTGTCGCATCAGAGGTAACATACGAGTACGTGGGATGTCCGTGAAGTATCGTTGTGGGGTCAGAGTTCCATCAGTCACTACCAACAGTGAACTGAAATAACAACCGATGGCTCCCAGCACGAATACGCCAGCAGTGACACAGCTGGATCTCTACAAAGCACTGGCGGAATGGCACCTCTCTTTCCAGGTCCCTACCATCCCCCCAGACGAAGGTCATCCGAGGTAGTACAGAACTGCGACTGCACTCATCAGCAGCCCACGATTTTCTGGTCACAGCAATCCAGACTCAGTCGTTTGTGGTGTGGTGTCAACGACAGCCCACGCGGGGACGATAAATCCCTTGTCCGGCTGCTGCTAGTCTCCGACGAACGGTCGGGATGACACATAATGTCGCAAGGAGTTCATTACTTGTTCTCGGATGAGAAGCGCATATGTCAAAAGGGTCAATGTGCTTGGTGAACAATGAAGCGGTCCTCCGTTGCGGTGGGCAGAAGTGGTCGACTGGAACCTTGACGACGAGTATACCTCCCTAACGTTCCCATACACTCCAATATCGGACCAGCCGGCCAAATAGACATCCACAATGACGTCAATTTCAGACTGTCAGACGCCGGGAAAGCTGTATCACACGAGCACGGGGAATCTCTGTATCCTTTAATGTGATCACTGAATACCTGACGCTCTTCAAGTCCCTTATGTATCCTACCACGCCTGATAACAGTACCAGAAAGGAACAACAGTGATGCAATGATGGTGGCCGTTGTACCTGTCAAAGGAAATTGTAACTCCCGTTCCTTACATACCCGTGGACGAATTGTATGTGTATGAAGTTACACTGATATCCGACTTTCTCTTCTGGGTGTTCCGCTTTTTTTTTTTTTTCTTTTTATTTTTCTTTTTTGTCAGGCAGTGTACTGCCTTTGGTGTTGACAACATACGATTTCTAACATGGATTTGCTTCGAAGTCTTCTTGTGAAATATTTAACACAGCTCATGACAGTCTAGCGCGTGAGTATTTGTTTAACCTCAGCCTCCAAATACAGTACATACTAAGCTGGCATTCGGAAAGGCAACACTTCAGATCCCCGTCTGGCCATCCAGATTGAGGTTTTTTCTTGGTTTCATTAAATCACTCCTGGCAAATGCCGGAATACTTGCTCTGGAAAAGGCATGACCGACTTTTATCTACTGTGGCTGCCCACTTGAGACATCGTAGCGCATACTGCATCAGTATTCCACTTCACGTCCAACAACACGAGATGCCTGCATCACAGTGCGTGTATTCACCAGGAAATCCTACGTCGTCTCTCTTGTCAACACAAATATTTACCAGTGGCCTCAAACAACACCAGGTCTCCACGAACGGCCGGCAGGCACCGCTGCCCGTTTGCGGAGCCTTCAGAACTGCTTCGGCAGAGGTCGCAGCTAGCCCAAGAAACACTTTGCTACGCCAGGCACGTGATCGCAAATAATTCCGACAGATGCATCCGCCAAACGGGCTTTATATGGCGGCGCACGGCCGACAAAGGGCAGTTGGGCGCACCGCTTGTACGTATGCAGAGCTGCCACCCCGGCAGCCACGGCCAGACGCCTCTTCTAGCTCGCCGCTCTCCTGCCGATGGTCTTGGTATAGTCGACGAACATCTTGACATCGTATAATTGTTTAATTGTGATCTCTCCCCGTGAAGAGTCTGATCTTTTCTATTGATATTTGTTATTGTATATTGGTGACGACTTGTAGTTGGGATCGAGAATGTTGTTCTTTTATAAATTGTATTATTGTTTCGTTTTGGTGACTTCAGTAAATTGTTTTCGGACTTGTGTTTTCCGCATTTCTATTCTGATAGCGCAGATATTTCATTACGCCTATTCTTTTGTAATCCAAAATTGCGCTCCATCTCCAATGACAGCGATGTCAACGGGGCATTGAACTCTAATCTTCCTTCCATCTTTTTTTCCAAATACAATAGTGAAACCGCTTGTGTAAGAAAATCACTGCAGACCACAAAAGCTGTGTGCGAGGACAGTAATACTGCGTCTGCTGGTAGTCAGCGCTCTACCTGGAGAGGTTTGGGGGGGGGGGGGGGAGGGGGGCACAGAAGGAGGTGAGGCGCCCGGATAGTAGCCTCAGAGCCGCAGGACACAGGAGTTGTCAGCTGTCAAGGTAAGCCACACTCCAAAAGAGGAAATTGACACGTCGTCCTGAGATCGCAGCAGCGAACAACGCCGTCTTCATCAGTCGGTGAGATGAAGTGGTCAACACCTCTCCCAACCATGACCACTGCTTGCCCAATTACTGAGTTGTGTCAATGGCGTCAATTCGGCCGTGGAATGTTATTTGTATTCTTCATTTGTTAACGATAATAAAAAAAACGTAAATCTTTCCATGGGCAGTGTGATTATAATCAAACTCTCGCTACTTGAGAGGGCTCCCTAGAAAAACGAATCATCGTAGGACAACGAAACTTTGTGGAAATACACGGTAGAGAGACCTTTATGTTCCAGGTTGCAAACGTTGCTAGCTGTGAGGACCATTTTCATCCATGACAGTCTGCAACCACACTAGAACTGCTCTACTGCTGTCCGAAACAGTAGTGGCCCATGGAATGTTCAGATATCACGACACGGCTGGTGCACTGCTTGAAGATCGCACATTGCATTAGCATTCTCAGCCACGGCAACAGAACGTCTTCAACAATTTTTAGCGCAATTGGCCGTTGGCCCCTCCTAGGAATAATTCCCAAACAGCTAGTTAATTCGAACTTTCGAATCGTGTTCTTCATCCCGGTGCGGAGAGAGTACCTCCCCGTATTCCTTTAACGCGTCGATGCTCGCGAAGAGCAGGAACACTATTGCTGATGCTATGATACAACAGAGCTACGAGTATAGTCCTGCTCGCCCTGTCCAGACCCATGTTCACTGTCTGGAACAGCAATGCACACTGATGCATGTGCTTCAGTCCTACGTCGCCGTACCTGCGCCGGTGCCTATCAGCAAGACATAACACTAACAATACTATCAAGGGAAATCCTGCCGCGCGCGTTCTATAAAACTGCGTAACCATACGGTAAATACTTTTCCCTCTACACTGACTCAAGTAGCGAAAGTGTAATTATGACCAACCTGTGTTTATCATTTTTGAATTCACTTACTACGTCTACATCTACATGGATACTCTTCAAACCACATTCAAGTGCCTGGCAGAGGGTTCATCGAACCTCCTTCACAATTCTCTATTATTCCAATCTCGCATAGCGCGCGGAAAGAATGAACACCTATATCTTTCCGTACGAGCTCTGATTTCCCTTATTTTATCGTGGTGATCGCTTCTCCCTACGTAGGACGTTGTCAACAAAATATTTTCGCATTCCGAGGAGAAAGTTGGTGACTGGAATTTCGTGAGAAGATTCTGTCGTGACGAAAAACACCTTTCTTTTAATGATTTCCATCCCAAATCCTGTATCATTTCTGTGACACTCTCACCCATATTCGGCGATAATACAAAACGTGCTACGTTTCTTTGAACTTTTTCGATGTACTCCTTCAGTCCTATCTGGTAAGGATCCCATTGTAGGCAGTCTCCTTTGTAGGTCTGTTACATTTTCTAAGTGTCCTTCCAATAAAACGCAGTCTTCGGTTAGCCATCCCCACAACATTTCCTATGTGTTCTTTCCAATTTAAGTTGTTCGAAATTGTAATACCTAGGTATTTAGCTGAATTTACGGCTTTTAGATTAGACTGGTTTATCGTGTAACCGAAGTTTGAGTTCCTTTTAGCACTCATGTGGATGACCTCACACTTTTCGTTATTTACGGTCAACTGCCAGTTTTCGAATCATTCAGATGTCTTTTCTAAATTGTTTTGCAGTTTGTTTTGATCTTCTGATGACTTTAGTAGTCGATAAACGGCAGCGTGATCTGCAAACAACCGAAGACGGCTTCTCAGATTGTCTCCAAAATCGTTTATATAGATAAGGAACAGCAAAGGGTCTATATCACTACCTTTGCGAACGCTATAAATCACTTCTGTTTCACTCGATGACTTTCCGTCAATTACTACGAACGGTGACCTCTCTGACAGGAAATCACAAATCCAGTAACATAACTGAGACGATATTCCATAGGCACGTAATTTCACTATGAGCCGCTTGTGTGGTACAGTGTCAAAAGCCTTCCGGAAATCCAGAAATACGGAATCGATCTGAAATCCCTTGTCAATAGAACTCAATACTTCATGTGAATAAAGAGCTAGTTGTGTTTTACAGGAATGATATTTTCTAAACCCATGTTGACCGTGTGTCAATAGACCGTTTTCTTCGAGGTAATTCATAATGTTCGAACAAAATATATGTTCTAAATAGCACGGGGCCACTGCATTTGCGTATCATTCTACCAATCAATACGAATTCATTCATTGCATCCTTTACACCTATCATTGGAAAACATTATTTGCATGCAAATCTCTCAATGAAACTAGTCTGATTGACAAAAGCTTTTTGCCGGCAGGGGTGGCCGAGCAGTTCTAGGCGCTACAGTCTGGAACCGCGCGATCGCTGCGGTCGCAGGTTCGAATCCTGCCTCGGGCATGGATGTGTGTGATGTCCTTAGGTTAGTTAGGTTTAAGTAGTTCTAAGTTCTAGGGGACTGATGGCCTTAGAAGTTAAGTCCCATAGTGCTCAGAGCCATTTTTGAACAAAAGCTTTTCTTGAAGTTATGAGAAAACTCAAAAGTCAAATTGATTTTACCATGCGTTTTCCTGTTGTTCGTACATCCGCTTCTCCATTCTGATTTACTCTGTTTTTAAGTGTCTCATAACAACACCACCAACATGCCGATTTTCTCATCAGAATCCGATTCTGAGCTAACATCGGCAAGTTCAGTCGTTGTTTCAGGTGGAATTACAATGCGTTAATGGCTAAGAAACATAATTCCCAGTGCGTGCTCATACCGCGTCACATAGCTTGTCCTGTGGTGCACAGCGTCACCTGCGTTCCAATGAGTAGCCTGGGCGACTGGATGTATGCGAGCAAAGACTGCTCTGACGCCACTCTTCAACCGTTTCTGCACGCAGCCTCACCACTACGGCGCCGGTAGGGGAGGGAGTGACGGCTACCCGCACAACAAGCAGGCGGTCCCGCGCGCGGCATGCAGGGTCGCCAGCGGGCTGCTGCTGTTGCAGGTCGTTACGCCATTGTATCGAATGTGAGCAACAGGTTGGCGCGCGCGCGCGGCCCTTGAGGCTGCCGCCGCCGTCGCCGCCGCCGCCGCCGCCTACGCCGCCCCCGCGCACGCACCGCCAACACGGAGGCGGGCGGCCCGCCCTACCCGGCGTGCGGCGCCACGCCGCGCAACCCTGCCCTGCCCTGCCGTGACCTCGGAGAAAGTGGTGCAGTCCCGCGGGACGCCAGCAGACTGAGGGTCACTCGCCTGGGGTGAGACGCGTGCACAGAGCATAGAAATAAACAGAGTGGTCTTTGGGGCACGCTGGTTGTGTCAAGCTCCCCCGTCCCTCTGGCTACCCGGAACCACTGAAGTGCTGGTCGCTCCAGGCAAATCGTATCGCTCGATACGCGCGAAGCGTAATTCCAAGTCATCTCATTGCCTTAAAACATTGTTTTATGTAGGTGAAGCAAAGCTACCCATATATCTGCAGTTAGTTTCTCAGTAAGACTTACTTTTCACGTACAACATAAAAAACACCCTTTTGAGATTTGCGCGTGTTCTCCGCGATGCAGTCTTTCTCATTCCATCTTGCTGGAACTATTCGGTAGGAAAATATTATTTTTCGCCATCTTATAGCCACACATTGCGTGATAATGAACTTGTTTTCTCTCCGTTGTGTGCCACAGTTATTGTGATACTTCGAAATAAAGTACAACAGGGTGCATATTTTGAAAAGTTTGCGGTGAAAAATGTAGTCACTGGCCACTTAATGTTTGGTGCGTTTTATGTTAACCATTAATACGTACCAGTAATACACACGTTTCAGCCGAGTGCGCCACGAGCTATTGACGTGTTCTGCTTTTGGTTGCTTCGAATGATGCACTAGTAAGATAACTGTGCTCTTGTTTGGCGACTACATAGACTGCTGCGTGCGCAACGACGATATACGTGAAATTAGAAGCAAGGTCAGCGTTGGTCGTAATTTTGATGGTTTATTGACAGCGAAATCTATTTTCAATCACAGTGATCATCTTCAGTGCTGTAGTGTACAAATTCAACTCATAGGCACTGGTGTCAAGTTATTATCAGTAACCAAAGCTATGAAACCATCACAAAATGGTTCAAATGGCTCTGAGCACTATGGGACTTAACTTCTGAGGTCATCAGTCCCCTAGAATTTAGAACTACTTAAACCTAAGGACATCACACACATCCATACCCGAGGCAGGATTCGAACCTGCGACCGTAGCGTCGCGCAGTTCCAGACTGTAGCGCCTAGAACCGCTCGGCCACCCCGGCCGGCAAACCATCACAATCCATCGTAATCGCTTCATAGCATTGGTTACTGATAAGAACTTGACACCAGTGCCTATGAGTTTAATTTGTACACTACAGCACTGAAGACGATCACTACGTGACTGAAAATCGATTTTGCTACGGCCAACGCTGACGTTGCTTCTAATAACTGCGCTCTGTCAAAATCTAACACGGTTCCTGGACTGTAACTGGTGTACGTTCAGCAAATGAAACAAACATATATTTTGGTAACCCATTCTTGTACAGACAAAAAAATCGAAGTGGACAGTAGGAAAATAAACTAGTTTTGCGGTCGAACAATGCAGCTGTGCAAGCAGGAGACAATGGTACTTTTGGTATATTATTCTATAGGAAAGGATAGGAAATGAAAAAAAAAAAAAGAATTGCTGTGTTACTATCTAATAACTGGACCGAACGTGTAATACATTTGCTGCTAATACATTATTCTCCAGAGAAACTTACGAAATTAAAATAAAACTGTCATTTAACGATATAACAACAGCAGTTCGGTTTCAGATTACATTTGTAGGTTTATTCACATCTTTCTCGTTGTCTCTCACTTTTCTAAGAAACCGTGCACACCATGCTACGATGTCCTAACTCTCAACCAGAAATGTTAAATTTTTACATTTTTTTTTAAACGAAACAAACTTTTCCGTTTTTCTTCTCGCAGAACTGAAACACGTTATTTATCAGCACTTTTCCATCTGAGCGTCTTCTTCGATAACATATATTTGCACGATGACTATCCATTTTAGTAGATGCTAAGAATATGCAGAAGTAGTAACGCAATATGATTATAACGTTACTCTACAATGGAGAGCGACGTGCGTCAATCATTTACTGTGGAGTATTGTCAGACGGTCCCGTCTGAACGTAAACAAACTTTAGTTCCGCATTCTGCCGTCGGTAATTGTAAAACAAACAGGTTATAATTAACTTGAAAAGTAACACATGTTCAAATGGCTCTGAGCACTATGGGACTCAACTGCTGAGGTCATTAGTCCCCTAGAACTTAGAACTAGTTAAACCTAACTAACCTAAGGACATCACAAACATCCATGCCCGAGGCAGGATTCGAACCTGCGACCGTAGCGGTCTTGCGGTTCCAGACTGCAGCGCCTTTAACCGCACGGCCACTTCGGCCGGCCTAACACATGTATAGCAAACCCGACAGCAATACGAGATGAGGCAGACAGTAAACAGTCGAAAACAGCAGCAAGACTAGTGTTGCGCTAGACGCGGGAAGTGCCCATTGGGTAGCGGGTCCGGGCACACGCCCTCCGGTCCTCCGCCATGTAAAAGGCGCCTATGCCGGCCGGGGTGGCCGAGCGGTTTTAGGCGCTACAGTCTGGAACCGCGCGACCACTACGGTCGCAGGTTCGAATCCCGTCTCGGGCATGGATGTGTGTGATATCCTTAAGTTACTTAGGTTTAAGTAGCTCTAAGTTCTAGGGGACTGATGGCCTCTGAAGTCAAGTCCCATAGTGCTCAGAGCTATTTGAACCATTTTGAAAGGCGCCTCTACTTCCTCGTATGCTGTGTGGACGCGTGCCACGTCATCGCTGATCCGAATACACCTGGTGGATTGCAGGCAGCTTGAATGAAGGACACTGCAGTCTGTTCAGAATTACTTTAGGATTGACAGCTACAGCGGAAGCAGTGAGGAGGAAAGCCCACGCGGCAGGCACGGACCGCATTCCGCCAGTCACATGACAGATGCAGCAAACACCCGTGCTTACGAAACCTCACCCCACCATCACAACACTTCCTCTTCGTTCTGTGAGTTTCAGGTAAATTGTCTTTTATGATCACTGTACCGTGGATTTTGTTTGTCGTCGCTTCAGATGCTATAGGAGATGTTATTTTACTAGATCTTGCTGGTATTTGCTGTATGGTAGTGAATAATGTAAGAAGGAAATTCGTCGAAAGTTATGAGTGGAAAAGTTCCGCGTCGTACTCTCGATCAGGGGATTCTAGTACAATATCAATCGAGAGAAATTGTTTACGACTTAAGTGTCTGCTTAGAGACTGAAAAACGTAATTGTGGCGGACTGTTCCTTTTAACAATGTACTGGACAGAAATGCTGCAGCATGACACGGAATTTTTTTTAGAAGTAACAGGAACCTGGAAAAACATCGAAGCTTGAAACTCTTAAGGGGAAAAACATTCTATGGAAATGGGGATCACCAGTCGTACGAGGGCGTGCTGAAAAGTAATGCCTCTGAATTTTTTATGTGGAAACACTTAAAGCTCTGTAAATAACACAAACGTTATTAACGTTCAACGTCTTTATTCTTCTTGTCTATTTATTTGCAACCCTCTGCCGCTGGAGAGCTCCGAACTGTAGCATGGGACACGGGGATGTGTAACTTATCTATGACGGTGTGGGAAACAAGGTGCTGTAATCGAGTTTCGAATTTCAAGAGTTCGTCCACGAATGGAGTGCCCTCTCCTTCAGCATGACAACTCCAGACGACACACGAGGGCCGCGACATCTGCAACAATCCGACACCTTGAGTTCACTGTCATCGATCATCCTCGATACACGCCAGACTTGCCGCCATCCGATCTTCATCTGTTTCCAAAACGTAAAGAACACCTTCGAGGGCTTCACTTTACTAGCGATGAAGCGCTGCGAGCAGGGCTGAGGTTATGGCTCCATCAACAGTCAAACATTCTAGAGTGACGGAATCAACAAATTTGTCTCTCGTTGGGATAAGTTCGCTCGCCGCCAGGATGACTATATTTAGAAACAAATAGTTAGACGTAAGGAATAAAGATGTAGAACGTTAATAAAGTTCATTTAAAAAGCTGTAAGAGTTGTTATATATTACCTCGCAACAGGCCCTCTTAGACTCATGAAGCACCATATAGATGAATTCAGCAGCGCGTTTGAGGCGAGCGATTTACAATGGTAAGTACGTATACAACAAAATTATATTTTCGTAAGTTTTTAGGTTTTAATAAGATGCTGGTAATGTCAACCATATCCAAATGAAGATTGTGTCAGAAGTCCAGTCTCTATCAAACAAAGTTAATGTTACTGTTTGCAATACAATTGCTGCGGTACTGAAGTCTTTATTGTCACTTTTGTTCTTTCTCACAGTACTCCGATACTGGTTCAAATGGCTCTGAGCACTATGGGACTTAACATCTATGGTCATCAGTCCCCTAGAACTTAGAACTACTTAAACCTAACTAACCTAAGGACATCACACAACACCCAGTCATCACGAGGCAGAGAAAATGCCTGACCCCGCCGGGAATCGAACCCGGGACCCCGTGCTCGGGAAGCGAGTACGATACCGCGAGACCACGAGCTGCGGACACTCCGATACTGGTTGGTCTGTGTATAGTAAGTTTCCTCACCGCGTTAAACACGTATAAATCTTATATTTTGATATGTTCAAAATAAGTATCGGGATCAGAAAAATCAATATCATCTTAATTCTAAATCTAGCGATCCATTTCTCGTAACGAAACCATTCGGGTGGACGCTTAGCCCTTGATGCGCGAGCGGACCATGGTGCGTAATATTTTAAGTGACATTTTCTATAGTTAGGAAACTCTGACAGAGTTCCAGTTTGGTGTAGATGTTTCCTGTATGTTCAAAACTCGGTAACATCGTCAGAAAACGTATTTTTGTAAACTGTCCGTATATCGTCTTAATAATTAGTCGCTGCAAGTAAAACTAAAACGAGAACATAGCTCAGCTCTTCCAGAATAAAGTGAGCAGTTAGTTAGCTTGAATGAGTTAAATGAAATGTAAAATTTCGCCTGTGTTCCGGATGGGACGTGGCAACTCTGCTCCGCGCCTTCACGTGCTCCTGCCGAACTGACAGTTCTGAAATAATTTTGAATAGACTTCAGCAGTAGTTCTGTAATATCCTGCTACTCCAAACGCGTGGAGACAGCCTCAGAGCATACAACTCATTTTCCCGCCTTCGGCGGCCCCGAGGCTAGATATCGCTGCAAAACCGTTACATGAGAAACACTGTTAGTCCTCAAACCGACACGACGAGCGCGTGGAACAGACTGCATTTCGTTATTGAACCAACAGTTACGCACACCGTCGAATGCTGCTCTCAGCTCGCCTAGTGACACTGAAACTTTATTTCGGAACTTAACTACACAGATTTATTTAAAAGAAGTGTCACATATTCGTAAAGAAGCTAGAATTAGCTAAAAGTAGAAGAGAACGTCCTACAATTATATGCCCGGAAACCAATAACTTTTGAGCTATGGGCCATGGTGCGTATCACCAGTTTCTCTGCGATGATTTACCAGTGGTGCTGGAGAACGTTACTCTTACAGAGAGACGACAACTGTGGTTTATGCACGACCCATCAATTTTCCACGGTTCGTGTCATACAACTTGACCGCAAACTGTCAAGGGTGATGACTTGGTCGAGAAGGTCCGCTAGCGTGGTCTTACCGTGCACTGCACATGAAGCCGTTGAATTTCTGGATATGGAAATATTTAAGGGCATTGGTGTATACCAAACCCATTGACAGCGAACAGATGTTGCAAGAGCCTTAACTAATGCATGTGACGCAAAGCAGATGGAGCTAGGTGTATTCGAAAGAGTGCGTGGGTTACTGCGAACAAGCGCTGAAGGATCTGTCAGGATGCGTGTGAACCACATGGTGCAATGCCTATATTGTATACTTCTACGTAAGAGACAGATGCGGATGGGAGGACAGTTTTGTCCGTACGTCAACAGGTGTTGGTTTACAGACAAATAATTATAGGAACTTTTCTTCTAATTTTGACCAGTAATGACACCGACTGGAAAATGTGATATTTTTTAAACACCCTGTGTGTATTAACTCTTAAAGAGTCGTATTGCTTGAGTTTGTAGGTGCTGTGCGGAAATGTGTCCGAGAGGAACCTCGAGGCATGCATGCTTCAACTGACAACCCCAAGGGGTGCACATATCGAGTCTCTAAATCATACACCAACCAGTGATTTTGCTTCTCTGTTTAAGTACAGCGGTTTTAGTAAAAATTTACATGACCCTGCCTAAGAACAATAGTTAAAATAACTTTAATTGTTGCCGGCCGAAGTGGCCGTGCGGTTCAAGGCGCTGCAGTCTGGAACCGGAAGACCGCTACGGTCGCAGGTTCGAATCCTGCCTCGGGCATGGATGTTTGTGATGTCCTTAGGTTAGTTAGGTTTAACTAGTTCTAAGTTCTAGGGGACTAATGACCTCAGCAGTTGAGTCCCATAGTGCTCACAGCCATTTGAACCAACTTTAATTGTTGCTGGGATACATTCACTTTAAACTCGAAATTTTCCGTGTTGGAAACAGAGCAACTCCCTGACACCCTGGTGCAACATTCTGTACACATCACAGAATAATTGTACAAAAACACTTTTGTGCTAGATAGTTAAAACACAGTCTTTAACAACAAAAGTAAAACTGGGGTGTTGCAAATAATTTTGGAACACTCTGTTTTCAAGTTTTGTATGATTAATAATAAACAGTTTTCATTCCATCAGATTGTGTACTTTGAAATTCCAAGCGCCACCTATGTTGTAGAATCATGTAGTGGATGACGTACCCTGCATGAAAGGCACAATGTAACAGTAGCCGACAACTATATCCAGAAAATTTACTTCATTTCTTCAAACAAGATATTTTTAGATGAAATTTGGCTTGTATTTTTAAGGATTTGGTTACTAACTATTACCATATTTCGTATGAATGAACTTGCTAAAACGAACATTTACTTTCGTACCATGAACTGTGCATTATAAGTGTGTGCTTCTAATTTTGTACCGAGAAGACAGTTTTTCGTGATTTTGCGGTTTCGTCTATTAGAAAAGACAGCACACTTCTCCCTCTGGCAGTTACTTCATTTAGCTAGTGAGGCTAGACCTTACGTGTGGAACAAAATCTCGACAACGTAACAGTAAGCGGGGTGCAGTCTAAGGACAGATCCCTCGCAATCAGTTTTCCGCTCCTTTTCTTGCTTGAGTTACATTACACTGAGGTGCCAAACGACTTGGAATATCGATATTCATGTATACATATGACTGTAGGTATAAAAGTTCAATGGATACTCAGTTGATTAATGTGAAGAGGTTTCCGACGTGATTAGGACCGCACCGCGGGAAGTAGCAGTATGTGAACACGGAATGACAGCCGGAGCTGGATGCATGGGGCAGTCCATTGAATTCGTTTCTAAATTCAGTATTCCGCGAAACCACAGTGTCAAGAGAGTGCCGAGAATACACATTTTAGGCATCGATACCCATCACGGAAAACGCAGTCGCTGACGGCCTTCAATTAAAGACAGAGCGTTTGTCTAGAGTTGTCAGTGCTAACAGAGAAGCAATACTGCGTGAAATAACTATAGCAATCAGTGCGGGATATCTGACGAACGTATCCTTCAGGTCAGTGTGGCGAAATACGGCGTTAATGGGTTACGGCGGCAGACGACCTATGCGAGTGCCTTTGCTAACAGTACGACATCGCGTGGAGCACATCTCCTGGGCTCTTGGCCATGTCCCTCCCTAGATGACAGGAAAACGGTGGCCTGGTCAGATGAGTCCTGCTTTCACTTGGTAAGAGCTGATGGTAGGGTTCGAGTGTGGCGCATACCCCACGTAATCATGGATCCAAGTTGTCAAGAAGGTACTGTGCAAGCTGGTGGTGGCTCCATAATGGTGTGGGCTGTGTTTACATGGAATGGACTGGGTACTCTGCATGTCCGGCTATTTGTCGACCATTTTGCAACCATTCAAGGAAGTAACGTTTCTCACAACGAAGAAATTTTTATGACGACAATGCGCAATGTCACTGGGCCATAACTGTTGACGTTTGGTTTGAAGAGCGTTCTGGACAGTTCGGGCGAATGGTTTGGGTCACCCAGGTCGCCCGACATGAATCCCATTGACCTGTTATGGCACATAATCGAGAGGTCATTTCGTGCACTGCATTTCTCTCTCAACTATGGACGACTAGAGAGACAGCAAGGCTCAGTACTTCTCCTGGGGACTTTCGACGACTTGTTAAATCCATTCCACGTCGAGTAGCTGAACCACTCCAGGCAAAAGGTGGTTAGACACGATATTAAGAGGTATCCCACGACTTTTGTCATTTTCCTGTATTTGTCACCCTACATCAATGGGTAGATCACATAACTAATGAGGAGGTACTGAATAGGATTGGGGAGAAGAGGAGTTTGCGGCACAACTTGACCAGAAGAAGGGATCGGTTGGTAGAACATGTTCTGAGACATCAAGGGATCACCAATTTAGTATTGGAGGGCAGCGTGGAGGGTAAAAATCGTAGGGGGAGACCAAGAGATGCATACATTAAGCAGATTCAGAAGGATGTAGGTTGCAGTAGGTACTGGGAGATGAAGAAGCTTGCACAGGATAGAGTAGCATGGAGAGCTGCATCAAACCAGTCTCAGGACTGAAGACCACAACAACATCATGTAACATATTTGAGATGTTTACTGCAGCAGGTCAGCACTGAGTGTGTTCTTGTGTAAGACGCTTCTGGCTATCGTTCATATATACTGACTGGGGCTGCTGTGCCTGTTGTGGTGGCAAATGTTGATTTGCAGTGTTTTCGTGGCTTCAATGGGATATGTTTAATTTTTTTCCATTTTCAGAGGGATATCAAGCTGTTTGAGACACACAAGATTTAGGCAGAGTTCTTTCCTGCCATTATCAAGTGACTAACTGAGATCATACTCTGAGCGTGAAAGACACAAACACACACACACACACACACACACACACACACACGCACACACACACACATACACACACACACAGCAGCAGGAGCAGCAGCAAAGTGAAGAGTGTCCTACGAATCAAAGGAACAGCGCAGTGTGTACTTGAATATTGATATTTCTAGTGGCGTATATCCAGGTCTCCGATGTGTAGTATTTGGTGCTCCAGTAACTAGAGACGTTGGGCAGTGGGCTTAATTATAATTTGAAAAGTTATTCGACATTGTGCGAAATAAATAGCAATAGTTTTGTAGAAATATATGTGAACACACAATGCGTCTCTTGTGACTTTATCGTGATATGAGTCAGTCGACATGTGTTTCCACACCATTCATATTCATAGGATTGGCAGGGTGATATATTAATATTTACCGCAGAAGGAACAGAAAGATTTTTTGATATACATGCATGATCACCAGCACTAGAAAAATATGCGAAGCATTCATTTCTTCAAGGATTGCTTGTTTATAATGAAGACAACTATTTTTTAGAAGCAGAAGGGAAACCTTGAAGTAAGATCATATTTTAAACGTCTGGCTAGTAAAGAGCACAATGAATGAGACATCAAATTAACAACGGTCGCCTTGAAAGTTGAAAATCAATAACAGAGTAATCAGGTTTCTTTACACAGTTTTTCTAGGTACTTCGTTTAAAGTTAGAATTAAAAAAAAACATGTATTACCTTTATAACAGCTGTATAGCGACCAGAGTGTCTAATTCTGACACCACGGAGTATTGTCTGCGAATCTTCTGGACGTACCGAAACGACTTTGAAAATGGGTGCAAAATTGTTTAAGTATTGGGCTGAACGATGTTGTGTCCTAAACTGTCTTTTGAGTATGTGAACAAACAAAGTTCTGGGATCTTAGTTCGTGAGATGAAGTGGAAGAGATTTTCTGAAATTCCCCATCAGCAATCCGCCAGAGTAAGGCCGTTGTTTGTGCAGAAATTATACGGAGCCTAACTCTGAGCATTGCCGGACCTTTGGCACAGCATTATTTAGTAGAGCCAAAGCATTTGCCACGCCACACAGAGTGGCAGCTTCCCGTCAGGAGGGAGTTGGTCGTACGGGTTGTGCGTCCTAGGATGTCACACTTCGACGGATTGTGTATAGGAGAACCATGTCGCCGGCCGCGGTGGTCTAGCGGTTCTAGGCGCGCAGTCCGGAACCGCGCGACTGCTACGGTCGCAGGTTCGAATCCTGCCTCGGGCATGGATGTGTGTGATGTCCTTAGGTTAGTTAGGTTTAAGTAGTTTTAAGTTCTAGGGGACTGATGACCACAGATGTTAAGTCCCATAGTGCTCAGAACCATTTGAACCATTTTTTCGAACCATGTCATGGCTTGTCAAAGGTGTTTTCCTTGTCAGGAAACCCTGTTGTTCCTGTGCTATTCCGTGTTCCTAATTAGACAAATAGTTCTATCAGTTACCGGTGAACGGTGAAATGCTTAAAGTTTGTAGGAAGAGACACGTAAGAACGATTCCCAAGTGAAATGAAGCGATGTACAGGTACCTTGATTGAGAAATTATTCTTAACAAAAAAAATTCGATGCGTTCCGCCGTGTAGGATATAATTAGTATTGGCTGTGGCATATCAGATGGTTGCGAACGCGAATTTATGCACTTGAACGCGCTAAAATGCAATAGTGCACAACCATATGTGGGTACATGGGTTACCACTTGTTCAAATACTCATTATCAGTTAAAATGACCGTTTTCGGAAGTGACGAAGTAAAGTTACATTAGCAAAAGCTAGATGTTTTCGGTGTAAGGAAACTATACGAAGGACTCGTTTGTCACTCTGTCTCTAGCAGGCTGCTTGGATCTGCGCGCGCAGCGACCTGATTGGCTAACTTCAATGCCAATTAAATCGGAAACGGCGCAACGTATCGAATTTTTTCCAAGAATAATTTCTCAGCACAACCCACCCTACAACAACCTTACAACCTTTTCAGAATGTTTCTGACCACCCTGTATATGGGGTAGGATAAAGTTTTCGCTACAGTTAGATAAGATTATTATTTGAGATTTTTTTCCAAATCGTTGTAAAAAAGAAAGGAAAAGAGTTTAGGATCGAATAACCCGTCAGCTACGAGATCATCAAAGACGGAGCACGAGATCGGATGGAACAATGGTTGGAAAAGAAACAGGCTGCCTCCGTTTCAAAGAACCCACACCAACATTTGACTTAATACATATAGGGGAGCCAGGGAAAACCTCAACATGGGTGGCCGGACGGGGGTGAGTGGACCCTAGACTCTTGTGCAGTTGCTGGTAGGCCTAACCATTGCACCGCATTATTTACCCCAGCCGCTGGAACAGGGATTGTTATTCGTTCCAAATTGTGACGCTGTGGATTCATGAGCAGTTTACAATTTATTTTTGCTAAAGGGCTCATGAGCAGTATTACAGTGACGCGGACCGAGCGAGGTGGCGCAGTGGTTAGCACACTGGACTCGCATTCGGGAGGACGACGGTTCAATCCCGTCTCCGGCCATCCTGATTTAGGTTTTCCGTGATTTCCCTAAATCGTTTCAGGCAAATGCCGGGATGGTCCCTTTGAAAGGGCACGGCCGATTTCCTTCCCAATCCTTCCCTAACCCGAGCTTGCGCTCCGTCTCTAATGACCTCGTTGTCGACGGGACGTTAAACACTAACTACCACCACCACAGTGACGCGGAGTCGAGGTTTTAGTTTGTGTTTATAAAAGTGGCTAGTGTCTGTTGTGCGTTCTACTAACGTGCTGCCGCAGCTTCACATGGGTAGCATCAAGTATCTACGGCCTGACGACTTGCTAGCTTAACGATTATCTATACTGCTATACAAACAGAAAACACTGTTCGACGTTGTTACCAAAAAAACTCAGAAAGTTCTTCACTGACTGTTTTAACTTTTAGTCAATACTCTAATGAACACTCAAAAGGATATAGTCTATATATATCCACGGTCCAGTCACATTAGTGTGACCACCGCCTATATTCGACGCCTACGCGTAATAGCCACTCACAGGCTACAGGTGGCAGCACTAGCAGCAGGGTAGCTATATAAAGTGTGTCGGGAGGACGCGGAAAGCCGTTCAGTCGCTGTAGGAATACGGAAACAGAGCGACTTGTCTTACTTCCATACGGGCATCGTCACTGGCTATCGGGCCAAGCATCACTGAAACGGCGAAGTTCGTAAATCGTTTGCGTGCCGCCATCGTTAAGTATGACGTGCATGGTCCGCAGGATATCGTGCGAGAAAAGGGCAAGCTGAGCTTTCCTTTCTAAATCCGTCATCATCTAGTAGACTCAAAGTAGTTGCCGGCGCCGGTTCATAGTATGTTTTGCAGTGAGATAAGAACATCAACTTTATTCTGTTTTACGGTTCCAGAAAGGCAGTTTACGACGATTCATGTTAGATGATACAAGTACACTCCTGGAAATGGAAAAAAGAACACATTGACACCGGTGTGTCAGACCCACCATACTTGCTCCGGACACTGCGAGAGGGCTGTACAAGCAATGATCACACGCACGGCACAGCGGACACACCAGGAACCGCGGTGTTGGCCGTCGAATGGCGCTAGCTGCGCAGCATTTGTGCACCGCCGCCGTCAGTGTCAGCCAGTTTGCCGTGGCATACGGAGCTCCATCGCAGTCTTTAACACTGGTAGCATGCCGCGACAGCGTGGACGTGAACCGTATGTGCAGTTGACGGACTTTGAGCGAGGGCGTATAGTGGGCATGCGGGAGGCCGGGTGGACGTACCGCCGAATTGCTCAACACGTGGGGCGTGAGGTCTCCACAGTACATCGATGTTGTCGCCAGTGGTCGGCGGAAGGTGCACGTGCCCGTCGACCTGGGACCGGACCGCAGCGACGCACGGATGCACGCCAAGACCGTAGGATCCTACGCAGTGCCGTAGGGGACCGCACCGCCACTTCCCAGCAAATTAGGGACACTGTTGCTCCTGGGGTATCGGCGAGGACCATTCGCAACCGTCTCCATGAAGCTGGGCTACGGTCCCGCACACCGTTAGGCCGTCTTCCGCTCACGCCCCAACATCGTGCAGCCCGCCTCCAGTGATGTCGCGACAGGCGTGAATGGAGGGACGAATGGAGACGTGTCGTCTTCAGCGATGAGAGTCGCTTCTGCCTTGGTGCCAATGATGGTCGTATGCGTGTTTGGCGCCGTGCAGGTGAGCGCCACAATCAGGACTGCATACGACCGAGGCACACAGGGCCAACACCCGGCATCATGGTGTGGGGAGCGATCTCCTACACTGGCCGTACACCACTGGTGATCGTCGAGGGGACACTGAATAGTGCACGGTACATCCAAACCGTCATCGAACCCATCGTTCTACCATTCCTAGACCGGCAAGGGAACTTGCTATTCCAACAGGACAATGCACGTCCGCATGTATCCCGTGCCACCCAACGTGCTCTAGAAGGTGTAAGTCAACTACCCTGGCCAGCAAGATCTCCGGATCTGTCCCCCATTGAGCATGTTTGGGACTGGATGAAGCGTCGTCTCACGCGGTCTGCACGTCCAGCACGAACGCTGGTCCAACTGAGGCGCCAGGTGGAAATGGCATGGCAAGCCGTTCCACAGGACTACATCCAGCATCTCTACGATCGTCTCCATGGGAGAATAGCAGCCTGCATTGCTGCGAAAGGTGGATATACACTGTACTAGTGCCGACATTGTGCATGCTCTGTTGCCTGTGTCTATGTGCCTGTGGTTCTGTCAGTGTGATCATGTGATGTATCTGACCCCAGGAATGTGTCAATAAAGTTTCCCCTTCCTGGGACAATGAATTCACGGTGTTCTTATTTCAATTTCCAGGAGTGTATTTAGTAGAGCCAGCAATAATAAGTTTTGGTAGTTTTCCTTATAGTGTCAGTTCACAAGTACATAGATAAAACAATTAATTCCTCGGAAGTCTCAGTTTCGTTACAGTTCCTTCTGTTCGTCCGTACGAGGTCTGCACAAGTACGTACCCATCTGATGTTATGACTACACAGGACGAACTCGATAATGACACGTGTAATACACAGATAAATGGCGAAGTGGGTCTCCAACACTCTACGTGCCATTCACAAAGCAGTAGCGTAGTCCTAGAAACACGGAAGTCAGCAGTTTTGAAGTAGCGTTATAAAGCTTTTAAAACTGGATCTGTTCTTTCAGTGGACTGATAACTTACTTCTAGAAAAGGTTGTATTCTTTACAGCAATGTTTTGAAGAGTGATTTTTAAACTAGCTGCACTAAGAGAGTAATTGGCACTCATCGTCAGCAGTCATACTGGACGCAAGCTCCGCGAGACTCGGTGAGGCTAGACTCACTAATAATGTTTAAAAATAGGTTATTTAATAACTTTCTTAAATTAGTTATTTTGAATGTGTACAGTATAGATACAAGTAGTTGGATAATTATTTATTTGCAGACTTTCCAGTGAAACGTAAGTTACTGTTCACTCCACATTTTAAGAGTCTCTTCACGGCGGTATTTCAACTGTAAAACATCGGAAGATGCTTTTGCATTGGACAGATACAGCGTCTCACATTAATACTCCGTCATCCTGTGTGGCAGATGCTGTTATTTTTGTCCCTCGTTCAGGGCACTCTCTTGTCCTACGGGTGGGAAATTGCCCCTAAAGGCGGAAGAATCAGCAATGATCAACGACATGAGGATGCAGAAGGCAATGGAAACCACTGCATTAAAGACACGTAACGTGTATCCACAGGACATGTGGCCTGTAATTGAAGAAGTGTCATGATGATCTCTCCATTGGCAAAACATTCCGGAATAGTCCCCCATTCGGATCTCCGGGAGGGGACTGCCAAGGGGGAGGTTACCATGAAAAAAAGATTGAATAATCAACGAAAGCATAACGTTCTACGAGTCGGGACGTGGAATGTCAGAAGCTTGAACGTGGTAGGGAAACTAGAAAATCTGAAAAGGGAAATGCAAAGGCTCAATCTAGATATAGTAGGGGTCAGTGAAGTGAAGTGGAAGGAAGACAAGGATTTCTGGTCAGATGAGTATCGGGTAATATCAACAGCAGCAGAAAATGGTATAACAGGTGTAGGATTCGTTATGAATAGGAAGGTAGGGCAGAGGGTGTGTTACTGTGAACAGTTCAGTGACCGGGTTGTTCTAATCAGAATCGACAGCAGACCAACACCGACAACGATAGTTCAGGTATACATGCCGACGTCGCAAGCTGAAGATGAACAGATAGAGAAAGTGTATGAGGATATTGAAAGGGTAATGCAGTATGTAAAGGGGGACGAAAATCTAATAGTCATGGGCGACTGGAATGCAGTTGTAGGGGAAGGAGTAGAAGAAAAGGTTACAGGAGAATATGGGCTTGGGACGAGGAATGAAAGAGGAGAAAGACTAATTGAGTTCTGTAACAAGTTTCAGCTAGTAATAGCGAATACCCTGTTCAAGAATCACAAGAGGAGGAGGTATACTTGGAAAAGGCCGGGAGATACGGGAAGATTACAATTAGATTACATCATGGTCAGGCAGAGATTCCGAAATCAGATACTGGATTGTAAGGCGTACCCAGGAGCAGATATAGACTCAGATCACAATATAGTAGTGATGAAGAGTAGGCTGAAGTTCAAGACATTAGTCAGGAAGAATCAATACGCAAAGAAGTGGGATACGGAAGTACTAAGGAATGACGAGATACGTTTGAAGTTCTCTAACGTTATAGATACAGCAATAAGGAATAGCGCAGTAGGCAGTACAGTTGAAGAGGAATGGACATCTCTAGAAAGGGCCATCACAGAAGTTGGGAAGGAAAACATAGGTACAAAGAAGGTAGCTGCGAAGAAACCATGGGTAACAGAAGAAATACTTCAGTTGATTGATGAAAGGAGGAAGTACAAACATGTTCCGGGAAAATCAGGAATACAGAAATACAAGTCGCTGAGGAATGAAATAAATAGGAAGTGCAGGGAAGCTAAGACGAAATGGCTGCAGGAAAAATGTGAAGACATCGAAAAAGATATGATTGTCGGAAGGACAGACTCAGCATACAGGAAAGTCAAAACAACCTTTGGTGACATTAAAAGCAACGGTGGTAACATTAAGAGTGCAACGGGAATTCCACTGTTAAATGCAGAGGAGAGAGCAGATAGGTGGAAAGAATACATTGAAAGCCTCTATGAGGGTGAAGATTTGTCTGATGTGATAGAAGAAGAAACAGGAGTCGATTTAGAAGAGTTAGGGGATCCAGTATTAGAATCGGAATTTAAAAGAGCTTTGGAGGTCTTACGATCAAATAAAGCAGAAGGGATAGATAACATTCCATCAGAATTTCTAAAATTATTGGGGGAAGTGGCAACAAAACGACTATTCACGTTGGTGTGTAGAATATGAGTCTGGCGACATGCCATCTGACTTTCGGAAAAGCATCATCATCCACACAATTCCGAAGACGGCAAGAGCTGACAAGTGCGAGAATTATCGCACAATCAGCTTAACAGCTCATGCATCGGAGCTGCTTACAAGAATAATATACAGAAGAATGGAAAAGAAAATTGAGAATGCGCTAGGTGACGATCAGTTTGGCTTTAGGAAAAGTAAAGGGACGAAAGAGGCAATTCTGACGTTACGGCTAATAATGGAAGCAAGGCGAAAGAAAAATCAAGACACTTTCACAGGATTTGTCGACCTAGAAAAAGCGTTCGACAATATAAAATGGTGCAAGCTGTTCGAGATTCTGAAAAAAGTAGGGGATAAGCTATAGGGAGAGACGGGTCATATACAATATGTACAACAACCAAGAGGGAATAATAAGAGTGGACAATCAAGAACGAAGTGCTCGTATTAAGAAGGGTGTAAGACAAGGCTGTGGCCTTTTGCCCCTACTCATCAATCTGTACATCGAGGAAGCAATGATGGAAATAAAAGAAAGGTTCAGGAGTGGAATTAAAATACAAGGTGAAAGGATATCAATGATACGATTCGCTGATGACATTGCTATCCTGAGTGAAAGTGAAGAAGAATTAAATGATCTGCTGAACGGAATGAACAGTCTAATGAGTACACAGTATGGTTTGAGAGTAAATCGGAGAAAGACGAAGATAATGAGAAGTAGTAGAAATGAGAACAGCGAGAAACTTAACATCAGGATTGATGGTCACGAAGTCAATGAAGTTAAGGAATTCTGCTACCTAGGCAGTAAAATAACCAATGACGGACGGAGCAAGCAGGAGATCAAAAGCAGACTCGCTATGGCAAAAAAGGCATTTCTGGCCAAGAGAAGTCTACTAATATCAAATACCGGCCTTAATTTGAGGAAGAAATTTCTGAGGATGTACGTCTGGATTACAGCATTGTATGGTAGTGAAACATGGACTGTGGGAAAACCGGAACAGAAGAGAATCGAAGCATTTGAGATGTGGTGCTATAGACGAATGTTGAAAATTAGGTGGACTGATAAGGTAAGGAATGAGGAGGTTCTACGCAGAATCGGAGAGGAAAGGATTATGTGGAAAACACTGATAAGGAGAAGGGACAGGATGATAGGACATCTGCTAAGACATGAGGGAATGACTTCCATGGTACCAGAGGGAGCTATAGAGGGCAAAAACTATAGAGGAAGACAGAGATTGGAATACGTCAAGCAAATAATTGAGGACGTAGGTTGCAAGTGCTACTCTGAGATGAAGAGGTTAGCACAGGAAAGGAATTCGTGGCGGGCCGCATCAAACCAGTCAGTAGACTGATGACCAAAAAAAAAAAAGTACGAATAGAACAGTGCATTTACATTATCTCATCAAGCGTATGTGGATGCGTGTTACTAGACATTAATATCAGTATGTCCACCCTTCGCCTTTGCAGCAGCTTTAATACTGCTGAGACCCTTTTAATGAAATGTCTGGGTGTCCGTGATGGAATTGCATGCCATTCTTCTTCAAGAGCAGGAACCAGAAAATGTTGGGAAGTTGGACGCTGGGGTCTGTAGAGAAGTCAACGTTCTACCTCATTCGGTAGGTACTATACAGGGCTCAAATCGTGACTCTGAGCGGGATACGCCATTTCAGGAACGTCATTATTCACAAACCTTTGGCTCACAGATGCTGATTTGTGACAGCGCGCAATCTGATGATGATAAAAAATATCATCATCTCCGAATAGTTCCTCACTGTAAGAGTACATAAGGTTGTAAAATGTGCTCATATCCTTCTGCATTTAGGTTATTCTTAAGCGCAATAAAGGAATCACGCTCCAACAAAAAATAGCCTCCATACTGTAACAGCACTTCCTCCGTACTTCACTGTTGACACTACACATGACGGCAGGTAACGTTGTATAGCCATTCACCAGACCCAAAAGCTTTCGTCGGATTGCCACGTGATACAGTGTGATCCATCACTCCAAATCACTGGTTTCCAATCATTCACTGTCCAGTGGGTCGCTCTTTGCGCCACCAAAAGCGTCACTTCGCATTTACATTCATGTTCAGAAAAAAAAAGAACACCTTGAACGACTAGAGATAGGAAGTTCATATTCACAGGACAATTACATCAGTATGTTCAGCAGAAATGATTAGCATTTGAACCATGTCAGCGGGCGTGTTTAGCGTCAATGTCGATATGCTGGTAACATGTGCCTGCGCGTCTTGTTATCGCTGTAAACCGAAGCTAATGGATCAATGTGACCTGAGCCGACGTGCAGGATGCCTCGCAGACATGTGCGCGAACAGTACCATCAAATCAGTGAGTTTGAAGGAGGGCGCATTATTGACATGACAGAATGTGATACATCCATCCGGCAAACTGCTGCTCATATGGGACGCAGTGTCTCGGCAGTGAAACGGATGTGTGCAGAATGATTCACGGAAGGACGTAGAACACGATGAGATGGGTTAGGTTGCACAACCCCCCCCCCCTCCTCCCCTCGGAACAGTGGAACACATCGTACACTATCAGGGGTGACAACCCGTCGCCGTTTATGACGGGATGAGGTATATGCGCGTTGTCCACTTCTCCGCCTTTGACGAATGTGCAAAAACATGTTAGACGGCAATGGTGTATGGAACGACGTCGCTGGGGAAAGCTGACGGCATCAGATAGTGTTTCCGGATGAATCCAAGTCCTGCCTGGTCGAAAATTATAGCCGCATTTTGGTTTGCTGCAGACACGTGAAGGCATTCATACAAGACATATGGCACCAACTCCAGGCCTCATAGTCTGGGTTGCTATTGGGTATAATCACAAATTACAGTTGGTGCGTGTCAAGGTCACTGTGACCAACGTGAATGACTTCTTGCGGGCCCATAGCAATACCCTTTCTGCGCAACACCACATACGCCCTTTGCCAGCAAGAACACGTGCCTTCTTGGTGTCACAAGATATCGGTCTTTTGCTCTGGCATGCCAGATCACCAGACATGTCGCAAACCGAAAATGTGTGGGATATGATGAAACGAAGCGCTCAGCGCTGTGACCGAATGCCAATCACCACAGATAAACTTTAGGACGAGGTGAATGCACCAGCGATGAACGTACCACAGGACGTCATTCGCGCGTTAAACGCGTCGATGCCATCATGCTTGGAACAAGTTATCAGGGCTCATGCGGACCCTTTGCCTACTTGGCAACAGGACGCATGCTGAACCGAGGTGACTGAAATGCTAATCATTTCTGCAGAACATACTAATGTACATGTACTGTGAACATGAACATCCGACCTCTAGTCGTTCATTTTAACTCCACAAGCACAGTCATTATGCTAGCTGGACTTCTAGTATCACCTTGGAGCTCATGAGTGCTTCCGTCCGTTAATTTCATGACTGTTTTTACACCCACCCTCCGCAGTGCTCGACGCACCCTGTCTGTCATTTCACACGCTCTGTGTGGCCTTGGTTTATGAGTGGTTGCTCCTTCGCGTTTCCACTTCACGTTCACATCAACAACATTTGGGCACCTTTAGAGGGGTTGAAATGTTTGTTGGACTTGTTGCTCAAATAACATCCAATAACCTGGCGACGTTCGAAGTCAATCAACTCTCCTGACCGACCTAATCTGCTGTTACCTCTATTCTATGGCAACACTATACTCTCCGTCTCCTTTCATACTGGCAGATCCGTCTCTCGTGACATCTTTGGAGGTCAGCATACCTTTGATCAGATATTACATATCGGTTTACGATACTTGGGTAATACTTCTACACGTGGAATTAACAGTTTATATGAAACAAATACAAACGAGAAGAAATGTAACAAAGGAAATAGAGCATAATTTGGAGTCTCTCTTCGGTGCCTTTCCGCAAAGAAATAAAATTATAACCTTATAGTAACAACAATAGTTTTAATACTTGTTTAGTATCCTTTTTTTAAATTGTTTGAAACTTTGCTAATCATTTCCCGTAACTGTTCTAGTGCATCTAGGTCGAGTGCTGGTACTTTCCTCCTTGAACCTCCTCCTCAGTTCATCTTCATTTACATCTGTGCTGTGCAAGCCATTGTACGGTGACTGTACAGAACGTATCAGTACTACTTCGTTAGTGCAACACCGGCAATTGCCATCAGAAAAGAGGCCACCCTCAGGCATTAAGAACGACGTTAATTACAGACTATGTGTCCAAACACGAGCGCTTATATCGAAACGACCTTTATTCACTTTCTGTATCAGTATTATAAAGTTTACAAAAGCAAAATAACTGCACTAGGTGGAAATGTGTTGTCAGGACGGAAACACAGCGGGCTAATACACGACTCAGCGACACGGTGGGGTGGGGTGAGGCTAGTGAGAAGTGAGTCTCTTTCGTATCGAATAATCCGCAACTTGTCATGCAACTCACCGTCGTAATTAAATATCAAAGTGGTTTAAAGGTGTGATTTAGTTGTTTAAGATCCTGTACGTTGCTTTTACGAAAATAGAACGTACGTTTCTATATTATCGCCGCTGATTCCTGTATGGAGACCGAGATTTTGGTTACTTACAACAGAAAAAAAATCTGTTTGCCGTATATAAATATTCCTTAAGATTGGATTCTCGTTATGTAAGATTTGGTTTTTAAATCCTGTGCGTGTGCATGTGTTTGTGTGTTTGTGTGTGTGTGTATTGAACCTGGGACCTAGAAACGACGGAGAGGCTTCCTCCGTACGTAGCCCTCAGTGGTTCACAACCCCACAACAGGCCACAGCAGTCCACCCACCCAACCGCCACCCCTCACCCAGGGTTATTGTGCGGTTTGGCCCTCAGAGGACCCACCCACCACCTACTCCCCGCCCCCCGCCCCCCGCCCCCTTCCTCACCGCCTGGGAACGTCTCATACCAGACGAATGTTTGCATGGTAGAGGAATTATGGTATGCGCATACGTGGAGACAGTATTTGCGCAGTAATCGCCGACATAGTGTAACTGTGGCGGAATAAGGGGAACCAGCCCGCATTCGCCGTGATAGATTGAGAACCGCCATCCATAGGCTGGCCAGTTCATCGGACCTCGACACTAATCCGTCGGGTGGATTCGTGAAGGGGACCGGCACGTCTTACCGCTCGGGAAGCGGCGCGTTAGACATCGCCGCTTGCCGGGCGGGCTAAATCCCGTATACGAGAGGTTGGCTAATGGTTCAAATGGCTCTGAGCACTATGGGACTTAACTTCTGAGGTCATCAGTCCCCTAGAACTTAGAACTACTTAAACCTAACTAACCAAAGGACATCACACACATCCATGCCCGAGGCAGGATTCGAACCTGCGACCGTAGCGGTCGCACGGTTCCAGACTGTAGCGGCTATAACCGCTCGGCCACCCTGGAAGGATATACGAGAGGTCATTACTAATGGAACCCAAGCTCTGACTACACAAAGGTGAAAGAGAAAGCTGGCCGAAGAGTTTCTTTGGACTCCAGCTTTTTGACTGCTTTCACAGGTGGAGAGAAGGCGTAGCTAAGAGTGTCTAACCATGGATTTCAGGGCAGCTATATTCTAAGTTCACAACAGTGTATTTTGTTTATTTGATGTTAACTGTGTCTGCAACATACTGATCAAAATCTGTGACGTGAAATCCTCAAAACGGAAACTCTCTTGTTCATGGTTGATACTATCGTTCTCAAAGCAGAATTAATCATTCAAAATAATTAACAGTTAGGATACAGATTGTATAACAAATATGAAGCGCCTGCCAGTTCTTCCCGCATAATTTGAGCTGACTGAAGCTGAAGACCTCAGATCAAAACTGACGGAGCTTCCAGGTGGAAGATTTAACTTAGACGATCTGAGATCGCTTATTTTACGGTAGTGATGACGGAGTGTAGTTTTGAGACTGATACGAGCTTCCAGCACTATTGCTACACAACCTCCGTTCGTCTTCTGCCACAAATATGGTTATCTGTAAGACACCGAAAGAAGTTCTGAAGCGATGTCGTGGTTGCGGTAAATACTCAGAATATAGCAATCAGATGTGTGGACGATGACTGCGTGTAGGAATGGGAGTAAAAAAGCAGTAGGGACAAAAGTCACGTGCTTTCCATAAGGGAGAGGTGAGTGATCACTTTTTGATCAGTCGAGTAAGGTGTAGTTCAAGTGGCTCTGAGCACTATGCGACTTAACTTCTGATGTTATCAGTCGCCTAGAACTTAAAACTAATTAAACCTAACTAACCGACGGACATCACACACGTCCATGCCCGAGGCAGGATTCGAACCTGCGACCGTAGCGGTCACCCGGCTCCAGACTCTGGCGCCTAGAACCACACGGCCACTCCAGCCGGCCCCGAGTGAGGTGTATTTCAAAAGGAATCATGCTCTTCACCCACATCATTCTTTTTATTCATATATTTGAGTCTTGCATCTCGAACCCACGATAGTGGAAAAATATCCATTCCAAAAATACACTGTTTAGTTGCTGTTCGTGCCGCAACATGAAACGTAAGAGTATTCCACAAGTGAACAAATAGTTCACAATGTAAGTACGAAGTCATTCGTGAATCTTGTGATTTTTATAGATTCTAAGGTAGTAGCGAAACAGTTATCTCGGTACAGTGCACTGTAGAGAACTTTTGTGAGTGACGTACAAAATCGCGTGGCAAGCGACATAGAAAGTGAGATCAGCTATTGTGACGGTACTGCCATCCCACCTAGACTAACAAGTAAAGTTCCAGAGAAACTATAGTTGCTATCAAACACTGTCTTATTAACGGCAGAACTTAGCTAATTAGTAGACTTACTGGGAGATTAAGGGACTTGCATGGCGTTAAGTGTCGAATGCGTTCAAGACACAGGATATAGCTTAATAGAGCGTACGCTTTAGTTTATGTTTCACGCGTTCCACCCTCGGTACAGAGAAGTCTTCAGTAATTATGAGCCTGTTTCTGAATCTGTATCCGACACTAGGCTCTGTAGTGTCTCTATTAATCGGATCTGTTTCGTTGCATCTCTCTCTCTCTCTCTCTCTCTCTCTCTCTCTCTCTCTCTCTCTCTCTCTCTCTCTCTCTCGCTACATTTCCTTATTCTTTGTTTTATGACAAAGAGCATAAGATTAAGGCTGCATCATGTTACGATCCGTCAAATGCATACAGAAATAAATGAACAAATTGCCTTTGAATATGATCTTGCCTGAGTTCTTTGAAACCTTTTCATGGATCAGCTTCGCAGTTGACATCATTCCACTCTTTTGTAAAATGGATGACACTTTTTTTAGATTTATTTGGCCTCTTTACTCTATTTAGTCAAGGTTACAATGCACACTGAATTACATGAAAAACTATATAGATTCATATCTATAGATACAAGAGCCAAGATGTCACAATTTGTCCGCCATAAATTGATAATAAATCAAGTAAGAAGTAAATGAGACAGTTGTGATTTATCACTTCACACCATTACGAAAATTGCATCACAAGCGAGTCATGAAATGAAAAACATATATCTTCAAAACCTACAGATATTTTCCAATGCTCTTAAGCAACTTAACAGTCACTCCATAAAGTCAACTGTCTTTGGTAAACAAAAGAGGAGCAGCTGACTGGAGGAGATGGTATCCCATACTCAGCAATATCTTCAGAAGCTCAACTATTCACAGCTTTGCAGGAATTCGAGATTGCAACACTGCATAACAACTGTCGTTTCTTGGGACACATTCCACATCTCTTGCCGCTGATGTTTTCCGTGACTCTTGACCTGTACGACACTTTAAGATCGAGGCAGTGCCTCTACAGGGACGTATTAACGTCGACTTGTTCATTATAGCAGATGCCAGAGTGGGAATGCACCCACAGCAAATGGATGTTCTGCCCCCTCTGTATAGAGTGAAGAAACTGTAAAACCTATTCAATATATAAAGCGACTGGTTGTTTTAGTTCATCTCCGGATTGGATTTTTCAAGGACGCTCTGGGAGTCAGACACGGTTAACACGTTTGAAAATGGAGCTGAACATACAAACTAGAGTGTGTCCGGATGTGCCAATGTGTCTGCCATAGAAAAAAGAGGCGTTTGTAGACAGTTTGAAGGCTTTTCGGGCTTGGAACTGAGGGTACAGAAATGCATGTCCAGTAAACTGCACTTACGGAATTTTAGATTCATCAGAATAAATACATAGATAGACAGGCCACTGAACTGCAACGAGACGATTGAAGTTTCAGTTGACAACAACACTGTCCGCGCTGGTCGTATGAAAATCATAGACTGAAATCTGGCAGTTGAGTGTGTCGAGGTCATACTCAAAGAAAGACAGATTCGAAGAACATCGAACAGAAAATATGACAGGAGACCAAGTGTCAAAGCTGGTACAGACAGCCGGAAGTTTATTTCTTTTCAAACGCTCAAATGTGTGTGAACTCCTAAGGGACCAAACTGCTGTGGTCATCGTACCCTAGACTTACACACTACTTAAACTAAGTACAACACACACACACACACACACACACACACACACACACACACACACACACACACACACACACCCATGCCCGAGGGAATACTCGAACCCCCGGCGGGAGGGGCCGCGCAATCCGTGATATTATTTATTTTGTTGAAGGCAGTCCACAATCGGTTAATGCAGTCTCGACTTCTATAGACAAAACTGACTGTGAAGGCCATACCTTAAATGTGAAATATACCTGACAACATTTAGCGTGTAATGCTCAGCTGGGTGTCCTCTGCTTCCGCTAAAACGGCATTTGTGTGCGTCAAACGCATGACTCCATGACAGTTACGAATTGCTCTGTAATGAAGAGCGTATAATTTGGAGACATGGACGTTAGGTGCACTGTGACACAGTAGACAACCAGAATATGCTCCAGATAGAATAAACTCTCGGTACACGGTGAGTAAGGCCCACTCATGTGCTCCCTTTAAACACGGGTGAGTGAGCGAACTACATCTAAACCTTCTTCACACATAGTAACAGCATTTCCAATGTGAGGCGCCCAGCTTAACCATGAGCCAAATATTATTCCTGGGAACAAACATGAGATTTATCACCAGAGTGTACTTTCCACATTTGGAATTATTATCAATGCGAACAGAGTTCAATTTGTAAAACGGGACGATCACCGATTTATCAGCCGAAACCTCCAGCCCATTTGCAGAGAGCCATTCATCGACGAGTGTTATGGTAGTGAGTAATGCCGTTTTGGCCTGAAGATACGACTCAGCTGTGGAATGAACACATACGTCGTCCGCTACTGAAATATTTTAATGGGGGTGGGGTTATCGCGAACTCAAAATCATGCGTGTACAGTGAGCAAGAGGAGCTTAAAATTGCACCCTGTGGCAATCCCTGGGGGACAAGAAAAGGTGTGTGCAAGCTGCCGTTCAATCTCATTTTAGCAACTAGGGTACTGATACCATAAACCACCCCTGAAGGAGTTCCGAATTTCCTCAGCTTGTCGGATGACACTGATGTGTCGTTGCAACAGGGTTCCTCGCAGTAGTAGACATATTATCCACGCTTCTTACAAAGATTGACCAAATATTCGTAGAGACTAAAGAGTGATGGTGAGTGTTGTTCTGTAGTGATTATGAAGTCGTGACATGTTGACACCAACTGGAGTGCTCGTTGAGATATTGTAATGATTTACAATAATTACCAACGAAACAGGCTAGATATATTCACCTAAAAATATTTTCAGTACTTGAAATTGACGAAAATGTAATATATTGGCAGTGAAGGCACCAATAATAGCACTACATGAACAGTTAGTCAAAAACTAGTATGTTGAAAATATCAAAATTAGAAAAAATTACACTAAACATTTTTCTGCTAAAATAAAACAAATATCATAAAGTTTCTATTTATTACAAACATTGGCGCAATTCCACTACAGACGCCTTAGAAAAACTGAAACACGACACTAAGGGTGACTGTCAAGTATTCAAAGATCAAATCAAGAAATCGGCAAAGAAAACAAAAATTCATGAGGAATAAAGGATAACGTGTGGTAGATTGAAACATGATTCAGCACTAGAGCTACGATGTAAGAAAATAGAGTGTCTCTAAAAAAACATCGTCTGGAATAATAAAGGAGATTACAAACTGAAGAAATCTGATAACGTTTGACCAAAAATAAATCCAGTCTTTTATGTAAAACACTTGAAAATATACTCAGAGGATGCCATGCCCAAATATTTATATCGCAATAAAATGACAAATAAGACTTGAATAACCTTAAAAAGTCTGGATAATGTTTTGATAAGCTCTTAAATCCTAGTTCTAGGATTGAAATTAGAACTTTCGTTAATACGACAAAATGTTGATGAATATTCCTTTCCGCCCGCAAGTTTTAACTGAAGTTATTCTGTATTGTTTTCACCGAGTGAATAGGGCTTTTCCTTTTGAATGAGCTTATATTATCAGCAACATACAGGGTGAGTCATAAATGAGGAAAAGTATGTCGAGGACCGCATGCTGCTATGCGTAACACGTGACGCACCTTTTTAATTTCGTTCTCCTCGGTGTACTGTGTACTTAAAACAAAAACACCTGTTAACCGCTGAACGAGATACCGACGAGCCTCACGATCACGACATGTCATTTACCCATAGATACAGCACATGGCACACCAATGAGCTGATGTGTATCTGCCAGCATTTGAAAGATACGATAAAGAACAAATCCTATCGTAATGTATGTAAAATTGAATCAGAACTTGTTAATCACACGTTGCCGGCGGTAACGGAGTGTACAGTCACACGTTAGGGCATGTGTGTCCTGTAAGCGGAAAGAGTGGTCAACGGCGGAAGTAAAACCGCGGCGTGCATGACGTGTTTACAACACCTCTGCGCTGCTCACTCTGCCCGATACTCACTTTGTCGACAGCTACAAACTGCCGCTTCGCAGTGTTACTACAGTACCATGGCAAGTTTCACACACGAGGAATACGCCGACATCCACCTCACCTTCGGGCTTGCAGATGGAACAGCTGATGTTGCCAGGCAACTGTATCACGAGAGGTTTCCTAGCCGGCGCCTTCCATCCGAAAAAATGTTTTACTCTGTGGACAGGCGCTTGAGGGAGTATGGCGCATGTGTAGCACTTCCAGGCTTTAGTGGTCGTGGCCGACCGTCGACGTACAGTGCGGATCTCGAAGAAAAAGTGTTACAAACTGTTGCGGAGGACCGAGCAATAACCACCAGGTATCTCGCAACTGCGGTCGGAATGTCACAATCTACTGTTATGCGAGTACTCCATAGAAACCATTACCATCCCTTTCGCATGCAGAAGGTACAGGCGTTATTGCCGGAAGACTACCAGAGGAGGCTGGACTTCTGCAAGTTTATTCTACGGTATCAGACGCACGACCAGGTACTTTTCACGAACAATACTGTTCACCGACGAAGCTTATTTCACGAATTAGGATATAGTGAATTCGCATAATAGGCAAGAGTGGGCGGAAGAAAACCCCCACAGCACAGTGATACGAGGGTACCAACAACCATGCGGTGTCACTATCTGGTGTGGTATTATTGATCAACATCTCACTGGGCCACATGTGGTGCGACAAAGGCTTACAAGAGAGCGGTATCTGCCTTTCCTGGATGCTACATTAACGGAATTGTTGGAAGACGTTAGTTTGGCCTCTCGTATGAACCTGTGGTACATGCATGACGGTGCCCCCGCTCACTTCAGCTGCACAGTGCGACGCCACCTGGACAATGCCTTCCCTTCGAAATGGATCGGTCGTGGAGGCCGTGTAGCATGACCAGCAAGATCGCCAGACATGAATCCACTGGATTTCTTTTTGTGGGGCCATATGAAATCTGTGATTTATGAAGGAGAGGTTGTTGAGGTCAGCACCATTCAACGCAGAATACAACATGCCTGTGATATTACACAAAGAGGTACAGATATGTTGGATCGTGTTGTAAATAGTCTCCATGGGTGTGCCGCCGGATGACGTTGTGCAAATCCCACAATATTTCCTCGGAGCAACTATACGACATCATCAGGTGGTTGAACCTCGCTGGTGGCTAGGTACGACTGACAAGATCCGCATGTCGACGCCGCTGTATATAGAACACGCGCGTGAAGATTGCGCAGACGCCGGAACCACGCATGCGCAAAAATTTGCAGATAGATGGCTCCAGACTCTGAGGATTTCATAGGTCGCTTGAAAACTCTTAGACTGCAATCATCGGATCTCTTAGTAAGTTTCGATGTTGTGTCTTTATTTACAAAGGTGCCCTTGCAGGACTCTTTAGAGCTCATTAGTAACAAGTTTGAGGAGGACATAGTGGCACTATTTAAACATGTGCTTACTTCAACGTACTTCTTATTTCAAGACCAATATTTTGAACAAGTGACGTTGTCGCCAGGGGGAGCCCTCTTTCTCCTGTGGTGGCCAAATATTTTATGGAGGACTTTGAAGATAAAGTACTACAGTCAGCCGCTTTCAAACCCTCTTGTTTTCTGCGGTATGTTGACGATACGTTTGTGGTGCGGCCACACGGACTGGATACTCTACCTACATTTCTTAAACATTTAAATTCGCTCCATCCGAATATTAACTTCACTATGGAAGTGGAAAAAGTTGGCACTTTACCTTTTCTTGACTTTTTGGCACGAAGGAAAGCAGATGGAAACTTGGGACACAGCGTATACCGCAAGCCACCGCATACAGATCTATATTTGCAGGCCACAAGCTGCCATCATCCAGTACAATGCGGTAGTGCATAGAGCGCGTGTGGTATCTGACTCTGAAAGCCTGCCGAGTGAAATTCAATATTTGAAGACAGTCTTCCGTCAAAACGGTTATTCTGAGACACAGATACGTAATGCATTCAGGCCCAAGCGAGTTCAATCTATGGAGCAGAATGAAGATACACCCACCACCTTCGCCTTCTTGGCGTACTTTGGTGCCATGTCGTCAAGAATCGGAAGAGTCCTCGAAAGATATGAATCAAGTGTGTTTTCCGACCATCTGCAAAACTAAGGAACCTGTTAGGTTCGGTTAAGGATGATCTCGGTCTGACGAAACGTGGTGTGCACAAGATTCCTTGTCAGTGTGGGGCGGCATATATGGGTCAGACATGTCGCACAGTACAAGAACGTTGCAATGAACATCAGCGTCATACACGCCTACGCCAACCGGAGAAGTCGGCAATGGCAGAACACTGTCTGAACACAGAACATCACATGATTTATGAAAAGACCGAAGTTTTATCCCCAGCATCCTCTTTGCGTCATTAAGGAAGCAATACATATCCGTACAGTTGATAACCTTATCAACAGGGATGCGGGATTTCAATTGAGCACACCTTGGAACCCTGTATTGGCTGCTGTTAAATCACGAGGAGAAAGCAAAGAGCTTCCGATAATAGACCCGTCATAACTTTGGCAGCATGTTAGTAAACACAGACTCAGCGCGCGCGCAGAACGACCGCTCTGCGTTTCCCGGCAGAGGGCGTTTGAGTCTGGCGCCATCTATCTGCAAATTTTTGCGCATGCGTGGTTCCCTCGCCTGCGCAATCTTCACGCACGTGCTCTATATACAGCGGCGTCGACATGCGGATCTTGTCAGTCGTACCTAGCCACCAGCGAGGTTCAACCACCTGATGATGTCGGACAGTTGCTCCGAGGAAATATTGTGGGATTTGCACAACGTCATCCGGCGGCTCACCCGTGAAGACTATTTACAATGTATCCGCCGGGAAAGCCTGAAGAGTCACATGTTGGATAGTGTTCAACAATCCTTCCTACCAAGAGTTCATCTTTGCCACACACACCGTGGCCGTCATTCCGAACAGTACTTATAAACCACCACTGCAGCTTCTGGTCATGTGTTTCTATGTTAGTTTAGTTTTGTACAGTTGTACTGTATTCGTTTGTATTAACTGCCACGTACCTGTGTAGTCGTATTTTGTATTTCGCATCTATGTACTCGTTTCTTAAAACTAAGTCTGGGACACAAAAACCAAATTATAAAACATGCATGTACAGTAGTGCAGCCCCTCCTCACCTTTCTTTCCCTATGCCAATTAGTCACGATACATAAAACCGGCCAGCGTAACCGGTACGAGATAGATGTGGGCGTTGTCATTGCTCGCGGTGTCACGCAGACCGTCGCTTGACGCCGCATGCCTCGCCTTCTCGTGAGCTGCTAAACTACCTACAACACTCACATGTTCTGCCCTGTTGCCGACCTGTCCCCTTCGCCAACGTCGTGGCACAGTAACACCCAAAAGTCCACTTCATATTTCCAGAATTTTACTTTTCAATTGCATTGTCATTTACTGACGTGGGAAAATGTGGAAAAACGAATTATGTTTGTAGCTCAGTGTGTGACAATTTGCACGACATATTTTTCCTCTGTGTATAAGGGGCATTCAAATGATACTTGGTCACTGGTATAAATAATGGCAACTCAAAAATTTAGTTATACACAGTCGCCAGAACTGTTGGTGCATTTATCCCGTTGCGACACTAGCCAGTCGGTTTCATCACTGAAGAAGCTAGCAGGCTGCTGTCGGATCCAGGCCTGTACCCAGTCACACACTTCGTCGTCCGTTGCGAATCGATGTCCAAACACATAAAAGCTACACGGTGGAAGGTCGGGACTGTACGGCGGATGTTCCAGCATTTTCCACCAAAACTGCTGCAATGTCGTCTTCACCGCATTGGCCGTGTGTGGGTGGGCATTATCATGCAGGAGGATAACGCCATTCGAAACCTGCCTCAGCGTTTCGAATTGATTGCTCTTCTGTACAGTGGCTTGATAATGCTGGGCATTGTTGGTGGTTCCCCGTTCCAGGAACTCGACAAGCAGTGGGCCCTTGTGGTAAAAAAAGAAGGATATCATGATATCACCAGAAATGGTGTGCAAAGCCTTTGGTTTCTTTGGAGGTGGTGAAGCCGTATGTTTCCACTGCTTGCTCTGCGCTTGCTTTCTGGTTCAAAATAGTGACACCATGTTGCGTCACCTGTGACAATATGTGACAAAAAGCCGTATTACTCCTCATGATAACGTTGCAGATGACTCAAAGACAGTGTCATACGAGTATTGCGCTGTTCGGCGGTCAGTTGGTGGGGAACCCACTGCGCACAGGTTTTTCAGAAGTTGAAGTCTTGATGCATTATGGCTTGCGCGGTGCCCACGCTAATACCCAGTCACCTTTGGATCTCGTCCACGATGATTTTGTGGTTCTCCAAGACTAAAGCATTCACTTCCGCAACCATTTACGGTGTGATGACACGACGAGACTGTCCAGGACGAGCATCGTCTTACAGTGACTCGCGCCCCTAAAGGAATCGTTTGTGCCGTTGCACAACACTTGAACGACTCAGACTGTACTCACTGTACACAGCCTTCATCCGTCGATACATTTCACAGCCTCCAACTCCCTCCGCCGCGAAAAATCGAATCACTCCTCGTTCGTCCTCCTTACTCGCCTGCATGTTCGGTAGTGGACGATAACTTGTGTGAGCATCTTCTCTTCGCCGTGAAACCACACCGGCGCTATGCAACATCAAACGGTGCGCACTCGTCAGTCTCTCTACCAGTAGATGGCGCCACCACATCCGCAGTTACATGGTGCCACCTTACGTGTAAGGCAAAGGTAGAGTCGCTGACAAGGTTTCCTTTGATTGAACCTCATACTATGGTAAATGGGAGGGATGGTAGAAATTCAAGATCCTTCTACAACAGCGGGAACTGACAACGCAGAAAGTTCTCACTACTCTTTTATAGGCAAGATTTTTTTTTGTGAATACACAAAGTTGACCGAAAATATAAAAGCACAGGATATAAAAGAGGAAGTTGGCGAACTAAATAAACTTTCCCTTTCAGTGCCAAGGACAGTGGATGTTAGTTGTATAGCAAAGATAGCAGCATTCACTTTCTGCACATGATTCTGAACGTGAGACTTCCAAGAAAGCTTTTCGTCTTCCTTTAGCCCCAAGAATGTTAGATGTTTGGTTTCACTGATTGCAGTAGCCAACAGCCATTTTTCATCTGGGATGTGATACATCAACTAGTATGTATTTTGGTGTGTAGAATCCGAATATACCTTTCAAAATGTTCTAGCACATACATTTTTGAGTTTTGAAGGTTTTTTATTTTTGGTATTCAGTATTTCGCTTTTTGCTGTTCTTCTGTATTGATATTTAATTGTTTGTTTTTGATTTGCAGAGGAGAGCTAGAAAGATCTATAAATCGTCAGTAACTGGTTGGTGTGGTAATCCACTGGCGTGAAAGAGAACCTCAGTGAGTGATTCCTGTGAAAGATAGTGCAAACGTCTCGTGTTTAAAACTTAGACTGAGAAAAATAGCAACTTGTAACTCTCGTTGCTGCCTAAACCACCCTGACAATTTTTGTTATCAGAAAGAGATTTTCACTCTGCACCGGAGTGTTCGCTGATATGAAACTTCCTGGAAGATTAAAACTGTGTGCCGGGCCGAGACTCGAACTCCGGACCTCTGCCTTTCGCGGGCAAGTGCTCTACCAACTGAGCTACCCAAGCACGACTCACGCCCCGTCCTCACAGCTTTACTTCCGCCAATACCTCGTCTCCTACCTTCCAAACTTTACAGAAGCTCTCCTGCGAACTTTGCAGGACTAGCACTCCTGAAAGAAAGGAAGGCAAAGGTCCCGAATTCGAGTCTCGGTCCGGCACACAGTTTTAATCTGCCAGGAAGTTTCAACTTTTGTTATGTGTGTGGGAAATTCACTCCAAAAGCCCAAAGAAAACCAATCACTCATTTGCTTAAGAAGACATATAAATTGTATTTTGACTGTTTTGTTGGTGACCAGGATAAAAATTTTGCCCCTCATATTGTCTGCATAACCTGTAATACAACCTTAACAAGTGGTTGAAAGGAAAACGCTGAGCTATGCCATTCGCTATTCCGATGGTGTGGTGTGAGCCTAATGACCATTATTCAGACTGTTAATTCTGTCTTGCAAATATTTCGGGACATTCAAGCAAAACTAGACATAAAGTAAAGTATCCAAATATATCTTCAGTGCATTTGCCTGTGCCACATGATGTGGGGTTGCCTGCTCGTGTCTGTAACTTGAAAGCCACGGAACCAGACACCATGTCAACTGAATCAGAGTACTGCCCTCAATATCATGACACTTCGCATCAGCTCTTTAATCAAAAGGAACTGAACGATTTGTTTCGCGATCTAAAAGTTTCGAAACAGCAAGCTGAACTCTTGGGATCGAGACTGCAACAACGGAACCTTCTAGCTCCAGGGGCAAAAACTTCCTGTTCCAGATCAAGGGGTGCTTCCTTCGCTCAGTACTTCGATATGCAGAATTCAGTGTGTGTATGCAGAGATGTGAATTGTCTGATGATGTAGCTAGGTATACGACATAATCCACAGGAGTGGCGACTATTTATTGACTCCAGTAAAATCAGCTTGAAAGCAGTATTACTGCATAATTGCAGTGCATGTCCATCGGTACCTTTGGCTTACGCAGTAGACATGAAAGAAACTTATGAAACCACGGCTTTTCTGCTAGAGGCTATCAAATATAAGGATCATGAGTGACAGCTCTGCTGTGGTTTAAAAGTTGTTGCTCTCCTTCCAGGTTTACAGGCTGGATTCACGAAATACTGCTGGTTTTTGTGCCTTTGGTACAGGCGTGTCACCAAGAACCACTATACAGTCAAGGGATGACCTATAAGGAAGTCATATGTTCCTGGAAACGTAAATGTGAACAATATTCCATTGGCTGAGCCCAATAAAATCACTTTGCCTCCCCCTCATATCAAGTTGGGCCTTAACAAGAACTTTGTAAAAGCTCTGGATAAAGAAGGTGAGGCCTTCAATCACTTAAAAGAAAAGGTTCCCAAATTAAGTGAGACAAAGCTGAAGGAGGGTATATTTATTTGACCACAAATAAGAAAATTGCTGAGATATCCAGCCTTTGATAACAAACTCACAGATATCCAATAAGTTGTTTTGTCTTCTTTTAAATCAATTGCGAAGTGCTTTCTGGAAACAGAAAAGACAAAAACTATGTTACCATTGCGAATGATCTGCTGGACAACTATAAGAACATGAGATGTAGAACGTCGTTTAAAATTCACTTTTTACATTCTCACCTTGATTTCTTCTCGGAAAATTTGGAATCCGTAAGCGATGAGCATGGTGAACGCTTTCACCAAGACATTCTTACCAGGGAACACTGTTACCAAGGTCATTGGAACCCTTCGATGATGGGTGACTACTGCTGAGGTCTTGTTAGGGAGACTGATGAAACGGCAAACGAAAAAGTGCTCCGTCGTAGCATTTTTCAAAAACCAAAGACGATTAAAGGTGAAAATATCTTCTGAACTAATTTGGACCTTTTATTCGCATCATGCCCATACATACATACAAAATAGTATTGATTTCAAACGTTCTGAATATGTATTTTTGTTTGACTTAATTGTGTCAATTTTCGCTATTACCATTTTTTATTCTGCTGTGTATCTAGGAAATGTGACGTATAGAAAAACTGATTTTACCAGTGTATTCAGCAACCCAAAATTAGGTAAATCCACCCATTTACAAAGCAGATGCAGAAAAAAATTTAAATTTGTTAACTAGTGTTATTTGATCATTATGAGACAGTAAAATCTCACTTTTACAAATTTCAACGTCAGAAACTTTATACACTATTCTTACTTGCAGTTAAGCATTGATCTTTATTTCTATATGCCAAGAGTTAATTTTAACTACCCTAGTTTCAGAATCATCTAATATTTTAGAAAGAACAGCTAACAGTGTAGGACTAAGAATCTCAGCAAAAATCACAAACTTCATGGCAAATATAAAGAAGGATCAAAATATATAGTGATAGAAAAAGACAGCAGAATATGTTAGAAGGTGGAATTACTTCGAAATACTAAACCAAAACAAAATTAGAAAGGTCTACAGTAGACGAATGAATCAGAAAAATAGAAAACCATTCACAGTAATTAATAATATAGAACAAGAAATGCCTCTCTAGGTACACGAAACTACCTCGCTATTGTGATTAGATTGTATTGTTCATATAAATATAAATGTTCAACGGCAAACGAGAGGTTAGATATTTTACACCCACTAAAAATAACTACAAATGATGGGTGAAGCACAAACTGAGAAATATCTGAAAACTCATAAATAATGAAGAAAGACGCGAGAATATCGAGAAAATATCAGAAGTAATGAAAAAATGCTAGTTTCCTTCACACGTATTGGAAGAACTGGAAATAACAAATGAATTTCGACGCTGCAAGAACAGGAACATAGACATGAGAGATTTGTTATGTAATAATTTTACGCGGCCCATGCGAATAAACTGTGAAATGCATGACTATGGGTACATTTTATTGTACAATATATTACGGTTTCTCCCTGTCCCAAATAACTTACAGACAGCCGTAAGCGACTATATGACCCTAATATTTTCATATCTTGCATCATCGCCCTACGAATTTTCGTGCAGAAACCACCTTCTGGTGACACGCATGGATATTTCGGGTGATTTTAAAATAAATATCCCGCAGTTTACGCGCAGGTGACACAGATTTATGGACGACATGTGCGTTTCGAAGCGGATCTGCAACACGAGCGAGAGACGCAACTTGAACGTTTCTATGATCTAACTATTGCAACACATGGTTTTTGTGTACAATGTCTAACTTTTATTGAGTGATTCTGTAGAAAATTTCTACCATGGAGTTTATTTTGGCAGCATTGTGCGTTAAGCACTTCGACAACGGTTAATCTTTCGACATTATTCCTTAAAACGTTTATTAGCGATTCCGTCAATAGTTGCTGTATTTATATTAGGCGAGTATTTCGAACATTACAGGTACATTTTTAAGCCTGGCTTACTGAGGCAGCACTGACAGTGCTTCATCTTAGCAATAAACATCAAAGTGGCAACACATGCTTCATAAATGTTTGCAGAATGAATCCTTCAATCCACACATGCCTCTTACCAAGTCAAAATCAAAACTCAACTTTGACTTGGTAAGAGCCATGTGTGGATTGTCGCAAAATAAACTAATTGCAAAATGAATGGTAGGCCAACTGCCAGTGCCCCAGTATTTTATCAGGATAAATGACCAACCTGTGAAAAGAAAAGAAGTATATAGATACCTTGGAATTAATATCGACGGAAACCAAACTTTCGTACACATTTATAAATCGTCTCTAGAGAGGCCATAAAATCTTAAATAAAATAGCAACAATTGTCGAAAGAAGTTTTCAGCTGCCACTAAGTGCAATAAGAACGTACCACAACGCAATCTTACTCGCTGTTGTGGGCTGAAGGTGCAACGTCTGGGCTCATAAAGCCAGAAAGGTAACGACAGAAGAGGCTGTACAGCGAGCACAGAGAAGCATACTACTGTGTCTGACAGAGGCGTATACAGGGTGCTACAAAAAGGTACGGCCAAACTTTCAGAAAACATTCCTCACACACAAAGAAAGAAAATATTTTATGTGGACATGTGTCCGGAAACGCTTACTTTCCATGTTAGAGCTCATTTTATTACTTCTCTTCAAATCACATTAATCATGGAATGGAAACACACAGCAACAGAACGTACCAGCGTAACTTCAAACACTTTGTTACAGGAAATGTTCAAAATGTCCTCCGTTAGCGAGGATACATGCAGCCACCCTCCGTCGCATGGAATCCCTGATGCGCTGATGCAGCCCTGGAGAATGGCGTATTGTATCACAGCCGTCCACAATACGAGCACGAAGAGTCTCTACATTTGGTACCGAGGTTGCGTAGACAAGAGCTTTCAAATGCCCCCATAAATGAAAGTCAAGAGGGTTGAGGTCAGGAGAGCGTGGAGGCCATGGAATTGGTCCGCCTCTACCAATCCATCGGTCACCGAATCTGTTTTTGAGAAGCGTACGAACACTTCGACTGAAATGTGCACGAGCTCCATCGTGCATGAACTACATGTTGTGTCGTACTTGTAAAGGCACATGTTCTAGCAGCACAGGTAGAGTATCCCGTATGAAATCATGATAACGTGCTCCATTGAGCGTAGGTGGAAGAACATGGAGCCCAATCAAGACATCACCAACAATGCCTGCCCAAACGTTCACAGAAAATCTGTGTTGATGACGTGAATGCACAATTGCTTGCGGATTCTCGTCAGCCCACACATGTTGATTGTGAAAATGTACAATTTGATCACGTTGGAATGAAGCCTCATCCGTAAAGAGAACATTTGCACTGAAATGAGGATTGACAAATTGTTGGATGAACCATTCGCAGAAGTGTACTCGTGGAGGCCAATCAGCTGCTGATAGTGCCTGCACACGCTGTACATGGTACGGAAACAACTGGTTCTCCCGTAGCACTCTCCATACAGTGATGTGGTCAACGTTACCTTGTACAGCAGCAACTTCTCTGACGCTGACATTAGGGTTTTCGTCAACTGCACCAAGAATTGCCTCGTCCATTGCAGGTGTCCTCGTCGTCCTAGGTCTTCCCTAGTCGCGAGTCATAGGCTGGAATGTTCCCTGCTCCCTAAGACGCCGATCAATTACTTCGAACGTCTTCCTGTCGGGACACCTTCGTTCTGGAAATGTGTCTCGATACAAACGTAGCGCGCCACGGCTATTGCCCCGTGCTAATCCATACATCAAATGGGCATCTGCCAACTCCGCATTTGTAAACATTGCACTGACTGCAAAACCACGTTCGTGATGAACACTAGCCTGTTGATGCTACGTACTGATGTGCTTGATGCTAGAACTGTAGAGCAATGAGTCGCATGTCAACACAAGCACCGAAGTCAACATTACCTTCCTTCAATTGGGCCAACTGACGGTGAATCGAGGAAGTACAGTACATACTGACGAAACTAAAATTAGCTCTAACATGGAAATCAAGCATTTCCTGACACATGTCCACATAACATCTTTTCTTTATTCGTGTGTGAGGAATGTTTCCTGAATGTTTGGCCGTACCTTTTTGTAACACCCTGTAGAACGACACCGACAGAGGCGTTGCTGGTGATATTTGGCTTGCTACGTCTCGACCTAGCCGGAAGAAAGAGAGGTGCTCAATTATTGGCTCAGAAAGCGCGGATATGATACGGCAAAGGAGATACTGGGTACAAGAACCGTATCGAATAAGGAAATAAATGCGTGCATTGGTATAGAATGGGAAGAAATCTGGCCAAGGTAGAAACAGGTAAGAGACCCTACCATTTCCTTTCGAACACAAAAGAAAGAACGATATAGTTTCTTCCGACCAAGGGAACTACTTGATAAAGATACGACATCTAGACAAACGAGAGGTCCAGCTCGGTTCTGATATGAAGTACATAATTGTAGTGTTGTGTACTGTCGTATAGTAGTGTACTCCAGAATTATAAATCACAGAGTAATAGACCAGTAGCATTTGCCTTCTGGATTCCGGAAGAACAGAGAGCTGTGCGCCAGATGGCCAGATGGTACATTGTAGAATTTTTCATTTTTATTTTTTTTAGGTGTCATTTTTCTTTCTATGTAGATATTCTGTCTAGACTTTTTCCTTAAACACCATAATGATTAGTTATTACTAACACATCAGAAATTATGATGAAATATTTTGTGCTATATTCATGCCAGTTGATGCGCGACATTCAGTCCGGTCTTTTGCATAGATAACAAACTGAAAGAAAGCAGCGAATAAATAAACAAACATCCAAGTAAGCCAATTTAATCGAGAACGTAAAATGATTTATATTTATTATTAGTATTATATTATTTAAACAATTTTACTCTCCTACGGTAGTACCACAAAACAGTCCTTTACGGCAAATCTAATAATAGTATTTCCGTAATGAAACTTGGCACCATTATTGGCTAATCATGCCCAAAGATTCAATTTCATCATGGACTTCATCTTTGTCACTGTGTTCCTCTTTCATGAGTACCAACATCTATTAAGAAGACATACAGGGTTTTCAGAAATTCCCGTTGCATGCTTTGGCGGCTTACAGAGCAGAGCGAGCACATAGTATTTTGGATGGGAACCCATCTCTGGAAACGAACCGTTTCCTTTCTACGACAGTTTGAATTCGGAAGTTTAACTCGTCCACTTCCGCTTGAGGAACTGAATTAGGCGTGACGCAGAACAATTATTAGGTAATATTCGAAAGGAAACTTAACGAAACGTCCATGTACCACTTAGCCCATTTGTTTGTATTAACACTTAAAGATTGTATGTTTATATTATTCCAAAACAAAAAACAGCATACTGTACGTACGGAACGTAATGCTTAAGTGTTAATACAAACAAAGGGTGCTTATGAGATAAATGGATGTCTCATTATATTTCCTTTCGAATTGTTACCTAATAACTGTATTACGTCACGCTTAATTTAGCCGGCCGAAGTGGCCGTGCGGTTAAAGGCGCTGCAGTCTGGAACCGCAGGACCGCTACGGTCGCAGGTTCGAATCCTGCCTCGGGCATGGATGTTTGTGATATCCTTAGGTTAGTTAGGTTTAACTAGTTCTAAGTTCTAGGGGACTAATGACCTCAGAAGTTGAGTCCCATTGTGCTCAGAGCCATTTGAACCATTTGAACGCTTAATTTAATTCCTCAAGCAGAATTGGATGAGTGTAACATCTGAGCTGAAACCATTATAGAACGGAAATGATTCTTTTCTGGACAAGGGTTCTTACTCAAAATATTATGTTCTCACTGCCCTCTAGAAGTCCTAGAAGTTTGTAACGGGAATTTTCGAACACGCTGTATAATTCCACGAAGAAAACTTAGGTTGCTTCAATATGTACATAGAGTATTGAAGTATGACAACTTACTGGCTGAAAACCGTTTACGAAATATTCATGGTTTTGCGCGTCAAGCGGAACACCCTGTATATCACGAACAATAATTGAACAGCTACCGTTTCTTTAGAAACGGCCAAAAAGCTTTCGTTCTTGACATCATCATCTCATTATGAACCTCATACTGAGTTATTTTTTGCTGAAATGTTCGCGTAAGTGTACTGGTATTTTGTAGCCTATATTTTAGCTACGAGTTAGCAGCGAGGAACTGTATCGATGGCGATACTGATGGTACGACTTAGAAATGTGCTCTCTTTTTCGTTAGTATTACGCTCCATATTTACTGACTCAGCAGTCTCTGGCGTTATCAGAGATGTGTGGTGGTGATCAGAAGAACAAAACCCTACTCGTTAAGCCAAACGTTTAGAGAGTTGGGTGATTAGCGCTACTTCTTCTGTATTGATTTCGCTTTATCCCATAACATTCAGTGGTACTTTTGATCTTCTACTCATACGTAGTAATAAATTCAAAGCGTTAGGTCCAAACAAGAACCAGTAATTCCCGAAAATGTTTTTCAAATTGAAACAGTAACAGAACTTAGATTATAGCGTTATCTGTATTTTGATAGTCGCGCATTTTCGTGTAGAGCAACTATTTTCTGTTAATCCTGTAAGGAAATTTAACTGGGAGAAGAAGAAGTAGCAATCGCTAGAATCTCAGCCTCTAGAACTACTAAAGCTTTCACAGATCTGTTCACGAGCATGCGAGCAAACTGCGTTGCGTGGTATTCACACATTTACTTCAAGTCAGCTATGCAGCTGAGGTGGATCGGGTAAGGCTGTGCGGCGGCGCGGTTCTATCCGTCCCTGTACGACGGTCCTGCACCTACCTGTGAACATTGTCTCAGCAGATCATCATTAGGAAAGTCGAGTGAAACCTACTGTACTTCGACGTGAACCAGGCTGCAACTTAAGTCACTAATCTACGTTTCGGGAGAAACACGAAATAAAAGTTTGGAAATTTTGTCCTCAATTAATATATTCTGAAACTTAGGTGAACAAGTATCACTGCCAAGCTCGTGCTAGTCTTAAAACATTCACTCACAATCCCTTTCACTCAAGGTAGCAAGTTTATGGTGTTGCATTTCCCGAAAACGTAATAGCTACAAAAATACTGATTGTTTTTGATTGATAATGCTCGCCAAATATTAAGTCTGTCGGTAACAAATGCAGTCACAGTTTTTAGCCACCGACCTGCTCAATACGCCACGCGGAATAAATGTCTTTTCTCGTCACAAAATTCACTTAAAAATTCCGAAATTTCTACACACACATCGGAATAATTATGCCGTCACTTTCCAACACTTTTGATGTATGAAACGCTGCTAGACCCGGCAACTTATCATTTCCATCGGAACTACTACTGCACACGTCCGATCTCTTTCATAGCTGGGCTTCGACTCCTCCCTAGCATACAGTCTTCTCTACTAGCAGAGAGAGGCGCGCGAAGAATATTGCTTTACCATTGGTCAATTTACTCAACAGCCAATAGGAAAACAACAGTCTCCCGCGTCAGTCCGCGCTTTTCATCCATAACCAATAGCAAAATAGTAAACCTCACGACTGCACTTTTTACCGACGTAATTATCTAATATGCTGAAGTTTAGCTTATGCGTAAAGTTATTTACTATTGTTTTTTATGCCTGAATTAACTTTCTCTTTACCATAAACTTACTTTACAAATCTATTCCACAAAAATCCCCTTTGTCCATATCCATACTTCTTCGAAATGTTCCCACACTATATCCTACTACATAACTCGTTAAACAATTATCTCCATATTAACCTTAAACCACACTAACGCATCATTCATACTTCTAAAACACATTTACAACATTTTGCATACATAAAAAGACATATAACACTTTATGAAAATACTAGAACAGTTTATGAAAAACATTCAATTAGTTTAGTGCACTCTAGTGGGCACAATTTAAACTAAAATCACAGCCCCTCTATCCAATATTGTCCTCTATCGGCTGACACAAACTACGTGCGCGTCCAGTCTCGCGTCACCATCTGTCACTATCCAGCTCTGAGACACATCTCCCACTTAACCGCCTCCAAGGCAGGATCGTTATACGGCGCTACGCCTCAGCTGTAAACAGTCTATAACATCAGCAATACTGTAACTTGCTTGGAGTGTCTTTGCTTTTTTATTTTCAGTGATCATTTACTAATTTCACGAAGAATGTAACATACCAGAAGCCATATTATTGTTCAGAATTTCACATAAATAAATCAGAAGGCAGATTTGCGACACTCGAGGTATCATGACTGTTTGGCGTCTTTACAAGATGATTTTTTTATTTATGAACTTTTTGTAAACAAGTAAATCACATCTGTGGATAAAAAACCGCTAGGCCTTTATTTTTATATCGGATATCCGTTGCTTGATGTTTCGCTGACGCACGACAACGAAGCTACGCGGTGTGCGCTATGCTAAATAGCGTCTCTGAGTCGGCCGGTGTGGCCGTGCGGATCTAGGCGCTTCAGTCTGGAACCGCGTGACCGCTACGGTCGCAGGTTCGAATCCTGCCTCGGGCATGGATGTGTGTGATGTCCTTAGGTTAGTTAGGTTTAAGTACGAGGGCAGTTTAATAAGTAATGCAACACTTTTTTTTCTGAAACAGGGGTTGTTTTACTCAGCATTGAAATACACCAGGTTATTCCCCAATATTTTAGCTACACAACACTATTTTTCAACGTAATCTCCATTCAATGCTACGGCCTTACGCCACCTTGAAATGAGGGCCTGTATGCCTGCACGGTACCATTCCACTGGTCGATGTCGGAGCCAACGTCGTACTGCACCAATAACTTCTTCATCATCCGCGTAGTGCCTCCCACGGATTGCGTCCTTCATTGGGCCAAACATATGGAAATCCGACGGTGCGAGATCGGGGCTGTAGGGTGCATGAGGAAGAAAAGTCCACTGAAGTTTTGTGAGCTCCTCTCGGGTGCGAAGACTTGTGTGAGGTCTTGCGTTGTCATGAAGAAGGAGAAGTTCGTTCAGATTTTTGTGCCTACGAACACGCTGAAGTCGTTTCTTCAATTTCTGAAGAGTAGCACAATACACTTCAGAGTTGATCGTTTGACCATGGGGAAGGACATCGAACAGAATAACCCCTTCAGCGTCCCAGAAGACTGTAACCATGTCTTTACCGGCTGAGGGTATGGGTTTAAACTTTTTCTTGGTAGGGGTGTGGCGCCACTCCATTCATTGCCGTTTTGTTTCAGTTTCGAAGTGATGAACCCATGTTTCATCGCCTGTAACAATCTTTGACAAGAAATTGTCACCCTCAGCCACATGACGAGCAAGCAATTCCGCACAGATGGTTCTCCTTTGCTCTTTATGGTGTTCGGTTAGACAACGAGGGACCCAGCGGGAACAAACCTTTGAATATCCCAACTGGTGAACAATTGTGACAGCACTACCAACAGAGATGTCAAGTTGAGCAGTGAGTTGTTTGATGGTGATCTGTCGATCATCTCGAACGAGTGTGTTCGCACGCTCCGCCATTGCAGGAGTCACAGCTGTGCACGGGCGGCCCGCACGCGGGAGATCAGACAGTCTTGCTTGACCTTGCGGCGATGATGACACACGCTTTGCCCAACGAGTCACCGTGCTTTTGTCCACTGCCAGATCACCGTAGACATTCTGCAAGCGCCTATGAATATCTGAGATGCCCTGGTTTTCCGCCAAAAGAAACTCGATCACTGCCCGTTGTTTGCAACGCACATCCATTACAGACGCCATTTTAACAGCTCCGTACAGCGCTGCCACCTGTCGGAAGTCAATGAAACTATACGAGACGAAGCGGGAATGTTTGAAAATATTCCACAAGAAATTTCCGGTTTTTTCAACCAAAATTGGCCGAGAAAAAAAATGTGTTGCATTACTTATTGAACTGCCCTCGTAGTTCTTAGTTCTAGTGGACTGATGACCATAGATGTTAAGTTCCATAGTGCTCAGAGCCATTTGAACCATTTGAGCGTCTCTGAACGCATGGTCAGAGAATGAAAAGAAAAGAAAATTCCTTGTCTGCACCAAACTTACTTACTTACTCACTCACTCACTCTCTCTCTCTCTCTCTCTCTCTCACACACACACACACACACACACACAAGCGGGCGGGCATCTGAGCTGAATGAGAGATTGCAAATTACTCAAGAAAATAACGTACGACAATCTGAATGGAAGCAGGGATAAAGAAACGACGAGAAGAAGTTCGTGAAGACGGAACAGCAAGATGCCTAAATCCAATACGCAAGGCAACGACGACGATAACCAAGTTCATTAACCCTTTGCGTACCAGTGGTTTCTGCCTGAAGCGACTATTTTATCAGTTTTTAAAATATAGTGCCTTTCGCATGAAACCACTGATGCTATTTCAAGATAGATACATCTAGCGGTATAATGAACTATTACTACCAATGTAGTGCATTCTAGCACTCACTCGCAGCGTTCAAAGCAACAGTCGTTGCGGAGATGTGTTGCGTCATTATAAAGGATCGGCACGTGTGTTTCTTTTTTATCGTGATACTATTGAAGAGATCACTGACAGTGAGCGTAAGTATACCTGGAAAGAGGGCTTCGATTTTGATCCGATGACAGCATATGTTACGTGGGAGATAGTAGATGCACTGATAATGGTTTCACTGTCGCCCTTCAACAGACAGCGTAGTAACATATGTGCCAGAACGCCATCTGTGTCTATCCTTTATAGGGAGGCCTCGGTGTGGTGCGAACGTGTGAAGCAAGCAAGCAGGCAGTCATGCTGCTTCCTACAGCCAACTGAGCGAGTTTGAAATGGGTGAAATTGTGGCCTTCCGAGTGGCGGGACGGTCCTTTCAGAGAACTGGCATACAAGATAAATGTGCTGCGTCAGTTGTGCAACGTTGCTGATTTCAATCGTCACCTGAACATTCTCACAGCTTAGATGAGGTTCTGGAAGACCACGCAGTACGGACGCCTGCCACGATCTTCGTACTGAAGGGCAGCAGTCACAGACCGTACAGCTACGATAGCACAGATAAGAGATGTCGTGAGCCCAGATGTGTCAACATGAACTGCTGCGAACCAGTCATTAGCAGTGAGACTACGGGCACGCACACCTCTAAACTGTCTTATACTCACTCCACAACATCTACATGCATGGCTCAACTGTTGCGGTCAGAGGATCACTTGGAAAATGGAACGGAAAGCTGTGGTCTTCAATGATGAAATCAGATTCTGTCTGCACGCAAGTGAGGTCGTTTGTACGTACAACGTAGACTTGATGAGCGATGTCCCGTAGAGTGCATTCGTCCAAGACACAGTGGCCCCGTCCCAGGCCTTAAGGCGGGTTCACACTGAGCGCGCCGCGCCGCGCTGCTGCACCCCGCCCGCGCACAGCTGTAACAGAGGAGTGCGCCGTCCGCGCCCCGCCGCGCCGCTCCGAGGCGCGCACTGTGTTCCAGTTGGAGCGCGCGCACGGTCTGAAGAAGGAGCGAGCCGAAGCCCCGTCTAAACTGAGCGCGCACTTCCTTTGATGTACCGACAACAGCCGCAAAACTGCGCGGCGCGGCACGACGCGGCGCAGCGCGGTTCGCCGTCCACACTGAGCGCACAGAGCCGTTTTGCGCAGCTCAGTGTGGACCCGCCTTTATGGTCTGGGGTGCTATAAGCTACAACTCTCATTCACCACGGGTCTTTCTGGAGGGTACGCTAACCAACGCTAGGCACGCGCAGAATGTTGTTAGACCAGTTCTTTTGCCGTCCTTGCAACAGGAAGGTGATATGTTGTTCCAGCAGGATAGTGTTCACCCACACACTGCCAGTGAAACACAACGTGCTCTGCAAGACGTGCGGCAACTTCCCTGGCCAGCGCGATCTCCGAGCTTGTCTCCATCGAGCACATGTGGGATATGATGGGACGAGAAGTGACTCGTGTGACACGGCACGCAATTAATCTTAACAGAACTATGTGAAAAGGCCGGACAGACGTGGCATAGCGTATCCCAGGACAGTTTTGTCCATCTGTACGATCCACTGAATGCCAGAGTCAGCGCCTGCATTGCCGCCCTTGGAGGCTACACCAAGTACTAATATGAATGTTCCAGTTGGGTCGATACCTGTTACCTCAGAATAGCTTGTGGTACTGATCTGTTAATGTAATCACTTCGTGAACCCAATACGCATTGTTGCAACAATAAATCTTGAGTGAATTTGGAACTTTTAAAGAGGGGTAGTAATTTTTTTCTGCAGTGTATATCTGATGACACTGTAAATTTGAGTTTGTTCTACTGCTTTTATAAGTGGTTTTGAAATAAATTCTTTGGAGCAGTATGTACTTTTCATATGGATTTATTAAAATTTAGGTCCATCTTTGCTTGTTAATTAGGATTATAAATTGTTTTAGGCGTTATGAATTCATGGAACTTTCGAAATGTGGGATTGTACCCAGGAAACAAGCGAAACTGCTTTACGTACGTCTCATGAAATGGTAGGTGGCTGAAAACTCTGTCTCCCAGTGGTTCCAAAGAGAAACTGAAGCTGCTCCGTACGACAATGGTGGTCAATAGTCTAATTTCTATAGGGGCCTGCTCACCATCCTGATCTTTCACGCATCTTTTTTTTTTTGGGACTCAATCATTGTATTTCAGGTACAGAAAATCTAAATAGATTTCATTGTATCTTTTCATGTTCCTTAGTTCCGCTGATTTCATCCCGAATGTTCCATCTGATTTAAGGAAATTTAATTGAATTAACGAAACGCAAAAATTACACTGCAAGAAATACTACAACCAACCACAACTTGTTCTGAAGTAATTTTATTGTACCGTTACTAGTTTCGGACCTGAGACCATCGTCAGACGGTAACGTTGATTTCTTGGCAAGTTTTACTTTTGTGCCCTAAACTATAACAACGTTTTCGTGAGGCTGTAGTTTTTACAAAAGCTTTTACACTTTATATAATCTCTATACATTGTGATTATTTCATGAAAAGCTCTCCTTTACGTACTGCAAAATAGAGGTTTCATTTACTTTTTCGATTCATTCTGTTCCATGAGCTAAAATAAATGCAAGTGGCTGACACATTTGATAACATCGGCTGCTGATTTGATGCATCAAAGAACATTAAAGGTGTACAGAGTGGTATACTTCTGGAGTTACTGCAAAGATACTTTTTCATAGTACACATCATTTTATAAGATCATACATTTAATTATTTATGTTTGAAAGCTGCTAGTAATCGCCAGTCAAGAATATTCTCTCTGTCAGTTACTTATTACTTCCATCATTTCAAATTATAAGAGTTTTATGAAATTTTGGAGATACATTTGGTTTTCTTTTCTTTAAAGTCTAGTGGCTCATTCTGGATGCAGCCAGGTTCACTGTGAATGAAGCTACTTCTCACAGAATCATCGGTCTCCTTTTTCGGCAAAATGTACTACCTCTAATTTTTCTTCGATGCTTATCTCTGTGCTTCCATTCTGGGCTAAATGAACAATGAAAGCTGATTTAATTCGGTTGTTGAGCCTGACATCATCCTTGTGTTCGCGGTATCGTACATTGAAACTCCTACCATGTAAAATTTGGGGCATACAGAACAATTTAGTTTAGAAATGCCAAACCTGTGGTGTACTTCATTCTTTCAGTTTACCTGATGAACAATTTTTTCTTCATTTTATAGTTTGTAGAAAAACTAATTTTGATATTTTTAGCACGGAATAGTTCGCAATAACTTCTAAAAAAATTGTGCATGGTTACAGTATTTCATACAGTGTAATTCACAAGTGCAACAGCGATCCTCTCAAATCAAAGTGGGTAAAACAAGAAAAGTAAAAAATCTTATAGGAAACAGAAAGGTAGAAGGGTACTTGAAAATGGTCCGATAGATTAACGAAGATAAGTTAACATAAGCGGAAGAACACAATGCCACATGCTGCATCGTGAATCACGCTTGAACTTTCAGTTAATATGGATTTCTTGCTTGCGCCATCAGCACAGCGTGAGTTAAGGAATGCGTGTAGGTATCTGCCGATGTGAAATATGTGAGTAGAGTGTTTTCGTTTCGTGAAAACACTGGCAGACTAGCGGTAATTTTCCTTCGAAAGGGCACGGCCGACTTCCTTCCCCGTCCTTTCCTAGTCCGATGAGACCGATGACTCGCTCTCTGGTCTCCTCCCCCAAAACAACCCTAGCGGCAATGACACAAACGTGAAATTAGTGTGATACTGAAAGAATTGCTTCAGGTGAGATAATCCTCACCATACACGTATGTGGTCGTCTCGAGTGAGCAGCGGCAAAACTATTTTGCTGTGGTGTATACGTCAGACACCTCTATTCGACGCGTAGGCTCGCATCTCTTCAAAACAAATTTCTTTTATACAACTTACCCTCCGGTTTTATGCTCGAGAAAAGCAGACATGCAGCGCCTTTGTCACATTCTTTGGCCGAGCGCCTACATAGAGACCGGCCGTCGGATTTCGTTCCAACTGCTTCCCGACACTATACGGCTTCCCGCTTTTGTCGCAGTAAAGCCGTATGTTGGCACTCCTTTTTAAACAGTAACTCATTTTCGCAAGAGCTGCTAGTTAACAAGTTTGTTTCCATTTTAACGGTTGGCTATAGCTCTTGTTGGATGTTGAAACGTTCTTGAAAGACACCGAGAGGTTTTATTTGTCTGCATATTCTTCACCACTACGCCTCTTCTGATAGTAACAAAGCGTTAACGTGGTCCACATAGAGTCGATGACGACAGTAATGGAAACACCTAAGAAGCGAAAGTTACATCGTTATGACTCTTCCAGCTCATCTTGATAATATGATTCGAACTGGAATTGTTGCATATTTATGTTTTTGGCAAAATCTGTGCTAATTATTATACAGAGCAGCTCTTGATTCTATCAACTATGACAGACGGAGAATCACCACTGGAGTCTCTGATCTTGAACAGACCACATCTGGCCAATAATGTTCTAGAGTAGCTTTCTTACAGAACCAACAATTTGTCGATTTTATACCACATGCCATAATCGGCTATCTAAAATGTCTACATGAAATTGTAATTCATTTTTGGAGAGTAGCAATAAGACTGAAGCAACGAGATCAACGAAATACTTGCGTTACTCTATGTAGATAAGAAAGCTGAGCAGGCCAGGTCACTCTCACTCAACTGTCGTAGGCCGTGTTTTGCAGTCTTGACCCCGTCTGACATCCCTTTATTGCTGACGATAAAAGTTTATAAGCTTACTGTAGTGGACTGTTAAGGCAGCCAGTCCACAGTGAAGTAGCCGAAAGGGCACGCGTCAACTCACGCCGTCTGGCGTTAAGTCTGGAACAGGATTCGTAATGAATGTGATAAAGAAAAGAACGTAGCTACTAGAACACTTAACTTTTATATTGTCCTTTGGTATACAGCATTCTGGATGATATAAGTGAGACTCTATCTTGAAGTACATGCAACGTTACAAATGGTTAATGGCGCCTTGCTAGGTCGTAGCCATTAACTTAGCTGAAGGCTATTCTAACTGTCTCTCGGCAAATGAGAGAAAGGCTTCGTCAGTGTAGTCGCTAGCAAAGTCGTCGTACAACTGGGGCGAGTGCTAGTACGTCTCTCGAGACCTGCCTTGTGGTGGCGCTCGGTCTGCGATCCTGACAGTGGCGACACGCGGGTCCGACATGTACTAATGGACCGCGGCCGATTTAAGCTACCACCTAGCAAGTGTGGTGTCCGGCGGTGACACCACACTTACCACCCAGCAGCAGAAGTTTCCTTTGTTCAATTAGCATCAATTTGTGATTGCAGGAACTGCCCGTTTGATATGCTGATTTTGTCCTGTCGTCATAGTGACCTATGAAATCACAAGTGGATCTGTTTACTAGATTTGGCTAAGGAATTTGTGGTTTTCGTTCCTAGTTTCTGCGTAATGTGGCGGTGGGGCATGGAGTTCAGTGGTAGAATTTAGTCACCCGTAGGAAATTTTTGCAACTGGATGACAATAATAATAATGATAATAATAATAATAAAAACAAATGTTAACATCCATAAGGCGTTGGACATTAGGTCTGTTGTACTGGCCGAGTGTTGCCTACGAGCTACTATGAGGAGCGATCTATGATCGTTGGGCACCTAATCAACATATGGCGAATGCCTTTAGCCGTTATTGCCATTGGACGAATCCTGCAGATGACGCAGTTTCTTTACTTAAACTACTCCTCATTCGGGCTCACGAGGCTGACTGGAATCTGTTCCGGATTTCCTTACCTCAGAAAAACTTTGTGCAAACATCAGGAATCGAACCCGGTTCCTTCTGCGTTGATGACTGCGACGCTAACCATTCTCTTACGCAGACGGTCACAATAATAATAATAATAATAATAATAATAATAATGTGATTCTTGAAGTTTTCCCGGAGTACTGAATATTCTTCGAGGTTTCGGGATTGCAGTCGGTTCTTGTTGACTTCTTCCCACAATATTGTGGCTGGCAACCGTTCAGCTATCTTTAGATGTCCGCCACTGGAGACTCCTAGTTCAGGGTGCCTGCTTTATAGCAAAAATTAGCCTCTATCGAATTCCGCGCCCTCTGCAAATCCTATCCCATCTTTGGCGCGCAGGCGCATGCGTAACTACATGTCCGCCCTGTGCCGAAACGCGCTCTCCCTGTGCTAAAACCAAACGTCAGATGTCGCCAGATTTGTCATTATGAATAAAATGTTTTCTCTCAGAAGGAATTAAAGAGATCACTGGGTTCAAAGCCTTGTCCACCTGAAAGCCTCCTTCACTATTTATAAGATTTTGTGCCAGACGTATTTCCACAGATTCTTTAATTACAGAATCCCGAAAGGATCTCGCCAGGGCCAAGAATTTTGTGACAGAATAATACATAGAGTGTCTTGTGTTAATGCAGTACTCGGCTACGGCCGAGTTACTGGGCTGTGAAAGATGTGTGGCACTCATGTTCAACGCACCTTTCATGTACTGTGTGTATCGTCTGACCTATGCAAGCTTTGTCAAATTGACAAGGAATTTTGTAAGTTCCGACCTTCCGCAATCCCAGATCGTCCTTTATGGAATCGAGAACAGCACTGATCTTCACCGGTGGCCGGAAGATCACCTCAGTTTGCATATCATATCGGTGGCACTCTCTCTCGTATTTCGCTATGATACAAAACGGGCTGCGTAGAGCCTTAAACGGTTTTGCAACGAGTTCTATGCTACAGTTGCTTTTAGTGGACAGTTCCACCGGTTGCACTTGGGCACATGTATCCTCGTAAACCGCTACACTTCATATGCCAATCAGAATGAAAGTATTGCATGCACTTTCTCCGGATGACAATGCTCCGTAATGATCCTCATCAAACTCGCATGATTTTCACAACGTACCGGTACTGGCACAGTGATACAACATTGCACTTGAAGGTAGTGCAAACAGCGCATGTCTGTTTATGTTATATTTTCGCAAAAAAATGTCTTAACTTTTCACTTATTCGGAGTGCTATGTATCCCTCTACCTCCCTTCCTCCTTCCCCGAGTGGTTTTCCAATGGTTTTCAGGAAACAGAGGTTCTGAAACCAGAGAGTAATATTATGGTATCAATAGTATTTTTACAACTATTAAACGACCACGTACTTTAACACGTTCTAAACTAAACTAAATTGTTACCTTTGCTATAGCATTGCTATGTCTACCCTGAATATGTAGTCTTGTTCGTTTTCCATTTACCATATGTACCCCTTGCGCTAAAGGTTGTATTCTCCACTGGTCTGCAGCTGGAGAGTATCAGAATATCTGCCGTCTTGTAACGTTACGAGCGGTATGTTCACTGTATAAAGTATTGAAAAAACAGTGGGTAAATTTAAGCATCATGTAGCTGTCAAGTTGTCGTGTAACGGCTAAGTCAGGCAGGTAAAGGTAAGCTGGGGAAGGGGGGTGGGGGGGGGGGCGCAATTCGGAAGTCCCGTGACTTGTATAAATTGTACCGCTGCATAGCTGTGAACGCCGACTGATACGGTCAGTGTCCGACTGTGCTTGAACTAGAAGTTAATGGCAGCGTTGAAATCATAATAAAGAGACGAATTCATTAAAGTTGTTACCATATTTAGACAGCAAATATTAAGAGTTATTAACATTCATGAAGAAAACTCTACATAACAACAGTAACAAACGCTAAGGATGCGTTACATATGCGTACCAAACAGTCGGATAGGTTTTGACGTCAGCTTAAGATGACCATATTTATCATGTTACTGGACGGACATACCAATTATTATAAATAATTTATCTAATATTTATTAAAATAGTGAAGAAATGCGACAGATTGGCTTCCGAATGAATGTTTTTCCTGTCATTCCAACATTTTTATTTTTGTTTAGTAAGAATTCTAACAAGTTAATTTTATGAAATGAATACCGCAAACAGTCTTCACTTGGAACCACAACTGGTTTCGCAGCTTAAAGCCACATGTTTGGTGGGTATCTGAATACAGAAGGGAAATATCTATTAAAAAACCAAATGTACCCCCAATCACTAACAAACGCAATAGCAAATATTCACATAAATTACGTCATATGAGACTCAAATGTGAGAACGGATAGAAGATCCAACATTTACTGTCCAAATTATTTTAATCCGTGAAACGAGCGTACTGTCAAACTGTAAGAAGTCTGAATGGTGCCGTCAATATCCCCCAGGGTTCCTGCTGCATAATCAGACAAATGTACACCGTAGGTTCACTTTAATGTCAAGCACCTGTCTGAAGCCTGAATTACCCCCTTCAGCAGCGCTGATCGCTGTGAGACGTGCAGGAAGAGAGACAGTCAGTGATTCAGAGCTGTACCAACAGGTGTGTGGGGCATAACGACACCAGTTGCAATATTTCTGGCTTAGTCAGCCGTCATATTAGCTGTTCCCAGAGCAGTGGAGAAGCACGAAGTATATAGATGACGAAATGTGGTGTGCGATACCTGTGACAGATGTTGGATTCGGTACCATTCCCGTGAGAAAGACCGCCTGCAGAATGCTACTGTTCTGTGATTGGCTGCTGTGTTCGGAGCAAGGGCGCCAAAACAAAGTATAGTTATTATTATTAGTTAAACTACTCATTGGAATGACTTCACTTTTTAATATAAATATTTATCACCAGCTGACTATCAATCAGTCATTTTAGAGTTATTAAAAACAATTTAAATCAAAAACAAAAGACTGACGAAATTGCAGACGATGCACTTCGGAAGCGTTCTTGTCGCACCTTTCCTGGTATGGCGCGCTAAGTGTTTCGGGCTGTTCGTCACTCTGGATTAGGCAGTCGAGAAGAACAGACATATTGTCTGTCGTAGGATTTGTTTCCAATTTTTATTTAAGTTCCTGTTCGTCACCCTGGATTAGGCAGTCGAGATGTAAAGCCATATTGTCTGTGGCAGGATGTGTTTGCCAGTATTCAGTATTAAAAGATTCACTCCGGTAGTGATGAGGCACAGACACGTGCCACAAATAGTGCAAAGATACATTTTAGTAAACATTGTGTTTGATCATGTACTTTGCTGTATCAGAAGGTGTTGTATTAAGATCATGTAGTCTACTCGTGTGGCTATATTAAAATACGCGAGTGGCATCCCAAAGAAGTGATACATTATTTCAGAACAGAACCTCGCTAAAAGTCAGTTTCAGCCCCAAGATACAGAACCTACGACCTGCGTGCTGTTCCCTGCGTTGGGGACATCAACTTGAAGACAGCTGGTTAGTAAAGTATAACAGAACCTTCGTATTACACACAGTGACAGTGCAGTGGAAACAACTAGGCGCCTCATGTGTACTGCATGCACAGAACAAATGTGCTCATTGACACGTCATCTGCAGTAATGCAGAGGAGGTAAAGGAGGAGGATCGTTATTAACACCAACAATAAATTCATTCTTCCTTTCTTGCCGCACAGTACCGCGGCAAGTTGCCCATGGCGCAAACGGCCCGATAACTGTGGTCCCAAACATCCTCGACTGGGTTTAAATCCGGGGAGTTTGGTGGCCTTGAGAGTACCATAAACTCATCTTGGTGCTATTCGAACCACGCACGTACACAGCGCTGTTGTGTGACTTGTAGCATTGTCCTGCTGGTTGATGTCGTTGTGCCGAGGAAAACCATTGCATGTAGGGCTGGACATGGTCCCCAGGAATAGATACATACACTGACCCACTGTGCCTTCCAGAATCACGAAATAACTCAGGGAATACCAAGGACACATTCCTCAGACCATAACGTTCCCTCCTCCGGCCTGGACCCTTCCGATGATTATTGCAGGGAGTTTGCTTTCAGACGGTTCACACCGTACACGACAAAGAGCCGATAGAGCACAAAGCGTGAACCATCTGAAAAGACCGGCTTTCGCCACTCAGTGGACGCCCAGTAGCGAAATTTGCGTGCAAATTCCAGCCTCCATTGCAGATGAACAGCAGTCATCATGGCTGCATCAACCAGGCGTCTGCTGTGGAGGCCCATAGGCAGCAAGTTTCGCTGAACGGTCGTCGAGGAGACGCTGTTGGTAGTCCCTTGGTTCATTTGGGATGTCAGTCGCCCAACTGTTGCATATACATTTACGCGTACACTTGTCCACAGCCGTCGTTCCGATCTGTCATCTGCGGCCCATGGTGCACCACAGTTGCATCGGTGTCGGTATTCGGTATACTTTAACCACGGCGACACCCGAACTCTTTACACACTTACCCGTTTCGGAAACGGTTCCACACTTCGCCTGGAAGCTGATGATATGCCCTTATAGACGTCAGATAAATCCCTTTGTTTCCACATTAGGACAATGACTGCCCTGTCTTCTGCGTCTTCCCGACACGCTTTTATAACCTCTACTGTTAGTGCTGGCACCTGTCGTCCGTGAGAGTTTATTGCACAATGATGTCCAACATAGGCGGTGGTCGCATTAATATGGACCGTGTAAAAACCATGGAATATAACCTCAAGAATTGCATCCTCCATGCCGGCCGCAATGGCCGGGTGGTTTTTGGCGCTTCATTCTGGAACTGCGCGACCTCTACGGTCGCAGGTTCGAATCCTGCCTCGGGCATGGATGTGTGTGATGTCCTTAGGTTAGTCAGGTTTAAGAAGTTCTAACTCTAGAGGACTGATGACATCAGATGTTAAGTCCCATAGTCCTTAGAGCCATTTCAACCATTTTTATTCTGTAAATCAGCCTTAAGTGCGTGGCACAGGCTTAATCGAACCACCTTCACACTAATTTTCAGTTATTCCACTCTCGAATAACGAGCAGAAAAAAACGAGGTGTATATCCTTGCTGCGAGCTCAGGTTTTCAGTATTTTATTATGATGATTTTTCTCCCTGGGAGACCGGCGTCAAAAAAAAAAAAAAAAAAAAAATTCGCATTCGCAGGAGAAAGTTGGTAATTGAAATTTCATGAGAAGATCCCTCCGTAATATTTTAATGACTTCCACCCCAAATCTTGTATCATGTCCCTGACACTTTCTCTCCTATTTCTTGATAACACAAAACGTGCTGCCCTTTCTTTAACTTCGTCGATGTACATCATTAATTCTTATCTCGTCAGGATTGCACACCGCACGGCAGTGCCCCAAAGGAGGGCGGACAAGGCAGTCTCTTTAGATCTGTTGCATCTTCTAAGTTTGAATTTCACAACGGCTTGCAAAGTATGAATGTAAATGTAGATGACAATGCTTCAGCATCCTTCCTTGCAAATGCTAGTTACTCAAATGTTTTCACACGTTAGTAACAGGTGCTACTAACAGTACATTTTAGCCGAAGTCAATGATACCCTCGAAGCTCGTGTCTAGACGGGTAAGGATGGGTAACTTCTGTACAAAACAAAATTTTGTATTAAAATAAACGACTATAATCCAAAGTTACATAGTAATGGACACAGCCCCATGCAGTACTGACTTCAACAAGGCATAACTACATAATCGTCTGAACCAATATAGCATGTTCAAGATCATGTTAATAAGACAAAATAATTTACTGGTATCTATCTAAAACACGCATACGCACACCCATCCCGCCCTGGGAAAAGCCACTCAAACTTAAAGCCAACAAGTTAAAAGACTAATTTGCAGTGGATTCAAGTCAGTACATGGGAAACGCGAAATAAATTACTTTGGTGGTTAAATAAGTCCATCCAGTAAAAACAATCTGTGTCAAGGTACATGGACCCGAAGGAACTACTGTTAACGAATTTTGTGAAAATATGGAAACTGTAATAGGGACAGAAAAAAAGGATAATAGCACAATTAAAAGGTAAAGGTCAAAGACCAATATTCAGAAACCACGCCTAGAAAATAAACTGGTGTTAACATATATACAATTGCTCAATCGAACACTGAAAAGCCAGTTAAAAATAGTTTTCACAGGCCTATAGGGCCTTGTTGGCTACAAGTGTGAGTGGCGTTCCCTAGGGCGAGGGAAGGTGTGTGCTTTTTTAGATCGATACCGGTAGATGATTTTGTCTTCGGTCTGATTACGTTATAGATTCCTGCTTGATTTTCGGGCAATTCTGATGACACCATTCGACCTGTTTACAATTTGTCACTACAATCATCTGGAAGATTACTATTATTTGGACAGTGAATGTTGGGTCTTCTATGCATCCTCACGTTTGGGTCTCATACGACATATTTATTTGTTATTTCCGTTATTATTGACTGGGATTCATTTGGTTTTTAACAGATATTTCCCTTTTGTATTCAGATAACCACCTTAAGATGTGGCTCTAAGCTACGAAACCGTTTGGGTTCCAAATAAAAGATCTTACACACAGCTGTTTGTTGTTTCCAATGCACAAGGTGTGTATTCACACCTATAGTTACCCTGAACACTAAGTTGTTTATACCAAGTTAATGTCTGTAAGATGGCTGTTTGAGTAGTGTGGTATGGCAACGGCAAGCTGAATAATGATATGGTGTAGAATAGCTTTTGCCACTCCATTTTAAGACGTGTAAAATGTAAAACAAAGTTGATTATTCTCCAATGTTTAAAATGTAACAATGAAACATGTTCAAATGGCTCTAAGCATTATCGGACTTACTATCTGAGGTCATCAGTCCCCTGGACTTAGAACTACTTAAACCTAACTAAACTAAGGACATAACACACATCCATGCCCGAGGCAGGATTCGAACCTGCGACCGTAGCAGCTGCGCAGTTTCGGACTGTAGCGCCTAGAACAGCTCGGTCACAGCGGCCTGCTAATGAAACATGTGAAAATTGGATATTGCATATGTTTCAAATATGTAAAGATTGTGTAATACGTACTCATACAACGCAGGCCTAGTTTCAAGATGCGCACTTGACTGTAGTAGTTTTTCACGTGAAGTAAGTTTTAAATAGGCGAGCAGAGCATGATTCATGGTCTTCTGATGTTCGTGTCTAGTTAGCTAAGGTCGCTGGTGAGGTCTGCAGGCCAATGAGCCGCGTGGGTTTAAGTGATAGTTCGGAAATGTCGTCCTATTTGGGATTTAGGAATTTTTGACTGTAAATGCCAGTGTAGCTAAAAGTGACAACTTTCGCCTTGGTGGATTGGTTTTTGGTATAGTTCTGAATGGTTTGGAATATTATTCAGTTTGGGTGATTTGTGTGCACTGCACATGGTCTTTGGATTATATTCGTTATTTCCTGCCAAAACTTTGCTTGCTATACTTAGCCAGTTGACTGTTTGCTAGGCATGCGTTATGAATAATCGGTACTTGGCTTCGCTAGATTCCAGTTACGAGCACGAGATTCAGTAACAGTATAGCGGATTGTTTTGCCAGTCAGTGAATGGTATCGGAGAAATAATAATAGGAGCGTACATGACTTTAGAGATAAACTTTAAGTCTAAAGGAATCATGGTTAAAATTACGTTGAAGCAAATTATTTAAACTTATGATTCAATCTTATGAGTGAATTTGACAGATTATTTTGGATTCTGTAATCAGACTCTTTATTTTAAGTAAATTACCTATGATTCTTGAAAAATCACCAAATTTTGGAGATGTGAAGATGCATGTTGGTATCAGTGTTTTATAGCTTAAAGCACTGGAAGTATTTTGAATGTCTTATATAAAACTACACTGAGCTTTTCTTCTTTTTCATTTTCGGATGTGAGTATCTTATAAATACTTTTCTTGTGTTGAAACAGATCATGTCAAAATATAAATTTGATTTCGTCTGGAATAAATTTTTGAATGAATGCAGCAATCATGGCGATCACCGTACGCTAATGACTGCGTACTTCATAAGATGATTTGTGTTGCGGACATAAACGTTTGCTGTCACGTGGACATAATACATTCCATTACATACCAAGGAAAAGCTCATCTAGATAAGAAATTAGTTCTAGTTGAAGGAGCCTCTCCAAAATCACCACAAGAGATTTGGAAAAACGACGGAGAACCCACATCAAGCTGGTCGGGCGTGGATCTGAATCTCACTTCTCCCGAATAATGGACTAGTGCCTTAAGCACTGCGCCATTTCATTCGCTCTGAAAGCTATAAAGTAAACGGTTATTGGTGTATAGACCAAGAGTTGTTGATGTGTTTGTTATATTTATGGAACTGAATTACGTAAAGAACAGTATTCATAGGCATGTTAAGCGAATGGAGGAGGATACCTAGGAGGATACACGAGATGAAACTGGAAGGAAAGAGACGAAGAGGAAGACCAAGACACAGATGGCTGAAACGAGTGTAAGAATGCGTCCAGAAGAAAGGAGAAGACTGGACCAAGGTAAAGACGGAGAGATGGTGGCAAGACAGAAGACGATGGAGAGGCTTATGTTCCAAACAGACCCGGCCAGAGGCTGGAAACTGTCTAAGATGATGATTATGTTGAATTACGTAAAGAGCAGCAATTATTACCCGCACACAAAACCATGCATGTTAAAGAGCTGCTTCCGGGGCGGAGAGATGCTCCGGCCCCAGATCGAATCCGCCCGGTAGATTTAGGACGCGGGTCGATGTGCCGGCAAGCCAGGATGTGGTTTCCAGGCGGTGTCCCACAGACTACAAGGTGAATGGCGGGCTGGTTTCACGATTTGCTAAAATTTTGAAACTTTCGCTTACTTTCACATGAATAACATGGCCCGCACAAATTTGGGATGCGAGTTCTCCGTCCCATGGGGTAACGGCGTGGCGACAAAAAGGGATCCGGCCACACCCTAAACGATCCGGGACAAAGGTACAAGAAAAAGAATGAACACTAATTGCTTTTGGTTCCAACCCAAGTTGGATCTACAATATAACAACTAAGAACTGATACGCTGGGTGATTTTTGTAAGTGACCCGGTTCGCTGTCGATGGGTTAAGAGAGACTCAGCAAGGCTCTGCAAGATTAAGACAAGCATCTGAATACATGCAACGTGCTCCATACGAGAGTGCTTATCTGCTTGCTGGTCTTAGTCGAGATCAACCAGTTTCTGTTGGAAATTTCGAGCAATGAAATATGTTGAATGTCACTGGCTGGTGATGTGGAATAAAATGAGTGAGAAAAGATAAAAACCGTGGCAATGGTGGATCCCAGAGCGTTCATAAAGGTTTAAATACAAAACTGTTATCTGAAAGAAAAATTTCACCAGCTATTCTTTCAGCAACAGCCAGGAGGTGTGCTTTGTATGAAATATCCCATGAAACACTGACGATCGTTTGTGCAATGAAACAGAAAACCGGAGATATTCGCAGAAGGTAATCTTTAGTTAACTAGTTATAAAATTACTAATAAATCTTAGCCTTAAGGCAATAAAACTACAGTATCGTAGGTGTTCAATCCCTGCTCAAATACCTACTTGATAGGGCTCCAAATGCTTGAGCAGTATTCTAGATCGTCCATACAGTTTTCTTAACAAAAAAAATGGTTCAAATGGCTCTGAGCACTATGGGACTCAACTGCTGAGGTCATTAGTCCCCTAGAACTTAGAACTAGTTAAACCTAACTAACCTAAGGACATCACAAACATCCATGCCCGAGGCAGGATTCGAACCTGCGACCGTAGCGGTCTTGCGGTTTCAGACTGCAGCGCCTTTAACCGCACGGCCACTTCTGCCGGCGTTTTCTTAACAGATACACTGCACTTTTCAGTATGTGAAACTGACCAAAGTCGTCCATTCAATAACCATAAAACTGATTTAAAGCATTCGTCCCATTTCATACCATGACTGAACGATCTAACACGTTTCACGAGGTTGCCGCTAATCTTACCAGATTCTACTTGGCTCTGTCTTTATAGTGACGATTATGTTGATTTCCGTCACCTAAGGAGAGTAGCAATGCAATACTCCGCCTGGAAATACTGTCTGGATCGTTTAGCATTTCCTAACTTTCGTCAGGAGATAATGTTTTCTTGTAAAGAAAATTATCGTCGTTGAATTATCTAAGAATTACACTGACGCTTCGTGCCAAATGTCTTATGAATTGAGAAAACAGTGGTAGTTGAGTAATGCTTTTCAGTAGCACATCAACTGCCGCTTTATCCGCTTGTGTTCAACATTGTCCGCCCCTGGTAGCTGAGTGGTCAGCGCGACGGAATGCCATACCTAACGGCCTGGATTCCATTCCCGGCTGGGTCGGAGATTTTCTCCGCTGATTGTTCTGTTGTCCTTATAATCGTCATTTCATCCCCATCGACACGCAAGTCGCCGAAGTGGCGTCAACTCGAAAGACTTGCACCAGGCGAACGGCCTACCCGACGACAGGCCCTACCCACGCGACATTTCCATTAGTTGAACATTTGAATAGTGGAAATGGAAAACGTTCTGAGTGCCAAGTCCCACATTTACGAGGAGAATGAAAAAATAATCTCTCATTTTGTACATAACAATTTGTATCCAAAAAACTGAGTACATCTACATGTAGATGTAGATGTATGCGTTCTGATACTAAGAAATTATGTTGCCCACCTCATCACTGAAAAAAAGAGATTAATTGTAAAATAAATAATTTATTCAGAACATTTTATTTACTAGACCAGAAATCTGACTGGTTCTAAGTACCAACAGGAAAGCTTTTGTTCCAAGTGACTTAATGCAGAAGCTCTGCATTTTATTTGTGTTAATACAAGCGCAGAAATAAAGCAATACTATTTTAACTAGTAGAAATGTCTTCAACAAAAATTATTTCATTTCTTTTAATTTCTTACAAGAGAATAACAGAAATAAATCCGTGAAAAAATATCTCTCAGTATTGAGTTCTATATCTTACACAACTCCATTCTTGGTTCAAATGGCTCTGAGCACTATGGGACTTAACATCTGAGGTCATTAGTCCCATAGAACTTAGAACTACTTAAACCTAACTAAGCTAAGGACATCACACACATCCATGCCCGAGGCAGGATTCGCTCCTGCGACCGTAGCAGCAGCGCAGTTCCGGACTGAAGGCCCTAGAACCGCTCGGTTGCAGCGGCCGGCTGCAGAACTTTCTTTAAGATCAAAGATACATGCTGGAAATGCACTTGGAAATCAAGGGGAGCTCTGCTTGGCACGAAGTCCACGCACCCTCTAGTAATGAATGTGTGACATATTTTCACTGTGATTTGACACTTGAAACATGTCTAGGGACATGCGAAAGAGTACCAAGAACACAATAGTATTGGAAACGCGTATTTTGAAAAAATGGCACTTAGAAAGTTTCCATTTCCAGTCTTCATTTGCCGCCCAGTATAAAGTGTGGCGTTTATATATATTAAAAAACAGATATTTGTGAACATATTCCATACACAGCTTGAGGCAGCTAAAGCATGCCACTCAGCATAAATTACAACGAGTAAATACATCGGGATATGGCTTTCGTTAAGCTATAACAAAAAGGGTGGCGACATTTCTGACGTAAGTACGTATTTTTTAACGCTTTTAGCCTTCGAAGTATGATATTGACTTTGTGGCTTAATTTGGACAGAACTGTATACTTTTGCGGTTGCATTGGAAACAGCTTTCGAGGAGGTCTCCAAAGACGCAATATGTATGGGACGTTATCGTAAGAAAATAGCACCGCAGACCAGCGTCCCGCCGTCAGGAGACGGTCCCGCAAATGTTCATCCTGCTCTATAAAATGTAAGAAAACACGTAACTCCGGCATGGTTCGTGTGTTTCTTATTATGACTGTCGTATAAAGCGCTCAAAATGCTGATCTTGACCACTGATACATACAATCGAGTGATTTTGGCCAGTACAACAGCACACGTTAAACTTCATGTGGACTTACCAGCGTACAGCATTTTGATGTCATTGGGAGTCGTCGGTGTTTCCTTGGAGACCTTTTATTTTAGATTTGATCAGAAATAAAAGTCCGGATGTCAGACATATGCTGAACGTGCAGGTTATTTTGTTTCTCAAACGCCCGATCCATCAATGACCAGATTTTCTCTTAAGCTTTGCAATATGCATTCAAAGTGAGGCCGACATCCGTTATGTTGGTACTACATGGATGTCTTACAGTATGTGAGGCCACATGTGTGTCAGCATTACGACAAACACAAAACGAATAATTCGCAAGAACAGAATCACATTGAACGTTATTGTTGGAATCACTTGCAAACAATACCACCTTACACTTCTTTATGGGTATAATGATGTCACTGTGACCGGAATCGCCCGCAGAACCACAAACAATAATCCGTATCTTCATTCACACTAGGAACATGTGAATAATCATCGTCAAAAAACATCCGAAAGATTTAGATTCGTTCATTTCCCTTCGTTTTCTGAATAGGACCAACTCTAAAAGCAGAAGGAAATTAATGACGAAAATAGTAGCTATTGCAAATATCAAAATATTAACAGAATCCTAAATAAGCAAAATGTGCATGAAGACAATCATGTTTGATACTTTGATTACTGGTGGAAGTAACTTAATAGAAGTAGTAATTAAAATATACGATAACGGATGGCATCTGTAGCGAGTATCAAACATCGAATTATCTTGAGATCGAAACTTCCTGGCAGATTAAAACTATGTGCCCGACCGAGACTCGAACTCGGGACCTTTGCCTTTCGCGGGCAAGTGCTCTACCAACTGAGCTACCGAAGCACGACTCACGCCCGGTACTCACAGCTTTACTTCTGCCAGTACCTCGTCTCCTAACTCTCCTCGTCGGGCGTGAGTCGTGCTTCGGTAGCTCAGTTGGTAGAGCACTTGCCCGCGAAAGGCAAAGGTCCCGAGTTCGAGTCTCGGTCGGGCACACAGTTTTAATCTGCCAGGAAGTTTCATATCAGCGCACACTCCGCTGCAGAGTGAAAATCTCATTCTGGATATCTTGAGATCCTTCTGTACCGGATGGCGCGCGGGACGCATAAACTCGGTATCCGTCCGTAGTGTGTTAGGAACCATAAATACTTGTAGTTATTAAGGATTCCACCAATAAAACATGATTAATAATGCGATTCTAGAAAAGTCCGCATGACATGTTGCCATACTAAGTTCGTTGTCTAGCCACTTCTCTCAGCCACCGCCGATTTTCAGCTGACCACTAGTGCATTGTAGTGACATTGGTTTGCCCATGAACAAATGACCCATCATTTTCTACTTTCAGCAAGCGACTTCGAGAGTAAGTGTCATGATGCTGCTGACGGAGTCAGATGTGGAAGACAGAGGTGTGTTGAAGTGCAAACACTTCGTTGACTTATCCCACTAGCACAGCCACGTCGTTTCGTACTATACGTGGATTGGATGGAACCGCTACAAAAATGTTAATAACGTATCTATCATCTGTTGCTGTTCTTTTATATGGCGTATTTTAGTATTCACTCTGCCAGTTTCTTGAAACTTTTTATCGTGTTTGCTAAGTTAGCTGCGGAGGCCGTGACAGTGTCAGGATACTTTTCAGCGCACAGCCACGGCGCTAGTCTGAAAGTTGGCGATATTCGCCATAACAGAAAACCATATCCACTGTTTCCACTGTGATATAAAGTGTCTGACCAGCTTCATGAGGAAGTCGTCCAACCATAACAACACGCTGCGCACAGAGTAATGGGATTCAAGTGCTTATATTTGGTACAGTAGGGCAGACGTTTAAAATACCATCTCTTCTGACGGTGGGACAGTCCTGTATCGATGCTTTTAGATTCATAGTATTTTATAAAGTTCTACTGAAGTTACGCAGCTGAAGTTCGCCAGGATGACCTTTTACTTGTTCAGGAAAAAGAAGTCAGAAAAGTGTAATAATTTGGCAGATATAAACGTTAAAAATTACTTTCGTAGACTAAAATATTCACCATTCTCTCCACAAAACCACATCTCAGTGTGTCTGCATGTATTTGGAGTAGAGATTTATACCTGCCTCATCCTTTGTGATCATCTTGGTTGTCAATAATGTAATATAGAGACGAAATCTACCACGGTAAAGATCTCTTGTGTGCAAAATATAAACCGCATTTCACAAGAGTGGTGGATCCTGGATACTAGGATGGCGCCCGTGTTGGTCCCACACATATTCTATGGGTAAGAAACCAGGGGACTTGCTGCTCACCGCAATACCTCACTAACACACACACACACTATTCATATTTTTGTCATAGATACAAACTAAAAATAATGCCAGACCTCCTGTTCCGCCCTAGTCTAGTAAGAAACTGGTTACCCGGTTCGAAATATTTCCAATTGGGACCGCTTTACGCCACTACCCGCTCGCCGGGTATTTGGCAGAACCAAAACCGAAAAAGAACTACAGTAATCCTGATCTCAAACAGACTGCCTCGGCCACATGGCCGGGGAAATCTTCGAGCGTCTTCGATATGTTCTTCCTGTAGGCATCAACAGTATCTTGTTACAACCTGACAAATGAGACTGGGCACTTACTTTGCGTAAGCCGTCGTTTCCTTACACTATGGTTGTTATCGAAAGTCTCTGGTATGATCGTCTATTGCACACAAAATTCCTCAGTAGAATTCGACAGGTTCTGAAATACTTCTGTTCAAATGGTTCAAATGGCTCTGAGCACTATGGGACTCAACTGCTGAGGTCATTAGTCCCCTAGAACTTAGAACTAGTTAAACCTACCTAACCTAAGGACATCACAAACATCCATGCCCGAGGCAGGATTCGAACCTGCGACCGTAGCGGTCTTGCGGTTCCAGACTGCAGCGCCTTTAACCGCGCGGCCACTTCGGCCGGCTACTTCTGTTATTACATTAATTCTCGTCTTCTATGAACAATCTGAAATTTCTTTCATTTGGTATTCTTGAGACTTACGACCTCCATAGACGTTACTTCTCATTTTGGAGACAATCGAGTTTTGATTCATTTGTGTCCTGGCCCGCCAGCGATTTGAAATCAGACAATTACGACTGGAATGTGTGTGCGAGTGCTCCGCCTTAGACGAGCTGCCATCAGATACAGCGGTTTAAATGATCCGATCTTATTATATATGCAAAGTTAGTGTCTGAAGCCACTAAATGTTCGAAACAACACTGCATGACAAAGATGTAAAGCACCTGTAAAGGGAGGAGGAAACGAAATGAAGTGGGAGAGTATGTCATTTTATTTCAGCGATCACAAATTAGAGTCAGATTTACGAACACTTTGGCAGTATGAGCCCACTTATCAGTATGACATTTCACCTACTCTGCACTGGATGTGTGCACTGATTCAGTTCGAAATGATGTGATGCTTCTCTTGAGGCAAGCAGGACCATAAATCTTTTAACTGGTCCATGATATCCTGGATTCTGGTATTGGCACAGAGATGCTGTTCAAGTTGGTCCCACACTTGTACCATCGGTGTGAATCTGGGGGACTTCCTAGTCACGGAAGTACCTGTCCCATGAGAGGTAAAACATGAGGACACAGGATGTCTATAAAGTACTATTGTGACGTCAGAATTCCCTCGATCGCCACCAGCTGTGACCAAGTGATACCCAATGGCTCCCCATACTACGACACCAGGAGTAATACCGATGTGCCTCGTCCCACGTCGCCGCCACACTCATCGATGACGATCATTCAGGCTAGTGCAGAACCGCGGTTTATCGCTAAAAACAATGCGAGGTCATTCATCAACAGTCCATGCATCACAGTCGCGGCACCAGTACCAACGCAGCTGCATGTGTTGCGGTGATAACGGTTACACATGGGAGGACAATTCCCTAGCCCGCCTAATGCTAGTTCTCTGAGCAATGGTTAGAGATGACACAGAATGTTGCACGGTTCCACTACTTTTTTCCGGAATGCAGGCGAATGTGTGTTTCAAGCACAATATGTCGATCCCACTTTTGCTGATCAGACGGGGTCGTCGGAACCCATGCTGTCCAACATCGAGCCAATGCCACATCTGAATGCCCCAGTATTCTGGATATTGCACGATTCGACTGCCTAGCCAAATGAACACCCACGAGCAACCCTAATGCATTCTTGCAAGAAAACGAAACGCCTACAGCCGTCCTTAAAATCTTATTTACTGTGTAGCTACCAGTTTCGGTGCATCAACAGTAGGTACACAATAAATAAGATCATAAGGACGGCTGTAGGCGTTTCGTTTTCTTACAATAGCGAATGGCCGTGGTCCCTCAAATCTCCAGTCAAAAGGATGGACATACAAAAACCTAAAGCATTCTGGTGGCTATTCTATCCGTCACAGAGTATTGCAACTCTAATAATTTACATACCTGCCGATGGTGCGTATGTGTACATAGCTACATTGACATCGGACCACGTCTTCTGGGGGCTTGACGTTTCTGTCAGCCAGTGTGTACAGGGCGATTCAGATGGCCTTACCTATGGGTTTTATGCATACTGCAGCGTCTTCAAAGACCATGTGTAAAATTTTCACATTAACTCGCTCGCTACAAGCAAATTGTTAGTCCTACAGAAATGCTGAACAGGACCTTTTAGTAGGAAATGTAAAGTAGTTAAATTTGGTAACGGGATACGTTTTCTGTGGAGGCCATAGTTTTCGAACTGTCCAAAAAAACATACGAAAGTGACCTTCCAACCCATTTTTTCTTGAATAACTCGAAATCCATGTCCTTCAGCGAAAACGTAACCCACTCCAAAATTTAACTCGTACATTACATTTCCTGCAAAATGGTCCTGTTCATTTTTTCTGTGGGACTAATAGCTCCCATATAGCGACAGAATATGAAAATCTTGCTTGTGGTTTTCGAAGGCGTGACGGGTTGCTATTGGTAGGAGCAGCTGGACCACTATGCGTAAAAGGCATGATTATAATTTTTTCACGAAACCGGTATCGGCCACAGTCCATTTTCAATGGCATATAAGAACGAACGTCTACGTAACTGAGACGTATTATCAGAATTTTAACTCCAGAAGAGTTTTCACTATCAATTTACGTGACGTATGACGCAAACCGTGCATTCGTCGTTGCTCGGGACCACGTGGCCTCGCTGAGTTAACAGCATTACGCTACGGTCCATTGCTAGGACTGCGTGGCAAGTGCCGTTTGCGTTTGCGGCATGTTATGACTCACCTGCTGTGCTACATAGTATACGGTTCTTTCCATTGTTTTTGTCAGTAGGTTCCGCTCACAGTAGGATATACGGAGGACGAAAGAATGTTACTTGTTGAACTCTGCTTGAACAGAGTTGTATGGAGAATATGGAGGAGGCCGGCTTTCTTTCATATGAAACGTTTTCGATATACAAATTCCCAGTTCCAGGAGGCTGCATCTGTGTTCGGCAGAAATAAGGTCTACAAAAACTAAGTGTTTGAAACGAAAATAAGCTGGACGAGTTATTAGCCCCCTTTGAAATAAGTCCAAGAAATCTGTTGCTCCATTTAGCGCTTCAGACGTTTGTCAGTAGTAACTGTTCACAGAATTGTTTACAAACTCAGAACTTAAACCGTACATTGTGATGATGGTAGTGCATCGACAGAGCAGCTCAGATATTTTTACATACATACATTACATACATACATACATTAATCCTTGTTCCATAGATCATGAATACGACATTTCGTAATGATGTGGAACGTGTCACTTTAACATAAGTTTTCTTTACACAAAATAATTAATTAATTAAATATTTTTTGTACAGTTACTACTCCGTATCTAAGAATTCATCTATTGAGTAGAAGGAGTTGTCATTCAGAAATTCTTTTAATTTGCTTTTAGATATTGATTGGCTATCTGTCAGACTTTTAATACTATTTGGCAAATGACCAAAGATTTTTGTGGCAGCATAATTCACCCCTTTCTGTGCCAAAGTGAGATTTATTCCAGAATAGTGAATATCATTCTTTCTTCTAATGTAGTAGCTATGCATTTGGCCGTTATTTTTGAATTGGGATGGGTTATGACAAATTTCACAAGTGAATATGTGTATTGCGAAGGTACTGTGAATACCCCGAGTTCCAAAATAAATGTCTGCAAGGTGATCTTGGGTGGGCACCAGTTATTATTCTGATTACACGCTTTTGTGAAATGGATACTTTCTCTCTTAATGACGAATTGCCCCAAAATATGATGCTATATGAAAGCAGTGAATGAAAATAGGCATAGTAGGCTAATTTACTGATACGATTATCACCAAAATTTGCAATAAGCGTAATAGCATAAGTAGCTGAACATAACCGTTTCAGCAGATCATCGATGTGTTTCTTCCAATTCAATCTCATCAATGCACACACCCAGATATTTTGAGTATTCTGCCTTAGCAATGGACTTTCGTTCATACTCTGTATTTGTCAGTGGTGTTATGCCATTTACTGTGCAGAATTGTATAAACTGTGTTTTCTCAAAATTTAGTGAGTCCATTTGTAGATAACTACTTTAATTTTCTGAAAGACATTATTTGCAATTTCATCAGCTGATTCTAGCTTCTTGGGTGTGATTACTATACTTGTATCATCAGCAAAAAGAACTAGCTTTGCATCTTCATGAATATAGAGTGGCAAGTCGTTAGTAAACATTAAGAACAATAACAGACCCAAGACTGAACCCTGTGGGACACCATTCTTGATACCTCCCCAGTTAGAGGACTCTGCTGGTTTTTGCAGACTATCTGTACTGTTAATTTCAACCTGTTGCATTCTTCCAGTTAAGTATGAATTAAACCATTTGTGCACTGCCCCATTCATACCTCAATACTTGAGCTTATCTAGAATAATTTCATGATTCACACAATCAAAAGCCTTTGAGAGATCACAAAATATCCCAATGGATGATGTTACTTTTTCAAGAATTTTGGATAAGGCTGTCAGAAGTGAGATTGGGCAGCAGTTGGTAGCATCAGATCTATTCACTTTTTATGCAATTGATTAACAATAGTGTATTTCATTCTATCTGGAAAAATGTCCTATTTCAGTGATCTACTACATATTTGGCTGAGAATTCCACTTATTTGTTGGAACAAGCTTTCAGTACTCTGTTGGAAATGCCATCAATTCCATGTGAGCTTTTATTTTTGAGTGAATTTATTATTTTTCTAATTTCAGTAGGAGAGGTGAGATGAATTTCACTTTTATCAAATTGCATAGGTACTGCCTCTTCTATATACTGCGTTGCATTTTCTAATGAACAGCTGGATTCCATTTTCTTTACAACACTTAAAATTATTTTTAAAATTGTTTTCTACTTCTGACTTCTTGTTAACAAACTGTTCATTGTGGTTGATAGAAATACAGTCTTACTGTGTTCTCAGTTGCCCTGTTTCCCTTTCACAATATTCCAAATTGTTTTAATTTTATTATAAGATTTGCTAATCTCAGAGATAGTGCACATACTTCTGGACGTTTTGATAACTTTTCTTAATACAATGCAGTAGTTCTTACAATGTTTGACTCTTTCAGGATCATTACTTCTCCTAGCTATAAGATACATTTCCCTTTTCTGTTTACAAGATATTTTTATCCCATTAATAAGCCATGGCTTTTTACATGTTTTACTTACAATTGTATTTCACTGTTTCCTTAAAGGAAACAGTTTTCAAATATACTCGCTAAGGTATCATGAAATAGGTTAAATTTTAAATTAGCGTCATGTTCCCTGTACACCTCATCCCTGTCTAACTGTTGCAAGCTTCCCCTAAAATTTTGATTTGTTAAATCGTTAATGCAATGCACTATTTTGGAGGACTTTTTTGCATTAATGCATGGAGCTATATCATATACTGTAACTAGCTGTGCATCATGATCAGACAGACCATTCTTAATAGGAAAAGTTTTTATTAGATTAAATTTATTGTCGTCTATCAAAATGTTATCTATCGGTGTGTTACTTTCCTGTCCCACCCAAGTAGGAAAATCAATAACTGAATTCAAATTGAAGGAACCAAGTAATACTTCAAGGTCAAGCTTTGTATTGGACTCTTTCAGAAAATCTACATTGAAATCCCCACAAACAATAATTTGCTTTCCCTTGTCTGATAGGTAGCACAACAAAGAATCCAAGTTTTTCCAAAATAGTTAAAAATTTCCTAATGGGGACCTATACATGGCTACAATTATAAAAGTGCGATTATTTAGTTTAAGCTCACATACACATGCTTCTGTGTGTTACTCTATGGAAAAATTTTTAGTTTACAAGTTTTTCAGACTATGGCTGATTTTAACATATATGGCAACTCCTCCTCTCTCCATAGTGTCTCTACTTACATGTGCCGAAAGCTTATATCCACCTACATTTACCATTTCCATACCCATGACTATATGATGTTCAGACAGGCATAGTATATCTATTCCACCCTCAGTTTCTAAATCTTCTCAACAAACAAGAAGCTCATCTACTTTGTTTTTTAATCCCCTGATATTCTGATGCAATATATTAGCGTTATTTTTCACTGTGCTTTTATGTGAATCTTGTGACATACTAACATTATTTTTCACTGTAATGGTATGAAAATCTTGTGATATTTTCATATCTCCATTACCTGCCATTCTGAACATCTCATTAAGTTTTATTTCAATCAATGCAGGATGATTGGACACTGACCTTAGCCTAAAAAAGTACTGCCATGAGTTTCAGTGCCCCGACCCCTTAAAGATTTTGCTATCATCCCAGCCAGTTTACACTTCCCTTTCCTACTGAGATGCAGGCCATGTCTTGTGAATTCCCACCTACCAATACCATCAACAGCAACCAAACCTATGCATGAAAAAGTAGCCACCCGAAGCAGCTGATCTAGCTCCATATTGACCCTTCTGACAGACCTGTTCAATTGGGCCAGTCATACTGCATGTAAGCAGGAACCAAGCTAACATTTGTATGGCTCGTCGCAGATGCTATTTGTACCAGGCCAAATTCAATATTATAGCCTGATCCCTATCAATACTGCTTCCCCACTCCACCCACTACCACAACATGATCCTACTTTGTAAAACCCTTGCACAGTGATCCTACATCCTCCATCACTTGGCTAAGACATGCACTGGGCTTGAAAATACTTGTGACCTGGTACCTGTCACCTAATTTTTCCTGCAAGATCTGGCCCACGCCTCTTCCATGGCTACTACCTAACAAAAGAACTTTCCTCCTACTTTATACTTTTTTTGTAACAGTTGGTTTCCTAGCGAATGTCTGTTGAGTGCTGACTACATTTACGAGCCTCTTCCTTAGCTGACTGAGGTAGCAAGGAAAATCTATTGCTTGTGGCACTGATGAAACTGTCTGATACTGTTCTCTTTCTGTGGCCCCTGTTCCTTGCTACCACTTCCCATCTGTCTTCACCCTCCTCCCCCCTTAATCTCATCAGTTCCTCCATAGCACTATCCAGGTCACCCTGAACGGCTCTAATCTTCCCTGCCTGTTCCGCTATTTTCCTATCCCTTGAACATAATCTGCAATACCATGGAAGAGACCCATTTACTTGCCCAATTCCCTTGCCACTACATTCACCCCAAAGTAACCATCTGTCACAACACCTGCACAGAACCCTAGAACTGACTTTCCTACGGAAGCTCAAACACTTCTCGCTCATGGTTGTTTACAGTACTTTTTACTAAATTTATCTAGGCAATAACAGTAATAGTCTATTAATTACATATCACAAAAGCCACTAAAGTTATGTGGAACACTAAAATACCTGTATACTATTAATATAGTAACGTAATGCAATTAAACTAACGTTAAAAATCAAAACTTGTATACCGGTACCCGAAACATTAGGCCTAAGATAGTGTATGCGCGATACGTACTTTACGCGTTTTGAAAGGAAATAAAAGATAGAACTTAAAACCTTTAATTCCTCGAGTAGGTACGGCACTAGTAAATGTATGTGTGATGAAAACAACCTAAATTCTTCACTTAATACTTAAAGAAATGTCTTAAATTTGTTTGTAAACCTACGTCTAAAGTACACGGAAACCGGCCCTTATTTATGTTTTTGTTTTTATCGAGAAATGAGCGTTTTGTAACTGATGCTCTAATATTTCGATGCCTGCGTGATGTGTGTTCATTAAAATTTCGTCGTTATGTGAGCTTATTTTCAGCACAGAAAAAGTAATTACTACAGATGAAGGATAAAGTGATTACATGACATTATGCTTGTGTCTAGCATTATTCAGATGGAGATCGCAACACAGGGACGCGTACTTGCAGCTTATCGCCATGTTTCGTCCTTTCTATATGGTCGATTCATTGGGACGAGGGACATGGGAACGTCATGCCGACGGATCACACAGATACTGGCTTCAGTGCAGTTACTGGAGAACTAATGCTGACGAGATCGACTCAGGGCAATAATTACGCAAGAAGAGTAGGCGCAGGTTGGTGCCTGGGGTTTATGGGGAGTGAGGCTCGGACTGGAGGTTATGCTGATGTAGGCTCAATTTTAATAACAATTTCTTAAACATGCAAGGTATCGATACGCAAAATAGAAATTACTCTGTCAAAATAATGAAATAGTTTGTACTTCGTATCAAGCTTAGTAGAGCTAGAATATTGTTGTTTTTGGTCCAAAGACTGGTTTGGTGCAGCTCTCCATGCAGCTCTATCCTGTGCAATGCTCTTCAGCTCCGAGTAACAGCAGCAGCCTACAATCTCCTGAATCTGCTTAATGTATTCCTCTGTTGGTCTCCCTCCACGATTTTTGCCATCCACACTGCCCTCCAATACTAAATTGGTGATCCCTTGATGTCTGAGAATGTATCCTACCAATCGATCCTTTCTTCTAGTCAGGTTATGCCACAAATTTCTCTTCTCCTTAGTTCTATTCATTACCTCCTCATTAGTTACGTGACCTACCCATATAATCTTCAGCATTCTTCTGTAGCACCACATTTAGAGGCTTCTAGAATAACGACACAAAATATCCTCTAAAATAACAATATTCATTACGTATAATAAACGCTCTGGCCCTACAATGGGAAATCAGTACGGCATAAGAGGTAACAGTTACTGCCTTCGGTCCTCCGTAATCGTGACACTGTTAAGATCTTATACGATGAAATATTCACTTATCTATGATGGAACTCAAGTGTTATAGCTACTAACTACTGCTTGCTCAGTTAATACTAGTAACACGCAATCACCAAGACATCAACTACCCACGTTTGTGTCTAAATGATCAGCAATACAGTTACACATATCGCATACCGGTAAGAAAAGTGACAAGTCACTAAACGGCAGTTCTTTATTTTTTTAATTGAGAAATACTTGTGAAATGCTCAAACGTGAACGAAAAACGTCACGTCTCTATCCCGAAATTCACCCACTTCAGCACAGTTGTTTCACTTTAGTTTTAGGATACATGATGATTCGGCACGGCAAGATCATCACCACTTCAGCGTTGCTCCTTAGGGGTGGATACCGGTATTTTAGTTCCCAATAATCGGTGTTTTTCAGTGTTTGTTTGGTCTCTGTTATAACAGGCTTTTTATTTTTGCTAACAACGGATAAAACACCGATAATTTACATCAGTTTTCCATAGTAGGAGTGATAAAATTTTTCGTTTCTACAACAAAACTTTTGAATGTTTATTCGGAACTTTCCTTTGTTTAGAAATATTGGGTTATTATAGAAAATGGGAAAGCGATCAGTGTTATTTCAATAACGCAGCTGTCAGGTAGAAATGACCAACGAACACATGAGAAAAGAACCGGTATAGCATTACTGAGGCAATAATATATCAGTTGCCGTGTGGCGTGGTCTACTAGACGACGTGCGTGCACGTGGAGAGTGTAAGCTCCCTCACCTGATTACGAAGTAAATAACCATATTCTACTACAAAACTGGGTTTTCATTTGAAATAATTACAGAAAAAGAACACTACAAATTTCACACAAAAGCTTATTAGTTGTCTGAAATTCATACGAAATAATAAAAGGGAAAGGAAATTATGGCAACAATAAAAAATTAAAAATATAACAATTGATGAATAGTTTTTAATGAAACGTGAATGTATCTGGGCTGCTGCTTGTGTCTACATAATATTCCTCTATTTGCTATCAGCCCTTGGAAACAGGCAACTTAACAAGAGAAAATAAGTGTTATTCAAACAAACTTTTCATCATTTACCACTGACTATTTGTAACGTTTAAATAGTGGTATGATCTTCGATTACAACATCATTTTTGAACAGAGGTTCAGAAAATTTGAAAATAACATTTGAATACCAGTGTAGTATTCAATCCCTGGTTAATCTTCCACAAAAAAGCGAAAAGTGGACCGTCTAAGTTTTCTTTTGATTACCTGTTTTATTTGACATCTAGATTCTAAGTGTATTGAAACGTGCAACGCAAAACTCTGAGGGAGTCTAAGAATTTTTCAATCTTTGTTCGATGTCTGCGTTTATTACTGGGAATAATAACAATATAAAACTGAAAAATCGTTATTTCGCGAACCCGTTGTTCTGAGCGGTTTTAACTATCAGGTTAAATAGGAGATGAAAGAAAACGGTATAAACGAAAACCAGTTGTTTCAGCGATTACAGCAATCGCTGTTGCTACTGACAGGCGTGCGTGGGCGCAGTCAAATTATGAAAATATTCTCGTATAAGGAAGCTGAATGTAATTTTTAATGTGATTGATCATTATAATGTCTGTGATTATACAGTGTCTGTATCTTAATTTACAATGTTCTTCGAATATGGCTGCGTTGTAAAGAAACAGACAATGCTTTGACGATTGCAGCTGTTGTAAAAATAATGAAATTTTTTGCGTTGCAACGTACAAGAAATAAAGAAACCGAAATTTTTGTAATAAGGAAAGTTCATAACGAATTCTTTTTCTCGGCGAAAAGTATTCCTACATTATAGAAGCCCATTTATGATTCTATGTCTCCGTAAATTGTTCTCCTTACATTGTGCCTAACAGATGTTCCTCAGTAAATGATATTAATTTTCATAAATTACAATTTTGCATTTTGTAGTTTTCTAATACAATAATTTCAATTTCTTTTTCATTTTTTATGTTAAGTGAAGTACTTATTTTGCCTGATGGAGATTCGAATGTATTATATTACAGTAAATGAAAAGAGTTATTTGGGGTGGAAACGTGGGAAAAGTATTTCATGAGCGGTCATAACAAAAACAGAAATGTTTTTAGAAAACTCAAGAAAAGTAACAACTCAAAGAATTGGTAATTACCTGATAACGCATGATATTCGACGAGAGCAGAACTAAATGTCCACACTACTGCTTTAAAGACTGTTCTGGGAATTACTGCCGGAATCGTTACTTGAAATTTAAAGGACGCTTATGCTACTTCAGTATGAGTTAGAATTATTTAAACTGATTTATCTCAAGCTTTGCATTTCTGAGTTGTGTTACTGTCCTTGCTGGGGTGCGACATGATAATCAGTGACACTTCGGCGATCTACTGGTTCTATAATAACAAGTAGAGCACAATTCACAGTAACTGAGAACGGATCAAAACCGTAATAGAAACAATATCAACTATCATTTAATCAAGCCTGCCCTGTTAGCCGCGCGGTCTAACGCGCGGCTTTCCGGATTGGGATGGAGGAATCCGCCCGGCGGACTTAAGTCGAGGTCCGGTGAGCCGGCCAGTCTGTGGATGGCTTTTAGGCGATTTTCCATCTGCCACGGCGAATGCGGGCTGGTTCCCCTTACTCCGCCTCAGCTACACTACGTCGGCGATTGCTGCGCAAACAAGTTCTCCACGTACGCATACACCACCATTACTCTTCCACGCAAACATAGGGGTTACACTCGTCTGGTGTGAGACTTTTCCTGGGGGGGGGGGGGGGTCCACCGGGGGCCGAACCGCACAATTCGGTGTGGGGCGGCAGAGAGGTGAAGTGGACTGCGGTAGTCGTCTTGGGGTTGTGGTCCACTGCGACTGCGGCGGGGACGGAGCCTCTCCGTCGTTTCTAGGCACCCGGTTAACATACAGTACAAGACAACACAATATAATACAACCATTAAATCAGCGCAGTCGTGCGCCGAGCATATACTGATATCACAGGTTTTTTTGGTAAACATTTTTGGAAAACAGTGATCAATAAATTATTATATTTTGCCTAAAGTTCAGTCTTGATCACACCATTTATGTTTCAATGAGATAGGTAACCGGTTTCGGTTATTTTTACATAACCGTCATCAGACCCATGGCTCCCTTAGGATGGTAGGCGGAGCTCTTCTCGCTGCTACGAAGTGCCGGCGGTTGGTGGCCGAGCGGTTCTGGCGCTACAGTCTGGAACCGCGCGACCGCTACGGTCGCAGGTTCGAATCCTGCCTCGGGCATGGATGTGTGTGTTGTCCTTAGGTTAGTTAGGTTTAAGTAGTTTTAAGTTCTAGGGGACTTATGACCTCAGCAGTTGAGTCCCATAGTGCTCAGAGCCATTTGAACCATTTTTGCTACGAAGTCAACTGATCATTGTTGACTTCGTAGCAGCGAGAAGAGCTCCGCCTACCATCCTAAGGGAGCCATGGGTCTGATGATGGTTATGTAAAAATAGCCGAAACCGGTTACCTATCTCATTGAAACATAAATGGTGCGATCAAGACTGAACTTTAGTCAAAATATGATATCACAGGGTTGCTTCTAGACATTACATTCACTATCACACGCAATCCACGAACAAGTCGCTAAACAAAAACGTGACATTAAAAAACTTTTAGTTTTTGATTGTCAATAGGTATTGTTCTATTTAAAAAGTGTATGTTTCCACAAAAAAAATACACTTTATAAGTATTACTACGGCCTTTTAATTGGCTAACAATACTAGCTAACTACCAATGTGTTCCGTGAAAACCTCGCATTAATAACATTGTCCATCTCCACAATATTTGCGGTGCAAGTTTTAGCTGATTCACTCTGTACAGTTTTTAACAATTTTTGAAATATTCTTGAAAGCATTGTACGTAAAAAAACTAGAAGAGTCCCTACTAACCATACAGGACAGTAAAAAATGTTCCGAGAAAAGAAGAAAAAGGTGGTGAGAGGGAAAGGGGTGGAACACATGGTGGCGGTGTGAGGGGAAGAGGAAATGGCAAAGGCCAAGAGAGAGAAAAGGGGAAAAAACTGCGGGGAAAAGAAGTACAGATCGTTACGTCAACTAACTTTTACCGTGGCAGTTAAAATTCGCCAAGAAGCTAAGGTGACTTAATTCTGTTTGTCCATTTAGAGTGTGACGGGGAAAGCGCTTGATGGAGTGCATAATTTCGATCTATTCTAGGCCATTTAGTGTGTGGCCTTTGTTTTACTGATACAATTTTTTTAAGTTGCTCGGAAGGTTTGTAATGGAACGCCCCTGCTGGCGAAAGTGAATTGTCAAGGCAGATTTAGAGCCGGAAATCCTGATATGTTCTTTGAACTGGTACCAAAGCAAAGCCCTGCCTGTTTGTCCAATGTAAAGCATGGGAAAATCTCCGCAAGTGATACAATACACTACAGTTTCATTGTATTTAGGACAAGAGGCGCCTATACTTTGTACCAACGTTACCAGGAGTGAAGAAACAGGCACAGTGTTTTTGGATCATAACTGTCTTATGATCCGCTCAGAATTAATGCCCAAATAGGAATGTTCATGGTACCTCATTCTAGTCACATCCCACCCCTCCCCCGTCAATCGGAATTGATAAGGATGACGGCTGATGCGTTAACTCTCTTTCTGGTGTTTCTGAGCATACCCCGCTTTATACTGTTGACGAAATCACTGTGGTAACCATTTTTATGAGCTATGTACTGTATAATTTGGAACTCCTTATCGGCTGCGTTTGATAAGGAGCTCGATGGAGCATGTATAGCTGACACCTTGTACTTCTTAGGGTGGCTGGAAGAACTGTGGATGACTATATCAATGGTGGTTTCCTTTCTCTAAATATCAAATCCGGTCTTAGTACTACGTAAGGCAACATAAGATTTAACTAGGGCAACGTTCCCCTCGCACTGTGCTGAACAATGAACTGAATCTTCTTCTACCCTTTATTCCCGCCTAGTTGTGTACCCAAAAAGTCACCAGACGGCATTCAATCTCACAGTGGGCAGTAGTCACAATGTATCGCCCCATTATGTCATTTCTGACCGAACATATAGTCTCCTTTCCAGAACAGTTATTTTAGTGTCTGAGTATATGCAATAAAGTAACGACTCTATGCAGTCAGCTATTAAATTTTCTATTAGTTAAGATGGGGAAACACACTGAAGTACACCCATTGTATCAGTGATACTTCTACTGTCTAGAAATTTATAAACGTTTGTCGGTCTAAGGGATTTAGTTGTAGGTTAATTGTGTAAACAGCAGTATTTGTGACTGCTTATTACAGGCATTATTGTTGTGAAGGTATTTTCACAAAACAAAGATAATTGGTGTAATTGTGATGGTCGTGTTGGGAGAAGGGGGTGATCTTCTGTCGTGAGGTTCGTCTGATGCAGCTTTCCACGCTACTATGTACTTTGCGAGCCTCTTAATCAGCGAATAAGTACCGCAACCTACACCCATTTGACCTGCTCACGGCATTCGTCTCTTGGTCTCCCTGTACAAATTTTGAACCCACACTTCCCTCCACTACTAAACTGATGATTCCTTAATGTCGCAGAATGTGTCCTATCTAAAGCTCCCTTCTTTTAGTCAGGTTATGCCAAATATTTATCTTCTCCTTAGTTTTCTTCAGTACGTGCTCATTAGTTTGGCGATCTACCCATCTAATTTTCAGCATTCTTCTGTTACACAACATTTCAAAAGCTTGTGTTTTATTCTTGTCTAAACTGTTTATTGTCGACTCTTCGCTTCCGCTTACGGCTACGCACCAGACAAATACCTGTAGAAACGATTTCATAACACTTAAGTTTGTATCCTGTGTTAACAAATTTGTCTTCTTTAGAGACGCTTGTCTTGCATTATCTGCGTATGTTTTATATCGTCTCTGCTCCGACCATCATCAGTTATTTACTTCCCAAATACTGAAACTCATCTACTACTTTAAATATGTTGTTTCCTAATGTAATTCCGTCACTATCTCCTGATTTAACACGGCTACATACCACTATCCTTGTTTTGCTTTTGTTGATCATCATCTTGTACGCTCCTGTCAAGATATTCTCCATTCCGTTCCAATGCTATTCAATAGGGGTACCAAACCGAATAAATCATAATTACATTACTTCTTAGTAGCAAGTCATCGGAGACGATGTGCCCCTTACCCTAAAATTCTTGGAGATACACCTGAACTATCTCTGAGATGTTTACGCTGAAGTCCAGGTTCACCCTGCGTAATATCAAGTGAAGGTACAGAGAAAGAAAGATAAACCAAAAACAGCTACACATCTGAACATGTCTTACACAAAAATCTCGTAGAATACGAAGGATATTCAGGAATAGATTTTAGTTTGTAAAATATTATTATATATAAATATTATTATGTTATATTATTTTACATTATTATACCGTTAAATTATATTATATATAAATACTACTATATACGAAATTTCACTTGCTATAATGCCATGGTAGAAAAAATTTTCTTGGCAAACCTAATGTGCCGTCCCTGTCTGTGATGGGCATCTTAAGGAGACGAGGCAGTAGGTCGTGGCTTCGATTCAACTCGGTACTGACTGAAATGAAATATTCTAGCAAGATCCGTTTAAACTGGGGCTCGGCAAACGTGGTTTTGAACTTAAAGCGTAAATGGTATCTGTTGATTGTTATTCTAAACTGAAACTCTTGCATTCGTTGTGACATGGAAGTGAGCAGCCTCTGAACCACACGTTCAGGAATTTCTTACCATGACTGAAACACATACTGGACCGGTTTATGAAGATTGCTGACTGGAGGCTTATTTGAAAGTATACATCTTCCCTGATAATGAAAGAGCACGACAGTAGTCACATACCGGCGAGCATTCAGCATTCCTTCAAGAATTACCAAATCAGTCCTGTTGCCATACGCAGCAGCTCCCCATACGAAGCTTCAGTGAGTTGAAGAGGCATGGGTCTCGAGAATCGCAGCTTCCTCCCACCTTTCACTACGCCGTCTATATACGCAAACCGTGGCAAACAGAAGCGGGACTCAGATGACAGGGCTATTTTCTCCTGCGCCAGTGATTATATTCTTAGGTATGTGACATCACACAATACCAAAACATCAGAAGTGCGAGGTCGTAACATTAACGATACATTTATGATACAGAAACATATACCGCCAACTGCGCTCCGAGTGGCCTGGCAGTGAACATCGAATTTAGGCCAACATGGCACGGTAATCTGTATTCTTCCTTTGAGAAATACTACTACAAGATTATAAAATTTTTCATTTATAGGTTGTGGGTGAGTCTCTTAGTCTGGCGGTAAATTGTATTTATTTTTAAAATCCAATATTGCAATTTCGATCACGTGGCTGTTATCAAGTGGAAACTATGTTTCTGATAATGACCTTCTTGATTGTATTCCACTCTATGAATTGCATTGTAAATATGTTGCTAGTACTCTGCTTATATTTTATTCCCATCGTATCATGGGGTTAAAAAATTTCATATTTTTTGTGTCGTATGAAGCAGAAGCTGGTTTACTTGCACGGTAATCTGTGGACTCATGTCTGTATGTTACTGCTTACATACCCCTGTGTCGACTGCTCAATTTAAATGCACTGTAATTACACTACATGTGTTCTACGTTATTTCTGTACCAATCGTTTTTCGTACTGTCGCATTTTTTGGAGGCCACCGAAATTGTCATTTACTTCTGCTAAAATGTACTGTTAGTTGTACCTGTTACTAACGTGTGCCGGCCGCTGTGGCCGAGCGGTTCTAGGCGCTTCAGTCCGGAACCACGCTGCTGCTACGGCCGCAGGTTCGAATCCTGCCTCGGGATGTGTGTGATGTCCTTAGGTTAGTCACTTTTACGTAGTTCTAAGTCTAGGGGACTGATGACCTCAGATGTAAAGTCCCATAGTGCTTAGAGCCATTTGAAACATTTAAACTAACGTGTGAAAATATTTGAGTAACTACTGTTGCATTTTCAGCATTTGCAAGGAAGGATGCTCTAGTCGCCAAGACTGAAGCAAGGTGGTTCGATGAAGCCGGTGCCACGCACTTAAGGCTGATCTACAGAATAGCCATGTAGATGTAGATTCAAATCAGAATTACATACTCACTTTGTGCCGAGATGTAATAAAGTTGAATACCAATACAATCAAAAGCTGCTACAATAGAGTTCTCCATTAAATGCGAGAAAGTACGGAGAACAGATGCAAAAAACAATAAAGTAGAATAATAGCAATATATTTATAACGCATTTAAATGTAGCAGTTCAAACACAGATTCGTAAGAACAACAAACACACATGAGTCCATAGAACACCATGCAACGAAAGAAGCTTCTGTTTCATATGAAACAAACGAAAATATGTAATCATTTACCCTACCCAATATTAAGGATGCGAGCAGAAAACAATCAACCCACGAGTAACATACTTACAATGCAGTTCAAAGAGTGCAATACACAAGAGAAATCATAATTATAAGTAGAATCTGATGAAACCAACTTCCATTAACTAGGAAGAAAACAAAAATGAAAGACTGGTTCATATTGTTTCTCGTGGTCTAACACCTCTTTATGGATGTTGTTATTGATACATTTTAATACAGACTAACTATCAGTGTTGTATTTCTCATACAAGTTTTAAGATCTTGTATTCGGACATAGCCTTGTCATCTGATTATTTATGGGTTCCCCAAAAGATGCCAATTCATCAGTTTGCCTCGTGCACCATGTGCGCATGCCAAGCCGACCAAGGGCTGGCTGTTTACTTTCATGGTGTCAGTATGTCACAGCAGGCGGACGCGTCCCCTTTTCCGAAGATGTACGCAGACTGTAGTTGTGTTGTGTGTTTATTTTATTTATGTATCCCTTTCCGTTAATAAGCCACTTGCTTGACAAACATCGTCCAGTTTTTTGTGCTATTGCGCCACTTCGCTCTAAGGCTCCCCCCCCCCCCCCCCCCCGATTTGTTTTTTAAACTAGCTGCTCATCTGGTCCTTATGTGGTTTTTATCTATAACAGAGGATTACGGTGATCGGTGATGTAATGTGTTTAGGCTCCATCGACCATTGGACTTGGACACCTATATCAGCTGACTTTGATTAATTGACGTACCGTCATTTAGTGGTTTATTAGTAGGGTCTGACAACGAATGTTGGGTTCCAGGTACCGGGTTACTTAGCTCTTATGATTTAGTTGCGGAGTACAATTTCCTCTATTTTACACGTTTCTAAAATTTCTTAAAAATTTTATCTGTATTAGTGGGTATTTTAGGGTATGTTATTCTTTCAAGATTCATTGTAACGCTGATCATAGTACGAAGATAAAATACAGCTTGAAGCGACGTGCTAATAAAATAAATAAAAAAATGAGGACTCATTCTACAACGATACAATCCGTAATGGGGAAACCAACTAATATAAGAGACTTTGAAAAAGCGTAGATTTCTATGGCTCGGCGCCTGGCAGCGAGCACATCTGAAACTGGCATGATGGTTGGTTGTTTGCGTGCTGCTGTCGCGGGAATTTATCGAAAGTTGATGAGGACGGTGAAACTTTGTAAAGCAGGTCATGTAGTGACCGGATATGACAACGAAGTACAATGCTGATGGAAGCACAAGTGTTCTGGGGGAAACAGTTGACAATAGGTTGCTGTACGTGGAACTCCGTAGCAGACGTTTTGTAAATCTGACCGAAAGACATCTTATGATTTCAGTGGTCACAAGATCAAAAAAATGGCTCTGAGCACTATGGGACTCAACTACTGAGGTCATTAGTCCCCTAGAACTTAGAACTAGTTAAACCTAACTAACCTAAGGACATCACAAACATCCATGCCCGAGGCAGGATTCGAACCTGCGACCGTAGCGGTCTTGCGGTTCCAGACTGCAGCGCCTTTTAACCGCACGGCCACTTCGGCCGGCGTCACAAGATCAACGAGGGTCAATGGAAACTTATCGCCTGGTCGTATCAATCAAGTTTTTTACACTATTACAGTGTAATGCTGTGGGCAATATTCAGCTGCACGTTCACACAGCAGAAGTGATAGTAGTCGAAGGCACCAAGACAACAATGGACTAGGCGAGCATTATTTGCGGGCCACCAGCGTCCATTCATACTTGATGTCTTTCCTGACGGTGACAGCATATTGCAGCTGGATAACGGTCATTGTCACAATGCAAGATTGTTCTATACTGGTTTCAAGAGCATTATATCATGGAGACAGAATTCTAGTGGTCTTAACCCTGTGGAACACATTTGGGACGCTACTGGACGACTGTTCAGCGCCCACAAAACAACGGCCGTAATTTACCACAATTGAGTGATCTGCACGCAGACATCTGCGGCCAATAGCTCCTGAAACCTGCCAAGGACTTATAGCCGCTGTGCTACGCGTAATCGCTGCTGTATTGCGTTACAAATATGGACGAACTCGGTATTAACCAGTGTGCACAATAACACGAAAACCATTATATTAGACTAGTACTTGTTCCATAGATCATGAATACGACACTTCGTAATGATGTGGAACGTGTCAGGTTAATGAAAGGTGTCCATAGAAGATATTACATTACACAAAATATTACATGACACTTAATATTTTTTATTTTTTGGGTGGGGGGGGGGGGAATTACCCACTTACTATAGCCAAAAATCATCTAATGAGTAGAAGGAGTTGCCATTCAGAAATTCTTTTGATTTACTTTTAAAAGCTATACCTGTCAGACTTTTGATGCTATTAGGTAAGTGACGAAAGACTTTTGAGGCAGCATAATTTACCCCTTTCTGAGCCAAAGTTAGATTTAACCTTGAGTAGTGATGATAATCCTTTCTCCTAGTGTTGTAGCCATGTACACTGCTATTGCTTTTGAATTCGTTCGGATTGTTAATAACAAATTTCATAAGTGAATATATATATATATATATATATATATATATATATATATATATATTTTGTGAGGCTACAGTGAAGATGCCTAGCTCTTTAAATAAGTGTCCCCAGGATGATCTTGGATGAGCTCCAGCCAATTATTCTGATTACACGCTTTTGTGCAATGAACACTCTTTTACTCAATGCTGAGTTATTCCAGAATATGATGCCATATGAAGGAGAGAGTGAAAATTGGCGTGTAAGCTAGTTTAATGAGATGTATATCGCCAACATTTGCAATGACCCTAATAGCATGAGTGGCTGAACTCAAACGTTTCAGCAGACCTTCAGTGTGTTTTATTCAGTTCAACCCCAAACCCGGACTGGATCCACAGGATCAGACCGTTGCACAGTGGACCAACTCGATTCGAAATCTGCACAGAAGAGAAAGAGAAAAAGGTTCGCATCCCCACTTCAGTCCAGCGAAATTTTGTGCATGTTGCACTGGTGCCTACTACTTCAGTACTGCGGTGTCAGTCCAGTCTCAAGTCGATATGATACGTACCGTGACAGTTGCCAGTAAGCAGTGCGTCCGATGCCACACTTTTCGGATACTGTTTTTGTTGTCTGTTTAGTATATGACAGCGATCCCAGCCAGTTTTCAGGATAAAAGGAGATGGTAACCACTCCACAAGGTACGTTTATTATACACTCCTGGAAATTGAAATAAGAACACCGTGAATTCATTGTCCCATTCCTTCATTGTCACATTCCTGGGGTCAGATACATCACATGATCACACTGACAGAACCACAGGCACATAGACACAGGCAACAGAGCATGCACAATGTCGGCACTAGTACAGTGTATATCCACCTTTCGCAGCAATGCAGGCTGCTATTCTCCCATGGAGACGATCGTAGAGATGCTGGATGTAGTCCTGTGGAACGGCTTGCCATGCCATTTCCACCTGGCGCCTCAGTTGGACCAGCGTTCGTGCTGGACGTGCAGACCGCGTGAGACGACGCTTCATCCAGTCCCAAACATGCTCAATGGGGAACAGATCCGGAGATCTTGCTGGCCAGGGTAGTTGACTTACACCATCTAGAGCACGTTGGGTGGCACGGGATACATGCGGACGTGCATTGTCCTGTTGGAACAGCAAGTTCCCTTGCCGGTCTAGGAATGGTAGAACGATGGGTTCGATGACGGTTTGGATGTACCGTGCACTATTCAGTGTCCCCTCGACGATCACCAGTGGTGTACGGCCAGTGTAGGAGATCGCTCCCCACACCATGATGCCGGGTGTTGGCCCTGTGTGCCTCGGTCGTATGCAGTCCTGATTGTGGCCCTCACCTGCACGGCGCCAAACACGCATACGACCATCATTGGCACCAAGGCAGAAGCGACTCTCATCGCTGAAGACGACACGTCTCCATTCGTCCCTCCATTCACGCCTGTCGCCACACCTCTGGAGGCGGGCTGCACGATGTTGGGGCGTGAGCGGAAGACGGCCTAACGGTGTGCGGGACCGTAGCCCAGCTTCATGGAGACGGTTGCGAATGGTCCTCGTCGATACCCCAGGAGCAACAGTGTCCCTAATTTGCTGGGAAGTGGCGGTGCGGTCCCCTACGGCACTGCGTAGGATCCTACGGTCTTGGCGTGCATCCGTGCGTCGCTGCGGTCCGGTCCCAGGTCGACAGGCACGTGCACCTTCCGCCGACCACTGGCGACAACATCGATGTACTGTGGAGACCTCACGCCCCACGTGTTGAGCAATTCGGCGGTACGTCCACCCGGCCTCCCGCATGCCCACTATACGCCCTCGCTCAAAGTCCGTCAACTGCACATACGGTTCACGTCCACGCTGTCGCGGCATGCTACCAGTGTTAAAGACTGCGATGGAGCTCCGTATACCACGGCAAACTGGCTGACACTGACGGCGGCGGTGCACAAATGCTGCGCAGCTAGCGCCATTCGACGGCCAACACCGCGGTTCCTGGTGTGTCCGCTGTGCCGTGGGTGTGATCATTGCTTGTACAGCCCTCTCGCAGTGTCCGGAGCAAGTATGGTGGGTCTGACACACCGGTGTCAATGTGTTCTTTTTTCCATTTCCAGGAGTGTATTTTTAACAGGTGTAATGACATATATCAACTTAAAACCAAACTAATAGGGATGCTAACATAATCGTTGGCAACAAAATTTCCTCTCCGTTGCTTCAATTTTGTAAATGGCTACTATCTCAATTGTTTAGTAAACGAGTAAAGCTGCATTTGCGTGCGCAGATTTGCACGTGTTTAGCGGACGGTCATTTTTCTACAGGGCGGCAGTGAAACACGGTAAAAATGGGTCCCTCTTTACTGCAGTTATCTTAAGAATTATCATTTGTACTAAAATATCATTATGATTCTCTTTAGAGCTCATGAGGAGCTACTCAGAATTGTGATCACAATTTTTCATCGCAAACTGGTAAATAATTTTTTTTTAAGATTAAAATTTCTCGGAGTACTATTGTTTTTTCGCGAAATTCTGCAGAATTATTCAGTTTTGTACAGAGAATTCAAGAACTATAGCACAGTTATCAGAAACGCTGGAAAATTTATATTTCTCGAAATTCAGGGGTCAAATTCACCGCACTCTCAATAATCTGCCGCATGCGTGATGCTGACATCAGTCCTAATAGCTTTGATGCACGGATATGCCATGTCCATGGTGCTCCGTGGGCGATTGGTCGACTATCTGAAGATGCGCAGGACGCTCGGAATAAGGATATCCGGCGTTGATGAGAAGATTTTACAAGCAAATATTCCCGTGAGAGAATGAAGTATTCCATCAGCTTCTGACATCTCCGGATACACTCTTCTTGACATTCCAGAAAAGATGCCACCTGAGGTAAAAGACAACCCGACAGCGACCCTTCTGGAAGCGAAAATGACACAAGTGACAAAAGTGACAACGATTCAACCTAAAAAGTAAAATATCGAATAAAAAGTTTCAAAAGGGGAATTTAGACTTTTAATTCGTTACCTGTGATCTCAAAATATTTTATCCCGAAGTTTTACCCGAATCTACTAAATTAATAATTTCTGATCCGCCTAATTGGATCCGAAATTTGAATTTTTTAATTCCGGCATCGGATTCCTTACCAACGACCCAAGGGATCTGGTAAGAACATAGTTTAGGAGGATTTTATATTCATTTGCTGTATTATGCCCAGGTTTTGAAGTCTGTTGGACCAAATCGACAACCATGAGTGTGGTTCTTGGGCAATATTCCACGCTCATATACACAGCTTCTGGGTCGGATCTCAATCTCTGTCTCAGTAAATACAATACACAAATAGATAAAATACGATAAGATACTGAGCGAGGTTTACACTCTTCACAGCTAGAGGGCGCACATGATTTTCCTACCTTAGGTAACTGATGACTGTGCCGACGAAAAGGCACATACGGCCACGATGTTAAAACAAAATAAATCTGTCAAATGCTGAGAAATAGTGGATTCTACAAGAGGTTACGAACAGTAGGAAAGACAGATATTCAAATCGACTTTCACCTATCACTTCTTTTCGTTTAACACTGTCGTTATTATCGGCTGCAATACATTTATCGCAGCTTCCAATACAATTTCAATAGAACCAGAATAGTTCTACTGGCGAATAACCAATCCTACGTGCTTCACAGAACCTTTCTACTTCGAAACGTTTCCTCTACCAGTAGAGACAAGTGATATTGCGATTTTTGAAAAACCTGTAATTTCCACTTGAGGTTGCAGTGGTCTAGCAACTACATTGGAGAAAATACTTTTTGAAATGATTGCATTTCTTGTTTTTGGAGTGGTGGCAGCTTTCCTCACTTTCGAAAGAGCAACACAGTAGCAAGCACTGATGTATACTTGCAGTATTCTCAAGAGTAACCCTCGTGGGGACCATAAGATTTCCAATGCCGTATTTCTGTCTCTGAGACCTTTTCATTACATGTTTTGTGCTCCACTTTCAGCACTAGGGTTTCATCAGTCTCTTGTGTCCTGGAAAGCTATTGCCTTTGTGGCAATAACGAATCAAGTGGTCTGAACAAACTCATCGGTTAATGGCTGCAGCGTCCACTTAACAAGAATAGTGAGTTGTGAAATAGGCATCAGGGAACTTCTGTTGATACGTTCGAATTTGACGCGATTTCGGAGAGAGCGTTGACTCTGTTTCCTCGCGTGAGTTATGAAGCTTGCCCCTCGTTTTGTATTGACACAGCTGTTGCTTGCCTGCAGAAAGCGCAGCGTTAATTTTGTTCGTCCACGAAGTTCGTAGCCCTGTCCACTGCTTAGACAACTCTGCCTCGAGAGAGAATGATGTACAGTAACAGCCACAAACACTCCAATACATTTGTGTGCCTGATTGTCACCCAGAAATAAAATTCGTGTAATATATTGTTCTTGGTTATTGGTGCTAGTTGGGAAGCTCACCAGAATGCAATAATTCGCGCACTAACGGTACAACTACTGATAGTACCTGACTCACGGTTCACACAGAAAGCATATAAAATTTTATAATTTTGTTTACAGTAATAAGAGCGGAACTAACTGGAGCGTACACGAGTGTAAGTCAGTAAATATCTGCAATCCAGTTTTACAATTTATTACAAGAGTAAACAATTTTATTAAATCATTTGTCAACATAGTCACCCTGCTTTTCAATGCACTTTGTCCACAGTTGCACAAAGTTTCCGACACCCTCTGAAAAAAAGGTTTCTAGATGCGCAGCAGGCCACTTTTGCACCACTTCCTTCATCTGTTGATCGGAGCTGAATCGATGGCCTTTCAGACAAACTGATGGTAGTTCGACGGGGCGAGATCAGAACTGTATGCAGGATGCTCCAACATTTCGGAACGCAGCGTCTGAAGAGTTTTGGCGATGTAGGCGCTGGTATGTGAACGTGCATTGTCATGCAACAAAGAACGCCTGTTATGCATGATTTCATAAATAGTACCATGAAAAAACTGCTTATAGTTTGCCACATCATCAGCTGTCACTCATACGTTGTTCGGCATCAAGGCACTGACTTTGTTCCTGCATTTTTCTGAAAAGTTCTATGAATTGCCACTCTTTGTACCCTACAGACCTCGAAAACGGTTTATGGAGCGTTGTTGCTCTATGGTTCAAACAGAGTGTGGGCGGCCATCTTGAACGCGGAACAGTGCAAAGCCGACTAAGCTGAAATCTACGACAGGCGAAGTCAACGGTGCCTTCTTGCACACACAGCCGTTGAACAAATCTAAAGACAATTAGAGAAATAAGATACTTACTAACTTACCCTTTGTAACGTTCCCTGGCAAACTCACAAATTAATAAACTAAAATTTATTTGTATCATATACGCCGCTCTGAGCAATTTGTATATACTGTAATTATTTAACAAAAAATATTATTGAATTTTGTGTAAAAGACATTTGTTATTATTGTAATATTTTTTGTAGTAATATTCTCTCTGTATTTAGGATGGTAATATTTCTATATTCATAATGTAATTGCGAAATGTGTCAATATCTGCGATAACAGAGATGTGAAATTCAGCCAGAGGAAAATAGTGTTGTGAAATTACAAAGAAATGTTAATAGTCAGCAGCAGTATAAAAGCACAATGTACTATGTATTCTTTGGTCTTCCTCCTGTAGAGCTGAAAGCGATAGGAAGCTGTGATGAAGCGTTTTATGAATAGGTAGACTTCATTTGTCTGTATCTAGATTTAGCCGCCATTGAAGGAGAAATTACGAACTAATGTGAGTTGAATATTTGTTGTGGTCTAAATATATTGAAATTTATCAAAAGTGTGTATTACTAATGTAAATTAGCTTGCCCATGTCATCTATAATATTTATTTAAAGAGTTTTCAGCATTTTTAGCGGTGTTGCTGGGCTGTGCCGCGACCGATCGATTTGCAGCGGCGGGACATTTAAAAAATTGTTCCGCTAAAGAAAAATTAACCAAACCCGTAAATCGGGAACAGATAAAAAATTGGCAGTGAATTAAGAGAATGTTCTTCTTTTTACAGCGATCCTGAGACTGACGGATTTTAAAAATAGTTACACATTTGTGCATTAATAGGCGGATAGTTATGTTGAAATTTAACAGTTTTGGTTCTTTCAAATAACTTAAATGTATAGCGATGTGTGTTTTGTCAGTGATATTTAACGTCGGCTTGGCAATATTTAACCATTTTCTGCTAATAGAGACAGTCTTGTGTTCCATAGCTAACGCCGGGAAGAAATTCAGTAAATATTATTATAAAAAAAACCCACTGCATTTAGAAAATGTGTGCCAAGGCCGAATTATGTAAAGGATTTAATTCTCAGCTAAATATTCTTAATCAGTTAATATGAGTCGACGTAATTTTAAATGATACGTAATTCTGTGTAAATGCATTTTTGTATTACCACACGTAAATTAGAGGAAGGTTCTACAACAAAGTTCGTACGTACAGAAAGAAAGGCAAATTAATTAACTAAAAGCAAATTTAAAAAGGGGTAATTGATTATTAATTTTTTCTCTTTTTGTAATGAAATTGGAAATTTCATTAAACCTTGTATGAATAGGTACGTTATGGTAGCTGGACTGGTACAAGCGACTGGCAGTATATTAATCCTGCATAATAGTGATGTTACTGTCGTTCTAGTGGCTATTCTAACGACAGTCCCCAATGAATGTATCATATAAATTACATATGAATCGAAATGAGGCGAGAAACAATGTAGGATGAGATAAAATAAGTAAGTCAGGTAATTAAGGATGACCGAAATTTAACTGTAATAGGAGGTTGGATTCGACAGCAGGAAAAGGAAGCGAAAGGAAAATAGCAGGAGAACGCAGATGCGGGTAAAAAAATGAAACGGAGAGATGCTTTGTAGAACTTTGTACAAAGCATAATTTCATCAAAAACTTATACTTGGTGCAAGTATCATGAAAAAAGATTGTATACGTGGAAGAGCACTGAAGGTACTGTACGGATTCAGACAGATTATACCTAGATATGGACTCTAGCTGCAATTTTTTGGTTATGAAATACAGGTTAAAATGAAGAAGCTGCACAACGGTAGGAAATTAAGGAGATTGAATCTGGATAAACAGAAAGAACCGGAGGTTGTTGAGAATTTGAGAGGGAGCATTAGGCAATGCTGGTCTGGAACTAGGGAAAATAGAAAAAAAACACAAGGCTCAGAAGAAATCCTTGAAAAATAAGGATAACAACGATACTGAATTTAAATGACGAAAGGAGAAAATATAAGAACGCAATAAATTAACCGGGAGAAAGGAAATATATAGAGATTGACAGAAAGTGTGATGTTGCTAGGCAGGTATGGCTGGAGGACAAGTAGGAGGCTGTAGGAGCATGTATAGCAAGGGAAAGATAGATGCTGCCTATAGAAAAATTAAAGATATCTTTGAAGATGCAGCTCTCTGCGTATCAAGAGCTCAGATGAGAGGCCAGTACTAAACATAGAATGGAAAGTTGAAATGTGGGAAGAATATATAGACGATATGTACAAGGGAAATAAACGTGAATGCAATACTATAGAAAGGAAATGCGAAGTAAATGGAGGTGAGGTGGGAGATTTTACACAAGAATTTGATAGAGCCCTGAAAGACCTTAGCCGAAACAAGGCCCCTGAAGCACACGATATTCCCTCAAAAGTTCTGAGTTGCGTGGTGGAGCCCAAGAGACATTCTACAGATGAAATACCGTTAGACGTCAAGAAGAATATAGCGATTACAAATCCAAAGGAGGCTCGTCTGAGTGTGGATATTACAGAATTATCAGTTAAACAATTTGAAATTGCAAAATACTAATAAGAACTGTTTACAGAAGAATGAAAAACCTGGTAAAAGCCAATCTCGAATAAGATCAGTCTGGGTCCAGGACAAATATTAAAATACGAGAAGTAGTGCTGCTCCAATCTTATTCTAGAAAATAGGTTGAAGAAAGTCAAATCTACATTTATAGCATTTTCAAATTTAATGAAGGCATTTGAAAAAGAAGCAGGGATAAAATACAGGGGAGGAGAGGTTAATGCAGAGTAGAAGATGACCAGAACCTAGGCTGCACATTATAAGAGTGGAAGGATGTGAAAGAGAAGCCGTAATTTCGAAGGAAGGGAGATTGTTGTAGCCCATACCATCTACATCGAGACTCTGCAAATCACATTTAAGTGCCTGGCAGAGGGTTCATCGAACCACCTCCACAATTCTCTATTATTCCAATCTCGTATAGCGTGCGGAAAGAACAAACACCTATATCTTTCCGCACGAGCTCTAATTTCCATTATTTTATCGTGGTGATCGTTTCTCCCTCTGTAGGCCGGTGTTTACAAAATATTTTCGCATTCGAAGGAGAAATTTGATTGGAATTTCGTGAGAAGATTCCACCGCAACGAAAAACACCTTTGTTTTAATAATGATGTCCAACCCAAATCCTGTATTATTTATGTGACAATCCCTCCCCTATTGTGCGATAAAGCAAAACGTGCTGCCCTATCTTGAACTTTTTCAATGTACTCGGTCAGTCCTATCTGGTAAGGATCCCACACCGCCCAGAAGTATTCTAAAAGAGGACGGACAAGCGTAGTGTAGGCAGTCTCGTTAGTATATCTGTTATTTTTTCTAAGTGTCCTGCCAATAAAACGCAGTTTTTGATTAGCCTTCCCCACATTTTCTATGCGTCCCTTCCGGTTTAAGTTGTTCGTAATTGTAATTCTTAGCTATTTACGGCCTTTAGATTTGACTGATTTATGTCAACGGATCAACGGATTCCTTTTAGCACTCATGTGGATGACCTCACACTTTTCGCTATTTTGGGTCAATTGCCAATTTTCGTACCGTACAGATATCTTTTCTAATTCGTTTTGATCTGCAGAGGACTTTATTAGTCGATAGACGACAGAGTCATCTGTAAACAACCTAAGACGGCTGCTCAGATTGTCTCCCATATCATTTATGTAGATAACGAACAGCCTATAACACTACCTTGGGGAACACCAGAAATCACTTCCGTTTTACTCGATGACTTTCCGTCAGTTACTGCGACCTCTCAAACAGGAAATCACGAATCCAGTCACATAATTGAGACGATATTCTATAACCACGCATATATTATACAATCAGTGCTTTGCGCAAGCAATGAAGGAAACGAAAGAAAAGTTTGCAAAGTTAATTTAAGATCAGGGATGTTTGCCAATGACAATGTAATTCTATCAGAACGTAACGGATAGTGTCCTGAAAAGCGGTCATGAGATGAACGAGAAAAGTAAAATAATGGTAATGGAACTCAGCCATGTTAAAGCTGGTGATACTGAAGTAAGCAGATTAGGAAATGAGACAGTGAATGTACACTCCTGGAAATGGAAAAAAGAACACATTGACACCGGTGTGTCAGACCCACCATACTTGCTCCGGACACTGCGAAAGGGCTGTACAAGCAATGATCACACGCACGGCACAGCGGACACACCAGGAACCGCGGTGTTGGCCGTCGAATGGCGCTAGCTGCGCAGCATTTGTGCACCGCCGCCGTCAGTGTCAGCCAGTTTGCCGTGGCATACGGAGCTCCATCGCAGTCTTTAACACTGGTAGCATGCCGCGACAGCGTGGACGTGAACCGTATGTGCAGTTGACGGACTTTGAGCGAGGACGTATAGTGGGCATGCGGGAGGCCGGGTGGACGTACCGCCGAATTGCTCAACACGTGGGGCGTGAGGTCTCCACAGTACATCGATGTTGTCGCCAGTGGTCGGCGGAAGGTGCACGTGCCCGTCGACCTGGGACCGGACCGCAGCGACGCACGGATGCACGCCAAGACCGTAGGATCCTACGCAGTGCCGTAGGGGACCGCACCGCCACTTCCCAGCAAATTAGGGACACTGTTGCTCCTGGGGTATCGGCGAGGACCATTCGCAACCGTCTCCATGAAGCTGGGCTACGGTCCCGCACACCGTTAGGCCGTCTTCCGCTCACGCCCCAACATCGTGCAGCCCGCCTCCAGTGGTGTCGCGACAGGCGTGAATGGAGGGACGAATGGAGACGTGTCGTCTTCAGCGATGAGAGTCGCTTCTGCCTTGGTGCCAATGATGGTCGTATGCATGTTTGGCGCCGTGCAGGTGAGCGCCACAATCAGGACTGCATACGACCGAGGCACACAGGGCCAACACCCGGCATCATGGTGTGGGGAGCGATCTCCTACACTGGCCGGACACCACTGGTGATCGTCGAGGGGACACTGAATAGTGCACGGTACATCCAAACCGTCATCGAACCCATCGTTCTACCATTCCTAGACCGGCAAGGGAACTTGCTGTTCCAACAGGACAATGCACGTCCGCATGTATCCCGTGCCACCCAATGTGCTCTAGAAGGTGTAAGTCAACTACCCTGGCCAGCAAGATCTCCGGATCTGTCCCCCATTGAGCATGTTTAGGACTGGATGAAGCGTCGTCTCACGCGGTCTGCACGTCCAGCACGAACGCTGGTCCAACTGAGGCGCCAGGTGGAAATGGCATGGCAAGCCGTTCCACAGGACTACATCCAGCATCTCTACGATCGTCTCCATGGGAGAATAGCAGCCTGCATTGCTGGGAAAGGTGGATATACACTGTACTAGTGCCGACATTGTGCATGCTCTGTTCCCTGTGTCTGTGTGCCTGTGGTTCTGTCAGTGTGATCATATGATGTATCTGACCCCAGGAATGTGTCAATAAAGTTTCCCCTTACTGGGACAATGAATTCACGGTGTTCTTATTTCAATTTCCAGGAGTGTAGTATATGAATTACGCTGTGTGGGTGGCAAAGTAACTGACGATGGCTCAGACAGATAGTATATAAAATGCTGACTTACAATAGCAGAGAAACTTTTCTGAATAACAGAAATCTGGTAATATCGCAAATAAATTTTAATGTTGTAAATTTTAACGTTTTCTGAAAGTATTTGTATGAAGCGTGGCCTTGTGAATAAGTGAAACGTGGACAATTAACAGCATAAACAGCAATTATTAAAATAAAAATGAATTTTTAGTACACCACGATCTTAAATCGGATTAAAAAAAAAGAAAATACTTTTTCCTAGCCCCATACAGATTCCTAAACCAAAACAGTCATGCAAATCTGTAATTGTAAATTTTTAATAGCTGTACTGTAAAACGAAAACGTGGGGCGCTTATAACAGATAATAGTGAGGTGTACTGTTTGTGTGTCAGTCAGTAACAGTCTGTAGTAAGGAGGTGAATTATACAAGCATCAGTTATGTGTTGCATGCATCCCATATTTTTCGTTTTAAATCTTACAAGTATTTTCTTATGGTTACGATTCTGCTTTCGTTTCTGCCAGAGACTTAAAAATAAGAATTAAAAAAAAGATGTTTGTTGCAAATTATGTAGATGTATAAATAGTACACTGAAGTATTAATATTTACAAACAATAAATTTAAGAGTTTAATTTCGCGATACACATTTACTTATAAAATTACATCATAAACAACAAAAAAGGAAAATCACATTCATTTATGTCGTTAAATGTCGTAAGTATGCTTCTCATCTAGTGCAGTCGTTTCTGGTATGACGTATGGAAAGGATCAAGAAATTTTCAATATCGCAGCGCTTTGTACAGCGACGCAACGATCTAAAGCAATTCAAGTCTTCACAACTTGCTCGTAGAATGTCTCATCTCAGATTAGCCCAGAGAACTTTCCTGAAGGCATCAACCTTTTAACAGCCTTCATGTCCTACACAGCAACTTAGAAAGAATGGGGCGAATGTGTAGATGTGCTCCCACGATGGAATCAACCTGCATCAATGTAATTCAAGTTGTATTTACTCCTGCAATCCCATAATACTTCCGTAAGACGTTATATGTAACTCTTGCTTATTACGCATTCCTCAATGATACAACGATGAATTATATAGTTTCCAACTATTGCACAATTTTTGACAGCCCACTACTTTTGCTGTTCAACCAGTGAAGATTTTCGTCAGCCCATAATATATATATTCGTATCTCGTTGATTTGTAAGCTTTGATTCATTGGTAAAGAGAATTTTTTGAAGAGAAAACATATTATCCTGATATCGCATCAGTAGTAAACCTACGGAGCCTTCAGCAGTCCTATTAAAAATTAAAATGTTTACATTTGTGACACCACGGGCGACGCCATCTTATATAATAATAATAATAATAATAATAATAATAATAATAATAATAATAATAAATACTTATGCTATACCAATACTGACGTACTCATTTGGAGTAGTGAAATGGAGTAACACAGACCTAGAAGCACTCAATACACTTACACGATCACAATGCCACAAATATAGAATCCATCACATACATTCAGCAACAGAAAGAATCACATTAAGCAGAAAGGAAGGAGGAAGGGGATTTATTGACATAAAAAACCTACATTATGGACAGGTAGACAATTTAAGAAAATTCTTTCTAGAACGAGCAGAAACTAGCAAAGCAATCACTCATATAAATACATCGGCTACACCACTGCAATTTCATAACCACTTCTACAACCCTTTAGATCACATAACATCAACAGATACGAAGAAAGTAAATTGGAAAAAGAAAACACTACATGGCAAGCACCTGTATCATCGAACACAGCCACACATCGATCAAGACGCATCCAACACATGGCTAAGAAAAGGCAATATATACAGTGAGCCGGAAGGATTCATGATTGCAATACAGGATCAAACAATAAACACCAGATATTACAGCAAATATATTATTAATGATCCCAATACCACAACAGATAAATGCAGACTTTGCAAACAACAAATAGAAACAGTAGATCACATCACATGCGGATGTACAATACTAGCAAACACAGAATACCCCAGAAGACATGACAATGTAGCAAAAATAATACATCAACAACTTGCCATACAACATAAACTAATAAAACAACACGTTCCCACATACAAGTATGCATCACAAAATGTAGTGGAGAATGATGAATACAAATTATACTGGAACAGAACCATTATAACAGATAAAACACCACCACATAACAAACCTGACATCATACTCACCAATAAAAAGAAGAAATTAACACAACTAATCGAAATATCCATACCCAATACAACAAACATAGAGAAGAAAACAGGAGAAAAAATTGAAAAATACATCCAACTGGCTGAGGAAGTCAAGGACATGTGGCATCAGGATAAAGTCGACATTATACGAATTATACTATCAACTACAGTAGTCATACCACACAATATCCACCAGTACATCAACGCAATACAGCTGCATCCAAACGTATATATACAACTACAGAAATCTGTAATTATTGATGCGTGTTCAATTACCCGAAAGTTCCTAAATGCAATGTAACATATACCGTACAGTGAAAAGGAAGTCACGCTTGATCAAGGTCCGCGTCACTTTCCATTTTTAACCAGACATAACGTCTGAGACAGGAAAGAGAAATAATAGTAGTAATAATAATAATAATAATCATCATCATCATCATCGTCACCATGATGTGATAAGCCATGCCCCATCCCCATCCCCTGTCCCTGCGCCTCATCCCTCCTCATCCCAGCCTAATCAATAACAATGTAGTATTGAAGCAAAACAGCCAATTACAACATAGTATTTTATGGATCATTAAAACGAAACAGCCAGTCACAATGTATTCCAAGAGCAGCCATCCTGGCTGTGTTTAAGGAACATCTGAATGAACTGAATATTGTTTTTCGTCATGATAAATATATTTAACACAAAATTATGTAAAGAGTGCACCTTGCAATGTTCTCACATCTAAGATATCTAAAATATATCATCCCCGCCCCCTCCCCTCACACACACTCGGAGGCAGACAGGCAGACAGACAAACAGACGCAGACACGCTCTATTTGTGCTACAAACCTATGGGTTAAGTAGCACTAGTGGTTGGTTGGTTTTTGGGGAAGGAGACCAGACAGCGTGGTCATCGGTCTCATCGGATTAGGGAAGGATTGGGAAGGAAGGCGGCCGTGCCCTTTCAGAGGAACCATCCCGGCATTTGCTTGGAGTGATTTAGGGAAATCACGGAAAACCTAAATCAGGATGGCCGGACGCGGGATTGAACCGCCGTCCTCCCGAATGCGAGTCCAGTGTAGCACTAGTGAATGTATAAAGTTCAATCTCTGTACCAATACACAGTGTGACACACAACTGGACAATCAGACTAAATACCTTCCACATTTAAATTGTTCTACGGTGCTTCTCAAATGTCTTGATATTAATTCAACGCCTAAAATGTTTGCAAAAAATACACAGTACAAAAATGCAAAGTTTATGTCAAGTATCGCAATGTTATTAGCCACATACATATGATGATAAGCTGTCAAATTAAGTGTCCAGTGCTATTTTCACGCCTAAATCGTAGCAAATAAAATGTTAAGCAAGCAGTTCACATTTATCATTCGATCTAAGTGAGGCAATGTTGCAAAATTAACCTGAAAAAGCTTACAACTGCAAAACCATATGTTGGCTGAAGTACCATGCTAAGCAGGCAAATATACAAACAAATTGGCAGTCTAAATTATTGACAGGTGCTGGAAGTATGTAACTGATTGTTTCCTTCAAGTAGTATAAAGAACGATGGACCATCAAATTAAATATTTCCATGGATAAATTGTTCTACAATGTTTATAAAGATTTACGATAGTATCTCGTATCTAAAATACGTAAAAACTCTGTCATTTCAATCTGATACTATGTTATTGGGGGTTCATAGAAGCAACTGTCATCATCTGACGTTTATCCAAGTTTCACCTTAGGAAGAACCTTGTTTTGTGGAGGTAGTTAATTCATCATTTTGTACACTGGAAAAATGTAACAGAGTCTACTGATTGGCAATCACTACTTTTACTACAAATTATTCAGGCCTACTTAATGTTATGCAGAAAAAAGATTTTGAGGCAGGTTGCAATATTTATCAGTCGAAACTGTGGTACCAGTGCTCTCTAGGAATTTACAGACTGCATTTCCCATAATCTATTCCTAAATAATGCCGACATCAAATCAAAGTCTGCACATAGCCACAGACAAATGAACTGACCAAACATTATTTCAAGGAGAATGGAGAAAGAAGTAAGGGAGGAAGGAAAGAAGGAAGGTTGGCATTTTGTTAGCCACCAGAATAAAATAATTGAACATAATAACTAATGCATGTACCCCGACCCCCCCCCCCCTACCCGGCCACACACAAGTGGTATCATAATACCCAAGTATAATGACAGGTGACAATCATTACCAGCATGAAAAACATGTGGCACTTCTGTCATAAATTAATTGTTCAGTAAGATTTAAAAAGATACACGTGGCTTACACATTGGCACTAAAGCTAAAGCTTAGATGTTTTGATGCTCAAAGTTCGATTATTATATCATACTTTTCAAGTACAAGGGACCATCAAATTAAATATTTAGACATCTAAATTGTCTGCATTACTTATTAAAATACACATAATTCACTTATTGGCACTACTGAAGTATGTTATGGTTCGATCTTTGTACCATACATTAATATCAGCCATTAAATTCAGTAACATACATAAAAATTGGTGCTGCATTGTTGCAAAAAATGGTTCAAATGGCTCTGAGCACTATGGGACTTAACTTCTAAGGTCATCAGTCCCCTAGAACTTAGAAATACTTAAACCTAACTAACCTAAGGACGTCACACACATCCATGCCTGAGGCAAGATTCGAACCTGCGACTGTAGCGTCTAGAACCGCTTGGCCACCCCGGCCGGCTGCATTGTTGCAAAACACATGTGAGCGCTACTGCTGATCTAACTTACAACTTCGTAGACCCCTGGTAATGCGAATAACGAAAGTAATCAATGATATTTGCACATCTAAATTTTCGAAAACTCGTCTCTATATTGATATCAGAGTCAACCAAATACTACAGTGGCTCCAGACTAGGTTATTAATTTCCTTACACATTTAAAAACGTTGCCATCATCACATAGTCGAGACTACATGACACTTCAGTGAAATGGTGTACTGAACGGTAATAGTACGTAAGTGCTTTCAAAATCACCCATACACTAAAGTGATTCCATGTTAGGGTATCAACTCTATCTTGCATTACAAAATGTTTATTATTTGTTGCTGACAATACTAAGCACCCAAGGCAATGATAGTTCACACAAACAAAAAGTCATTTAGGACTGCAATAGTACTCTAAAACCAGAAACTGACAGTGTATATGCCATAACTTGACAGCAGGTATCAGCTACTGGATCTTGAAGGTGTGCATTAACCCTACTATCTGACAGAATGTGCTGTCGGTGTCAGTTACTGGGGTTGCCCTCTGTATTACAGCAAAACTGTGAAATGTTACCTACGAACTGTAACAAGCTGCCAAGAATGTGTAATTAGTTGCCCCAAAACTGTATCAAGTTTCCCTGAAACTATAGCAAGTAAAATTAGCTGTAACAGGGGGCAACCTGTTACAGTTGTTGAGCAACCTGTTACAGGTATCAAGCAACTTGTTACAATTTTTTGTAACATTAAGGGCAACCCCAATGGTTAACACCCCCTTAGAACAGGCACTCCTTGAGAAGAAGAACCCCCTCCTCCCCCCCCCCCCCCCATCAACAGGAGACATGCCACCCTGCAGCAGAAAAACACCTCCAGCAGCAGACACACATCTACACCCCAGTAGCAGACACGCCCCATGAGCTGAGACCCACTGCATGTACACAGAGTCAGCTCCTGGTGTTACCATAGAGTTTTAGGATACGGTTGCTGACACCCACTTTCAGGTTCTGACATATACATTGTCAAGGTTTGGAATTTGCTGTAACGTGACTACATGACTTGTCAGAATACGTCAAAAGTAGTCAGAATAGTTCGAAACTATTCAGAACTTTCCGTAGTCACAAGGCTCAGGATGACTGCAATTACCATGTCAACTGAACCTCGTGAACCACTATCTATGCAGATGTAACAGTGGGAAGACATGTTACTGTTTTGCTGTAACATAGGGCAACTTGTTACATTTCTCCTGTAACATGGAGTGTAACCCCAGTAGCTGACATCCCCAGGAACCAATATCCACTACTCATACACAGTGTGAGCTGTTGGTGATAATGTACAGTTTTACGGTCAATTAGCTGACACCTGCTGTCAAGTTATAGCACACATACTGTCAGTTTCTGGTTTTAGAATATTATTTCAGTTCTGTATTGCTGTTTATGATATGTATCGCTGCCTTGCCAGCTTACCGTTATCAGCTGAATATGATAAACATTTTGTACTGCAAGACAAAGTTAATATCCCAACATGGAGTCGCTATACTTTTGGGTGACTTCGAAAGCTTAGGAACCGCTGTTTCTTACCTACACAACTAGCGTTCAGTATGCTATTTCATCAAAGTGTGGTGAGCAGTTTCCACTGGCGGACAGCAGAAAGTGACAACGTTTTCAACTGTAAAATGAAGTTTTCACCCTAGCGTGGGGTCACTACAATGCCTGACTTTGATATCGGTTTTGGAGACAAGTTTTGGCATGGGAATAAGATTATTTACTTTAGTAATTCTCATCGACAAGTGCACTTTGAGCTAGCTGCTATGTATTGTGATGAATTTAATTCTTGGTACAAAGAGTGAACTACGTTTGTCCACATTACCAATACTTTATTTCACCAGTGCCATTAAGTAAGAGATCTGTAATTAAACTTACACATTATGATGATACACACACACACACTATATACACATACATGTATATATTCACACACACACACACACACACACACACACACACATTATATATATATATATATATATATATATATATATATATATATATATATATATAATGTGTGTGTGTGTTTCTGTACACATGGTATACCACGACAAATAATTTTATTTCGGTGGCAGATATTGCATTTTCGAGATATAGACCTTTCATCTCTGACTTGTTCCACCATTATCTTTGACTATGTTTATTTGTCTGTGGCTGTGTTGCGTGTTGCGTGTTTTTACATCTCGTAAAATTTGATTAGATTTTACATGAAAAGTATTCGCAGTTGCGAATACGAACAACCATCAGCTGTCTACGGGAATGACGACAATGAAAATTTGTGCCAGACGGGAGTCGAACTCAGTTTTCCCGCTTCACGCGAATACTGTAATATCGTATCGATAGCGGGGAATGACTTTCAATTAAAATGTACTCCCCTGTACGGGTATTACATGATGTATGTACGAGTACAGGTTGTAACACAGGAGCTTTGGTCTGGCCGTGAGTTGTGCACGGATAGTCAAAGCGATTCAAGCGACCGCTCACGCAAACCGAGATATCCAAGTCCGAGTCCTTGTCCGGCACAGATTTAAATTGTCGTCACTCGCTTGTACAGCTGATGGTTGCTCGTATTCGCAACTGCGAATACATTACATGTCCGTAGGAACATTGCATTGTTCTTCATAACAACCTAGATACTATAATAATATAGAAAATACAGTCTTTAAATGTTTTAGAGAGCTTTGTCACCATGGTTACGACTGAAAAATATTGCAACCATCCTCAAATGTTGTTTTTGTACCTAGACTAGGCAGGGATCACTTGTAATAAAATCTATAATAGCCAATCAGTATCGTTACTGACACTGATTGTCTTTTTCTAGTATAAGACACGATGCTCTATATTCTCCCTTGGTAAGGTGAAACATTATTAAAAACCTTGTAAAACTGTCAGGTGATGACAGTTCATTCCGACAAGGGAAATTCTCCACCACACTCCCATCAGATTTAGTGGCAAGTAGGCCCAGTGGCGGATCGTCAAAATCTGAACACAGTTCAAGCGTGAAAAAAGGAAGAAGGTGTAATGAACTGTGAACAGTGAATGATCCAAGCGCAAGAAGCGAAACATCGAACGAATTTGTATAGCCACGGCGACGTGGTCATTTGGTCACGGTGCTGGAATGAGAAGAGGGATAATCGTGCTCTGTTTCCATTGTACCTCATATTTTTTTTCTCTGTCCGTCTGGTCATTGACGTGTCTGTTCGCTGTATTTCAATCTGTGTCCGTGTCATGGTACAACGTTCGATCGCTGCAGAGAGGTGTAAGGAAGGAACCTACAGACATACACTCCTGGAAATTGAAATAAGAACACCGTGAATTCATTGTCCCAGGAAGGGGAAACTTTATTGACACATTCCTGGGGTCAGATACATCACATGATCACACTGACAGAACCACAGGCACATAGACACAGGCAACAGAGCATGCACAATGTCGGCACTAGTACAGTGTATATCCACCTTTCGCAGCAATGCAGGCTGCTATTCTCCCATGGAGACGATCGTTGAAATGCTGGATGTAGTCCTGTGGAACGGCTTGCCATGCCATTTCCACCTGGCGCCTCACTTGGACCAACGTTCGTGCTGGACGTGTAGACCGCGTGAGACGACGCTTCATCCAGTCCCAAACATGCTCAATGGGGGACAGATCCGGAGATCTTGCTGGCCAGGGTAGTTGACTTACACCTTCTAGAGCACGTTGGGTGGCACGGGATACATGCGGACGTGCATTGTCCTGTTGGAACAGCAAGTTCCCTTGCCGGTCTAGGAATGGTAGAACGATGGGTTCGATGACGGTTTGGATGTACCGTGCACTATTCAGTGTCCCCTCGACGATCACCAGTGGTGTACGGCCAGTGTAGGAGATCGCTCCCCACACCATGATGCCGGGTGTTGGCCCTGTGTGCCTCGGTCGTATGCAGTCCTGATTGTGGCGCTCACCTGCACGGCGCCAAACACGCATACGACCATCATTGGCACCAAGGCAGAAGCGACTCTCATCGCTGAAGACGAGACGTCTCCATTCGTCCCTCCATTCACGCCTGTCGCGACACCACTGGAGGCGGGCTGCACGATGTTGGGGCGTGAGCGGAAGACGGCCTAACGGTGTGCGGGACCGTAGCCCAGCTTCATGGAGACGGTTGCGAATGGTCCTCGCCGATACCCCAGGAGCAACAGTGTCCCTAATTTGCTGGGAAGTGGCGGTGCGGTCCCCTAAGGCACTGCGTAGGATCCTACGGTCTTGGCGTGCATCCGTGCGTCGCTGCGGTCCGGTCCCAGGTCGACGGGCACGTGCACCTTCCGCCGACCACTGGCGACAACATCGATGTACTGTGGAGACCTCACGCCCCACGTGTTGAGCAATTCGGCGGTACGTCCCCCCGGCCTCCCGCATGCCCACTATACGCCCTCGCTCAAAGTCCGTCAACTGCACATACGGTTCACGTCCACGCTGTCGCGGCATGCTACCAGTGTTAAAGACTGCGATGGAGCTCCGTATGCCACGGCAAACTGGCTGACACTGACGGCGGCGGTGCACAAATGCTGCGCAGCTAGCGCCATTCGACGGCCAACACCGCGGTTCCTGGTGTGTCCGCTGTGCCGTGCGTGTGATCATTGCTTGTACAGCCCTCTCGCAGTGTCCGGAGCAAGTATGGTGGGTCTGACACACCGGTGTCAATGTGTTCTTTTTTCCATTTCCAGGAGTGTATGTATCTCCTATTTGTTCTACGTAAGTGCCACATGTTATGACTCTTGCGCTCCGGTTTGGAAGTTTTGACTCTTGTACTCCTTTGTTGTATCATAGTTCACACCCGATTATTTGATATTTTCATTTCTGTGAGAGGTCTTTGCAACATCTTTCCTACTCTATTTACCACATGTACTTGCGACAGAAATGTATTCTTATCACACGACTCATATTCTGTGACCAATGTATAGTATGACAAATGGCAAGACTACAGAAGGAGAATAGACACGTCAATGACCAGACGGAAAGTTCATAATTTTGTAAAAAAGAGAAGTGGGGCGCGAGAGAGATTTGAACACGCCCGCTTTGCGGTCTAACACCGTGGCCACAGAACCAAGACGCCGTGATTCTTGCACTTCCCTCGATGTTGCACATCTTGAGATTGGACCGTTCACAGTTTGTATTTTGCTTCTTTTTTCACAGTTCAGTACTCTTTCTTCCTGTTTTTGTGCTTGATCTGTGTCCAGTCTTTGACGGACTGTCCACTGCCCCATTTTACCTCCAAATCCAAGGGGGAAGCGATGGGGAGTCTCCCTTGTAAGAACCACCAGTACCAAAGCACCAGACTGAAATGCAAACACCATTTACATGTTTTAGATGTGGAAATACCTTTATAGTACTTGAAAATCATCATAGAACAACTTAGATGTGTAAATATATAATTTGAAGGACCATTGTTCATTACAGCAAGTGTAGGCCTAAAAAATGTAAACAATTACATACTTCCAGCAGCGGAAAATAATTCTGACTGCCTATTTGTTTGTCTGCTTCCCTGCTTAGCATAGTATTGTAGTCAACTTGTGTTTTCTGCAGTTATTAGCATCATCACGTTAGTTTTGATGCATAACTTCATTTTTTTCTAACATGACTTGTCACTTGTCTGTTTAACATGTTATTTGTAACTATTTATGCGGAAATAACGTTGGAGAACTTAATTTGAGAGAACACAATCATGTTTAAGGCAGTAATTTGACACGCGCGCGCTTTTGTGTGTGTGTGTGTGTGTGTGTGTGTGTGTGTGAGAGAGAGAGAGAGAGAGAGAGAGAGAGAGAGAGAGAGAGGGAGAGAGAGTGAGGGGGGGGGGGCGGGAGCGAGGGGAGAAAGCTTGTGCTCGCTCTCGCGGCTGTGTCTACGAGTATGCTGTGATTGCCGTTGTTCTTTATTAGTACACTGTCGTTAACTGGAAACGATGATGTCACTGATAACGATGTTTACATCGTAAGAATGACGTGATAGACGCGACGGTGTGGCTTGTGATGTCACAAATGTAAACAAATTAAATCTTTTTCACTCTGTGTGCTGGGGGCCCCGTAGACACGCTACTCGCATCAGAATCGAGCGACAGAGTTCCATGCTTCTGCAACCCCGCTCGTCCATGTGCTCATGAGTTGACATACAATATTTGTGAAATCTGCGTAGAACGCTCGACTTTCATGTTCAAAAGCACTCGCAACGTGTTTAAAATAGACATACGGATTTTGCGCAGAATCTATTTCTTCCACTTGACTCTCAACTTCTGTGTTGGACACCGCCTTCCAACACGGGTTTGAGTGATTTGTGCATACTACTCAACTATTTCTTCGCAATATTTATTTATTTCTGTAAAGGAATAACACCTCTCATTTGTCTTGGTATATAAAAGATTTATTATTCGAACTCACCAAACCATGTGTATTACAAAGACAGAATAGGTACCTACATTTCCTCTCTGCCATTGCGTCTTTGAGATCTGCAATCACAATCAATAGAAATTATTGTACTTCCAACTGAAAAAAGCCAACGGAGTTATACCAGTATTTCTGTAATTGATGTAGCTATGACATGAAACTATTCGTCATTTAGCGAAGACTATCATACAATTAATCTGAATGAAAACAGATTTACGCTCCTTAAACGGTGTCGAATATATTTGAGGTTAACGCAGAAAAGCGTTTATAATAGATTTGAAGATGGCTGCTGTCAGCACCTGAAAACTATCATGTTTCGGGAATAGTTTCTACGTGAATTATATTTTTACCGGTATTTACATGTGTTTAATTTTTATTTTACTTTCTTTATATCAAACGATGCACGCACTCCGCATAATATTATATATCTGTAACGAAAGCTAAGGATGTTTAACTGTTGAAACATTGTAAGTGCTTTTTTATTCTGTTTTTATGCTGGTGACTACAACTAATGATTGTTTTATATCTTGTATTCTAATTACGTTTTTCTGATATGTCTGCAGTCGCTTGAAAATAGGTACACAAGCGTAATGTCGCAGAGTCCAGAATAACAATAGAGCTGATATGAAAAGCAGCCAATGTAGTCAACAAGTTCCTGCTAGAAGTTTATCATCGTTGTGGCCCTCGTTACAACTACTGTATATAATTTTTCATACAAAAATTTGGTAGCAACAAACCGTTTTGGTATCGCTTCATTTCAGTGTCTCTCCTATGGACTCAAGTCAGAAGTCAATACTATTTTGAACGTTCTAACGTTCTTCAAATACTAATCAATTTTAAAAAGTACATTGCAACAGTAAATAATTTCCATCTGAGAAATACAAAATTATTTCTAGAGCGATTCTAAAGATACAGAACATTTAGTGTGACGAGCGCCTCTCCGCATGAACGCTTCTTAATCGTTGGCACCGTCATGATACAACGAGCAGAAAGGGTCGTTTACTGTTTATTTGTGTGATTTTAAATCGTGTGACGAGATTAACGATCCCACCGTGTGTCAAGTTCGTTGTTTAAGATGGTTTCTGAATACACAATGTCCGTCCTATCTAAATTTGCAGAAAGATAGCCGAAGTGGTGACAGAATCTTCGGTTCTAAAGAGTGCATCATTTTTAATGGCGGAAGAACGAATATTCATGATGTAACTGGCGAGGGTTATTTACGGTTAGATTCATATTGTATATGCTACCCCTCTTTCTAGTAAACTATAATAGCAGTCCTCAAACCAGGATCCCATTATGACATCCACGAAGAGACGTTACGCAACGAGGATAGGAGGGTTCGATTCCAATTCCCATTTCTTAATTTCCCTACAACAATTTAACGTACTTTTGGGATGTTTCCTCTTCTGAAAAGAAAAGGGGTCAGGGATGAAGTATTTTCCGGTACAAGGAGCTTATCTGAAGCTTTACCGTGTATGAAAATGGCTCTTCTCGAGAGGTAACGAGAACTGTGTGTAGCGATGGTACAGCGTCAACGACGCCGAGATGAAAGTATAACAAAGCATTTCGTGGACGCTAGCCAGGCATCTCAGCGTCTGAGCCAGCGTGCTTCCAACCGCATGACTGTGCAGACTTATTATATCGCCTCCTACGGCTTCTGCATTGTCTTCCTTAGTGACGGGATGCCAACTGTACCTCAGCACCACACATCTTTGCGATGACTTTCTCCTAACACTGATTTCAATACTCTATTTGTGTGTGTGTGTGTGTGTGTGTGTGTGTGTGTGTGTATGTGGGTATGTGTGTATGTGTGTGTGTGCGCGCGCGCGCGCGCGCGCGCGCGCTTGCACAAAACGTCACGCGGAATAACATTCCTCTGTCGTCATTTATCGCAAGTCATCCTACATTTAAAGGGTTTATAAATTTAGAAGAAACTTTTGAGAATATTGACTGCAGTACACACCATGAAATACTGAACGTAGCGGAGATAAAATATAGGTAGCGAAAGGTTATCTCCAACTTGTGGAGCAACCAGAACGCTATTACAATGGCGAATGACGTGAAAGGGAAGCAGTAACTGAGAGTGTAATACGGTTATAGCTTATTTGGGAAGATAATTTAAGTTCAGAGAGATAAATATTTTTTGTGGACTGTCTACAGCTTTGCAGTTTTGTCAGAAACAGCGATAGACTCGGTAGAGCAGTTGAATGGAATGGGTACTGTCTTGAAAAGTGGTTATACGCAGTAACGAAAGTAAAATGAGACTGATGAAATGTGATTCAATTAAATCAGCTGGAGCCGAGGGAATTATGTTATCAAATGGGGACAGTAGAAGTAGTAGACGAGTTTTGGTATTTGGGTAGCAAATCCACTGATGATGTTAGAAGTATAGAATATATAAACGTTGCCGGCCGAAGTGGCCGTGCGGTTAAAGGCGCTGCAGTCTGGAACCGCGAGACCGCTACGGTCGCAGGTTCGAATCCTGCCTCGGGCATGGATGTTTGTGATGTCCTTAGGTTAGTTAGGTTTAACTAGTTCTAAGTTCTAGGGGACTAATGACCTCAGCAGTTGAGTCCCATAGTGCTCAGAGCCATTTTGAACCATATAAACGTTGACTGGTAATGGAAAGAAACACATACATGAAAAAGAGAAATTTGTTAACAACGAATGTAGTTTTAAGTTGTCCGCAGCTCGTGGTCGTGCGGTAACGTTCTCGCTTCCCGCGCCCGGGTTCCCGGGTTCGATTCCCGGCGGGGTCAGGGATTTTCTCGGCCTCGTGATGACTGGGTGTTGTGTGACGTCCTTAGGTTAGTTAGGTTTAAGTAGTTCTAAGTTATAGGGGACTGATGACCATAGCTGTTAAGCCCCATAGTGCTCAGAGCCATTTTGTAGTTTTAAGCGTTAGGAAGCCTTTCCTGAAGGTATTTGTCTAGAAAGTAACATCACACGGAAAAGGATGATAAACAGTGCAGCCTAGAACAGAAGCTTTGAAATGTGGCGCACTACAGGATAATCTTAAAGATAGATGGGTAGATCGAATAGTATGGAATGGAAATGAGGAGGAAAGACATTCGTGGCACAACTTGACTAAAAGAAGGCATCCGTTGATAACACATGCTTTGAGACATCAACGAGTCGTCAGTATGGTAGTAGAGTGTAGTGTGGTGGGTACAAGTCATGGAGTGGGACCAAAGCTCGAATACAGTAATCAGGTTCCTAATGATGTTGGTGGCAATAGTTATGCAGAGATGAAGAGGTCCATAGAATAAACTGTCAAGGAGAGTGCGCAAGTCAAAAAGTAATGCTAAAGCTTAACTTGTCATCACGGGAGTTACGTTGTCTTAACTTCTATTAGTAACTGGGTTAGTTCATGGTGATAAGTTGGAGCACTGAAATATATTTTAGTATACAGTTTTCCTATAGGGGCCTAAGCGCAAAGTGCTGTAATCTGGGTGATGCGAGAGTTGCCGCCAGTACTAGCAGAGCCAGTGACCAAAGATGATGCGAGCTACGTTGGTCGCCAGCGGTAGCAGTCTGTGGCAAAGATTACATCTAACAGGAGATGGCCACAGAAGTAAGAGTTGAGGGCTGCGGAATATAATGAATTAATTGTTAAAAGTAACAGTAGAGTTGTACGTTTATTTGATGAATGGTTCCTAGATGATTTTAACATGGGGCTATTAGCAGTGGAGCAATTCAGTTGAATACTGGATCTTGTACAGAGCAGTAGAGTTCACGGCAGTTGAGACTAATTGGTGAGCTGCAGTGCCAATAGTCACAGTTTAACTACTCGACTGGGCCGGCCGGAGTGGCCGCGCGGTTCTGGCGCTGCAGTCTGGAACCGCGGGACCGCTACGGTCGCAGGTTCGAATCCTGCCTCGGGCATGGATGTGTGTGATGTTCTTAGGTTAGTTAGGTTTACCTAGTTCTAAGTTCTAGGGGACTAATGACCTCAGAAGTTGAGTCCCATAGTGCTCAGAGCCATTTGAACCAACTACTCGACTGGGAAAATCCAGAGGAATAGTTTCTGAATAAGTTTAAGGTGGTTTTAGGAGGGTTTTGGTATATAGCGTCTACCAGTGGTTGTCATACAGTGCACTGAATTCTGGTCGTTGTTATTATGTTACGATGAATGGAAAATTTCTGTATGTGTAAGAACTGATCGATAATTTATTACAATATCTGGTAGATGTTGTAACTAGACCAGACACTGATAACTGGTGCTTAGGCTGTTCTACAATCAGTCGTCGTAATGCCTGGTTCTGTACTTATTCTTAATGATCCAGTTTGTGCATTCCAAGGAATTTGTGTGTTCGTGAAAATGCATGTATGTGTAATTCGGTGGCTAGCGTAGTCCGAAGGGGAGTGACTGCGATTTTATTGGATGCACTGACACACAGTGGTAATAGTGAGTGTTCCATAGTTGTGGATAGGTGGACTTAGAATCTTCATTGCGCAAAGGACTTAAATTTATTGAATTAATCTACAAATAAGCATTAGTATTTGTGATAGTGGAATTCTACAGCGAGCGGAAAAAGAATTTGACCAAACATACAGGGCAGCTTCGAACACAGAAGTCTGAGTACAGAAACTACAGATCACAGTTACCTATTTTCGATACTATAGGAACGTAACTGAAATCTGACCTATGTTCGTCTTTACTCAAAATGAAATCTAATTCACAAAAAGATATATATGCAAACGAAATGTTTGGACTACCCAATCGTCACGACGACAACAAGAAAAACTTGAAGCATCACATACACGTGTAACTGACATACCATACAGTACTCGTTTAGGAATGAAAAAAATTGTGTGTGCATGTTTCATGTTGCCATTACGCTCTAAAAGAGTCAAAGTGAGTGAAAAATGAGTATGATCCTGTACACAGACCTGTCACGGCTTAATTAACATGGATAGGTCGTACCAAGTGTTCAAGCTGACCACCATTTCGCACTTGCCTAGTGCCGTAAATGCTAAACTGCGACCCTAGTTCCCATATTCAAATTTCTCTGTCTGATCATATCTTTATGGGCTACACTTTTGGTCAAATTGTTTTTCCGCACACTGCAGAATTGTGGTCGAACAGCGGAAGCTGCCCTTTAACTATTGAGATTTTAGCAGTAACAGACAAATCGTATCAAACCCAAACCGTTAGAGTAAACATCTGACAAGGTTACTATTATTGCTAACTTAAAGTGACGAGTTGCCGTTTAAAATAGGCCTTGATAGAGGGCCCAAGAACAGCAGACATCTGAAGAGGCTAAAGCCTAGGCCTTAGGATCAAAATGGTTCAAATGGCTCTGAGCACTATGGGACTTAACATCTATGGTCATCAGTCCCCTAGAACTTAGAACTACTTAAACCTAACTAATCTAAGGACGAGGCTTTAGGTGATCGAAATAAATTTTAATTGGAACTAGACGTAAGTTCCCTTAGCATTAATTGAAGCCGAAAGAAAAGAAAAGTAATAGCTTATAATGTGAAAGAAATAGAAATAAAGAAAAAGGAAGAATTACAGAAACTGAAAAATAATAAAACTCAAAGAAATAATATAAGAAAAGAAACTGGCTGCTTTCCAATGTTAGGTTTTTTGCGAAAATTTTCATAGATATACTTTTCTTGAGGAATGTGTATTGCGACGAAATAATTTTAATAGATATTTTACATCTATCATTAATAAAAGAAAGTTATCATATTATAGTACAGGTAAAGCTACTGATAATAGTAGTCTACATAACAGTTCTGACTTATAAAGGAAAATGAATAGGAATTTGCGTCAATTAATAACAACAAAAAGATAGAAGTAAAATCAGAGGCTACGGGTATATCGCTGGCTTAGCAGTAAAATGTATATCTCTGAGTATCGACGCCATCGATAACGGAGGAACAGGAGGACTTGTACTTTACGTGTAACGTGAGTAAAAATAAATAAATAATCAGTAGTTTTTTATTTACTGATTAGTGGCTGGTGTACGCTTTACGAATGGAAATCTATAGATAGATAATTTGTGGCTATTAGCAGAATCATTTTCGACAAGACAACGTTGTATGTATAGTCTCTTGTGGCTTCGGAATTTACTAGTAAAGCAAACTTATGATTTAATTGTCCAAGACATTTGATTTAGTGGTGAGCGTCAATATTTTATCTGTGTAATCAATTTAAATTAATCGAGATTACGGGGAAGTCCAAAGTCTATAGCTTGTAGTACGTAGACATAAAGAGAGAGATTAACGTGTTACTTTCTGGTTTACTTCTCTGAATGGTTTAGTACATTTGGTAGAATATCAGTCGATTAGAGGTAAGTCAACCGGAAGTCAAACGCCGCTTACTTTTTATTGATTCTATGTACTGGGAACTTAATGCGTTATCTAAGAATCTTTTGATGGTTAGATGCGTTGGCGCGTATGGTTGTTAGTACGTTATTTTAATAGAAAATTATGCTCGACGGAATAATATCGTGTTGTATATACAGAGCACACCATCAGTAAATATGTACTCGTTGCGATAAGCAAGATAACTTTGCCAAAGGTGCGTGTAGTGACAGTCTCCTATTTTATAGCATGGTAGTAACATAACAACAATGGTAAATTATCTCAGCACAGTGCAAGAGCTGCATCAAACCTGTATTCTGACGAAATACACCAACAACGACACTAATACATTGTCAGATTTAAAGATGGTCAGTTAGAAGCCCAAGATTATTTTATCTTCCGAGTCAAAACAAGGAATAGATGTGACCCCGTATACTGCCAGAGACACACAAAATAATACCACCATGTCTGACCTGTAGCTGTGACAACAAGTTTCTTCCATCTTCGAAAAGCCATTCTTCCCTCGCTGTGTAGTAGTTTTATTATCTAGCACTTGGAAAAATAATTCTGGCGTAAATACTGCGTAAAATTGAGTAACATGTGTGACATTATAAGCTTTCAGCCTTGTCATAAAGAAAAGCTTGGAATAGGCTTGGTGGTTCGAATGGGCGAGAATTTTGACGTCTAGGGAATAGCATGAATCCTTGCATACCAAATCTAGATTTTTTCCCTGTCCCTCCACTGACTGTGTAGTTGCTTACTATCTGAAAAATGTCGTTCTCTAGGTCATGATGAAAGCGTCATAGGCCTAATAGTAATAATAATAATAATTTTTTTAGAGCTGTTTAGCGTACTGAAACTGAATTTTGCTTCGGTTGGTTTGAAGATAATGAAATTGTCCTGACCTTCTGTTGTCTGTTATATCCAACTTTTTCGCAGCTAAAAAAACTTCTCTCTCTCTCTCTCTCTCTCTCTCTCTCTCTCTCTTTCCGTCTGTCTGTCTTTATGTCTCTCTCTCTCTCTCAGACACAAACACACACACACTCTCTCTCTCTCTCTCTCTCTCTCTCTCTCTCTCTCTCTCTCTTCATATCAGTATGATCATCAAAGTGACACAACGGCAAAATATTAGACTCTTAATAGCGTGGGTTGTACCCCGAAATTCACCTCTCTCACAGAGATTTACGGTAACTCTTTACAAATTCATCACATTCAACTTATCGAATGTCAACGTTATTCTTTACATAACTGCGCCTGGTCACTGCCTAATCAATCCGCATTTACAGTGGACTCGCTTTCGGAAGGATGACGGTTCAAATCTGCATCCGTCCGTCCAGATCTAGATCGTCCGTGATTTACTTACACCGCTACGGGCAAATGCCGGGATCTATATCATTAAAGGACATCTTCTAAGCACCATGAGCTGCATTTGAAATGTTTACTTTCCAAACCGGTATTCGGATATATAACCCACCGTCCGTGGCATCTGATACAGAGGAACCAACACCTGTGTGTACATAAATTTCAGCAATATGACAACCGTATATACAATAGAAAAAATAAAAGTCTACTTACATTATGTATCCTAATAGCAATGATGCGTGTCATTTAATACGATTGGATACACAGGTTTTCGTGTATGTTACTGCTGTCAAACCTTAGGCAGCGTCAGTTCTTGATAACGACTGACGGAACAGTCATACAGTGTAAACGTAAGACTGACAGATCTACATTACTTATCTTTAATTATTTCAAGATCATTTCTGTATACATCTGTGACGTGCATGCATATATGCAAAATATAACATTGGGACGATTGTTGTATGAGGGTAGAATATAGGTAAGCTAAAAAATTGCAGAGTAATCCAGCATACAACGTGAAATTAGACAATTTTACATGCAAGATGCGAAGATATTGCAAACCGATCTTATTCGGTTAAAACAGTTTGGAAATTTTGTATGTTCATCTTATTCCTTAATTCTGTTTGGTCATGAAGCATATTGTCCGGCTGTTTCGCCATACTCGTGTGTATTTCAATTTTTTCTAGAATATTTAATAATCTACCTTTTTCTGCTTTAGGCAGAATGATGATGTTTTTGTTAGTGTCATTACAGAATGCTTGTGTTCTCTTAAAGGAGCTCAGAATCCTGAGGGATTGGCTTCACTAACATCAATATGTTAGAACTTTGTTCCAGGAAAAACAGCGATCTGTTTATACTCTAACTTACTTAATATACACAGTATTGATCGCATTTAAGTTGTTGATTTTTATTTTTTAGGTGAGCAGTTTCAATCCTCTGTGAGACTATCATCAGATCTACATTTATTAATGACTGTTGGGTTGATTTAGGGGAAGAGACCAAACAGCGAGATCATCGGTCTCATCGGATTAGGGAAGGATGGGGAGGGAAGCCGGCCGTGCCCTTTCAAGGGAACGATCCCGGCATTTGCCTGAAGCGGTTCTAGGGAAATCACGGAAAACCTAAATCAGCATGGCCGGACGCGGGATTGAACAATCGTCCTTCCGACCACGAGTCCAGTGTACTAACCACTGCTCCACCTCGCTCGGTCTTAGTGACAGTAGGAATCTCTGACGTCGAGCATGTCCGTCTGTGCATTCTTAGGGAACAGTCAGGCAACAGACTCCTGCATGGATGGACTTGCTCGATGCCAGAGATTCCTACTGTTATCAAGGAATGTAGAGCTGATGATGATCTGAGAAGTAAGAAACCGGTCTTCTAAAAAATAAAAACTGTCAACTTAGATGCGATCAAGACTGTTTATTTAACAAGTTATTAATATATTCTCTAAATCTTGCTTTAAAATTTCTCTCTGTTAAGCCAACATAAATTTTATCACATTCACTTCATATAATTTTATACATCCGATATATTTTTGGCTTTTATCTATACTGTGATTAAGACTTCATTTTTCGTTTTTCTACCTTCTAAATCCAATTTTCAGCCTAATTTTTCGAAAGAAACGACTTATTTTGGCGGAAATGTGACTCCAGTAAGTTTTTTTTTTTTTTTACTTGGTCGCTTTTTCCTAATGTGGCCTGGTTTCTATTCTTAGATTGCTCCTTCTGTCTTTTATATATGTTCTCATAACTGATTTTGGATTATAGCCAGTGTCAGATACTGCCTTATCCAATCTAAGTAGTTCAGCATTAATAGTCGCCTTGTTTAAAGGATATCTGATTAACCTGTCAATCGCTGAGTGGAAATACGGCCTTTTAGGGGATCGTGGATGTAAGAGCTGCTGTCAGTTATGCAGTCAGATATTGTGGGTTTCCGTAATATGTTAAAAAGCTGGGTATTCCCTTCTCTTTTAACTGTTAGGTCCAAAAAGTTAATACTCTTCATGTTCTGTGGTTCTATAATAAAGTTAATGTTCTTATGTAAATGGTTAAACCTTTGGTAACATCTATCAGCTGCCGGCCGCGGTGGTCTCGCGGTTCTAGGCGCGCAGTCCGGAACCGCGCGACTGCTACGGTCGCAGGTTCGAATCCTGCCTCGGGCATGGATGTGTGTGATGTCCTTAGGTTAGTTAGGTTTAAGTAGTTCTAAGTTCTAAGGGACTGATAACCACAGCAGTTGAGTCCCATAGTGCTCAGAGCCATTTGAACCATTTGAACATCTATCAGCTTCGACAACAGTGCCGTCCAACAAGACTAGTGTATCATCTAGATAACGACGATAATATGCGAGTTTTTAGTCAAGTCATATAAATTTGAAAGAAATGGTGCCTGATATGATCTAAAATTGTATTTTCGATTGTTCTTCATAGGCTGTTCCCGATAGCTAGGTCTTCGATTTGTTCCTGACCGTATCCTAGCTCCATAAAATTGTCCAAAGATTGTATTTTACATGTATGAATCCATATCACAGGTGTGTATAAATATGATCTTAGATATAAGGGAAGACAACTAATGAAGATCCTGTGACCTGTCTGTTCCATGTCTGCATTATATGACAGTTGTCCGCAGCTCGTGGTCGTGTGGTAGCGTTCTCGCTTCCCGCGCCCGGGTTCCCGGGTTCGATTCCCGGCGGGGTCAGGAATTTTCTCTGCCTCGTGATGACTGGGTGTTGTGTGCTGTCCTTAGATTAGTTAGGTTTAAGTAGTTCTAAGTTCTAGGGGACTGATGACCATAGATGTTAAGTCCCATAGTGCTCAGAGCCATTTGAAACATTTTTTTATATGAAAGTTGTGTCAGTCATGATAAAGAATTGTCACTGCCTAAGATTTGACAGCAGTAACATAACACGATAACCTGTAATGGGACGGATTTCGTATCCTATTGTAATAACTGACACACACACGTCATTGCTGCACATACACATAATCTAAGTAGACTTATATTTCTACTATTATACTTACCGTTGCATGTTGCAAAAATTGATATCAGATTCCACTAACGATGGGTACGTAAAACGTATGTTGTAATGTTTACTAATTGTTGTGTGTACATGTGTGAACCTGACATTTATTGAATAATACATAAAATAAATAACAACGTACATTACATGTACTTCATCGTGCAAACCACTTGGGATAGGGCATATGTCCACATGAAGGTTTTGCTTCAAATGACCGTTCCTGGCATATCCCTGAGTGTTGACCATTCCTCCTGGGAAATGTATTTGTCATATTATTGGTCATACTGAAATAGCCTGTTAATACGATCGCTTGCATGTCTACTAGCGTAGCTTATACCTGATACACTTTTGTGCTTATGCTTCAACTACTGAACTATACTTCCGCTACCAAGAGTGGTCGTTTACAACGGAAACCTCACCACTAGCAGTATCCCCTCCTCAACTGCGCAGTCTGCGCTGAGACGACCGAATTTATTTTGTGTGGACTCTTGTTTACGCTTGCGAAATAGTCACCCCTACGAGCATCTGTTTCTCTGATTTACGAGGGGCGTTCAATTAGTAATGCATCAAATTTTTTCTAAAAGCAAGTTGGTTTTGTTCAGGATTCTAATAAACCATATTATTCTCGACTCTTTTGGCTAAAAACCCTATTTTTTAACATAATTTCCGTTCAGTGGGACGGCCTTACGCTACACTTCTGGGAGGGCCTGTATGCCACGTGGTACCGTTCTAGTAATCGACGTCGGAACCAACATCTTCCTGCATCAGTACCTAGTCACCATCTACCTACTGCTACTCGCGGAGTGCCTCCTTCATTGGGTCAAAAAGGTGGAAGTCGATAGGTGCGAAATCCAAAATGTACGATGGATGGAAAGGACAGTCCAATGAAGTTTTGTGAGCTCCTCACGCGAGCGCAGATTTGTGTGAAGCCTTCCATTGTCATGGAGAAGGAGAAGTTTGTTTTGCATTTTTTGTGGTGACGAACACGCTGAAGTAGTTTCTTCCATTTCCTGAAGGTAGCACAATACAGTCCAAAGTTGTTCGTTGCACCATGAGAAAAGACATCTTAGATGATAACCCCTTCACAGTCCCAGAAGACCATCACCATGACTTCACCAACCGAGAGTGCGGCTTTCAACCTGTTCTTCGGAGGAGAGGTAGTGCGGCCGCCACTCCATGGATTGCCGTTTTGTTTCCAGTTCGAAGTGATGAACCCCTGTTCCACTGTTCGACAAAAAATTGTCACGATCAGCCTCGTGGCGTCAAGCAATTTCGCACAGGACGTTCTTCATTGCTATTTATGGTCTTCCGTTAGGCGGCGAGGAACCCGAAGGGCACACCGTTGAATATCTCAACTAGTAGATTAGTTTCCAGTAGATTAGTGTGACAGCATCACCAACAGAGAAGTACAGTTGTGCAGCGAGGTGTTTGTTTGGGATCCATCGATCACCTAGGATGAGAGTGTCCGCACGTTCCGATATCGCAGGAGCCACAGCTGTGTGCGGCCGTCCGGCGGGGAGGAGACCGGACAAGTTTGCGCGACCTTATTGCGATGAAGACAGACACCTCGCTCAACGACTCGCCGTGCTTTTTTCCACTGCAGGATCTTCATAGAGATTCTACAAGTGCCTATGAATATCTGCGATGCTCTGGTTCTGTGCCAAAAGAAACACAATGACAGATCTCTGTTTGGAACGTACATCCGTTACAGACGCCATTTTGAATTTTACTCATAGCGCTACCACATATAGGAACTACATGACGTTAGAGGGGCTGAAATGAGAATATTCCACTGTGTAACACAGTATATTCTACATTTTTTCAACCGAAATCGGCCGAGAAAAATAAGTGTTTTATTACTTATTGAATTCCCCTCTTACGTGCTACCCTTGATCATCTATTAAATGAGGAAAAAGTAAGTTTTCTGCTGCACAGGCTATGCGCCAGCATGTAACGGAAGGCACAAAGCTTAAAATATCATTCTCGCTCTTCCTATTCCGTGTTCAGAAGGCGTGTATGTTGAACGATTCCTGTGTGATTAGTTGATTGTAACCATGTGTGATGACTTGAATCTAGATATATATGTGAAGGAGTGCATGTAATAAAGGGCAAATAAAGCAGTAGATCCGATGACATTTTTCTAAACAGGATATTCTCTTTGATAAAGCGTTGAAACTATGAGCTGGACCGGGAGCAGAGCGTTGATACCTCTCTTTGTGCAACATGTGGTTCCAGTTGCGCGCCATTTGCGCCTGTCTCTCTGGCTGATCTGAAGTTTCAACTTGTTTTCTAATTTTCCTCTTCACCTTACACGCTCCACAGAGGATTTTTGCTATGCTGCTACAAAAGTATTTCTGGGGGGTTGGGCAAAACTTTTAGAACATTTCGAGTGGTAACACTGGAGGCTTGTACTAATGTCAGAAAATCAATTACAGAACTCAGGCAGTGATCAAGAGACGAGAATTTACGAGAAGAGGTTCGGAGAAAGACATATAAGCAAACATATGTACCACGCTCCATTTCACTTCGGGTATGTTACATAAACGCTGGTTGGGGTTTGGTAAATCGTTTAACTAGCCATTTCCCATATCCCCAATAGTTTAAAAGAATTAGGAACCCTCTACACATATCGGATTGTACAAAATTAGAGCTTCCATAACATATAGCACTTTCTTTCTTTCTTTCACTCGTGCCTTGTCCCGCACTATGTCATGGAATGGGAACTGTCCTCTTTACTGATTTCCTTTTTGGTCCTTAAACGTTACGTTTGCAGCGGATGGTACTGCGTGTCTTTATTCTCAACTTAGTCTTAGTAGCAATCCTATGGGTAATGCACGAAGTACAATATCTTTCTGTTAGTTTCTCTCACTGTGGACACTCTAAGGAAGTTATACCGAATCACAGTGTGTTGTTTTTGTTGCGAAGCATACTACATTCATGAGTCCATTCTTCTTTGCACCGGCTTGAGCTGTGAACCCTAAATATTTGGCAGAAATGACTACAGATTTTTACTAGACTTCGTATAACACTGCACCTTTTATTTTATTTTTGTTTCCACACTACTCTCACGTTTTGAACCTCTTCGTTCATATCTATCGTTCTTGGCTATTTTTAAATGATGTGGTTTCACTATGAATCTCAGTTTATGGGAGAGAAAATATCCGGACAGAATGAAAAGTACTATCAGTCAGTCAAAATAGTCGTGGTTTAAAAAACACACAACTGTCGTACTACGAGCGGAAAGTATACTGAATAGCCGCTATAGTGGAGAATGTTACATGAGAAGATCGCAGTCAGGTACTTGAATACTCTTGCATCGAACATTTCTTTATATCACAAATGATTAAGGCCTCCAATTAAGATTCCAAGCATCTATCGAGGCTTTCAGGATAACTGCACCCTTTGATTAAAAGACTTCGGGTATGTTACATAAACCCTGGTTGGGGTTTGGTACATCGTTTAACTAGCCATTTCCCATATCCCCAATAGTTTAAAAGAATTAGGAACCACCCTACAGATATGGGATTGTAGAAAATTAAAGCTTCCATAACATATAGCACTTTCTTTCTTTCACTGGTGCCATATACAGCACTGACGCAGGGCCGGCATTGTTAGGAACGGATTTGGCAAGGTTAGGATGAAGGGGTGGCCGGATGACCCTCCTGCCGCCACCCCATACCCCCCGAGATGGAATTAGTATACCCCAGCTGTCTACGTGTAGTGTAATTTGTGGAATAGTGCGAACGTGCTCAGATGTCGGCGAATCGTGTAACTGAGGTGGAACATGGGGACCAGCCCGGCATTCACCTAGCGGGATGTGGAAAACAGCCTAAAAACCATATCCAGGCTGGCCGGCACACCGGCCCTCGTCGTTAATCCGCTGGGCGGATTCGATCCGGAGCCGGCGCGCCTACCCGAGTCCAGGAAGCAGCGCGTTAGCGCTCTCGGCTATCCTGGCGGGTCCATAACACATAGCACCACACTGCAAAAATACACGGATGTAAGAAATGGAAGTTAGTATTAATGGCAATATTATACAACGTATAGGGATTCCCTCGAAGAAGAGCTCAAATTGAGCGACTAGCGAGTGCTATGTCCCATATAGAGCCACAGTGCTACGTACTGGTACATGAACGATGTGTTCGTACACATACAGCTCGACTTGAAAGGTGTAATACCAGATTTCATAACTGAAGACATGACATCCGAGGGCACCGTGGTAATTGTTCATATGATAAACAGACACTGCCTTCACTACTTTTTACGTTTTTAATGTCTTCCTTCATTACAGATATAACAGATTAATGCATACCAATTTGTAGCAGACGATAAAATGCTGAAGATCCAATTTCTATAGACCACGCCTCTGCTCTTACTATTAGAGTTGGTTTGGAAAGCCGGCCGCGGTGGTCTAGCGGTTCTAGGCGCGCAGTCCGGAACCGCGCGACTGCTACGGTCGCAGGTTCGAATCCTGCCTCGGGCATGGATGTCTGTGATGTCCTTAGGTTAGTTAGGTTTAAGTAGTTCTAAGTTCTAGGGGACTGATGATCACAGATGTTGAGTCCCATAGTGCTCAGAACCATTTGAATTTTTTTGCTTTGGAAAAGCGGTTTGGGAAGGTGAACTATCTCTAAGTTACAAGTTACTTGACGTCCCGTCACACTCAGTTACGTTAAGTTGTACCTACAGTTTCCGGGTTGTTGACGAAAACACACTCGTATTAGTGGTTATAGGGGTTGTTGGGTGGGGTGGGGGACGAAGCTATGTTTGAGTGGGGTCGGTAGCAGGTGACTGCAGTGGTCTTGATTCTTACTGTCCCTCCGATACGTCATTCGAAGACAATCTTGTTCAGAATACCATTGTGGGGTGCTTTGCTTGCTGCGTACTTACATTTCTACCTTGGTTATTGTAATTGTGTAGGCATTCCGAACAATCAAATGACGCTGAAATAGACGTGGCAATCCAGCTGTTAAGGTCCAAGTTCAGATGTCGGTCTAAATGTTTTCTATCTTATTCTTTTGTGATATATTTAGATTAAAGTCCAGTCTTGATCACGTTATGTCTGTTTTAATGAGTAACCGGTTTCGGTTTTTTCTATAAAACCATCATCGGACCCATTGGCTCCCTTGGGTTGGTAGGTGGAGCTCCACCTACCAACCCAAGGGAGCCAATGGGTCTGATGATGGTTTTATAGAAAAAACCGAAACCGGTTACTCATTAAAACAGACATAACGTGATCAAGACTGAACTTTAATCTAAATATAACAATTAATTGATCACTGTATTCCAAAAATGTTTACCAAAATTTTGTGATATAAATGTGTTTGGGCCTTCAGATCTATTACGCACATGATTGGCTAGCAGAGACCGAGGGATAGGCTCAGCCGCGTGAATGGAAAGGTTTTCAGTGTTTCCTGCAAAAAGGCACACTTTCTTCGCGGTGTGTGTGTGTGTGTGTGTATGTGTGTGTGTGTGTGTGTGTGTGTGTGTGTGTGTGTGTGTGTGTGTGTGTGTAAAATTGAAAATTTGTGGTAAGGTCTTATGGGACCAAACTGCTGAGGTCATCGGTCCCTACGCTTACACACTAATTAAACTAACTTACGCTAAGAATAACACACACACCCATGCCCGAGGGAGGACTCTAACCTCTGATGGATGGAGCCGCCCGGACCGTGACAAGACCCCCTAGACCACGCGGCTACCGCGCGGCTGTGTGTGCGTGGTGCAAAAAATAAAAAGAATAAAAAACTAAACATACAGATTTATAGTGTTATTAGAAGAGATAAAAAGGAACACTTTTGTTATGTTACACGAATGTCGCAGGTGCACCGTTTTCCCGCTTGCGGTCCTTGAAGGGTTTGGCGCTCGATTTCCCTTAGGCCAGCTTTCACGTATGGTTTAACTGCTTCACTTTTAATACAATGACACTGAAATCTGCTTTGCAACGCAGTTGCATCTTACTATCTTACTGCTAGAAAGGGTAAGTTTTCATTAGTACCAGCAGTGTCCATGTCCCAGGATGAACAACTACATTATTATTGTTTACGTTATGTTGTGTTTATATGAAAGCTTCTACTGATGTTTGCATTGACCTGACGGCTGATTACGCGTTAGCTGATATGCATCTCCTATAAGGGGAGGCACATTGCAACAACTGAACAATAAGGCGCCTTTACACAGAGCGATTTCCGGAGAGATTACAAAATCATGTAATATTTCAGAGGCTTGATGGCCGTCTCCGTGAAACAGAATCCTTTGCACCAGACCGACGGTAATCTTATAAACTTCGCAGTGTGCGAACTGTTTAGTTTGAGGAAGCTGTATTACAGCAAAACGAGGACAACCCTAGCACCAGAACATGAGCCATGGCCAAGTAACTAATTACCTCAAACTCCTATGAAAGTAAAATTCTATGTACCGACTTGACAGAAATTCCTAGGAAGTTCTGGTCTTACGTTAAATCAGTAAGTGGCTCGAAACAGCATATCCAGACACTCCGGGACGATGATGGCATTGAAACAGAGGATGACACGCGTAAAGCTGAAATACTAAACACCTTTTTCCAAAGCTGTTTCACAGAGGAAGACCGCACTGCAGTTCCTTCTCTAAATCCTCGCACAAACGGAAAAATGGCTGACATCGAAATAAGTGTCCAAGGAATAGAAAAGCAACTGAAATCACTCAACAGAGGAAAGTCCACTGGACCTGACGGGATACCAATTCGATTCTACACAGAGTACGCGAAAGAACTTGCCCCCCTTCTAACAGCCGTGTACCGCAAGTCTCTAGAGGAACGGAGGGTTCCAAATGATTGGAAAAGAGCACAGGTAGTCCCAGTCTTCAAGAAGGGTCGTCGAGCAGATGCGCAAAACTATAGACCTATATCTCTGACGTCGATCTGTTGTAGAATTTTAGAACATGTTTTTTGCTCGAGTATCATGTCGTTTTTGGAAACCCAGAATCTGCTATGTAGGAATCAACATGGATTCCGGAAACAGCGATCGTGTGAGACCCAACTCGCGTTATTTGTTCATGAGACCCAGAAAATATTAGATACAGGCTCCCAGGTAGATGCTATTTTTCTTGACTTCCGGAAGGCGTTCGATACAGTTCCGCACTGTCGCCTGATAAACAAAGTAAGAGCCTACGGAATATCAGACCAGCTGTGTGGCTGGATTGAAGAGTTTTTAGCAAACAGAACACAGCATGTTGTTATCAATGGAGAGACGTCTACAGACGTTAAAGTAACCTCTGGCGTGCCACAGGGGAGTGTTATGGGACCATTGCTTTTCACAATATATATAAATGACCTAGTAGATTGTGTCGGAAGTTCCATGCGGCTTTTCGCGGATGATGCTGTAGTATACAGAGAAGTTGCAGCATTAGAAAATTGTAGCGAAATGCAGGAAGATCTGCAGCGGATAGGCACTTGGTGCAGGGAGTGGCAACTGTCCCTTAACATAGACAAATGTAATGTATTGCGAATACATAGAAAGAAGGATCCTTTATTGTATGATTATATGATAGCAGAACAAACACTGGTAGCAGTTACTTCTGTAAAATATCTGGGAGTATGCGTGCGGAACGATTTGAAGTGGAATGATCATATAAAATTAATTGTTGGTAAGGCGGGTACCAGGTTGAGATTCATTGGGAGAGTGCTTAGAAAATGTAGTCCATCAACAAAGGAGGTGGCTTACAAAACACTCGTTCGACCTATACTTGAGTATTGCTCATCAGTGTGGGATCCGTACCAGATCGGGTTGACGGAGGAGATAGAGAAGATCCAAAGAAGAGCGGCGCGTTTCATCACAGGGTTATTTGGTAACCGTGATAGCGTTACGTAGATGTTTAATAAACTCAAGTGGCAGACTCTGCAAGAGAGGCGCTCTGCATCGCGGTGTAGCTTGCTCGCCAGATATCGAGAGGGTGCGTTTCTGGATGAGGTATCGAATATATTGCTTCCCCCTACTTATACCTCCCGAGGGGATCACGAATGTAAAATTAGAGAGATTAGAGCGCGCACGGAGGCTTTCAGACAGTCGTTCTTCCCGCGAACCATACGCGACTGGAACAGGAAAGGGAGGTAATGACAGTGGCACGTAAAGTGCCCTCCGCCACACACCGTTGGGTGGCTTGCGGAGTATAAATGTAGATGATGTAGATGTAGATGTAGATGAGTGGAACGTCGTGCACTCGTCGGGCGTCAAACCGTTTAAGTATAGAATTACGAATTTCCCAAGGCTTGGAATCCTGCTAATGGTATCTGCACCAAATTCTAACCATCACTCACTTCCAAATGTGTTTTGTTTACAGACGAGGCTGTCTTCACAAGAAAGTAATGTTCAACGGCAACAATAGTTGGTAGTCGGAAAATCCTAAGGCAGCTCGCGAGTTTCGCTACTAACAAAGATTTACCATAAATATGAGAGCTGCTGTTGTTCACAACCATCTCACTGGGCCGTATTTTTTGCCTAACTCGCTCGGTGGAAGAAATTAGGTCTCTTACTCCGTGAAGTACTGCCGAAAATGTTGGAGAATGTCTCGTCAGCAGTCCAGCAAAAATTATGATTCGGGTATGATGGGGCCCGACGAAATTTTCTCCTTAATTTTTGGACTGGGAGGGGTGATCCATTACCGTGACCAACATGCACTCCTAACCTCAATCTTATGGATTTCTGTCAGCAGGAGGAGACGAAGCTCTTGGCGTACAAGACACCGATATTCACTCCAGAAGAACTGGCTGCCTGCTTGGCTCAAGCTTCAGCTATTATTCGTGACACACCTGGTCGTTCTGAGCATGTTAGACAATTGTTAGCACGCGGTTGTCAGTTTTGTGCGTTCATGTAAATTGACAATATTTTCACCAACATAGATAAAACTACTTTTATGACACAGCAGTTTGACCACAATATCTGAACATCGCTAGCTTTTTACACTCTGTACCTAAGATGATTCGTCTGTTCCTATCGATAAGTTTTATTCAACCCGCAACACCTCCAAAACCATGCATAACATTTTCATATTCTCTCACTCATCATGTGAATACCATTAGTACTACAGAAAAAAATGGACAAGATATTTTTGTGGAAAATTTAAAGTAATCAAGTTTTCGCCACTGTTTGAGTTATTAAAGAAAAAAGCCTTTGGAAGTTGCATTTGTATGTTTTTCTTGAACAATTCCAAAATTACAGCCTCTAGCGGAAACATATCCCAGTACAAAATTTAACAACATTAAATTTCCTACAAAAAAATCCCATTCATTTTTTCTGTAGGACTGATAGTCCGCATGTAGCATTTGAGGAAATACGAAAAATCCGGCCCACAGTATTTGAAGTCGTTGTTGGTTGCATAAAACCCATGGCTAGGGGCAGCTGAAGCACCTGGCTAAGCTGTTCACTCACTGGCACCGTTTACGGTATCACAGATCTGTGAGAAAGGACTCACTAAATGGTGTAAAGTCTCTTAAACACATAACGGTATCACTTCACTTTTTAAAATGTAACTACAGTAATTTCTGCTTTTGTTGTCATAGTTCTAAAAGAGACAAATCTGGCGGCGTTTCACTCTGCAAAATCTGCTTACGAGGCATGAACAAAGTACAAGCTAGAACTCATGATGTATCTGTTTTGAACATGAAATCAACTGCTATATTATGCAAAAGTTCTTGATTTCTCACCAAAATAAGGATATAAGTCACGTTAGATAAGAAAGAAACCATGTGACAGCGGCATAAAAGGGGCACAGACGAAATGTAACTTTCATCAGAACCCACGATAATGAGTCGCGAAACCTCTATATTTTTTCCGCAGCTTCACTACTATTGCCTGCTAGATGGCATCAACACTCTACGAAACGATTGTGCGCTACATATATGGAATGTATTAGTACGTACAAATAAAGCTGTACTTCGGTGACTACTATGGCTATTTAAACGGTAGTAGTAATCAGAAATATAATCCGGAAACAACACTTCTTCCATTTTCAAAGAATGCTAAACTGAAAAGGAACAATGTTATGAATGAAAAATGGCCATTTTTAACATGGTTAGTTATACGATTCAAGCAAAGGCGATAATGCTTAATATTTCAGTTCACTTGTACTCTATTCTGAAATTTATATTGTATTAAGATTTGCAAGATCTCTGAAGATTTATCGAATGCAAATAAGCATATCCAGTCTTCAGATATATGAATACTTAGTTCCGTACTTCAATTTCAGAAAAAAACTATACATACATTTGTGTAGTTGTGTGTCATAAAGAAATGCATAGCTCCTTTTCCGAGTAATTACGATGGCTGTGTGTATACCGCCAATGGATTTTTAAGATGAGCACAAGAATGTTAACGAAGTCTAGGACACAATATCATGACAATATTCGCATATGAATGAACAATATTTATTATATAGGGAGTGTGAATAAACACGCCTTCGATCGCAATTTTTCGAGGTTTATAGAATAACATAACGCGTTTCGGACCCTAAGGGTCGCTCCTCATTTGTACATTATCTAACACATAATTCATATTTGCTCTTGAGGGAGGGGAAGTGCATCCTCCTGTTACGAGAAAATTAGATTTTGCGTTTTATATTTCATTAATCAAGTGCGGAAAGTATGTGAGAAACTGTAGAAGAAACCAGTGAAAATTTCACCGGACGAACAAGGAAGAACTTTTACAACCTGTTAAGGTCATCATGGGTTCGTTTATTCATTCTGCCATCTTATATCTTATGTTATTAGTTCTATTACCACAGATGTTGGATCACTCATTCTGTCATCGCGCATCACGTCCGCCGAGGCGTACATTTGTTTACAGACTTTAAAAACACTTCGGAGATGTAGTTTCACATGATATGATCAAGGATGAATTTTATCACGTAGTGTCAGATATATATTAAGAAGTTGATATATGTAAGGAATAAATTCAAAATTATCTTTAAAGATACTATAATAACGACGGCTGATGAAATCTGTCTGTTCCATTTAAAATAAATTCAGGCTTTTTGATTTTATGGAGTTATGTTTCCAGTTGTTCTAACAGATTTACGATCTTATCATTGGCTCCACTGTGTAATACTACCTAACTGTTTTCTATCCTGTTGACAATGTGTTTGGGTTCTAGCATATGGTGCGCAATAATTTGTTTCTTTACTTTTTTTTGAGTGAAAGAATATGTGTGTTCTTGGAAACGGGTTTTGAAATTTCAGCCCGTTTTCCCTGCATAGTAGACAGGACAACTGGGATATGATTCATTATACACTCCACTGTTGAATTATTGGTTATCTGTTCTTATGCTGTGTTCTAGCTTCTTATTTATGAACACAATCATTAAATTGTTTTGACAGGTAAGGAACTTTTTGTGGTATGGGGCCTAGGTGTGGGATTCTCGCAAATAGTTTCTCTTCTTTTATAGTGTGGCAATTTTTGTGTATTTATGTGACTGAATTATCAATTGTTTTGCCTGTGCAGCCATTGTTATGACAATACTTTTTAGTGTTCACCTCTGTCCTAAGGATGTTTTCTTCTAAGTCATGTGAATGTGCTCTATGTAGCCTGGGCCCAAAGGCAACATATTTGTGTGCAGTGAATTGGTATAATGTTTTGATAATCGTCATATCTGCTTAGGTGTGTTTCACTTATGCTGAACTACTATTTTTGTTGTATCTGATTATTCTAAGGTCGAGGAAGTTTATGCTTTTGTTGTCTTCAAGTTCTATTGTGAATTTTATTATTTTTTTTTTTTTTTGCAAAAGAATTCTTTTTTGCCACTGTATTTGAGCAATGTGGCATCACCGTTTCTTCAGGAATAATTTTTTTATTTTTATGTCTACTGTTTTCTTTAAAGAAACCATTATCTAGATGACAGAAATATGTCTGCCAGTAAACTTGACACACTATTTCACATGGTAAGACCCTTTTTCTGTTGGTTAACTTACCCATTAAATGTAAGGTAATTATGTGACAATATTTATTGTAACTTGTTTGTGACCTTTGCTTTTTCTGAAATTGTCAACTTTGTATGTATTACTAATATTGTAGAGTTCATAAAATTTTTGAACAGGTTACCTACATCAAAAGGAGCAAACCTAGTGCCTGTAGGATTTTGTATATCTTAAATTTTGGTTGGTAAATCATTTGTGCTCTTAACTGAGTATGACATATCAGAAGTATAGTACTGTTTCAGAGTTTCATTCAGTAATTTAGAGATTTTAAATGGAGCTGAATTTTTAGATTTAACAACGGGCCTCATTGGAATACTGCTCAGCCAGGCACTCAAAGCGGAATACTCATACAGAAACTATAAAACAAATGCCATTGCTAGTATCGCATTACCAAAGACTGCCTGCCATGTGATATTCATCCCAGTTATATCAAAGAGAAGATCAAAAGCATGTTCACTGCAGCCATATTGGCAAAAGAAAGCATGAGTTACTGTGGATGAAGTCAGAAGTGAAATACCAGTAGAAGAAAAAAGAAGAAACTATTGAAAGTTGTTATTACACAAATTTATAACTAGCTCGTACGCTACACCTATTACAACACAAATCAGCTGAAGAGTTTATGGACAGCATTGTAACCAAAATGCAGACTGTAATCTAACACATGAAGCAGAAGAAGTTACAAACCATACAATAATAATTTCACCATCAACACGACAACCAACCATCCAATAAAGCACAGTTTTAACCAAAGTGCATCTTCAGTGGAGAAGAACGACATTTACTCAAGAAATAGCTAAAAAATAACGTAAAACCTAGGTTAAGCGAAAGTAACATAGAAAGCCTCATCATACAACTGCTTTTTCTGACCTAAATAGCACTGAACAGACTGTTGTAGTCCACAATATAAATAAAATCATCCAGAGAGACATAAGTACCAGTTAAGAAATCTCGAAAGCAGTTTACGAAGAGAGAAAACTCTTGTACTGCGTTAACACCAAAGTCACTGTTAGTAAGCCTGCATGATTGTTAAATTTCTCGAAACAAATTCTGTAGTAATTTTGAACAAAGGTGAGTATATCATTAAAACACAAAGTCCCTTTTTTGAAAAAAAACATAACTGAGCTTAAACAACAGTCAGTATAAGAATTCCAAAGCAAAATCAGAAAAAATGATTAATAAAAGCAGTTTTCTGTTCACAGAACAACAATCAAGCACATTCATTATAATGAATCCCTCTGTTTTGGGACTGAGAGCTCAACCCAGTACCCATCAGCTTCATATTGCAATGAGATCGTTGATAGTTCTAAAACTACGCCTCCCTTGAAAATCTCTAAATTACTGAATGAAATTCTGAAGTAGTACTATACCTCTCATATGTCATACTCAGTTAAGAACACAAATAATTTACCAACCAAAATTGAAGATATACAAAATCCTACACATACTAGGTTCGCATCTTTTGACGTAAGTAAACCGTTTGCAAATGTATCAACTGAAGAAACAATAGAGATGATCTTCAAAACATTAGTAATTCATAAAAAGTTGACAATTTCAGAAATAGCAACGGTCACAGACAAGTTACAATAAATGCTGTCACATAATTACTTCACGCTGAATGAGTAAGTTTACCAACAGAAAAATGGTCTTGCCATGGGCAGTAGTGTATCAAGTTTACTGTCACACATATTTCATAGACATCTGGATAATAGTTTCCTTAAAGAAAACAGTTCGTGTAAAAATAAAATATTTTATTACTGAAGAAACAGTGATGATACATTGCTCCAATAAATTGGCAAAAAAGAGATCTTTCCCAAAAATACAAAATTCACAATAGAACATGAGGACAACAAAAGCATAAATTTCCTCGACCTTAGAATAATCAGATACAACAAAAATAGAAGTTCAGCTTAACAGGAAACACACCTAAACAGATATATCGATTGTCAACTCATTATGCCATCTCACTGCACAAAAATACACTCCTGGAAATGGAAAAAAGAACACATTGACACCGGTGTGTCAGACCCATCATACTTGCTCCGGGCACAGCGAGAGGGCTGTACAAGCAATGATCACACGCACGGCACAGCGGACACACCAGGAACCGCGGTGTTGGCCGTCGAATGGCGCTAGCTGCGCAGCATTTGTGCACCGCCGCCGTCAGTGTCAGCCAGTTTGCCGTGGCATACGGAGCTCCATCGCAGTCTTTAACACTGGTAGCATGCCGCGACAGCGTGGACGTGAACCGTATGTGCAGTTGACGGACTTTGAGCGAGGGCGTATAGTGGGCATGCGGGAGGCCGGGTGGTTGTACCGCCGAATTGCTCAACACGTGGGGCGTGAGGTCTCCACAGTACATCGATGTTGTCGCCAGTGGTCGGCGGAAGGTGCACGTGCCCGTCGACCTGGGACCGGACCGCAGCGACGCACGGATGCACGCCAAGACCGTAGGATCCTACGCAGTGCCTTAGGGGACCGCACCGCCACTTCCCAGCAAATTAGGGACACTGTTGCTCCTGGGGTATCGGCGAGGACCATTCGCAACCGTCTCCATGAAGCTGGGCTACGGTCCCGCACACCGTTAGGCCGTCTTCCGCTCACGCCCCAACATCGTGCAGCCCGCCTCCAGTGGTGTCGCGACAGGCGTGAATGGAGGGACGAATGGAGACGTGTCGTCTTCAGCGATGAGAGTCGCTTCTGCCTTGGTGCCAATGATGGTCGTATGCGTGTTTGGCGCCGTGCAGGTGAGCGCCACAATCAGGACTGTATACGACCGAGGCACACAGGGCCAACACCCGGCATCATGGTGTGGGGAGCGATCTCCTACACTGGCCGTACACCACTGGTGATCGTCGAGGGGACACTGAATAGTGCACGGTACATCCAAACCGTCATAGAACCCATCGTTCTACCATTCCTAGACCGGCAAGGGAACTTGCTGTTCCAACAGGACAATGCACGTCCGCATGTATCCCGTGCCACCCAACGTGCTCTAGAAGGTGTAAGTCAACTACCCTGGCCAGCAAGATCTCCGGATCTGTCCCCGATTGAGCATGTTTGGGACTGGATGAAGCGTCGTCTCACGCGGTCTGCACGTCCAGCACGAACGCTGGTCCAACTGAGGCGCCAGGTGGAAATGGCATGGCAAGCCGTTCCACAGGACTACATCCAGCATCTCTACGATCGTCTCCATGGGAGAATAGCAGCCTGCATTGCTGCGAAAGGTGGATATACACTGTACTAGTGCCGACATTGTGCATGCTCTGTTGCCTGTGTCTATGTGCCTGAACAAGAACAGATAGCCAATGATTCAACAGTGGAGTGTATAAAGTATTATGTCCCAGTTTCCTGTCTACTATGTTGGTAAAACGGACAGAAATTTCAAAACCCGTTTCCAAGAACACTCAAATCCTTTCAGACTCAACCACTTAAAATAATCAGTTATTGCGCACCATATGCTAGAACTCAAACACATTGTCAACAGGGCCGGCCGGAGTGGCCGCGCGGTTCTGGGCGCTACAGTCTGGAACCGAGCGACCGCTACGGTCGCAGGTTCGAACCCTGCCTCGGGCATGGATGTGTGTGATGTCCTTAGGTTAGTTAGGTTTAAGTAGTTATAAGTTCTAGGGGACTGATGACCTTAGAAGTTAAGTCCCATAGTGCTCAGAGCCACTTTTGGAGGCGAGCTATTATTTTAATAAGATTTTCTTAATCATAATGGAAAAAATCACCACCCCGTTAAGTGACTGGGTCACAAGGAAGTAACACGATTCGAAGCAGCAATTTTTCAGTTTATCCCATGCCGTTCTTCTATTACTACAGTCTAGCCGTTTTTAGCGTCAACATTGCTGCAGCTATCGAAATATTGCATTTCTTTGCCCTACAGTGTTTCACCACTGTCTGTTGTAAGCCATATTTTCATTCTATCTGTGTCATTCACGTTTTTCGAGTGCTGATTAGTTGAAAAAATAAATGACTGTCATAAACCAAGATAAATTTGATGGACTACAACTTTACGGCAAATGCAAAACTAATGCGCAGGAAACAGGAGAGCTGCCCACAGAAAGGTATCCCGACAGACGGTGTACAACAAGAATGAAAATGCTTATAATCCGCATGGAGCTGCAGAGAAACAGAGAGAGCCTCTGGAGTAAGTCATCCCAGGGTTGTTCGCATTTTGCGCGCTGACAACTTCCATCTGCTTATGTGTAACTTTACCAGCAGGTTAACCAGCGGGACTGCGTAAGACAGATGGAATTCCATCGCTCGGTTCTGATCCAACATGACAACAGTTTATTTCTTCAAAGAAATCTCTTTATCGATGAATCTGACTTCGCAAATCATGGAAATCTGAATGTACGAGTAATTTGTATTACTGGACTCTGAGGCTTCATACAGGCTGAGCCAAGCTTAACATCAAAAGCTGTGAACTGTGAGACAACGTCATTAGTCGTTCCTTCTTCGTAGCAACCTAAGCGAAAAGGCGTCACGAACGTTACCTTCCCGGGGAAGTACCACATGAATCACGAAGATGTACACTCATTTTCAGAAAAAAGAACCGAACACCTTAAACGACTACAGATAGGAAGTTCCTGTTCACAGACATGTCCAATAGCATGTTCTGCACAAATGATTAGCATTTAAACGATGTCCGCTCGCGGGTTCTAGGTCGACATCGATATCGCGGGGCAACACACCCACCAGTGAAATGTGCCTGGGTCTCTCGTTGTTGCTATAAGCCGAAAGTAATGGATCAGTGTGACTTGAGCAGACATGCAGGATGCCTCGAAAATCAATGAGTCTGAAAGAGCGCGCATTACTGCCATGAGGAAATGTGGTGCATCCATTTGGGATTGCTGCTCGTGCAGGACCAAGTGTTTCCGCAGTGCAACAGGTGTGACACGTTCCACATCATTACGAAGTGTCGTATTCATGATCTATGGAAGAAGTATTAATCTAATCTAATCTATGGTTCACGGAAGGCTGTAGAACACGGTGAGATGGGTCAGGTCGCATCACCCAGACCACCCGCTGGGAAGATCCACGCCTCATCCGAATGGCATTGCAGGAGAGATCTACGTCCTCCTCGACTCTTGCGCAACGGTGTAACAGTGTAACAAATCGTACAGTACCACCAGTGACAGTCCGTCGCCTACCATTGACGAATGTGCAGAAACATGCTACACCGCAAAGGTGTATGGAACGAAGTTGCTGTGGACAGAAATGGTATCAGATGTTTTTGGACGAATCCAGGTTCTGTTTGTTTAAAAATGTTGGTCACATTTTGATTCGCCGCAGACAGGGGGAGTGGCATTCGCACAGGATATACAGCTCAAAATGGAGGCCTTATGGTGTGGGGTGCTATTGGCAACAACCAGAAATCATGGTGCATGCGCGTACAGGGCACTGTGACCAGTATGACCTACGTGAAAAACGACCTGCGACCCTTAGCCATACCCAATGCATGACCACAGGTTGCTGCACGAACATGTGCCTTCTTGGTGTCACAGGATGTTAGACTTTTGCCCTGGCTCACCAGATCACCAGACTTGTATCCCATCGGTAATATATGGGATATGGTGATACGACGGGTGCAGTGCTGTGACCCAATGCCGACCACCACAAATAAACTTTGGAACCAACTGAATACAGCATGTATGGCTATAGCACAGGATGCCTTTCGCGCCTTATGTGCGTCGGTGCCATCACTCATGGAACAAGTTATCAGGGCGCATGGCGGACCCTATGCCTACCAGACAACAGGACACATGCTGAACCGAGGTGACCGAAATGCTAATCATTTCAGCAGAGCATACTAACGTACACGTCTTGTGAATATGAATGTCCTTCATGTCCTAGATGTCCTATATCTCCAGTCGTTCAAGGTGTTCTTTTTTTCGTGATCGTGAGTGTATATGATACCAGCACGATTGGTGCCCAGCTCACCGTCCTCTTGTGGCTAGGAAAGCGCTCACGAAGCTTTTCCCTGATCCTTTGAAAGGACGTGAATCTGGCCTGCACTGCACGTCCGTTAGATTTAACGTCACTGGGGTTAAGACGAAGCTTATGCACAAGTTCCGACGACCTAGTAGGATTTGAAAGTTGCAATCTGTATAGTGATATAGAAGGCATCTCTTCAGTCTGTCCAGAAGACCTTGCACCAGCGGCTGCCAAAGTGTATTCCAGTTAATGGTGGGCATTTCGAACACTTGAGGACATAACTGGAATTTTAATGAAGTGTTTATAACCATATTATTCTGTCATTTTCTTTTTTTATGCTGTTTCTGACGTAATTTTGCAATATCAGTAAGTATCTTAACAATAAACTCATGACTGATTATTTAAGACTTTAATACTTCAGTTCACTGCTTCACACATCTATCAATTATGACACGTTTCTTTCAGAACTCGGCCAGAAACAAGAGCAGAACTATTGCCGCAGATAACTTGTGTATCAACCTTATGCGCCAAATCCTTTGCCTTCCAGATGGTGTTTCGGTGCAGTCATAGGATAGGTAACCAAGTGTGATTGGTATCAGCTTTGAATTAAACTTCTGTTCACTGTTCCGCTTTTATAAGTACACGCTCTTAGCTATGTCACGCTTCATTTCCCTTTCCCCCCTCCCCCCCCCCCACCCAATCTCTTAAGCCTGATGTCAGAGTTCCATATAACAACACAACATCTGTATAAGACAGTAATCGGTTTTATGTTCCTAACAGATAAGAGCTAAGCTCTGAACATCGTTTTCTTCCAAATACAAATTGGATCTTAATGACTGGAGCACTGCTGAATTCGTCTCTTTTAGACTTTTAGATCTACTATAATAGCAACGGTTACATTTGGATTCTGTATAATTAAAGTGTGTGTAAAAGAGTGTGTATGTCGCTTAGTTAGGACTTTCTCAAAATTAATCTGGACGAAAACTGAATTACTGTATCTTCAGTCTTTCCGGAAGTATCTAGAGCATTGACGCAATGTCTGGCAACGATGAACTGTGCGCCATCACCTCTGCTGTTATTGCTGGCGAAATACTGGATGTGAAAAAATTAGTTCAACCAACGGCATTCGAAACATTTCACCTCCGAGTCGAGTACCGCTGCATCTAACGACCTCTACCACAGAGGTGAGTACATTCTCAATAATGAAAGAGAGTGTGTGTGTGTGTGTGTGTGTGTGTGTGTGTGTGTGTGTGTGTGTGTGTGTGTGTGTGTGCTGCCACATTTCTACCTAAACCACGTGATCATTTCTAATGTTTCCACGAAATTCCATTGCCCCACGATCATATCTTTTTTCCATGAGGGGCCTCTCAGGTAACATCCACACTTACTAGTCATGGTCTGCTCTGATTGTCCAGAGGGCAACCTTATTAGCAATAAAGAAATGAGTAAAAAGCTTTGTAAAGTTTCTTACAACCAAACACTGCGCCAGTGTTCAGAGATAACACTGAGATTTGTCGACAGCCTTGTTGAGAGTGCACATTGCACTACTGATAGTAACTGGTCTGTTGTACGAGGCCGGTGAACTCGACGACCTGATTTCTGGTATCCGGCTGCTATGCTTTCACTTTCTGCCTTCGTTTCTTGTGTCATCAACAACCACACCTATAACAGTTATCTACTCGAAACAGTTTAAATAAGGCATAATACCCACATTTATGAATGTGAAGTTATCCAATCGGTATGACCAGTCCGTTATTTCCAGTTTTGGAGGCTGAACAAGTGCAGGATATTCGAGCCAGCAGCTCCATATAGTCATATTGCTTACTGACTAATAAAAAGAACTGAATGGTTGGTTAATTGTGTTTATCGACTTATCTCGCCTTCCAGATGTCACCTATAAAAGTAATGATGAAACATCCTGGAAAGATTAATTTGGTATACCAGACTGACTTTCACCATGACATCTTTTTCTTCTACTTGGAAATGTTGTGCCAACTTAATTCCATGTTCAAAAGTATTTTGTTATTGCGCCCCCCCCTTCCACCCAAAACCAAAAATGTAGTACTTCCACAGCCAAATGATCTGTGTTATTATCAAAAATACGTAAGTGCAAATGCGTACATGAGTCCACCATTCATCACAACCTTTGTTTTAGGTGTCACAATGCTACTTACACGTCTATAAATCTGTCAACATTGGTGTCTAAAAAATGACTTTGGCTTCTCATATTAGTACAACAATGCTATTTCTATGTCTAAATTGTCTCTGATATTTAGTAAAATACGTAAAGGTGGTAGCATTTCGTTCTTAAGCTTACTTGAGGCTGTGTTATTGGTAGATCAAACTTCCACCAACTTGCTTCTTTAGAAGTTTTTCAGTAATGCTTCACCATACCAAGTGCCATTTTAGGAGGGAAGGAAATAATGCATGTTGTTCAGCACTAGAAAAATATAATCGATGTTATCTTTGACAGACTGGTGGTGTCAAGGTTATCCATGAATGTTAGTAAAAGCGATACTTTTTGATGATATATTTAATACATTACATCACTTAAACTACATATCAGGTAGTTATAAGTAAACTTTCCCTCTTTAACACGTTATAAGACAAGAAATAATTACCGTAATAGTACCAAACTTGGTAGCAATAATGTCAAGGACATGGGGAAGAGAAAGAACGAAGAATCAATTCAATGGAAACACTTTTAATGTGCTGCTACGATACATCATACAATTACATACAGGTACCATTACTGCTACAAAAGGGGCTCAATATGGCGCCCATCTGTGTCCAGAAGAGTCTGCAAGCGCAGGATTGCATTCTACACAGCCGTAAGAAGCATGTCCATAGATATGCTTGCTACCTCTGTTGATATGCTGCGCTTCAGGTCAGCACATGTGTGAATGTTCTTCTGGTAAACCCTGTCCTTCAGGTAGCCCCACAACCAGAAATCAAAGGGAGTGAGATCAGGTGTTCGTGCCGTCCAACCTTTCAAAACTATCGGTTGATAATTCGATCGTTTCCAAATTTGTTTCGGAGAAGCAGGTGAACTTCACGAGCGATGTGCGGTGGGGCCCCGTCTTGCATGAAAACTGTTGAGTTCAATACGTCTCTCTCCCGTATAGCTGGTATGACATTCTGACGAAGCTTATTGCAATAACGCTGGCCAAGCACATTGCACATCTTCGGTCCCTGAACGCCAGCCTGTTCAAAAAAGAATGGCTCAATGATGAACGTAACCGTGAACCCATGCCATGCGGTGACACGTTCACCATACAGAGGAACGTCATGCACAGTGACTAGAGGTGAAGATCCAGACACTCGGCAATTCTGTGCGTTCCCCTCACCCGTCACAGAAAAATGAGATTCGTCTGTCCACAGGATGGTCCAGGGTCAGCCCACGTTAACTTCAATCCTTGCGAAAAAGTGGAGAGCGAAGTCCACACGTCGTTGTGCGTCTTCTGGTGCAAGCTGCCGTACGATATGGATCTTGTACGGATAACGTTTGAGAATGTCTCTAAGGACCTTCCGTACAGTGGGCCATGGTATGTTCAACCGTCGTGACACAGCACGCACACTGACGATGAGGAATTGTGCGCAGCGTTGTCCGCCATAGCAACAGCGATTTCTTCAACCACCTATGGTGCAACCGGTCGTCGTCCTCTTCCCGGAGCGACGCCCAGTTCTCCAGTTGATTCGAACTTCTTCGTCATGTTCCGCACACCAGGTGGAGAAAGAGGACCCTTCCGTAATCGTTTAAGCCGACGATATTCTCGAAGTGCAGCTTCAGCATTACTGTTGTTTTTATAATGGAGCTTCACCAATAATGCCCTGCTCCTTTTGTCCAGGCTGATGTTGACACGTCAACAAGTGCACTGTGACTGGTCAGGTGTGTGACACTATGAATCACGATGACTGGTCACAGCACGTGGTGGGCACAGTTGCAATTGAACGGTGGCGTTGTGACGCGTGGGAATCGTGCACCCCATACTCTGGACATTAATGCTACCAGGTTTAGTAGTCGTATGCTAATTACTTTCCGTGTTATAACATTTTAAATAGGGAAAGTTTAATTATAACCACCCGGTATTTTCGTGATACACACGGATAGCTTCGTAATGCATCAAATATGAAATGTGAAAATAAAACAAGGCTGAAGACAACGATGGAAAAGATTCCACACAGAGACAAAAGTTCGGGATCTCGAGAATGCGATTTCTGCACCAAAACAAAATTTTTTGTATAATACGAGGGGCGTTCAGAAAGTAAGCTCCGATCGGTCGCTAAATGGAAACGACTATGAAAATCCGATAAAGCTTTGCACAGATGTGTTGGGTAGTGTCTCTAGTATAACCCCAGTTAGCATCACGTCGCTCTTCTCATTTCTGAGCTCGCAGTGAGTGCGTAAAGATGTCTAGAGAATAGTGTCTGCCGCCAAGTACGAGGGCCTGGTGAGAAATCTCGCCTGAAGCTATGCTGCTAACATTACATAACTGTCGTGCTGTTTCTTCTTCAAGACAATTCTCAGCCGCATTCTGCAGGGGCAATGAAGATGCTCCTGCATCGTTTTCAAATGGAAATGTGAGATTACCCACAATACAGTCCGCAATTGTCTCCCCCTGAGTTTCATCTCTGGTCACATGAACCGCTGTCTTTGAAGACAACATTTTGACACAGACAACGAGGTGTAGGCCAGCGTGGAGAATTGGCGGAAAGCACTGGCGGCTGCCTTCTATGATGAGGCTATTGAAAAGTTGGTACAACGCTATGACAAAAGTCTAAGTCAGAACGGCGACTACGTAGAGAAGTAGCTGAAAGGTGTAGCTAATTGTTACAAGTAAAACATTTCTGATGTTCACTGTGGTTTCAATTTGGCAATCAATCGGAGCTTACTTTCTGAACAGGCCTCGTATCTAGAGATCTTGAGCACGAACAAATGCTGATACAATTATCGTAATACTCACGTATTATCACGGATCTGTAATTGTGAACAAAATTTCGATCTTCATTCGAAAATGAAACTGTCTGTATTATTGGTCAAAATATGTGAATTTAGAGTACAACACATATGCAGCGCAACTGTCATAACACAATAGTTCTGTAACATAAAATTAAGAAACACAGTTGGCTTACATTTCTAATTTTTAAGTTTAAGCAGAACTTATTGATAAGATTGGTTCGATCCACACATTGAAGAAACCAAAAATTATCCATATCGTTTTTCAAAATACATAAAAATTTTTGTAACCTAACAAAACACGCATGACACTACTGCTGATCTTGGTTACAGCTTAAAATGCAGTAGTTCACGAGAATAGTTTGAGTTCTGGCCTGAAGTAAGAGATATTATTCCCACATCTAAACTGTCTGTATTATTTGCCGAGAACTGCTCCTAGGCCAGCTACAAGCGAGACCAAAGTCAGCCAAATGTTATAGTGGCCCCAGTTTAAGGATATAAAATTTATCTTGCAGTACAAAAGATTTATCGTGTTACCCTATCATACATTGGAGACCACACACACTTCTCCCACATACATCACACTGTTATAGCGAAATTGCAACAAAATGCTCAATATATTGCCATTTTACAGAAAAATTGCAACGAACTACCATATACATTATCATATTAAATCAAATTTATAACAAACCGCCTCCGCACAACTGTGTTACTGCAAAATTGTTACGAATTACCCAAAATATCACCATTGTTACATGAAAATGTAACTAAATGTCCCATACGTTGCTGACTAATCAGGTCGAGACTTGTCCCAACTAGTGACTCATTCTAACAAGCAAAAGCAATCAGTCAGCAACTGACACTTGTATATGCTGGCACGTCAAGCCTAGTTCCAAAAAGCAAAACGCTGATCAGATTCATAACATCACACGCACAGGTCATTACCATACCCATAACATCCCAAGCCACACTGTCTTTACTATATCGTGATGTCATGTGTAGATCATCATAATCAGGCCACATGAAGTCGTAGTCAGCACAGTATTTTACCATCCATTAAAACGAAACTTGTTTGCTCAGTTACATGTGGGGAAGTTTGTTACAGTTCTATGTAACTATGGTTATGTATGGGGCAATTTTTTACAATTTGATTTGATGCTTATGATAACAATCGCGATCCAGTACCTGACACCCACTATAAGGTTATGGCACACATTCGGTTTGCTTCTGGTGTTACTGCAGAGTTTTAAAATTGACTATTTGACACCCAGTATCAAGTTAAGACACACATACTGTCAGATCCCCGTGTTAGAACTATTCTAAATACCTGTTTGTTCGTGTCAACTATCACAGCCTTGCCTCCTAGCACTGTAGTCTCCACTGTGTTATAGCGTAAGTTAGCATTGTCAGCAGCAGAAAACAAAACTTTTGTAATGCAAAAAAAGAAAAAAAACCTAATTAGCTAGCTGACTCTGATATCGCTTTTGGCTGAAAAAAGAGGGGGTTTTGATACATAATGCAGTTTAAATTTGGAAATAACATAATTTACTTTAGCACAGAAATCAAACTATTCTCATTTACAAATGCACTTTAAGCTGTAAGTTAGATCAGCTGTAGGCAGCGTGTGTTTTGTGATGTAATAGAACAAAGTTTTATGTATGTCGATAAATAATACAGACAATTTTTAGTTTCTTCAATGTGTGGTATAAAGATTGAATTAAGCTATCATCGAATGCATCTTACCCTGAATAGTTAGTTAAGTGGTATTATGTGAGCCACGTGTATTTTTTATTTTGTGTTATGGAGAACTATTACATTACGACGATAGTGCGATATGTGTGTTTTACTGTAAATATTTTCAGTATTCTGATAAATAACACATACAGTTTTATGTTGGTGCAAAGGCAGAAATTTGATTAATGATTAGAGATCTGTAATTATACTTGCATATTATGGTATTTAACCTGTGATTGTTTTTTAAGCAAAACTTTCTGTATTTGACAAATAATTTCATTTTCGTGCAAAGATCATAGTATCAATATGATGACCTTTTCTCTCTGTTAGGAACCTTGTTCATCATTTTCCTTTGCCATTTGTGTTTTTACATTTCGTAATTGCTCGAACATGATGCACTATTTTTTCCCCTCCTAAAATGGTTCTCGGTGAGGTGAAGCGTTATTGAAAATCTTCTTAAAACATCGGGTGATGTACTATCAGTAACATAGTCTCAAGTAAGCCTAAGATCGAAATGACAATATCTTTACACATTTTAATAAATACTACAGACAATTTAAACACGGAAGGAGCATTATAACCTTTAATCCGAGAGTCACAAATATGTTAAAGATGTCAAGTGTAAGTTACAAATGAATTGCACTCTTCCAATAGCTGATAAGTATAGTGCCTACCTGCTTAGTACAGTTTCTTAAGGCAAAGTGTGTTCAGTTCAGTTATAGGCTTGATAAGGTAGTTTTTGTAAACAGCCTCGTTTCAGCCTAAAATGGAATGATGACTTCGTGGTCAGTGGTTTTGGCCACATGTGTTTTATAGTGTTATAGAACAGTTTAGGTTGGAGATTCCAGTCCTGTTTTAGGCAACAAACATGACAGATGTTTTAAATGTGGAAATAAGACTGTGAGAAATGACAATGTGTGTGTGTGTGTGTGTGTGTGTGTGTGTGTGTGTGTGTGTGTGTGTGTGTGTGTGCGTGCGTGCGTGCGTGTTTTCCTATTTTTATAAATAATACAGACAATCTGCATGTGAAAAAATGTAAAAATGTAATTTGCGAGCCTCATTGTGTCGTACACCAACTGTAGTACACAGATAGAGCTAAGTTCATTTACAAGTACTGATTAACCTGTAAGTGCCATGTTTCAACAGTACTGTCAATATCTTTAATTAATTTTGGTAAATAACATGGCACAAAATTTAGATCGTTAGGATGCTTTTGAACATAACCAACATGGTAGCTGTATCCTGATGGTCCATTTCATTTTAACGTCCAGTAAAATACTAAACCGTGAGTGGCAGTTTCATTTTAATGTTCGATAAAGCACTGCTCTGTGATTGGCTGTTTCATTTTATTGGTTAGTATAATGCTACCATTACGTCATGGAAATTATCGTTGACAAATGTTCCAGAACAAAACCAAAATGGCTTATTCAATAAGAATAAATGTCAAACATTTCGTCCACGAGACCTTATGCTAATACCGTCATACACCGTCTCTAGCCTTGATAATGGCCTCAGTTTGGCGAGGAAGAGAGCCCACAATTTTATTCAGGCATGTCATATCCAGCGATGCCTGGCTACCGTAAACGTAAACTCCGTCCGCAGGCCCTGGCGGATCCATCAGTACTGACTAACCACCGTGTCATCTTCACTGAAAAGGGTATAGAGGGGTGTTGTGTCAGCTCACGGTTCTCCCAGCTGTTGTCAGTTTTTGTGACCAGGAGCCGTCACTACTCGGTCAAGCAGCTCCTCAAGTGACATCACGAGGCTGATTGTACAGCACTCCAGTCCTCCTACCAATGTAGCTTTGGGAATCGAACCCAGGTCCTCCGCATGGTAATCAGCTGCGTTGACCACTCAGCTGCGGAGGACGACACTTGGTTACTAAGCATGTTGAAATAAACTTACTCGTACATGTTCGAGGTAACCGAGACAGTGGGTTTAGTTATGGTACAAAAAACACTCCCAAAACGCCAAAGAAACACCTCCTGCCTAAGCTATACCCTTCACATGTTAAGGTTTGAACACCTCATTGGGTCATCAGTGCAGTGGCCTGCAACATTTGAACAGAGGCAAAATCGTGACTCGTCGGACCACATTACGAGTCTTCAGCAGGCTTCTGTGTAGTTTCTTAGTTGATTGGTACGATGAGGATGTGTAGCTTAAATGCCTCTATGACCAATGACCTTTGGTGTCATAAAAGACCTCACATGACCATTGCATGCAGTGTCAGCAAGTTCTCTTGGAAACTGATTGACAAATACCTGCGATGAATGACAGCAGAAATTCATGTCGGGCTTGGAACCGATATTCATTGACAGGGCATAACACTGTAAGGCTTTGTTCCATAAAACCACGGGAGAACTGCCGGATGTCAGTAACTTCCTGCCACGATATTTCGGCGCAGAGTCTTCTGGCCATCTTCAGGTGAATGCCACTGTAGGTTTTGTTACGACCACTGTCCTTACACCGTGTTACGTGGCCGCGGGTGGTACACGATTTCTTGTAGGCGCATTGGACCGATCGTGTCAATACACCAACAAATCGAGATACATTCATTCATGGTGTGATCAAGAATACGTGCAAACATAATTATTTTCTGCCATTTCCTGCCGTCTATACGTCGATCCACCTTACTGTGCTGTTTCCACACAGTCACCTGGCACATACAGACCACTTCACTCCCATGACATACATCAGTGGCGGAGAGTCACATGACCACCTCGCATTCGTCTAAACCATCTGCATCGCTCCAATGCAAACAGTGGGGTTTCTAAATGGGGGTAGTTAATGGGGTAGTTCTTGTTTTATTTGTGGAACTGATGTGGATTAAATGCGTGGATCATGTAAGTTAGATGTGTACCACAATGTATTCGTTAAAACACCTGGTCTTACTGATACGCTCGTTGGAGCTAACAAGGTAAGAAACTAGTGGTTCGTTCATGTGCATTCTAGTATGGGTAATACCGATTCCTTGTGATCACATAAAGGTAATGTGGTATCAACTGATTGTGAAGCTTCATTGTGATGGTATACAAGACCATGTGATGTTAGTCCTGGTGCTCATTGCGTCCACCAATCTTTCAGCATATTTCAGTTACTTGCAGCTACTCTGAAAATACCGAGCGCGGTGGCTCAGTGATAAGACGCTGGCCTCGCATTTTGCTGAGGTGTTGTTGAAACCTCCATTCAACCAGCCACATTGATATACGTCAACTATTTAAGGTGAAGGCCGGGAGAGGGAGGGAGAGAGAGAGAGAGAGAGAGAGAGAGAGAGAGAGAGAGAGAAAAGAAACGATCGTAGCCTACTTCCACCGCTTTCCTTGCCGAATCCGAATTTGTGCTCGCTCCTAATGGTCTCGAAGTCGAGAAATCAAAGTATACTCTTACTTCTTTCCGAGCTATGAATTACTACTTACATTTCCCCTGTTGTCACGCCATTCATGTTCCTTTCAAACAATATAAGCACCAACTTAATAATGCACATGCTCGCAGGGCTAAAAGTGGTTGTCTTATCTCTGGTAAAGACTGCAAGGAATTTCATCAATGGTTCATTCACAACGATCGCCTGATAAAAGTCCAGCAGAACATTAGTGAAACGACTTTCATTTCTTCAAGATGCTTCTCCTCAAAATTTAGGAGAGACGGACAACGCTATTTTGGAAGCACATAGTCGCAGACGTGTTTGTTACGGAGGACGGCGAGGATTCATCAGCGATAAATCTGACACCGGAGAGACTCAAGACTGATGTAACTGCTCTTGTTTTCAGAATGAATACGCGACCTCTGACTGCAGGACTAGCACACTCGTAATCTTCGCTGAGTAATTGTGAGGATTCTGCTTCGTTAATGCCAAGTGTCCATTCTACACTGCTAATCAAAGAAGGGAACCGATCAGGAAGGGAGGAACAGTATCAATGACTGACTTCATTATATGCATTGATTCGACTGGGGAGGGTGTTCAAATGGCTCTAAGCACTATGGGACTTAACATTTGAGGTCGTCAGTCCCCTAGAACTTAGAACTACTTAAACCTAACTAACCTAAGAACATGACACACATCCATGCCCGATGCAGGATTCGAACCTGCGACCGTAGCGGTCGCGCGGTTCCAGGCTGAAGCGCCTAGAACCGCTCGGCCACACCGGCCGGCCGTCTACCAGTTTCGTTGTTTCTGTAGGCCTACACCGTTTTCAGGCTTTAACTGACGCTGAGGGGGTTAACTCAAATCGTATACACGATTCTATCAGTGGCCAACTTCCATGAACCGGTTTTCGCATACTAACTGTACCAACAATGTTTTGTCTCCATCAATAACACATCATTGTTACAGGTAGTCTGCGAAAAACAGTTCACAGATGTTGGCCACTGATAGAATCGTGTATACTATTGGTGTTGACCCCATCAGAGTCACTGAAGGCCTGAAGATGGTCTACTGAACCACCGAAACTGGTAGCTATATAATAAATAACATCGTAAGGTTGGCTGTAAGTGTTCCATTTTATTACAGAAGTGAACAGCACTAGTTCCTCAAACCTCCAATCAGAAGGATGTTCACACAAAAACTGTTTGAACTGGTTCTAGATGTCTTCGATATTGGCACAGGGACAGAGTTAATGGTCTAACACATTTTCTATATGGGACAGATCTTGGCATTGTGCTGGTCTCGGATCTACCTCAATAACACTTTGACAGTTCTCAGAAACATGTGCCATGTGTGGGTGAGTATTGTCCTGTTGATGAATGGCGTCACGATACTGCCTGTAAGAGGATGCCCTATGTCCACCAGGTACCATTGTACTGCCTGAGGGGCCTCAGCCCCACAAGCCGTGAGCTGAAGTCTTATCCGATGGTTGTCCACACTATGACATCAAGAGTGACACCACTGTGCCTCTCCAAAACATAGAAAGCATGGGACCTCTCTTCCTAGGTCGCCGCCAATTTAGCCGCCAACGGTCATCCTGGGTAGTGTAAAACTGGGATTCATTGCTGAACAAAATGCGACGCCATTCATCCACAATGCATGCTGCCCTGTTGGTTGGGTTGGATTGTTTGGAGGAAGAGACCAAACAACGAGGTCATCAGTCTCATCGGATTAGGGCAGGACGGGGAAGGAAGTCGGCTGTGCCCTTTCAAAGGAACCATCCTGGCATTTGCCTGGAGCGATGTAGGGAAACCTCGGAAAACCTAAATCAGGATGGGCGGACGCGGGATTGAACCGTCGTCCTCCCGAATGCGAGTCCAGTGTGCTAACCACTGCACCACCTCGCTCGGTACATCATGCTGCCCTGTCACAGGGCCACTCCAAACGCAGCCGCTTGTGTTGTGGTGTTTAAGGCAACCTACCCATGGAATGATAATTCCCTAGTCTGGCTGCCGCTGGTTACCAACCAATAGTGCGAAACAACACTGTCAGTAGCAGGAAGACTATCACTTGGCAGATGTATTCGTGAAAGGGGTTGCCACGTGCATGGCGTACAACATGGCTATCCTGCCTTCCGGTCAGCCAGAACCCTGGAAGCAAGACTACCTGGCTTGACGTTACCAAGCTGTCCAACATTAGGTCAGAGTCACGTCATCATGCTCACAACTCTGGGTAAAGCGCGATTCGACCAGCTGACCATACGGAGACCCACAGTAAGCTCCTTTCAAACCGTAAGGTGCTGATAATGCTCCCTCACATGAGTATGCAGCATCTCTGTGTCCTTAACAGTGACTACTCGTCGTCTGACGCCGTTCAGGCCCGTTGTATACCATAACAGTCCTGATAACAACACTGAACACATGCAACACTAATGCACTCAGGTGGCTGATGTACCTGTCACAGACTAAAGTTACACTGGCGCCATCTCTTTTAGGTGCTTCAATTTTTTGCCAGGCAATGTATTCATAAATGAGAAACACCAGTTGTGGATTTTCCACTTTATTAGTATATATAGTGATCCGTTTTTCGGCTTACAGAGATTTATTCACACAATAACTGACTATCGTCATTAAAGAGGAAACAATACTGGTGAAAAAATTTTTCCACATACTTAATATGAGGCGAAACACAGCAAATGTAATGTTTGATAATATGGGATAAGATTTTATTGCAAACGCAGTTTGTTGCATCAATAATTTTGTGTATACTTTGCTTCGTGGTTCAGTAATGTCCTATAAAAGACCGATAATTAATAACTGATTCTTGTGTCATCGCTTGGAAGAAGAACTTCATATTTATAAATGAAAAACTTACTTTGGACAGTCTACAGAATCTACCACATCATGACGGAAGACCAGTTCCGGAAACGTTTTCATAAGGTCCAGCCGCACACGGCTGCTTTCATGCCCAGTAGCTAACTTGGTCCAGATAATAATCTGTAGCTATGTTCATGCAGTCAAACAGTCTTTTCATTGGCTAGAATTACGAATTAATGAAGTAGACAGGCATATTAAATAAAGATAATAGAATAATTAATAAAAAGGGTTTCACTATAACGTCAGTAATTAACGTAGACCACTTCAGTAAATTATGTTGAATAATGTTTATTCATGAAAGTATATCTCAAACAATCCGGAAGTGGTCCTATGGCAATCAAATATAATAAAAACAGGAAAAACCTAATCAAATACAGTAAAGTTGCGTTGAGACCGTTACGAGAGTGGTAGCAGAATCCATATGTTAGTCATCCAAGACGCCCAAAAACTATTTTCATTTCGTGATCACGATGCACGAAATATTCACCAACTCATTTAATTCAGAGTTCAGCATTAATATTTACAATACATGCTAAATACGAACAGTACTAACTCACATTCTGTGTGTTCTCAATTCCACAATGCAATCGGAAAGAAGAGTATTGTAGCGGCCTTTCACTACCAAGAATCAATCAACTACGTGACCGAATAACTCACTTTATCTCCGGCAGGCCTTCCTTCTTCCAGCACAAACGTAAAAGTGTTCTCCTTCTTTTAAGACCTAACGTAAAAGCGGCCTCAAAAGTTAAAGTATTGTAGCAGCCTTTCACCGCCCACAGCCAATCACCTGTTCGACCAAATCACGTACGTTACCACAGGCAGGTCTGTCTTCTTGCGAAACGAACATAAACTGCCCTCCTCCTTCGAGAACTTGCGTAAAAAGTTTATACAATCGCTCCCTTGATAGCACCACTCGAAAAGCGACCGTCTCCAGTAGACTTCTGCAGGGTTCCGCCACTGCTTGTTTCTCTATTGGCTGAACGCCGTCCCCACGAAAAACGTGTAGTCCTTAAGTTCTACAGCCATGATTGGACTCAATCTGACCACCTCCCGCACTAAACTAATACACTGACAGAAAAGAATCACAATACAAAAAAAATTATGTACAGTAATGAAATTTCTGGAATACATTTGTCTGTGTAGTGTATGCAAGATATTAACACTGCAAGACCACAGGTTAATGCAAGTGCAAGATAAACCATAGCAAATGTGAAACGCTGGTACATTATAACTGGTGTAACTGCCATAATGTTGTATGCAAATATGCATCCATTGTGTTGTACAGGGGCCAGATGTCAAGTCTGTGCGATGTTGTTCCATTCCCGTTGCACTTGGTCGATCAGTACAGGGATAGTTAATGCCGTTTATGAACGACGCTCGAGTTGTCGTCCGATGATGTCTCTCATATGTGTTCTATTGGAGACAGCTATTGTGATTGAGCAAGCTAAGCAACGTATCGACAATCCGTAGAGCATGTTTGGTTCCAACAATGGTATGTGGGAGAAAGTTATCCTTTTGGAAAAAACCCACTGGAATACTATTCATGAGTGGCAACCCAACAGGTCGAGTCCCTAGATTTACGTGCAGATTTGCAGTCAGAGTGCATGGGATAACCACCAGAGTGCTCCTACTGTCATACGAAATTGCATCCCAGACCATAACGCCAATTGTAGGTCAAGTGTATCTAGAACGCAGACAGGTTGCTTGCAGGCCCTAAACTGGGCTCCTGTCCTACTCATAGCCATCATCAACATCGAGGCGGGAACAGATTTCATCAGAAGACACTACAGAGCTCCACCATGCCCTCCAATGGGCTCTTTCTTGACACCACTGAAGACAAAAATGGCGGTGGTCTAGGATGAGTGGAATGCGAGCTACAGGTTGTATGGCTCGGAGCTCTTCTGGGAGTAGTCGAATTGTAACAGTTCCTTGTGTCACTGTGGTGCCAACTGCTGCAGTTGCAGCATGATGCGCCGGAGCCTTACGCTCAACACGATTGTCACTCCTCTCGGTAGTGTCACGCGATCATCCACAGCCCGGTCTTCTTACGACTGTACATTCTCGTGACCACCTCTGCCAGCAATCAAGTACAGTAACTAGATTCCTGTCTAGTCTGTCACAGAAGATACATCTAACTTTTCATAGCCCTAGTACACGACTCCATTCAAACTCAGTGAGTTGTTGATAATGGCATCTTAGTCGTCTTACAGGCATTCTTGACTGACATCAAGTCATCATGGCCAATCTCAGAGGTAACTAACGCTCAGACGACTTTTACGTGTATTTAAAGCAAACGTAATTTGCATCCTCATAATGGCGCGACCAGCACCACTCTATGGCGACTAGCGCGAAATCTTAGTAGATATAATCTTTCAGATGTAGAAATGCGCCAACCATTCTTCGTTTATGTCACATAGCTCCTTCTTGGTGTTTCGATATTTTTTCTGTCAATGTATATTACGACAATATTTGCATAAAAGAATGTTTTAAACATTTGGACACATTCAGACTATTCATAAAACATTACATATTAAAATCTGTTGATAAATAAATAAGGCATTATTCTTGCGCCAATGGAAACACATTAAATGACAACATATTGTAGTTAAATAGTGCTTAAATAATTAGTTACACCTGCTTGATAGAAGTGTCTTTGGTTCTCTTTTTAATAATGCTGTCAGCTAGCACATGCGATTGACCACTTCTTAAATTACCATGGTTTTTAATAACACTAGTAATGAACATTTTAATAATGTTACTGACAAAATAATAAACTGTCCATTAAATAACTACGCACGTATGACAAGGCTGAGGTATTTATGCTGCATTCATTTGCTGAACTATTGTGGAAATATGATGTTCTGACAGATATTTGCGGAATAAAAAACTATAAAAGACGTTATAAGTCAATAAATAGATAGGTACAGATACGTAGATCAGATGATAGATTTGTACCATAGCTATCTATGGTACAATTCTATCATCTAAGCTATTTATTGTTGAAATTGCATGAACTGTTAATGTAATGGTTCATAGTGAAAATGTTTAGTCACTATGAATATTAACTTCTGTAGTTTTAAAGATACTGAAAATGTTACTGTTTCATTGGACGCGCCTCTTCTATCTGAGAGTGCAAGTTTTTCAGATTTGCTTCTTTATGTAACATTGATTTATTGTTGTATTACAAAGAGCTGTAAGGAGCCATCTTTCAGCTCGTCTGATTCACTGCATTTACTGGTGCATAGAGTGAGCGACCACTGTCCTAATTTACCCACATATGCCCCTTCGCTAATGTTTCTGTTCCTGGGCTGACCTGGAGTAGCGGCATCCCACCTCCGGCTCCTCAGTTAGCGTTCAGATGCCCCAAAAAAATTTACCTTTCCTCGAACCGACCGAGTAACCCGCCTAAATACGTGTTACGTTAGAAGGTAACATGCGTATGTTCGCTGAGAATAAGCTGGACTAGTTAAATGTGGCCTTGGAAAGCTCTTTGGTGAGATCGTTGTGTCATTTAGTACTTCCGACTGGTGTTTCAGTTACGTTTCCTGAGAGAACTGTGCACGGACTCAAACCGCAACTACAAAGTGACGGTAGTTCATCGATTGTGCGATTCAGATACTATTACTCGACGTCAAAACTGCAAATAGTAGTTGCAATCTGTGCATGAGGGAGAGGTAGATCTTGAAACGTTCCTCTTTCTGACGAAACAAGGTTGCAGTTTCCAGGTAAATGCAGTTGTAGAAAAATCGACTCTGTACTTCTGAAAATCGTAGTCAATTACATCAAAAGCCTCTGTATGACTTGGAAATAAGAGTGTGGTGTATAATTAGTGCAACACGTACTATTCGAACGACCTTTTTTTACCGAACCGTACTACTAATAGGTAGGTGAACAATACACTACAACATTTTTTCAGAGAACTAACAACTAAATAAAGACCTAAGCGTATTTCACACAGAACAATGCAAGATCGCACGTCGTCAATGCATCTATGGCATCATGCGGTGATCCGGGTCTGCTTGTGGCTGTACCGGTTCCTGTGCGACGTCAGAGACAGTACTTTCATCGTATGTGAAATACCCTGTACTTACGAATGATAGATTTCTTTTCATATAATATTCAATGTGTGAACATTACCTCAAACTATGATTTGAGTTTCTCTCTGCATATAGAATGTTCAGACAACTTAAGGCAGTGCAGTCGATCGACGTCTTCGAGAACCGCCGATTGTCAATAGTTAATTTTTAAGGCAGAAACGCAACGATAGAGCGCCGTGCAGGCAAATTTAGTTCTTGGCAGGCGAGGCTACTGCCACCAAGAACCATAATACGGAAAATGTGGAAAGACAAAACAAACAAACACACACACACACACACATATATATATATATATATATATATATATATATATATATATATATATATATATATATATATATATTGCAATATTCCGTAGGATGATAGGCACCAACGCAATGTTCTGTAATTGCAGGTTTCTTCAGCTGCTATGGAAGATAACAGATAACCACACTGCAATTCTAATGTGCGCTTCAAACTACTGGAATAGTGTTATCAAAGAAGATAAATTTAGCGTTTTACCTTATAAAAATTGATGGAGGTTTTTGTTTAGGTCTGCTCTCCTGGTCAAATACAAAGAGACAGAGTTAATCCCACTTGCTCACCCATTGGTGATTAATGTTTGATATCTTTCGTCATCTTTGGTCCTGTGGTGGTGTTAGTTGTTTACAGTGTTTGCGTGTGAGGGGGAGTTCGTGAGAGGTCTTTCTGAATACGCCACATTATGGCTCTTCGTCCGCTGAGTTAAAATTGCCTGTTGACATGTAGCGGTTGTCAAAGACGTCACCCGGGTGCAGTCTCGCAAGTTGTTTATATCTGAAAATGACCAGATACATCCACATACTGTTCTACCACGAATGGAAACAATAAATGAAGAGCGAAGGACTTCGTGGTGGTGATCTAATAGTCTTGGACACTGAGTTGAGGCCTTTTGGATCACGAAGATAAGATGCTTCAACTACGGGTAAAAAAAAGACTTATCTCTAGCGGGGAGAGTAATCAAAGTAATCGAAACCGTGAGTCCTTCATCTGAATGCACGAAAAACTACTAGGTTCTGTATCGTCGCTATAGTTTTAACGAAAAACCTATTATTCGCTCGTTAATTAAGTAGGACGTTTACTGTATGTCCCCAATCGTTCTCGATTGACGGCCCATCAACCATACACTTGCCGATTTAAAGAACCTATCGAAAATACATACCTAAATCGCGAACATATCTTTCTGTCATCGTCTCGCAGAGGGCGCTCTCAACATCCCCTGTATAACCCAATTAACGCGTTCGTGTAAGCCATATGGCACCCTGTCTATAAAAATCAAGTTTGCAATTTTCATTAAATAAAATAATACTTCATGGTTCCATTGCGAGAAAAATCCGGCAAATTGTTTTCGACCGAATGTGCAGGCGTTGGATTGCACTGATGGTCCCTTTGCTGTTCATATTTCGTAGTAGATATACATCCTGGGCGTCCAACAATGTGACTAAAATGTGACAACGCCTATAATGTATGAAGAACGGTATTTACTTTTGCCAGGGACTCATTCTGTTGAAGGACTGAAGAGTTCATCCGAAAGTTTACTTTCATCGATATCTACGACATCTATACTACTGCACGACAAGACATTGCTTGACGTTGTTACCAAAAATCTCGAAAAGTTCTTCACCAATTTACTTCAGATTTTTACATAATCTAATTAACACTCAGACGAACAGAGACTACTTATTTTTCTAAACTACAATGTACAGATTTTCTGTTAAAACATGCAGTGCTTTGCTGTGAAAATGTTCGGTTCCATTTTCTTTCTCATAGTCAGTTTTAACGATCTATGGCAAAAAGGCATGAACTATTTCTCCCATATTTATTCTTTTTCCCTATGTGCAATTTTATACAAGAAATTGAATACAGAACGATGTGCTGTTTTGTTTTCTTCCTCGCTGTCAGTGTTTACAGAAAACAGGATAGCTGCATTTTTGGCTTATCATCTTATGATTAGAATACTACTACGGAATCTGAATGTTTTGTTTTCTTCCTCGCTGTCAGTGTTTACAGAAAACTGGATAGCTGCATTTTTGGCTTATCATCTTATGATTAGAATACTACTACGGAATCTGAATTGTCCGAAACCCTTTCGCAGGTTACAACTGTGCGAAATACTGTCACTGAACCAGGACAGATCTCTGCTATTCACCGTGTACCAATGATCCCAAACGATTTACCTTTTCGTTTTAAGCGCCATCAATTTCCAATCAAGATCAGAAGAAGTTGGAAAGAGAATATGGTCAGAGAGGGTGGGAAAGGTGACGGACAGGAGAGAGGAGATCGACAGGGGTGGGGGAGGAAATGGACAGAGAAAGGAGATGGAGAGAGAAAGAGAGAGAGAGAGAGAGAGAGAGAGAGAGAGAGAGAGAGAGACACAGAGAGGAAGGTGGGGGGGGGGGGGAGAAGATAAGGCTGTATATGATTCCCGTAGCAAATGCGAAGGATCTCTGGGTACGCTAACAATTACATGACATAAACAATATAGAATTATGACATCGCTAACATCCCTACGTGGCACTGGGAAGAGAATAAAAGATGAAAAATATTTGATCTGCCTTTTAACTCTAAAGGAATTCGATTTCCAGGGAGACTTGAATAGCTGGTGATGATAAAAAACTGTCGGAGGTGGTGTACTGAGTACTACAGGGTGGTTTTGAGAGAGCCTTGTTTCACCCACGGACAGTTTTATATTGCTTGGTGAAGAGTGAGTTCTCCCCAATAATATATTTATATTTTTCTGCCGTAGGGGAAACTAGAAATGCTGATGAGTAAGTTTTCTGCTACTTTAGAACCATAATAAATCTAAAATAATTAGTTTATGAATTTTTAACATACTGACATCTGAAAAATGTGCAAACAAAATTACATGAATTTCATGATATAGACAGACTATTATTTTTGACAACAGAAGACTGGGATAAATGACGGGAAACCGGTTACTTTAAAATTTTATTAAAAAAATATGTTAAATTTTATTTAATAAACATGGAAGTTTTCTACGTTAGCTGACTTCTGTGACGTTGAGTTGCGTAGTAAAGTGCGAATCTAGGGTTATTTGTTTGTCTGCCAATGAGAACGAACAGCAAAATACGATGCTGAATAAGATGAAGAATCGGGAGACTTGTGGAACGATAACTTTCCAGCAGAAGTGAGAAGAAGTTGGTAAACAGGGAAAGAAAGGCAATAGTTATCTCTGTAACTAGATACACCACAAAGGGGAATTGCCTGAGCACTTTCTTGCAATGGTTATGATGCCAACTGAGAAAGCGAGACCTAAAATTGTGAAGAGCACAAGTCTACCAGTCTAATTTTTCTAGCAGCTAAAGTATTGCTGAGAGTCCTGAATAAAAGGATACGTGGTAAGTGGAGGGTGCAGTTCGGATATTGAAGAGTAAGAGAAAAAACAGATGCTATTATCCTGTTAAGAATCATAGCGTGAAAGATGCATTGACAAAGGCAGAGAAATTTATGTTGTTTTTATTGATTTGGAAAAAGCTTTCGACAAACTGGTAGGTATTTTGAGGAGGAAAGGAGTAGACTGGAAGGAGAGACGACTAGTAGAGACTCTGTACTTACAAAAGGAAGTACGAATAAGGATTGGAAATGAAATGTCGGAAGGAAGCTGCATAGTAAGGGGCATTAGAGAAGGTTGTTGCCTCTCCCCTATGGTATGCAATTTATACCTGAAAGAGATTATTGAGAAACTCTTGGAGGGGAGAAAAGGAGTATGTTTTACGGGGATTAGAATACAATGTATAAGACTTTGCTGGAACGTGGTATTAGTGGCAGAAAGCGAACGAACCATAAATAAAATGTGAAAAGATTTGAATGAAGCTGGAGTGGAATATGGGGGAGAATAAATACAGAAAAAAGTGTACACTGATCGGCACAGGAAGGAGACTGGCAAATATTAAGTTAGGAAAAGTTATTATTAGCTAAGTGAGAACAATTAAATGCCTTGGAAGTACCATGACAGAAGACCTGAGATGTCACCAGGAGGTGAAAACTCTCATTCCTTTGTCGAAGAAGGCATTCGATAGAAAGAGTAGATTATTATGTGGCAAAATGGATGAAGGTCTAAGAAAAAGGATTGGCGAGAGTTTTGTATGGAGTGTGGCAGTCTATGGGGCAAAAACATGGAAATTGAGCGATATGATGAAAAAAGGCTAGAAGCATCTGAGATGTGGACGTGAAGTAGAATGAGATGGATATTCTGGATAGAAAGAGTGAATAGCGAAAGTGATGAAAAGGGTTGGTGAGAGAAGACAGTTGGATATTAGAAAGGAAGAAGCACTGGATGAGACATTCGTTGAAATTTGAATGCTTGCTAACAGACTCTTTGGAACGACTAGTTTGTGGGAGGAGACTGAGAGGAAGGAACAGACGGAAGATGATACAAGAGATAGAGGGAACTGGAAATTACGTGGAGCTGAAGAGGGTGGCGGAAAACAGGAGAGCATGGACCCCTACCATGTGAAAACCTGCCTTTGGACAGAACACTAATGATGATGATCACGCCGATTGTTCTTATAGTTCTACAGGTATGTCCAGCTTAATGTATTGTATTAAGATTCAAGAGCCAGTATTGTTTGTCATTTTTTGTGTTTTTCGTTGTTCCTTAACTGCTTCTGCACTCTTGGTCATAGGATCTCTCTAGTCAAATAAGTGAAGGGCTGTTTGTTGCTATAGGCGTTTCACATCTTTTTGTTTACGTAGCATTATCATTGGCCTAACGGACACGAAATGCAAATAAATGATACGAAATTGTTTACTGCTACAGATTTGTGGATTATATAATCTATATGGTAGACGAACAAACAGATAAAACAAACAAACTTCACACAGACGTAAATAGTACTCAGAACATATCTAATTCTCCATATAAAAAGAAACACAAAAACAAATACAAAGATTGGATATAGTACTAAAAAGAGAAGAAAATAGTCACTATTTTTATATTTGCAAAAACCAACAGCAACACATACGATTATACATGCCATATGAAACCAGAACCAAATTCACCAGCTAGCAGCTCTCCAACACTTTAAATACAGACTTAATAAAATCCCACTCGGCAGAGAAAAAAATAAAAACGAGTTATAAACAATACAGCCCATAGGTAAAAGTAAGTGATATAATACCCACACAATAAAAGACCAACCACGAAAAACAACTAAATAAAAATGAAAATAAGCAGAGGATATCAGCACTATAAAACTGCAAAATCAACAGGACACAACAGCACACACACTCATAACATAGCAAACAAAAAGAAATCAACACACCGAAAGTACTTTAGAAAAAAGGAATACATATAGCACACACAACAATAAACATATTCCAATCTCATTTCCAAAAACCAATAGAAAAATCAATCAAATACCAAGGACCTGGTACACACCTGTTAGAATGTCAAAATTCCAAGCCAGAGAATTTGAGGATGACAGGCAGAAGTTTCAAAATTCGATACAAAGAACCATAAGTAGCTGGGTGTATGCAAAGAGCAATTCTATCTTTGCTGAACACCTAACTAACACGGGCATGAAATATCTAATATGGAACAGGATATGAAAATAATCAGAAGGAACAGTCATAACAGAAAATTAACATTACAAGAAAATTTTCACATACAAAGAGCTCTTGCAATAAACAGGAAAGTAATAAATGACCAAGTCAATGTAAATAAGAACTCACTGATTTTCTCAGGCACTAAAACGATAACTCAGTGTAGAACACAACCAGTGTAGAACACAACCAGACTAAATAACAACTTAATCTTCCCAACATCGACACTCAAATATGAAAAAATACTATAATTTGCTATTCCCTCCATTTAACTGCCACCCCCTCCCCCACCGCCTTTTCACAGAGGAGGTCTCATCACCACACGAACCCACATAACAGACAAACGAACATAGACGTACATACAGACACCACAACGCAACCAAAAGACGAACGAAAAGCGCACTACGACAGCTAGCAAGACTATACATATAAACACTCACGAGCAACACACAATGAAAGTGTTCATTTGAAATTTGTTCGAAAGCGCCGAAAATCGGACATAATTGGTTTACGCAGGCCACCTAACTACACCTCCCAGGCGGCACATATGGAATGATAAGATTACAAAATCCTAAACAGAATGAAATGTAGTAATTTAACGGTATGAAACGTGGGCGCATAAAGTTCTTTCTTAGCTAACAACAAGACAATAACAGAAAACTTTAATATGGTAATATATCTGGAATAATTACATAACGCAGTTGTTACAAACATAAACCTGTATTACAGGCCACTGAAGATGCTTCATAAATAAGAAGCAGCGAAACTCGTATGCTACAGAACAAAGAGCTTTCATATAGTTGCACAGACGGACGACATTTCAAAGAATCTAGTAGTCTGTTAATGAAGAAACAATGAGGTCCCTTGGCTTTTAGCTCCATTCAGATTGTTAATTATGCCTCATATATACCAAATGTTCCCCCTGAATGGTTCCTCTGAACAGTAATTCTATGCAGAAAGACTTCGTTTGAGACAAGAGCAGCTGAGACGAGGAAAAAAGTTCACTGACACTCATCACAGTTAGCACAAAATATGAACAGATATACTTCTGCCACACAGTGCTGATAAAAGAAGAGGTACCCTCTCTGAGTATGTTAGTACATCCCACTAACTCTAAACGTAATGTTAGTATGTTCGGGTGCAAACAAATGACAAGGTAAATCACTATGCAAGACACTCAACACAATGCTATACATACAAGACGTATAATTTTTTCGCCTTGTTCTTTAATGTGAAAAATTAATTCTGTTGTAATTAACAGTATAAACCGTTATTTCTAATTATGTTTACAATAAACACTTTAAATCGTATTTATAAAGTTAGTTATTTATGAGAAATGTGTGTTATGAATACTGGTTCCTGTTCAGGGATTAGGTACTACAATAATTAGTGAGAGAAAAAAGCCAGGGTAGGGGAAGCACTTTAGTTAGGGCAGCTGAATGGTTATTGTAGCAATGTTCGTCCATTATTATGTGTGAGAATTCTGTGGAATAGCACATGGACGACTCTATTAGCGCCAGCTCATGACTACCAGCAGTTCTTCATCATACCAAGAAAATGTGCATGATTCCATTAGAACTATTAGGACATAGAGCAGTGACAATATTGTGTTAATACATGTTCAGGAGTAAACGACTCCTGTCATAAAGCAGCATCTGCGACGCAAACGTTTGTGGGCAACAACATTCGTGAAATAGACTGGTTTGTCCGGAACCCCGACCGGAACTGACTGGAACATCTTTGAGACGAATTGTAGCGTCGAATTCGCTCCAAACCTTCTCTGGTTTAGGCTCTTGTGGCCTCAGACATTCATACGTCTCATTGAAAGTGTCCTCAGCAGAGCTGAAACTGTCATAAAGATTAAGGGTGGACGCACCCCATATTAATGTCCACAAATAAGTGTCCGTATAATTTTGATGAGATAGTGTAACTGCCGCCGCAGCCTAAATACTTTGAAGGTTTCACTTGTTTTATCAGCGGATTTTCACAACGAATTATGCTAGTGTGCAGTCCTTTTTAAATAAATGACGTTACTCTTGTTTCACTGTAGACAGTCATCTCACTTGGGTTGAAAGTTCCTGTTGACGTTTCTCATTTTTTGAGAATTAAATTAGTGTTCTTAAACACCGCTATGTGCATAAAACGCCGTAGTTCTTTATTCTATCTACGTGAACATGTTTCTTTTTGTAAAATATTTTGTAAAAATATTATACAACCTACACAGCAGTTTTTCTAAAAACTGTTGCGTGCATTGTTTATAATATGTGCATGAAAGAAAGCAGACCTGTACAAATCCACTTTCGCTGTAAACGTAGTTTCGCGTGAGCTATCAAATCAAAATGCACATTTTATAGTTTTTAGGCCAAAAATAGAAAAAATAACACATGAAGTTTATTTATTTACTTATTTATTTACACGTCAAGTTCCGTAGGACCAAATTGAGGAGCAAATCTCCAAGGTCATGGAACGTGTCAGTACATGAAATTACAACATAAAAGAAATAACAGATAAAAATAAATGTTCATGAACCTGAAAAAAGTCAGTCCATAAGTTTAAGTAAACGCTATCAGCAATGCAATAAGAATCAGCTTAATTTTTCAAGGAACTCCTCGACAGAATAGAAGGAGTGATCCATGAGGAAACTTCAGTTTCGATTTGAAAGCGCGTGGATTACTGCTAAGATTTTTGAATTCGAGTTGCAGCTTACTGAAAATGGATGCAGCAGTATACTGCACACCTTTTTGCACAAGAGTTAAGGAGGTCCGATCAAAATGCAGGTTTGATTTCTGCTGAGTATTAACCGAGTGAAAGCTGCTTATTGTTGGAAATAAACTAATATTGGTAACAAGAAACGGCAATAAGGAATATACATATTGAGAGGGCACTGTCAAAATACCCAGACTCGTGAACAGAGGTCGACAAGAGGTTCGTGAACTCACACCACTTATTGCCCGAACCGCCCGTTTATGAGCCAAAAATATCCTTGTAGAATAGGAAGAGTTACCCCAAAATATAATACCATACAACATAAGCGAATGAAAATAACCAAAGTAGACTAATTTTCCTGTCGAAGTATCATTTACCTCTAATAGTAACAATGGCAGTATTAAGTCTTTGAACAAGATCCTGAACGTGAGCTTTTCACGACAGCTTACTATCTATCTGAACACCTAGAAATTTGAACTGTTCAGTTTCACTAATTATATGCCCATTCTGTAACATTAATACGTCAGGTATTGTTGAATTGTGTGTTAGAAACAGTAGAAACTGAGTCTTACTGTGATTTAACGTTAGTTTATTTTCTACAAGCCATGAACTGAGGTCATGTACTGCACTATTTGAAACCGAGCCAATGTTGCACACAACATCCTTCACTATCAAGCTAGTATGATCAGCAAACAGAAATATTTTAGAGTTACCTGTAATACTAGAAGGCATATCATTTATACAAATAAGAAACAGGAGTGGCCCCAACACTGATCCATGGGGCACCCCCCACTTGACAGTACCCCACTCAGATCCCACATTACAGCCGTTATCAACATTGTGAATAATGACCTTTTGGTGCCTGTTGCTAAAGTAAGAGGTGAACCAACTGTGATCTGCTCCCCGTATTCCGTAATGGTCCAACTTCTGGAGCAGTATTTTGTGATCAACACAATCAAATGCCTTTGTTAAATCAAAAAATACGCCAAGCGTTCGAAATTTTTTGTTTAGCCAATCCAGTAGCTCACAGAGGAAAGAGAATATAGGATTTTCAGTTGTTAAACGACTTCTAAAGCCGAACTGTACTTCTGATAGCAAATCGTATGATAGAAAATTATGAATTTTCGTTACATACACGGCCATTTCAATAACTTTTGCAAACACTGATGGCGTAGAAATAGGTCTAAAATTATCTACATTACCCCTTTCTCCCTTTTTATAGTTTTTTATTTTCCGGATATAGCTCGAGACCAACAGAAAATGCTAAATATATTTTGTTAAGAACAAATGTGCATTGTGTTTTGCAGACGCCGGAGTTTAAACACGTAAGTTTGATTGTAGATATTTGAATGTGAAACGTTACACACATCAAAGAATCGAGCGACTTCTGTACGGACCTAGTATTTCTGTTACTTTTGCCCACTGCAACATTTACTATAAGGACTAGACGAACGGGTTTAAGGAGAGCTACAGAATGACAGAGGGGAGTTGAGAGGTAGAAGTAGAGGTAGAGGTAGAGAGAGAGAGAGAGAGAGAGAGAGAGAGAGAGAGAGAGAGAAAATTCTACGACATTGTGTAATCCACCACCTTCAGGAATTTTTTCGTTGACAATTGTAGTCACGTGGAAGAGGATGGGTTACCAGCCATCATAACATCATCATAAAACAAAACAATAGGTGGAAGCCACATAGTGTCGTATGGTCCGCTAAAAGAATTCCGAACGCCTGGTGTACGGTCCCATGGTGCTCTCCATGTTCTACGGTCCAAATAATTACAGGCTGGGGGCCCATCCTTTTCCATGTGACACACTGAAATGCCAGAAGATTGAGCATTAATATTCGTAACGTGATTGCCTTTAATAAATGACATTGTGGCAGACGCAATATTTATTTAGTATAATTAATAAATGTAGGGACAGATAACAAGCGGAAAATCTGGAAATGATCTCAGCTACCGTCTGTACGGAGCAAATAATGGCAATTGCGCTATCACTTTACATTTGAAAATCAGCGAGGCGACTTCTGTCAGAAGGTAGGAGGCGGAAGGCCGAGCCGAGGCACTGAGCCTCTGGATGGGCGGAGAGAGGGAAGCTGGCGCGACGCGACACTCACGTTGATGACGACTCTCTCACAGAAGTCGTGGTCGTGTGGGATGGGCTCGAAGTGCGCCACGCCCGTGAACTGCGAGTGAGGGGTCGGCCCATCCTCGTCCTGGCTGCTCAGTTTCGGCAGCGACCTGCAACAACAACACACCACGTCACGTCACGTCACGTCGCTCGGCACCACTCCCCGCACCTCATTACACATACACTACTTACTGCTCAGCAGGAGGGGCCCCTCTGAAAAAGGACCTGAAGAGTGGAAATGGAAATATTTCTAATCACAAAACTTGTTTTCTATGCAGTTGTGTTCTCGATACTCTGTTGTATATCCGCAGACTTGTTCCGAGTGTCGAAGCATGGACAAAACGTGTCAAACATTCATTACTAGAAGGTGCCTGGTTTTTGTGCCAAGCAGTGCTTCCCAATGAAGTTCCAAGTGCCATACTTTAAGGACTGCTCCATATCCTGGGACTGTTTGTAGAAATGACACACAAATTTTTCGTGGGTGAGGATAAGTTTATGAGCTGCGACAGAGATTTTGCAGTTATAGAGGAACGAAGCAAGGTAAGCAAAGCTTTTGTTTCATAAGATCTACGCAAGACTGTTGAGTCAGCCAGAGCTACGAACCCACTGCTTGTAAGTTCAATGCATACAACTGTATTCTTAGATTTTAAAGGTGGTCTTGAAATATTATTGCTAATGCTGGCGTGTAAGACCTCCAAATGCTGTATGCCAAAGTGTCGCATAATCGCTCATCTCTAACACGTATATAAAAGTTCTTACTCTGAAACAGAACAATGGAAAATGTCCATGTATTCAGACGATGTATGACCATGGCAGGTGCGTGTCATTCTGTATTTCATCCGGAAGACCAGCCAGTTTGTCAGTTGCAGAACAGAGAGATCTGTTGACGATATGGCCACTTCTCCCCCAACAACACAGGAAGTTTTACAGTAAACTCTGCAACACCTCAATGGAGTTGGGTAAAAAACTGAAGTCAATTTTCTTTATTGCATTTAATTTCGTTATTGTTTCTTGAGAAATTTAAAAGTAATGAGAAATGGTTTTTGATGACTACAGTTTACTACTTAAAATATTACTGCTATATTTCTGTACTTGTGTTATCACAATGCACTTGTATCATCACAAGGTTCTTAAGACAAAACTTGTTTTGGTACATACAACGTTCTTAATAAATTACTTATTTTCAGATTTATCTCACTTTCGGCGGTGATGAACGACAGGCTTAGTTCTGTGGCATCAGAATACCTTCTGAATTTTCTGGGTACAAACAAGTTCTCCACAGAAAGAGATATATTGTCTTTTAATTCTCCTGAGACATTTGAGAATTAGCACTTAGATCTATTTCCATTTCCACTCTTCGTTTGCGTTTTAGAGGCTGGTTTTCTAGTGATAAAATTACGTAATATTATTCAACGATGTCTGTCATATGTATGTACAACGTATAATGTTAAGTGAAACGCCTTTCTTTTTTTTCTTCTTTTTTTTTTGTACGATAACTATGAGTCGTAAAAACACCGGACAAAATATTAGTCACCCCAGGTGACGTCACGCTAATACCGTGTAAATCCTTCATGATGTCCGCAATCGGCTAGGAAAGCGATCCACAAGTTTCTTCAGTTATGATGTATTTAGTGAAGTTAGTCATTGATGGCGAGATGATACGGAGCTACCATACCGCGGGTGCGGGGATGTTAACTGACAAATTTCATCAGCTGTTACAAATATTCCTAGACATTTTCTGTTGGATTGCGATCTGCTGCTTTGGCGGACCACTCGTGCTGCGATAGGATGCCTTAGTGTTCGTTAAACCCGGAAGGTATGCTTGCAGTCCTGTGAACACGGCTGTTGACACCGTGGAAGACGGAGTTGTCCACAGCGCACTCGTCATGAAGATGTAGAAGAAAGGGCCGACACTTGTTCACCGGGAATGTTGAGGCGGCCATCCTGCTCGATGTTCACGGTAACCTGAATGATTTGATCCAAGTACTGTAAGTATAAACAGCCCAAAACTTCCCCAGTGTTACATGGCTGCGTGTGATGCACTATACCTTGTAAAAGCACTGGAAATTCAAACGTTGACACACCAACAAATGGGGGATAGTCATTAACGGTATGATCATGAAGACGCCCAATCACGGTAGTTTCTTTCTACCTTTTGTAACGTCTCTATGTCGATCCATGTTACTCCACTGTTTTCATACAGTTGACCGGTATACAGGCAGCAGAACATGACTTACTTCAGCGGTGAAGGGTCTGTCGGTCTCCATTACTGTATCCGACACCAGTAGTTCCCAACCATGCTGTGACCATTACCCTTGAAATATATCACGTATGAGCCAATACCACCAACACAGCATGCTTAATCGATGCAAATTGTTGACGCTCCTTTTTAAGTTTAGCGACAGATAATGAATGTTAAGCTAACATTGAAACGAATCAAATGAAACTATGTAGGTTCAGAGAGCTTGTAGATTCTCAACCATCTATGACGTACACACACAGACAGAAGTTATGAATAAAAAAAAAGTATTAAGGCTGGGATTCGAACCCAGGTCTCTCGCTCACTAGGCAGATGCACTAACCATTACGCCATCCTGGCACAGTGCATCTGCTCAACTGTATCTACTGCCACAGCACGCCTCCCTCGTCAATCCAAATTCCCATTCACGCCTGTCTGAGTTTTGTTCCTTCAGTCTGAATATATACATCATAGAAACAATTAACATTCGCTGGTTTTTGTAGATATCTTTTAAGCTAAGAAACGAGTCAATGACACGCCTGATATTCCATGTCTGTGCCAAACTTTCTCATATTCTGCTTCGTGTAGGTGAATGAACATGGTAAGTCATGCTGCAAAGTAATAGGATTCCTCGCTTTTGATTTACTTGTTACAATATTCAAAACTACATTTTCAGACCTGAAAATCGTGGAGTAGGTATTCTCCACATCTATCTGTTTTGTAAAAACTTTCAGAGAGCTGTCTTCCTAAAGCGAAGGAATGGTTCTTCGGCTAGAATTTCACTATGTGAAAATATTCCGATAAGTATTGACTGCAACGACAGGATGGATAGAAAAAGAAACAGAAGAGTAAGAATGACCTGGAGCAGTTTTGGCAAACTAAATGGGTTTCTAAATAAATATAGCTTCCAATGTTCCTGAAGCTGAAGCTTGTAACAGCAGTGTAATAGTAGTTTAAAGTTACAAGAGTGAAGCACGGAAATATGGAAACAATTTAAAAACTTAGGGTCGCTCAGCGACGAAAGTAAGGACGTTTATGGGGAATTACTGGGAGAGAAAGGAAAATAAACAGACCGAGAAACAAATTGGAGTGTAAGACGTAATTGTGACTGGAAGGAAAACGAAATGAATGTAGACGAGACACGTATGGATTGTAGATGGACAAAGGCACATACTTTCTGAATTCAAAGATTTAAGGAAAGACTCTGAAAAGTTTTATTGAAAGTGGGTAGGTAAAACTGGAGCCTGCCAGGAGTACAATAAATTGTATTACCAGGAGTAGCATGGATGCGTATAACCGAGAACAGCAATGCCTGGGAAAGCTGAAAGCATGACGTTATCCATCTGTGGGTTTCAAATAGCTGATGTAATAATTCTTAGAGACTAAGGAAGTAGCGGCAACAGAGATGATTACTATTATTATTGTTGTCCTCGACGTCAACCCTGCGCTACTTCGGCAACCTGCATCCGTCTCATATGAGCGTAATTTGTCAAGCTTTGACTCCCTCTACGATTTTTATCCTTCATACATTTTCTTACTATCAAACTGACTACTCCCCGATGCCTGTGCATATTTTCCATTAAAAAAATCCCCTGTTTTCATCCAGATGTACCATAAATTTCTATTTTCCCGGGTTCAGGCTAGTACCGCTGTGTTAATTATCCGATCTATCTATCTATCTATCTAGTCTTCAGTATTTTTCTGTAACAACATGTGTGAAAAGCTTCATCCTCTTTTTGTCTGAACTGTTTATTGTTCTTGTTTCACTTCCACATAGGGCTACACCCTAAGCAAATACCTTCTGAAAAAATGCTCCCAACGTTTAAATTTACTTTTTTTCACAACCTCTTTTTTATCAAAAACGTTTTATTGCTAATGCCAGTCTGCATTATATATTTTCTCTATCTCGACCAACGTCACTTCTCTTGCTGCTGAAATAACAGATCTCACACATTACTTTTGGTATCTCATTTTCTAAAATAATTATCTCGTGATAATGTGATTTAATTCCACTTCATTCCATTCCCATTGATTTACTTTTGATATTGTTCCTCTAATAACCTTCTTTCAAGACACTGTCCATTTTGTTCAACTACACTTGCAAGTCCTTTTCCGTCTCTGACAGAATTAAAACGCCATCGGCAAACCTCAAAGTTTCAAACTCTTCTCTCTGAACTTTCCTCATCTTTCCATAGTTATCTTTGGTTTCCTCATAGTTTTCTCAACTTACTAACTGAATAACACTGGAGAGAGTCTACAAATCTGTCTTTCTTCCTCCTCACCTACTTTCAATTTCATACCCTTTGACTCTTATAACCGCACCCTCGTTACTGTAAAAGCTGTAAATTACATTCATAAAATATTTTAGTGTCAGTAGTAACCAACAATCGAACTCTTTTTTGTTCTTACACCCTCCTCCCCGTCCCCTAGGAAGTGTTTCCTGCGCAAGGTTGGGAACCACTGGTACAAAGGACCGAATTACATCGCCGGTTGTACTCTCGATTTTGATGACATCTATGACTTAGAGTGAAGCAGTGGTAAGTCAGGGAGCATCACGTGGTGGTCGGGGGCAGATCGTCGACCTGCGTTACATTCGCACGTCAGCGTTGTGTTGCGTCTGACTCACTGGCGCATTTAACCATGTGCCTTGTGTTACCGTATCACGCATATCATGGTTATTTTGATCAGTGACAGCACTTTACCACCTTAGCTGGTAACCACTGATGACTGCTCCAGTTGTATAAATAACATAAAAATTTTGTCTTACTGACTACATACATTGGTGCAGTGGAAACAATGGAAAACTGTAATAGGGAAAATCTTGTATGTAAAGGAATCATAATATACATGCACTGGTTATGCTTTTACTACTAAGCGAAACGTATTTTGTCTGATACTGAATGTTGTTATTCGTTGCATAATATACAGACATCCTCGAATAACATTGAATGATTAGTACTGGCTTTGCGACTCACTTAAACAGCATCTCAGATGTGTTACGTAGTGAGACAAATCCGCACGGCTGTGTTCACGGAAGTGACTAACAAGTTATTGTTTTGTGAGTAGGATTGAATAGAGAAATAAGGAGTTGTTGGATGAGGACAACCGGAAGAATTGTCTCAGACGACTAAATTTTTTTTGTGGAAATCCTTTCATTATTTAAATGAAATAGTACCATGAAACAAAACTGTAGACATTTACTAATCACCTTAAAGTTGACAGTCCATATATTCAGTATGTATTGTTAATGTTTTCAGTATTATAATGATAATGAAATCCATGGATACACTCAGAAATCATTTCTATTGCCAAATTGTGACAGTTTGGCCTATTCTGCGTACTACAGTCCTTAAGAAAGTGTCATAGTTAGTATATGAAAAAGAAGCTACTATGTTTTGACGTGAATTATAGAGCACTTTGTGTACAGAATAAACACATTAGCGAAGTTGGGTGCCCGACCCTGTCGAAAGAGACAATGTTCATAACGTTGCTGTGGCCAAGTATCAGAAAGCTCAGCGCCACTCACACTCTTTTATGCACATCATTCGTTAACTGAGCCATTGCATCCATCTACGCTGAGAAAAACATCGCTGCAGGAAACTCATTTGCACTTTCAGAAATATAATGCATTCCATATTTTCAAGCCATGGGAAATTGAGTTTTTACCTTAGACACCAATAATTACAATACAATGGAAGATTAGTTTGTTTATTTACTTATTTATTTGTCTGTCTCCATAGCTGAGCGATCAGTATGCGTGTGTTGGCCATGCAGAGAACTCGGGTTCAACTTCCGTTCTTCCAGGAATTTTTCGTTGTTAGGAGAATCGCAGAGGATGTCACCGCAGCCAGTGAGAATCGTGTGGTCTTCAGGGCCTGAGCGCAGATTTAATTTTCAGTTAGCTACTTATTTACTTAATCCATTATTTACTCTGTCCTTATGAAGCTGTTGAGGCTTTCAATAAGATCACTTTAATTCTACAGTACAGACACACATACCTGATGTAACAACTAACGACAAGCAGTGATAGCACATATGTTTATAAACCAATGATAGTAAAAAAAGGAAACGCTAAAGGACAATGGCATGTACATATCCGAAATGGGGAATGTCTACCAGTAACAGGTGGATAATACTGTAGAGAGACCTAGCTGCAACATCTACTGCGTGATCGGAATGTCCAATATTTTGTCGAACTCAATCAATACAGAATCTTCTAACGAAGCGAAAAGTTGAAAGAAACGACTACTCTACCTTGTCGACGTAGATACGCGCTGTATCAACAGGTGAGTGTTCTTACAACAGTGATGAACTTGTTAAATCAGTGGATAGAAGACGGTCGTTCGCGGCGTAGTACAATATGACAATGTGACCATATCAGGAGACAAGCAACATGCAACCTCATTCACAATAATGATTCGATCTTGATCACTATAGTGGGTGAACAGCTATCTGCGTCGACGAGACTGTGTCGGGTGGCACTGGACACATGATCTCTACTGCTACCTATCCATGGTAATACGTTCGCGGATGCCGGTGGGAAGAATCCCTGCTGGTAAACCTCCATAGGAGCTCTTATTTCTCTGATTTCTCACTGTGGCTATTTCACGAAACGTATGTGGGAGAAAGTAGGATACTGTCCGACTTCTTCCTGAGCGTTCGCTCTTGAAATTTCTCTGGTTTTCTAGCTGTGGCTATTTCACGAAATGTATGTGGGAGAAAGTAGTATGTTGCCCGATTTCTTCCGCAGCGTTCGCTCTTGAAATTTCAAGAGCAAACCTATCCGTCATGTAAAATGCCTTTCTTGTAGAGTTTACCACTGGAGTTTGCTGTTTGTCTCCGCAACTTTCTCGTGCCGACTAAGTGATCCCCTGACGAAGCGTACCGTTCTTTGTTGGATCTGCTCTCTCTCTCTTCTATTAGCCCAAGCTGGTGAGGTTGCCAGGCCGATGAGAAATACTCAGGAATCGGTCTAACAAGTGTTTTAAAGTCAATTCTTTGCTGGGGAATTAAATTTGCTTATGATCCTTCCAATGGATTACAACATGGCGCCTGTTTTTCATGCAGCTGGTTTTACGTGGTAATGCCATCTCAGGTCGCTCTGGGGGCGGGGGTTACTCCAAGGTATTCTGCAGTGGTTAATGTTTCCACTATGAACAGTAACCGCTACATGAGACAAGTTTTAGAGCCCGATGTTCATGTATTTCTTTAGGTGACCACACATGTCGAAATTGACAACGCCTTTTGACGAAGAAAGTGCAAGCATCAAACGAAAAAGAACGCACATTATTGTCAGTCCCGCGAGTTCACGTGACAGGTCGCCTGTAGGAAACCTTAGAGAAAAGTTTTAGTGTCTATATGTTCATCCCGGTTTTCCAACAAGCGTTGTTAATCTTTGTGCAGTGGCTTACAAACCTTGTAAATCGTTGTTTTAGAAACATGTTGTTGCGCTGTTTGCTTCAGTCTCTCGAGTTTCAGTGCATCTAATTAAAGCCCATGGAGGCTTCGCACCATACTTGTGCTGTGAAAGTCAGAGTCCATGAACAGTTCTATAAACCTAATCATATTTATATAACCATGTCCCAAATGTGTGTTATAAATACATCTGAAATCATGTGAGTTCTGCGTTGTGTAGTACTCTTTTTGGAGTTAGTGTATGACAATAACTCTATTGCAAACATAAAAGTAAGTTCAGGGAATAGAGCAAACAGAATGCCACATTGGCAGTACTGGTTTTCTGTGACTGTGTTATAATGATAGCTGTGTACGTATATGGTAATCAGCCAACATGCTTACGGAATATTCATTTTGCAACGTTAATTTGTTTAAGAACTTTTAACATGTTGCAGCCCTGTCAGCAACTACGTAGTCCAACGTAGAGTACGCGGCTAACCGACCGCTTTCTACGAAGTGCGGCAGGGGCTGTTTCTAAGCTAAGTGCCGGCCGCGGTGGTCTCGCGGTTCTAGGCGCGCAGTCCGGAACCGTGGGACTGCTACGGTCGCAGGTTCGAATCCTGCCTCGGGCATGGATGTGTGTGATGTCCTTAGGTTAGTTAGGTTTAAGTAGTTCTAAGTTCTAGGGGACTGATAACCACAGCAGTTGAGTCCCATAGTGCTCAGAGCCATTTCTAAGCTAAGTAACGTAGCTTGACATGATACCACGGTACTTTAGCTTTTTATGTTTGACCGTGCCTTATTCTGGCATGTATTAGTTTATTTTATGCTTCTGAAGAAGGCTAGAGTACTGTAGCTGAAACCTGGCTGAAGACCAGTAATATTTCGCAGCTGAGGCGGATTTTTGACATGTTAATTTGTTTACTACACTTTTCGAGCCCCTGATGTTCATCTGAGGCATCGGCGAATACAGAAACTTAAATACTATTTACATTATTAATATTGCTATGAAAAGAATTGTTGCTAGTTTATTGTTCAGTTGCGAGTATATTCATTGATTTCAGATGATATATGTTCCTCCTCAGATCAGGAAAAAATATAAAGTGTATTCCAGAAACAATCTTTCATTAGAAACGTGCACTATTTTCGGTGGTGCTGGCAGAGTCTGATTCAGTGAGAGAGATACGTTTTGGAAACAATCCCTTTGTGTTAGGTCATTCCTGCGCCATATCCATTTTTTCCAGGAGTGCTAGTCCAGCTGCATGTGTAGGAGAATTTCTGCGAAGATTGAAAAATAGGTGGTGACGTAATGACTGAAGTTGGGAGGGAGGGAGGGAGGGTTGATGTTAATCACAAGAGCACTGACCGCGAAGGGTTATGTTCTTTGTTTGGGTTATGATCCTGCACACTAAATATGCTAACATTTTACACAGTTTAATGCCCTTGTTTCTACTTTTAGTTGTTTGAACGTTGAGTTTAATTGAAGCACATTTTACTCATACTTAGAATGTGTGATCGTTGAAGGAGGTTAGCACATTAGACTAAGGGCATTATGTCTCGATGTTGTGATGTTTTGGTCGGGCCTTGTACGGCGCCCTTCTATAAGGGGCGACCAAAAAGTTTCCGTTTGAGAGGGGCATTGCTGCAGCGTATATGCAGTGTAGCGCGACTTCAAAGCGAGTATAGAAGCACCGACATGTAGGCAAGGAGTTACAGTGGTATTCGTGTCTTTCCTACGTACATGGGTAAATATGGAAACACCAACTATGGCGACGTAATTATCAAATGCATCCAAACAGGACCGAGCATTTGTTCTTTTTCTTGGCTGACGAAAGGACAAACACCGGTAGATATCCAGCGAAGGATGAGCAATGATTATGGTGTACAATGGCTGTCGAAATGCACAGTTGCGGACTGGTGGGCGACAGGGGAGTGCTACTGCTTCATGATATTGCACGTCCCGATATCACAAATGTAGTTACGCAGGAGTTACGCCAACTCGAGTGCGAAACACTCGACCGCTCGCTCTGTAGTACTGATCTCTTCCCATGCGATTATCACGCCTTCAGTCTCTTGAAAAGGCCTTGACTGGTCGACGGTTTCTGTTGGATGAGGATGTGTAGCAGGCTAGTCACTGAATACTTCACGCAGCAGGACACGGTGTTTTACCAAACGGATATCTTCAACCTGGTACGTCGGTGAACTGATTGCTTCAGTGCTTACGCAGATTTTGTCTGGTTGGCATACAGATTCTGGCCTGTACGGTCTTCGAGCGAAAACTTTTTGATCGCTCATTATATAATATCAGTAAATGTAAATGTCGTGTGACTAGGGCCTCCCGTCCGGCAGACCGTTCGCCGGGTGCAAGTCTTCCGATTTCACGCCACTTCGGTGACTTGCGCGTTGATGGGGATGAAATGATGATGGGGAGGACAACACAGCACTCAGTCCCTGAGCGGAGAAAATCTCCGACTCAGCCGGGAATCCAACTCGGGCCCTTAGGATGAACATACTGTCGCGTTGACTACTCAGCTACCGGGGTCGGACGTAACACCAGTTCTACATACAGATGTTTTATGTGAGTAAACTATGGTATATACATTTCTCTCATGTAAAAACACAGCGAAAAGTAAAATTAACTTGGAAACAGTGAAAAAATGTGCGGTAGAACGTGGACAGATGCTCGATCATTGCAGCAACCAGAGGACCTACATTTAGGATAACCAACAAAAAGAAAATTAACGCGTCGACACATTTTTGGCAAGAAGCTACAGTCACCCCCCCCCTCCCCCACACACAGACAAACACGCGCGCGCTGGCACGCACGCATGCACGCACACGCGCGCGCGGACACACACACACACACACACACACACACACACACACACACAGTTTCCAAATTGACGATTCCTCGATGCCTCAGGATTTGCCCTACCAACTGATACCTTCTTTTAGTGAAGCTGTGCCACAAATTTCTTTTTTCCTCCAATCCGATGCAGTATCTCCAATTTAGTTATTCGCTAAGCTCATCTAACGTTCAACATCCTCCTCTAGAAACGCATTTCAAAAGCTTCTATTCTCTTCTTGTCTGAACTTATCATCCATGTTTCGCTTCCATATAAGGCTTCAAGACAAATATTTCCCGAATAAACTTCCTATCACTTAGATTTACATTCCATGTTAACAAACTTCTTTTTTCCAAAAGCGCTTCTCTTGCTATTGGCAGTCTGCATTTTATACGCTCTCTGCTTCAACCATAGTCACTTATTTCACCATCTAAATATCAAAACTCATTGGATAATTCTGCCAGTAATATCTAGTTGAATTCGACTACATTTCATTACCGTTGTCTCAGCTTTGTTGAGTTACATTTTATAACCTCTTTTCAACTCACTGTCCATTCCATTCAGATGCTGTCATATGTCTTTTACAGAACTACAGTGTCATCGGCAAATCTTAAAATTTCCAGTTCTTCTCAGTGCCGGCCGAAGTGGCCGTGCGGTTAAAGGCGCTGCAGTCTGGAACCGCGAGACCGCTACGGTCGCAGGTTCGAATCCTGCCTCGGGCATGGATGTTTGTGATGTCCTTAGGTTAGTTAGGTTTAACTAGTTCTAAGTTCTAGGGGACTAATGACCTCAGCAGTTGAGTCCCATAGTGCTCAGAGCCATTTGAACCATCTTCTCAGTGATATTCCATCTCCTTTCGAAATATCTCTTCGGTTTCCTTTAAACTTGTGCAATGTAGATATTGAGTACCGTCGATAGAATTTACAACCCTGTCACACCCTCTTCTTAACTATTGCTTCCATTTCGTGTTCTTGAACTCTTATAACGGCACAGTGGTTTCTACACAAATTGGGCAGCGAACATTGTCAAAAGCTATCTCTAAGTCTAGAAATGCTATAACGTAGATTTGCCTTTCTTTAGAGTATCTCCTAACAAGGGGAGGCCATGTCGCTCGGGTCACAGATTTACTCCAGACTTTGTACACCTTTGTACTTTATCTATTAGGACAATATAATGTGAAAGTAGTAAGGCACACTATTCAGGAAATTTTCGAGAAAATCGCAAGAGAATTTTTACGTGTCAATAACCTACCGTTGCGTTGTGACCTTGAGCACGAGCTGGCGGCGGCCGTGTGTTTACCGTTCAAGCTCCGTAATCAGTGGATCGCTGGATGGAGTCTCAATCATTTTTTAAATTTTTTCGGTAGTTGTCTTATTATTTCGTACATATTACATCTGAAAGATAATATGATGAAGAAACACGTGTATTTGCATGAACTTTTATTGAATTTCCAACGTTATTTGGCCGTTACTAATTTTTATTGTTACAATACATACACTAGTCTTGCTTTTATAGACAAGTTAAAAACTTTATCAGGCGCTTCAGACTTGTTCATATTTGATTGACAACAAACGAAAAATTGCTTGTCGTGAGGATGAAATACATTTAACTGCATATCGCAAATTTTGGGTTCTGATATTTACGAGAATGTGTTACGCATGATTTGCATCAAATTGTCGGATGAAAGAAAAATCTTTTTCAAATTGTCAACGAGTTTTGTCATTCCATAGAAAGTATGAAACTTTATGGAGCATGCGAGAAAATTGCATTCATTCGAAGTGTTAGATGGCGCTTTAATTTCTGTTTTGCGTGAATTTATGAAAAATATCATCCTGCAACTTGTAACGCCGGAAGCGCATCCGACGATGAATTAAGCCTGCTCCTCACCTCTGAAACCAGTGCCTGCAGGTCGAAGCATCCAGGTGCAATGTTCTCTGTATGTTCCCGGTTGCAGGTATAAGAAATTTCAGAAATCACGACACGTATATATTTTCAGCAAAACTTTATGCGTCTGGTCATTTATTTGGCGACAGTTACAAATGTAATATTTTTATGATAGTAAAAATTAGAAAAATTTCATGCAAATACATGTGTCTTTTCGTCGTATTATCTTTCGAAAGTAATGTGTAGGAAATAATTACTAGTTTTGAAAATAACATATTAAAATGAAACATGGACGGGACTCGATCCAGCGATTCCCCGGTTACGGAGCTTGAATGCTAATCATAAGGCCGTCGCCATCTTTGCTCGAGATCGCAACATACTGGTGCATCGTTGACGCGCAAAAATCCTCTTTCGATTTTCTCGAAATCGCCTAAACAGTACGCCTTACTACTTGCACATTATACTGTGCTAAAGGACTACTAAAAGTGTACAAAGTTTGAAGTAAATCTGTGATCCGAACGTCGTGTGTCCCCCTTATAACCTAAATCATATGGTCAGTACTTCTTCGCGTGTTGCTGGTTGCTTGCTGTGGAACGCAAACTGATGTTCCCCAAGGTCATCTTCTAACAGTTTTCCCATTTCAATATTTTGAAACAGGGACTTACTAAATTAATAGTATGGATGAAAAAACCGGAATCGCGCTTTGAGGGATCCATACAAACTTAATTATGTATATGGATAAAAATAATAGTTTTCTTTGTTCCAGTGGCCTGGTGCAAGTCTTTCTGTTAGATGCGATTTGCGTGTTTCTGACCTACAATAGTTATCCAAATGATAAAGAGGACCTTGAGTTTAACGTGAAGTTCGAACCACGTGTTGTTTCTGTTGACTCTTCACATCGTTTAGAGGTGAAGGGTAAGTTAAAACGACGACTGAAAAAACTGTGATCCGACCCAGATTCGATCATGCAACCTCTCGGTTTTCAGCCACTCTTATTACCCCCAACCCGCCAGGCCCGAATTGTATGTTGACTGTTCATTTACAAGTTTTGATAAGGTGAGTCTGCGAGTATCTTTTGGTTGTATTGACTTACATGCTTAAATTATTTACACCACCAAGGGACCACAGACCTTAGTATTTGACGTAAATTTCAAATTGATACATCTGGCTGCTCCTGAAAAAAAAGCGGTCTTGGCAGTCGGACAGACAGATAGATAGACGGACGGACTAAAAAGTGACGTACTGAAACCTGGAAACACTTTGCTACTTAAGCAGGCCTTCATAGTTTGGAAAAGTGTCGTAATATTTTGAACATCTCTCATAAAATCAGCAATATTTAGGCTCAAGTTCAAATGAAAATGATATGAAAAATTGGAATTACACTACTGGCCATTAAAATTGCTACACCACGACGGTGACGTGCTACAGACACGACATTTAACCGACAGGAAGGAGATGCTGTGATATGCTAATGATTAGCTTTTCAGAGCATTCACACAAGATTGGCGCCGGTGGGTACACCTACAAAGTGCTGACATGAGGAAAGTTTCCAACCGATTTCTCATACACAAACAGCAGTTGACCGGCGTTGCCTGGTGAAACGTTGTTGTGATGCCTGGTGTAATGAGGGGAAATGCGTATCATCGCGTATCCGACTTTGATAAAGGTCGGATTGCAGCCTATCGCGATTGCGGTTTATCGTATCGCTACATTGCTGCTCCCGTTGGTCGAGATCCAATGACTGTTAGCAGAAGTTGGTATCGGTGGGTTCAGGAGGGTATTGCGGAACGCCGTGCTGGATGCCAACGGCCTCGTATCACTAGCAGTCGAGATGACAGACATCTTATCCGCATGGCTGTAACGGATCGTGCAGCCACGTCTCGATCTGTTGACTCAGAGATGGGGACGTTTGCAAGACAACAACCATCTGCACGAACAGTTCGACGACGTATGTAGCAGCATGGACTATCAGCTCGGCGAACATGGGTGCGGTTACCCTTGACGCTGCATCACAGACAGGATCGCCTGCGATGGTGTACTCAACAACGAACCTGGGCGCACGAATGGCAAAACGTCATTTTTTCAGATGAATCCAGGTTCTGTATACAGCATCATGATGGTCGCATCCGTGTTTGGCGTCATCGCGATGAACGCACGTTCGTTGCGTGTATTCATTATCGCCATACTGGCGTATCACCCGGGGTGATGGTATGGGATACCATTGGTTACACGTCTCGGTCACCTCTTGTTCGCATTCACAGCACTTTGAACAGTGGACGTTACATTTCAGATGTGTTACGACCCGTGGCTCTACCCTTCATTCAATCCCTGCGAAAGCCTACGTTTCAGCAGGATAATGCACGACCGTATGTTGCAGGTCCTGTACGGACCTTCTGGATACAGAAAATGTTCGACTGCTGCCCTGGCCAGCACATTCTCCAGATCTCTCACCAACTGAAGACGTCTGGTCAATGGTGGGCGAGCAACTGGCTCGTCACAATACGCCAGTCACTATTCTTGATGAACTGTGGTATCGTGTTGAAGCTGAATGGGCACCTGTACCTGTACACGCCATCCGAGCTCTGTTTGAGTCAATGGCCAGGCGTATCAAGGCCGTTATTACGGCCAGAGGTGGTTGTTCTGGGTACTGATTTCTCAGTATCTATGCACCCAAACTGCGTGAATATGTGATCACATGTCCGTTCTAGTATAATATATTTGTACAATGAATACCCGTTGATTATCTGCATTCCTTTTTGGTGTAGCAATTTTAATGCCCAGTAAAGTATAATCAAAACATTCCAGTTTCGTTGCTTTTCTCTGAATGCTGTCCTTCACTTTGTGTAACGAAATATTGAAACGCTTTTGATACACTCTGTAAAAATGCTGGAAACGTGCAGGATACATGTTCAGTTCTTTCTTTACGTCGAATGTACCATATTTCTTCCGACCCGTAACGGCTGTATCCATCATTTTCGTCGCTGCTGAACATTTACGAATTATGAGAGATTCAGTGCATCTATGCCTTCGTGTCATGAAGACGACATGTTGTGATACAGTCGTAGGACGACCGTCCCTCGCTTCTGCGGCAGCGCGAGTTAAGTGTGACTCGGTCACGTCCCGTCTACACCACGTTCCTGACTAGCTGCCGCCAGGCGCCCGCGCCACATCATGTCTGCGTGAATTGGGCCTCAGGATCATCAAAGACAGCTACAGTGACTCGCAAGCATGTCGCCGCAGACTTTGGTCAGCTGCGTAGCTGCCGCACTGCGCAGCCGCCGCGAGCCTTCGCAGCAGACAGGTTCGCTGTCGCCGGCACGCAGCACGCGCTGCAACACGCACAGTTTCGCACGACGACGCAAGGAGCACGCAGCGATTCGCGGCGATCGTAGCGCGGCTGCTACGGCCTGGCTAGGTCGAGGAGTGCCAGCTATAATTAGGCTGCCGCCCGTTGCCGCTGCTGCTGCGCAAGTGTTTCCAAACAAGCCAGTGCGTGAACTTTACGCGCGCGACCTTTGACCCCGCGCTGGGCGCACGTCGGCTTTAAGAAGCCGGCCCGCATCATACGCCCCGCCCGTGCCCTGCCCCTTCCAGAAAACTGCCGCCTACGAACTCTGAACTTATCAAACGGCGGCAATGTTTACGACCACATCCGATGAAAGAAACCTACCGCTGTCTAGTATTAGAGATTCTGCAGCAGCTTTCTTTGCTCGGACAGATCTATATGAGTGTGCTACGCAGGAAATAAATGGAAGTTGCATGCAGCAGGCTAGTATCTGTAGCCATTCTTCTAGAGTCGCTAGTTCGAGACAAGAACACCTATTCTTCTTGTTTTGCTAATTGATTTTATTTTTTTTTATTAACCAAATATGTTCCACTCGTTTTACGCATATTTGGTGGTCAATACAGACGTGATTACCATTAAAGCTAGTTTCGTAATTTTTTATGTGTGATGTCAGCTCTTTGGATAATGTCCTAAAATACAGACACCACACATATATAAATATACAGGGTGGTACATTGATCGTGACCGGGCCAAATATCTCACGAAATAAGCGTCAAACGAAAAAACTACAAAGAACGATACTTGTCTAGCTTGAAGGGGTAAACCAGATGGCGCTATGGTTGACCCGCTAGATGGCGCTGCTATAGGTCAAACGGATATCAACCGTTTTTTTTTAAAAATACGAACCCACATTTTTATTGTCCTTATTACGACGTCTTTATTAACCGATCATTATTTGGACGAGAGCTTATCTATGCATTAAGCCTGTATCAAACTTCAGAAGAGGACACGTTAATCTCTTGAAACGGTAATGTGAAATTAAAATTTATCGTGCAGCTGACGACTGACTTTTATTTTCGTGAACAGAACATTTTTAGCTTGTAGCGTTATTTAAATCAGTTACCAGTAGAGTATATAAACAGGATTTACGTTTGTGATTTTTGAAGTTTTCCCGGCAGACATAATGTTCCATCATCTTTCGGGCGTGCATTCGCTGTCCCGAGTGCACGCCCGAAAGATGATGGAACAGGATTTACGTTTTTCTAGCTTTTCTTTCTGTGTTCGTTCATTAGCTCTTCTGGAGACTAACTACTTCCTATAGAAGTTTTCTCTGAAATACATTAAGTAAAATCTCCATACTCCATGAAGAGTATTTTATTCGGAGAGCAAAAAGGAAACAGAACACTAGCAGAAGAACCGCGGGGGCTGTTCGTTGCACTCAAACATCAACAGCAGAGAGTGCAGTGGAATACTTCTCCTCTGTTTCTTTTTTTTTATTGCCTAATAGATTACTCGGCAATTAACGTCAAAAGTCTTTTTGCTTATATGGACGACCGTCTGGGGCCGAAACAAGCAGTCGCATGTACCGATGCTGAAAATGGGCGTCTGTGCGAGATTCTTTCTCGATCGCGTTGACAACGTGTGGAGCAAATGTTGTACCTGCAGAATATGTCATATTCGCGCTGTAATACTCTCCCAGTAATACTGCTAGCTGAGTCGGAAGGGCGTTCAATGCTTCCAAAGGCACAAAGCCATGTTCATGCACTTTTCGATCAATGTGAGACGGAGAAGCTCCGTGAAGTCTTCAATAATTTATCATTTGACATGTAAATAAGTTAATTTTATGTTGTTCCACATGTTGCGTAAGCAACAAAGAAGAAATTCGGTTCTAATGAATAAGTATTAGTTACTCTTACCTCAATAGTAAATAGTAATGCTTTATGGTTTAGAATACATTTATCGGAAAGATAGAAGAATGAATGAATTTAAAGAGTTCAATCATCTGAGCTACAAAGCGATCTTGTTTAGGACTGACTAATGAAATGAGAAAAATGGCACAGCTGATTTCGAGATGCATGAAGCTAGTGAATGACAAATTCGTACAACAAACACTGAAGGCTTAAATATTTGCGGAAGTATTCTTTGAATTTGTTTAGACGTCTTCGGAGGAGTTAGAAGTTACCTCTAGCGCCTTCAGCCTACTCGCAAGGAGCCCTTTGAGTGCGAGGTCACAAAAGGCCACCGATATTTACAGCATTCGACGCCCCACGTATTGTCGACCATGCAGCAATAATATTGGGTGCTAATGGCAACAATGGTGAGCACGGCATAAGGCTACGGAGCGTAGTTAAGCTGCTTATTCGACGAGTAACTCACAACAGCGCTATAACGCTAGTGATGTTGATACTGAAACACGTATGTATTCATTACCAGCGATGGCGAGGCATGACAGAATCTCTGACCAGAGAGTTATTTATCGTTGCTAGTCTGCGCTTGACCGCGCGAGACGACAGCAGTTGCGTGTAGCGAGTCGGCAGGAACAGTTGCACGCTGTCTGCAGTAGTCAGTTGTACTCTGTCTGTAGTAGTAGTCAGTCGTCAGTAGTAGCGAGTGGACGGTTGTACTGCGCAGGCGTCGGCATGCGTCGACGGCGTGTTCTTCTTGCGACTCTGGTCAGGATTGTGGTGGACGATGAGTATTGTTGTAGAAGGTAATGAAGCAGCATTGCGCACATCTAGTAATGTATGTTAATTGTAATTAATCTGTTCAAAAAATGCCCCAATAATAATTTTTTTATAAAGTAACTCTTTTAAAGAAAAACATTCATTTCAATTTAAAGAATATTTCCTATGCATTTCCTCCAAGAATCAAATTTAAATATACGCCAGCATTGCACGAAGCTGTGTCGATAAATAAGAGCAGATATAGATGCAGTTTTTATTGAGGTAAGAGGTTTTGCTTTTTTATTCAGAATACAGGGCCGAAGGTCAGCGCTGCTGTCCTTATAAAATTTATCGGGTTTAATTATTTCTGTTGAGATGTTAGATACGGTTCATGGTTCATTATCTAATTAATATTATTGTGTGGTTTTTCGTCAATTATCATTTATCAATTTTGTGGGGAGTTTACATTTGGCTCCAATTTGTATTCTTATTTAACAATATTATCTGCGGGGAGGTTACAATACAAAGCACAGCAATGGCAGTGATAAACAAAGCAAACATTGAATTATATCTGCAACCACAGCTGGCCAAGTTGACATTTAGCAAGAAAGGAACCAAAGGAGTTTCTGAGAGTAAGAAAGGAATGACAGATGAAATATTAGCGTTTCTGCGAGATAAGTCAGTAGAATGAGTGGTGTCGTATATGCTCGACTGTGCGGACAACGTGCATAAGGGGTACAACAATGATGATAGGTGCTTAACAAGTGAAAACAGACGTCCAGACGCATAGTTCATCGTTCTTGTCGAACAGGGAGTCACTGATTTCCTCTCCAGTGGAGTGGGTACTAAATATAGCTACGTATGTGGAACATCATCCACAGCATAGTAAACAAAAAAAAAATTTCGAATAAGTTCGCAGCAATATGACCGTTTAGTGCACAAGAAAAATTACGGATATTTAAGGAGGAACATGGCACACTTGTTACAAAAAATAGTGTTTGCGAGTTTGGATGGTTGCTTAATTTTAAACAGTGCTACAGAATTGGAACATGTAAGGTAACCAAATTTCAAACGAAGCGTCAGCTTGACGATGCACAGCGAACTATGGAATCACTCCGAAATTTTGTAGATAAGATAAACAAATTTATCCCATCGTTCGATAAGCAATTTGCTTTCCACTCCAACCAATTGGGATTTGAAGAGGAAACGTATATGAAAGGAACTCAGGAAATTAGAGATACCAAGAGAGTTCTATCAAGATCAGATAACATCGGTGCTTAACGCATTGTATGCAATTATGCCGACGGTAAATCTGGGTGGTAAATTGACTGGAAAGTTATTTATTGTGCTGCGAGAAGTTGGGGGTGCTCTGTCCCCTTCTATTCTTTCTCTTGTGCGTGATCTGGCAACGGCAGTAGGGAATATTTACGTGACAGCAAGCAAGAGTGGGAAAGTGGGTGTAAGAAACTACAACTAAGGTATGAGCACTGATTTTTACCAATAGATGGTCAAAATAACTTGTTTTTGCTTTATTCCTGGTGAGCGTATAAAATAATCGTACGCCACTGGAGCAAACTATCCATCCTGAACAATGTGTGACATCGCAGTTCACACTACCTGGAACCTCTAGACAAATTCAGCCTCTGGATTTTTGTCTTTTCCATGTATATAAAACATATTATCGCACTAGCTGGAGTTACGCCTTGAGGAGAGCCAGTTTTACGATGAGAGTCACGACAGAATGTTTCCTATTCAGTTGCATGCCATCACATTCCATCAGTTCTACGCACCCTATTACACAAATATGATTGTATACTCATTAAGAGTTGACACCTAGCTGAACGTCCTACACGGTTTGGAAGCTCCAAGGAGTTCGGCTTCAAACTTGATCGGGCGACCCTTTCTGATCACTGTGGCTTGCCATTTTTCATTCAGTGCTCATGGTGCAAGTTAATGGTTTGTTTTGAACATTTCTTGAATGTCGAAGATGTCCATTTTGTGCAGTTTATTACGTACATCCCATAGAAGGTTTCTCTCTGCACCTCCCGGACACTCATTTTCGGTCGCCCTCCTGACGCTCATGGTGAGGCATTTGCAGCTATTATTTTTCCTGCCATAACTATCGACAAAACACTTTCAAACGAGCTTTACTTAAGATTGAACTTGTGACTTCGCACTCAAGGGTTTCCTTGTCAGTTCTCCAACAGTAAGTTGGGGTATGGCAAGGGGAGAGGAACATCTCGCTATCCATGTTCTACTCATGTCGTCTCTCATGCTCTACTGATGTTAGTAAACACAATTTCCGCCTCCGTCACCGCAGTCGGTATATCAAATTTGTAGTGCTCCCGTAACTTTCTTATTCGTACCATAGACACGGTGAGGCTTATCTGACTCTTCAGGCTCTTTTCTAATCGCTAACGTCGTTTTCCGCTACTTCTGGTTCATCTTGGAACTGCATTTGAAATTCACTGCACATTAAAACCATCTACGACATTAAAAATTTAATTCCATCTAACTTCTTAATTTTAAACTTTTGTTTACTTATGCTAAATCCATTTTAAGTTCTACCTGTTCTAATAAAAGCCACACACCCGGCCAAAGCGCGAATCGCTAATGCACTACATGCCTCCTATCGACTGTATAAAATCCGAAACGCTCGATTGCAGCGCTTGTTGGAATATGAATTACAAATGCCTTGTAATGCTCGACTGGTAATGAATGGCAAAAATATTTTACCACTTCTGCAGAGAGTCGCGAACTTTTTAGGGTTAACGTTTTATATACGGTAGAGGATCTTAACCAGATTATGGATTAAGCAGTGGCTGAAAAAGAATATTTAGGCGGCGCGTTGCCTTGAATGAGCAACGCTCGTGAGTCATGTGTTTATTAACTACTTATGTTTTATTATAAGTAGCTGACTGTTGCACCAACGTTGGTGGTGCTACGTTGACAAACAATACGTAATCACCTATTACATGTCCACAATGGAATTTCTCGGCGTTTCCATTTCATAACTGGTTGTAACTTGTCATTTGGAACATTTGAGAAGAACTTGAGCTGCTGCCATAAGGAATACGTTATTCATATCAATAAAGAACTAAATGTTTGTTATATTTTCATTGTAACTGGAGACAAGATCGTGATTGTTACGTAATCAGTGGAATATTAAACGTTGGTTCAACCACATGTTGTTAGTGTGGATATTATGACGCACAAGTTGCCCAAATGATTAATTTAGAAATTCAAGGGTTTCGTGAAGATATGATCTCATTATGAGGTTCTATTAAGCTATTAATATTTCGAAAGCCGTGTATTTAAATTAAATTAATAATAAATTTGAATAAGTGATACGTCATAGTCTCCGTATTGATAACGTGAGACAACTGCGCTACGGCTAAAACAACAGTTGACATGTAATTAATGATAAACCAGTGTCAGACGGCGCATTTACGGAACAAAATCTCATCCTTTGGTTTAATATACGAGAATATTCACACATTAAAAATCAACACTCTCCTTGTTACATTAAAATCACTTCTCTTGATTTCCAGCTTGCCCTCTTCAGTTTCTCCTGCCACCTGTCTCTTCTCATATGACGAGAGTCTGATATGCAAAAAGACGCTAACGCCATCATGTTACCTTGCTATGACGATATTTTGTAAAAGATAGTCAACTTTCACGAGCCATTCAACGTTTAACTGACATTCACGACTGGTAACTCGCCGGAATGTAGTTTGCATCATGATCTGAGGAATAATTTTAGTAACTAGAACCGTTAACCTGTTATTTTAAAAAATGTGTTAGTCATGTGTCTCGAAGTACAGACGGTGTAAAATGTGTATTTTTTTACAAGCTTCCCGAAAATGCTGCAGTTATTTTGAATAAAGAATAAACTTCTCTCTGTAACGGAGTGTGAACTGTTTTGAAACTGACAGATTAAAAAAATGGTTCAAATGGCTCTGAGCACTATGGGACTCAACTGCTGTGGTCATCAGCCCCATAGGCCTGAGAACTACTTAAACCTAACTAACCTAAGGACATCACACACATCCATGCCCGAGGCAGGATTCGAACCTGCGACCGTAGCAGTCGGACGGTTCCGGACTGCGCGCCTAGAACCGCGAGACCACCGCGGCCGGCACAGATTAAAAGATTCTGAAAGTGAAGCTGTAAGGGCGGGTTGTGATTCAGTCTTTGATAGGTCAGTTGGCAGAACATTGTCTCGCGAAAGGCAAATGTCCTCGGTTCGATTATCGGACTGGCACACACTTTTCAACTGCTAAGAACTTTCTGTTACAGCACAGCACATAACTGATCGATACACTATAACTTATCGATGAATAAAGGTTGTAGGAGAGTGTAGGTGAAGTGTTTTGCATCGCTGGCGCGGTGACAGCCAGTGGTCTCACCACACTGACGACTGCTACCACGTTTAACTTGGCTACGGATTGCACTGTTAGCTAATGGGAGAAAACGCTGTTTGGGAGAAGACAGGTGGATGTACTCGGCGGAGGCGGCTAGGCATTGACGTGATTGAGTAAACGTATGTACGAGACTGTGTAGTCCGATGTTTTATTGTCTAACGTTTCTCAACTTTTAACATTTGACCCATTATGTATTATGAGAACATCGGTCGTGCGAAACCGAGCTCGCCCTTTCCCCACATGACACCCTGAAAGTCATGGTATAAAGCAGTCAGATAGAAGCAGTATTTCTTGATTGTTGAGGCTTACGTGGCCATTTGTTGACGTACTGCGCATTGCAAAATATTTGATCAGGCGAACATCACATAAGCAACTGAGGAACGATTTTGTGAAACAAAAAATCTACTTCAGTTGCAAATAATTTCTTCATTTATTGCATGACCGGTTTCGAAGCCTAAGTCTGGCTTCTGGGCCGCCTTCACTAGCCACTTCCGCGTCGTGCTGTCCAGGCGGGCGCTGTAGTTGCTAGTCCTATGCTCCTATGGGTTTGTTTAACGTGTGCATGACCCCCCACCCTCCCCATAATCCCCGATCGCCAGACATTTATATTTTTATAATTTTTTTGTGGCTTTTGAAGATGAAGTCTAGGCTTCGAAATCGGTCTACAATAAATTAGTGGCAACTGAAGCGTATTATTTATTGTATACATATTGCCTGTTGGCTTTGGACTCTGGACCTTCGGCCACCAGAGAGCGACGAATCTGCACAATGATAGCAACTTGTGCTGGCGCAGCATCAGAAAAATTATTAAACGAACGTTGTTCGAATATCCCGAGACGAAAACCGATAGCCGAGCAGTCTAAGGCGCTGCAGTCATGGACTGTGCGGCTGGTCCCGGCGGAGGTTCGAGTCCTCCCTCGGGCATGGGTGTGTGTGTGTGTGTTTGTCCTTAGGATAATTTAGGTTAAGTAGTGTGTAAACTTAGGGACTGATGATCTCAGCAGATTAGTCCCATAAGATTTCACACACATTTGAACATTTTGAACGAAAGCCGACATGCAATATTCAGAATTTCTTGGCTTGTAAAAACATTGCACTCATTTCCACACAAATGCTTATTAACGAAAGGAATTTAGTTACTAGACTGAGGAATTCTCGGTTGGGAAGGAGCAGCAGTGTTTTCTTCGACTGATAGTCTTCAGCCGTTGTAGGAGTTTCTGCAGGCACACCAGCCATTAAGTGTGTTCATGTTCTATAAGGCGCAGTCAAATGAATAGAAGACAGTCGGAAAACAAGTAAGTAAATTGTTTATTATTTTGAAAGTAATCACCATAACAGTTAATAAATTCATCTCACTGTAAGGCTCTGAGCACTATGGGACTTAACAGCTATGGTCATCAGTCCCCAAGAACTTAGAACTACTTAAACCTAACTAACCTAAGGACATCACACAACACCCAGTCATCACGAGGCAGAGAAAATCCTTGACCTCGCCGGGAATCGAACCCGGGAACTCGGGCGTGGGAAGCGAGAACGCTACCGCACGACCACGAGCTGCGGACCATCTCACTGTAAGACAAGAGGGTCAATGCAGTCATGAAAAAATTTTTGCGGGTGCCTGCGGAAACATGATTGTACCGTAGCGTGCACCTCTTGGTTCGAACCAATTCGACGGCCACGAACGTCTTTCTTCAGGGATCCAAAAGTATGTAAATCTCATGGCAAAAGATCGAGACTGCATGGGGGATATGTAAGAGCTTGCCAGCGACACTTCTGCTGTGTACTCGAAGCAACCTCGGCAACCTGTAGGCAGGCAATTTGGTTGTGGGTTATTTCGATCGTGCTGCAGAAGTTTAGACGGGAAGCGTTTACAACACATTCTCCATACAGTTCCGGTTTCTTCCCCATGTGATAACATGTTTTTCGAGGCCTGGAGAAAGACAAGCCCGAGCTTCTATTTGCTTCGGACTAAGAGGCACGCGCTAGGGTACAGTCACGCTTCCTTAGACAACCGCAAACGTTTTTCCATTAAGGCATTGACCTTCTTGTTGCACGGTAGGATAAAGATATCAACAGCTATAGCGATTATTTTTGAAGTAATGAACAGTATACTGCTTTTTTCCACATGTCACGTTTTGATTTAATTGCTCTTCATATACTAAAAAATTGAAGACATTATTAATAGTAACCCCAGACTACTCGCAGATGATGTGGTTATCTATAATCAAGCACTACCTAAAGAAAACTACCCAGGTATTCAATCAGATCTTAACAAGATGAGATTTCAAAGTGGTGCAGAGATTGGCAACTTGCTTTAAACGTTGGGAAACGTACCATTGTGCACTTCACGAAACGAAAAACTGTAACACATTATGACTTGATATCAACGTGTCAGAATTAGTATCAATCAACTCATCCCAATACTAGATTATATGAATGCGTGATGTGTGTTCTTCCGGCCGAGGGGTTACCGAGATAGTCCACACAATTGCGATAAAGAGGGTGTCCGGGTCACGCAGTTGCTAACGCAACCGCCTAGTAAGCAGAAAATCTCGAGTTCGAATGCTGCTTCGGCACAAATTTTTACTCGTCGTCGCTGATTCCCCATAAAGTTCGAATGCAACTGACACAAATAACTCCTTGCCTTTCCTTACCTCACTCGTTCCCTGCTCCTCCACTTCCAATTTGTATAATGAATATCTGATTGTACCTGTTTGTAGAGCTATGAAATGGGACGTTCGCATAGTCCCACTCGTAGCTAAATCAGATGGCCTAGTTAGGTTTTTTTTGATAGAATTCTGAGGAAAATTTTTTGCATGCACTCAGTCGCAGGTTGAGCAGCTATTAGACTTCGATTCTTTGGTAGAATACCAGTGAAATGCAGTCAGTGTACAAAGAAGATGGCTCACAAAATAGTTGTGCGTCCCATCCAAGAATATTTCTGAAGTGTGTGGAGCCCACACCAGACGGTTAAAACATGGAACATTCAGTGTATTCAAAGAAGAGCGGCACCAATATTCACACGTTTGTCTTGTAATGGGGGACCGTCAAGATGGTGCTGCAAAACGCTGACAGACGCTGGTAGTAGTCACTATCTGTCCCGCGAAAGTATACTTACGAAGTTACAAGAACCAGTATTGAACAATGAAACTAGGAATGTACCTTACTAGAACCGTTTACGTATCGCTCCGTTATGGACCGGGAAGGCAAGATTACACTAATCACTGCAAAGACAGAGGCATTTACGCAATTGATTCTTTCCTGTTTACTTGCGTCCGCAGTCCTGCAATATTTTATAAATGACAAAATTACACTTCGGACTGTAATTACATTTATTGTGTTTCACGATCGCAATTTATCTCTATAACGCCAACTCATGCGACGGCTTGCTAAGAAGTGCGCCAATGCACCATTCCTTTTAAGAGTGCTCCATCACCGTATCAAGAATGTTCACATATGCATAACAAATGTACAGATGACGTGAATTCGATAGTAATTCTTGCATAAAGTGCTGCTTTGTTTTACATAAATGACAGACAGTTTTGTCTCATTACGCACATGGAATGGTTATGTAAGTATGGTCGACAAGAGGACAGCGACCTCTTATAAAAACCGACTATACATTAAAGCCGTCAAGATAGAAAGGGATAAACGACCGAAATCGCGATCGTGAATAAATACCTGTAATAACAGACCATGCTGTAAATATCACTTCTCAAAATTTATGCTGCTAATGTTGTCAGTTCTCAAAATTTAAGCAATCATTCTTTTCACATTCTATACACGTATAAAACGGAAATAAAAAATACAGTACATGGTAGAATGTGAAGTACACTCTGTCATGCATAGTGGTTTGTAGAGATTGTATGTCCTATATGTACATTCTTGTCTACCTGACCTAAGCTAATACTGTAATTACGTGCCTGCTGATTTTACGTTGCTTACCGCTGTTGGTTCGCGCGATGAGTGATGGGAATTCAACACGACGAATCACGAGTCAGATGTAGGTAGTCAATGAGATTCTCGTTAGGAATTCCTTTGCTTCATTAGTGAAGTTAGCTGATATTCTGTGTCACTCACTGCAGTTTAAAATATATGTGTATCAACAAGGTGACGACGACCAACGATCCACTCATTCAGTCCGGATGCACACTATGTCCGATCTCTTACGAAAATGAGGGATCTGCGAGTAAGTATTTCATGGGTAGGTGACGCTATGTCAATAGGGTGTAACAGGCTGGAAGTCTTGATCAGAGGGGAAGCGTGCTAGGATGGCCGAGGCGGTTAAGTCGATAGCTCACGTATGGCGGGAAGTCCGGGTTCGACTACCAGTCAGGCACAAATTTTCACCTATTAGCTTTCAGTGCCGAAATACGACTAAAGTAAGTTAAGCCTCTGAACAATTTAAGCTGCAGTGTCAGGCTGCTGTCTAACCAGAACCTCTAAAATAGTTACATATTAGCAAAAAAAGCTAAATGTTTCTGATAGCCCAAATTATAAGACTGAACGATTGTCGTTAGCTACCTTACACTTTCACCTCATTGGCTACAACCAGTGATAATGATTAACGGTTTACCCATAACAGTTTAATAGGACACCTGCAAATTGATGTGATGAATAATCTATCAGTTTAGAATATTAGTTAATGCTGTTTCCTTCTTTAATATCCATCAAAAGAAAAACAAAACATAGGTGAAAAAATCGAGTAAGTGTGACGTCTTGGCTCATCAGTAGAGGAGAGCTATGTGTCGAAGTCTTGGCAACTTTTTGAAATCGCATGTTGGTTGAAATTAGAAATATGGCCAACATCGACTTTTCAGTTTCGTGTTGGCACTACGTTATCGTTGGCCATAGTCAATGGGTGATAGTATACGGCAGCAAAGTACACTACTGGCCATTAAAATTGCTACACCAAGAAGAAATGCAGATGATAAACGGGTATTCATAGGACAAATATGATATACTAGAACTGACATGTGATTACATTTTCAAGCAATTTCGGTGCATAGATCCTGAGAAATCAGTACCCAGAACAACCACATCTGGCTGTAATAACGGCCTTGATACGCCTGGGCATTGAGTCAAACAGAGCTTGGATGACGTGTACAGGTACAGCTGCCAATGCAGTTTCAACACGATACCACAGTTTATCAGGCGTACTGTGACGAGCTAGTTGCTCGGCCACCATTGACCAGACGTTTTTTATTGGTGAGAGATCTGGAGAATGTGCTGGCCAGGGCAGCAAACGAACATTTTCTGTACCCAGAAATGCCCGTACAGGACCTGCAACATGCGGTCGTGCATTATCCTGCTAAAATGTAGGGTTTCGCAGGGATCGAATGAAGGGTAGAGCCACGGGTCGTAACACATCTGAAATGTAACGTCGATTGTTCAAAGTGTCGTCAGTGTGAACAAGAGGTGACCGAAACGTGTAACCAGTGGCACCCCATACCATCAAGCCGGGTGATACGCCAGTATAGCGAATGCAACCATCATGATGCTGTAAACAGAATCTGGATTCATCCGAAAAAATGACGTTTTGCCATTCGAGCACCCAGGTTCGTCGTCTGTCTGTGGTGCAGCGTTAAGAGTAACCGCAGCCATAGTTTCCGAACTGATACTCCTTGCTGCTGCAAACGTCGTTGAACTGTTCGTGCAGATGGTTGTTGTCTTGCAAACGTCCCCATCTGTTGACTCAGGGATCGAGACGTGGCTGCACGATCCGTTACAGCTATGCGGATAATATGCGAGTCATCTCGACTGCTAGTGATACGAGGCCGTTGGGATCCAGCACGGTGTTCCGTATTACCCTTCTGAACCCACCGATTCCATAATCTGCTAACAGTCACTGTATCTCGACCAACGCGAGCAGCAATGTCGCGATACGATAAACCGCAATCGTGATAGGCTACAATCCGACCTTTATCAAAGTCGGAAACGTCATGGTACCCATTTCTCCTCCTTACACGAGGCATCATTACAACGTTTCACCAAGCTACGCCGGTCAACTGCTGTTTGTGTATGAGAAATCGGTTGGAAACTATTTTCATGCCAGCACGTTGTAGATGTCACCACCGGCCTCAGCCTTGTGTGAATGGTCTGAAAAGCTAATCATTTGCATACCACAGCATCTTCTTGCTGTCGGTTACATTTCGCTTCTGTAGCACGCCATCTTCGTGGTGTAGTAATTTTAATGGCTCCACAACAGCACAGTGCGGTGGTGCCGCCCCAGGCCTCGCCTAGCGGTTTCCGGGTCCGTACCGGACACGGGCCGGTAGCCGGCGGTCTGCAACTTGTGCGTCTCGCCAGTGCCCTCTCCGCCGCGGCGTCGTGAAATTTCAGCGGAGCGCCGAGGCAAACAGTTTACGCAGCGCCTCCCGGCAGCATCTTCAGGAGCTCATTACTTAGCGGCTGCATGGGCGGCCGGCCAGTAGCTGGTGTACACACGCCGAACCAGCGGCGGTTGTAACAGACTGTCAGCATCCCGGAAGATCGGTGGCTGCTTCCTTGGAAATCTGTGTCTTTACAGAGAGGCCAGTGTGATGCCCGGTCCGACAGTAATGTGAAAGAGATGTTCCTTGTCACTGAGGTCGATAAGACGTACGCTACAAAAACGGTCGCCAGTTCTGTTTGGAGCGTAGTTGCCTCTTTCGTGGTTAAGATTTATTTTACATATATTGGAAAAATAAAAGTTCAAAAACTGTCTTCTTTTGTGATAAATAATATACTTTCACTACCAAAAAATTTCAAGCTGACTGATTTTCAAAAATCTGTGAACTGGGAGACGTGTGTCCCACGAACCCAACTACACTCATGCTCATAAATTAAGGATGATTCTGATACATGGTGAAACAACGCTCTGGTCGGCGGTTTGCGGGTTTAAATCACCTCGGGTTATGACCACGCGTTGAATTTGACCTGCGGTCGACGCACGGTGGCGCTGGCAGCAGTCCAAATACGCAGAGGTGTGTTGGTGCATGTCAGAGTACGGTGCAGCGAGTAAGTGTGCAGACGTTTTCAGACAAGCTAATGGTGACAGTGTGTTGAAAATGGCTCAAAGAACACATATTGATGACGTTATGAGAGGTAGAATACTAGGGCGACTGGAGCAGCACGTCGTAGCACGGGCCCTCCTTGTGCCACAAAGTGTGACCTCAAGATTATGGCAACGATTCCTGCAGACAGGAAACGTCTCCAGGCGCTACAGTATGGGACGTCCACAGTGTACAACACCACAAGAAGACCGATATCTCACCGTCAGTGCCCGCAGACGGCCACGGAGTACCGCACATAGCCTTGCTCGGGACCTCACCGCAGCCACTGGAACAGTTGTCTCCAGACACACAGTCTACAGACGACTGAACAGACATGATTCATTCGCCCGGAGACCTGCAAGGTGCATTCCACTGACCCCTGGTCACAAGAGAGCCCGTAAAGCCTGGTGTCAAGAACACAGTACATGGTCATTGGAACAGTGGTCCCAGGTTATGTTCACGGACGAGTCCAGGTATAGTCTGAACAGTGATTCTCGCCGGGTTTTCATCTGGTGTGAACCAGGAACCAGATACCAACCCCTTAACGTCCTTAAAAGGGACCTGTGTGGAGGTCGTAGTTTGATGGTGTGAGGTGGGATTATGATTGGTGCACGTACACCCCTGCATGTCTTTGACAGAAGAACTGTAACAGGTCAGGTGTACCGGGACGTCATTTTGCACCAGTATGTCGCCTTTTCAGGAGTACAGTGGGTCCCACCTTCCTCCTGATGGATGATAATGCACAGTCCCACGGAGCTGCCATCGTGGAGGAGTACCTTGAAACAGAAGATATCAGACGAATGGAGTGGCCTGTCTGTTCTCCAGACCTAAATCCCATCGAGCACGTCTGGGATGCTCTCGGTCGACGTATCGCTGCACGTCTTCACACCCCTAGCACACTTCAGGAGCTCCGACAGGCACTGGTGCAAGAATGGGACGCTGTACCCCAGCAACTGCTCGACCAACTGATCCATAGTATGCCAACCTTGTGCGGACTGTGTATGTGTTCATGGTGATCATATCCCCTATTGATGTCGGGATACATTCGCAGGAAACAGTAGCGTTTTGCAGCACATGTGTTTCGGGACGGTTTTCTCAACTTATCATCAATACCGTGGACAGATCTGTGTCGTGTGTGTTCTCTACGTGCCTATCCTATTAGCACCAGTTTTGTGTAGTGTCATTTTGTGTGGTACTTCATTCTGAAATTATCCTTAATTCATGAACATGAGTGTAGATCCGATACTGCAGTGCATGTGTTGTTCTGAAGTACGATGCAAGGTTCCTTCAGTCATGCATGCATGTCTGAAGGAACAGGTACTGCAGAGACTACAGCAGTTATGAATTATATGAAATGTAATCGTATTTGCGAATATGGACAACCATCAGCTCTTTAATAGATTGACGACAATGTAAATTTCAGCCGTACAATCTCTCCAAACTCGTATAGTCTAATGATAAGGCGACCTCTTACGACAATTGTGAAATCGAGGGTTCGACTCCAGGTCAGGTACAAATTTTCAATGGCGTCATTCCATTATACAGCTGATGGTTGTCTATATTCATACAAGTGGATAAATTTCATGTACTAACTAGATCTATGTTTTCATGTGAACCTAGGATTTTCAGAGCTAATTTTTAATTTTAGTATGATTTTATCGTGTTGTCAATCATGGAAAAAATATAACAAATGAGTACCAAAACACATTTATTCCCCTAACAATTGAAAACGTGGAATGTCACATGCAAGTCTTCAACGTAACAGTTGAACAGAACCTTGACATAACACGCATAAATGTTTTCTACACTCTATTAAGTTTTTCAGGGCATAAATGTCCCACTAAATACAGATTATGTACAATCGAGCAGAATCACTGAGGTGTGCAGTAATGTTTCAAAAAATGTCTACGGTGTGTAAGAAAACACAATTACTTACTTTAGACATTTTTCGAGTGGAGAAAATGGTGATTTGATCCCATTTTCGTGAAACAGGCGTGCTATAAATATACGCACCCTATTTGGTCGCTCATGGCCTTCTCCATATCGATCCAATGATCCGTAGTACTCGTATCCGAGAAACGAAGGCATGTTGCTACATGCTTTAAATATACGGACATGAGATACAGACGTCACAACGCTCAAAACTGCGTGTTACTTTAGTGCAATATGTGTCTCCCATCAACCACGAAAAGGTTAATTACCGAAATAACAGTAACACGCTGGGTAATTGCAACTGCTTCTTCAGTTTAACTGAAATTTATGATTTCACAACTGGTGCTAGTCGAATAAATGTGAGTTGTACTGTTGAGGGAAGGCGTGTAAGACGATAAGCAGGTAAGTCCCAATATGTTAAATTACATCTCTGCTAAGAGAAAGGTTTAAATTCAAAGACTGAGTCAAGGCACACAAAGAGAAATTTCTTTGGCAACTCTACGAACAGTCTTATCTGACTAGCATTTAAGAAATAAGTTCCCAGAATGAGATTTTCACTCTGCAGCGGAGTGTGCGCAGATATGAAACTTCCTGGCAGATTAGAACTGTCTGCCGGACCGAGACTCGCACTCGGAACCTTTGCAAAGGTCCCGAGCTCGAGTCTCGGACCGGAACATTTAATACTTTAATTTCACACTCCAGACATAAAATTAGCAGACAAATAAGGACAACTTTATTTCATTATACATTGGAAAACATTCGGACATGGGTAGATAAAAGTTAACGAAAATAAAAAAGTAATCGGGAGTCGAACACGGGGGCGAAAAATTGAGAAGCCGTGGCCACCGCTTCGGTTGAACTATTTACTCGCTGAAACGCACATAAAGTACCTAGAAAACGTTGACTGTCGTTTTTCTCAGAAACAGTCGATTATCTACGGGTACTCCGAGACACGCGTTCGTTTGTTTCGACCGCTCTTCCACTGAGCCAAGTTTCCAGGAAATCAAGTTATGGAACTTGTGTTCTCCTAGTTAGTGTTCAAACGCCAGACAACAGAAATGCCAAACCGCGGTTACAAAAGTCATGGGTTCGATCTCCAGTCAGTTCTGCGATTTTTATCAGTTATATATCACTTCTTTTACCTCCAGAAATGTTTGTTTGTGAAAAACGTCGAGCTGCAGCGTGTTTTGGCGTCGACATTAAACTGTGCGGCTCGTTCCCTTTAACTGGCTAAGACAGTTTAAACGTCAGAAGAAGGTCGCAGAATACCACCTCCAACAGAACAACGCCTAGTAAAGCACTGTGCTGTTCAAAAAAAATTTTCCCTTGATGGCAGCTTTAACCTCACTTTTACGTAAGATGTGTTATTTCTTTTCGTTTCTACATCTACATCTACATACATACTCCGCAATCCACCGTACGGTGCCTGGCGGAGGGTACCTCGTACCACAACTAGCATCTTCTCTCCCTGTTCCACTCCCAAATAGAACGAGGGAAAAATGACTCCCTATATGCCTCTGTACGAGCCCTAATCTCTCTTATCTTATCTTGGCGGCAGTAAAATTGTACTGCAGTAAACCTCAAATGCTGGTTCTCTAAATTTCCCCAGTAGCGATTCACGAAAAGAACGCCTCCTTTCCTCAGGAGACTCCCACCCGAGTTCCTGAAGTATTTCCGTAACACTCGCTTGATGATCAAACCTACCAGTAACAAATCTAGCAGCCCGCCTCTCAATTGCTTCTATGTCCTCCCTCAATCCGACCTGATAGGGATCCCAAACGCTCGAGCAGTACTCAAGAATAGGTGGTATTAGGGTTTTATAAGCGGTCTCCTTTACAGATGAATCACATCTTCCCATAATTCTACCAATGAACCGAAGACGACTGTCCGCCTTCCCCCCAACTGCCATTACATGCTTGTCCCACTTCATATCGCTCTGCAGTGTTACGCCCACATATTTAATCAACGTGACTGTGTCGAGCGCTACACTACTAATGGAGTGTTCAAACATTACGGGATTCCTTTTCCTATTCATCTGCATTAATTAACATTTATCTATATTTAGAGTTAGCTGCCATTCTTTACACCAATCACAAATCCTGTCCAAGTCATCTTGTATCCTCCTACAGCCACTCACGACGACACCTTCCCGTACACTACAGCATCATTAACAAACAGCCGCACATTGCTATCCACCCTATCCAAAAGATCATTTATGTAGATATAAAACAACAGCGGACCTACCACACTTCCCTGGGGCACTCCAGATGATACCCTCACCTCCGATGAACACTCACCATCGAGGACAACGTACTGGGTTCTATTACTTAAGAAGTCTTCGAGCCACTCACATACTTGGGAACCAATCCCATATGCTCGTACCTTAGTTAGGAGTCTGCAGTGGGGCACCGAGTCAAACGCTTTCCGGAAGTCAAGGAATATGGCATCCGTCTGATACCCTTCATCCATGGTTTGCAAGATATCATGTGAAAAAAGGGCGAGTTGCGTTTCGCAGGAGCGATGCTTTCTAAAGCCGTGCTGATGCACGGACAGCAACTTCTCTGTCTCAAGGAAATTCATTATATTCGAACTAAGAATATGTTGGAGAATCCTGCAACAAACCGAATTTAAGGATATTGGCTGTAATTTTGAGGATCCGTCCTTCTATCCTTCTAATATACAGGCGTCACCTGCGCCTTTTTCCAGTCGCTCAGGAATTTACGTTGGGCAAGAGACTTCCTTAGAAGTAGGTGTAGTCAAGCCCAGTGAGAGGGTCAGTGTACAGGTTTCCTACGTTCTGGTAAGGACAACTAACAAAGGAGGCTACCTCAGTTGTGAAATCGCCTCTGAAGACACGTACGACTGTTCTCTTCTAAGCGTGCTGTCCCGTCACTGCAGCATGCGCGTGAGTGGGCGCCACGGAAGCCTGTCCAGCTGAATCACGACGCCACGTTACGTTCAGTAGCTGTCACTTGCACAGCAAACTCTGAGCACACGGCGCTCAGGTATCAGATTTCACGTCAAGTGGATTTTACGTGCATGGTTCACGCAATGTAACGTGCATTTGATTAATAAAAACCCACGAACCAACGAGCAAAGCGGGCAAGTCGTTGTTTTCCCCGTTACTCCTTTCACGGTGAACACGTCAGTGCATATAACAACTTGCGTTTAACGCAGAACTTTGCTTCTGGAACTGATATGACGGACCTGCGTGAGCAGCACCGTGTATTTTGAAGAGTTCTTTATTTTTCCTGTAAGAACGTTTCTAGCTAATAACGCAACCATAAATGCGGCTGAACAGCAGACTGTCTTTCCAGACTTCCGAAAGGCTTTCAACACCGTACCAAATGTCGACTGCTAACCTTGATATGATCATATGGAGTATATTTGGAAATATGTGATTGGCTCGAATAATATTTGACTAACAGAACACTGTACTTTCTACTGCACGGGGACTTCTACTGTATCGAAAATTACTTTGTATCTACCCTAAGGAAGCGTAAAAGGACTCTAATTTTCTCAGTATATATAGACATGATCAGCAGCACTATGACAGTGTTCAGTGACGATGAAGCCGTATGCGACAACGATGGTCGCCGGACGATCCTAAGGAATAGCAGAATCTTTGTGTAATTAGTGGCAGCTCTCTTTAAACTCAAATAAATATACGACAACGTGGGTAACGAAGAGAAAGAACCTGACTGTTTCTGAGTACTAAATTAATTTTGAAGCTCTTGAGGACGTCAAAAAGTAGTAAGTACACACATCAAAAAAAGTTTTGCATCACCTCGGTTCCGAGAGTTCCGGAATCTGTACAGAAAATTGGAATAGAGATCAACATCAACATCATTTCCACCCTTTTTACTGCTCATGAAAACCACACATTGCATATTGTACCACCATACAGTGAGACCTTGAAGGGCGGTCCAGACTGTCGTACACCGGTACCTCTAATACCCAGTAGCACGTCCTCTTGCATTGATGCATGCCTGTATTCGTTGTGGCGTACTATCCACAAGTTCATCAAGGCACTGTTGGTCTAGATTGTCCCATTCCTCAACGGCAATTCGGCGTAGATCCCTCAGAGTGGTTGGTGGGTCACGTCTTCCGTTAACAGCTCTTTTCAGTCTATCCCAGGCATGTTTGATAGGGTTCATATCTGGAGAACATGCTGACCACTCTAGTCGAGCGATGTCGTTATACTGAAGGAAGTCATTCACAAGATGTGCATGATAGGAGCGAGAATTGTCGTCCATGAAGACGAATGCCTCGCCAATATGCTGCCGATACGGTTGCACTATCGGTCGGAGGATGGCATTCACGTATCGTACAGCCGTTACTGCGCCTTCCATGACCACAAGCGGCGTACGTCTGCCCCACATAATGCCACCCCAAAACATCAGGGAATCTCCACCTTGCTGCATTCACTGGACAGTGTGTCTAAGGTGTTCAGCCTGACCGGGTTGCCTCCTCACACGTCACCCACGATTGTCTGGTTGAAGGCATATGTGACAGTCATCGGTGAAGAGAACCTGATGCCAATCCTGAGCGGTCCATTCGGCACGTTGTTGGGCCCATCTGTACCGCGCTGCATGGTGTCGTGGTTGGAAAGATGGACCTCGCCATGACCGTCGGGAGTGAAGTTGCGCATCACGCAGCCTATTAGGCACAGTTTGATTCCTGTGGCTGCACGAAAAGCATTATTCAACACGGTAGCGTTGTTGTCAGGGTTCCTCCGAGCCATAATCTGTAGGTAGCGGTCATCCACTGCAATAATAGCCCTTGGGCAGCCTGCATCTCCTCCATGTCCGAACAACATCGCTTTCGTTCACTCCGTGACGCCTGGACACTTCCCTTATCGAGAGCCCTTCCTAGCACAAAGTAGCAATGCGGACGCGATCGAGCCGCGGTATAGGCTGTCTAGGTATGGTTGAACTAGAGACAACAGGAGCCGTGTACCTTCTTCCTGGTGGAAGAACTGTTCGGCTGTCGGACTCCCTCCCTCTAATAGGCGCTGCTCATGAATGGTTGTTTGCATCTTTGGGCGGGTTTAGTGACATCTCTGAACAGTCAAAGAGACTGTGTCCGTGATACAATATCCACAATCAATGCCTATCTTCAGTAGTTCTGTGAACCAGAGTGATGCAAAACTTCTTTTGATGTGTGTATATAGGGGCAATGCTACCGAGTGATAAGGTATGAGACGATCATACAAAATCAGTATTAGGGAAGACAAGTGGAATACTTGGAAACTTGTTTTAAATGTTCGGAAATAGAGAATTTTGCATTTTACAAAATCAAAAAGTCATCGAAGATGCAGTGAAATGAAAACGAGACAGATAGAAACAAGGAAGTAAACCGTTTATCATATCAAAAATAATCGTCATTATTATTAATATATTTATCCCACTGTGCGACAAGACGGGTAACGCAGTCGTGGAGAAATGTTTGTGGTTGTCTATGGAACAATGATTATACCCATACGCTCTTCGTCCGAAGCAAGTCGACAACCACGAATGTCTTTCTTTATGGCTCCAAAAATGTGGAATGGGGAGGAATTGGGGCTGTGTGAAGGATGTGTAAGAGCATCCCAGCAAAACGTCTGAAGAGTTGTCGAAACAGCTTCGGCAACATGTGGCCCGAATATGGGATGCAGAAGTTTCACTGGGAAGCCCATACATATCCTCCATAGACTCCCAATCTCTCTCCAAGCGATTTACATATTTTTAAATTTTTTTATATCCAAGAATAAAGATACTCGTGTCTGTCGATTTGGTTCGGACGAAGAAATTCACCCCTCAATGAAATCATGGTTTCGTAGCCAACGCAAACATTTTTACATGGGGGCACTGACCGTCTTATTTTACAGTCGGACAAATTTATTAACAGTTATGGTGATTTCATTTTTAAATAATAAACCATTTAATTACTTTTTCGTTAGACAGCCCCATATAACATCCTTTGACTACAGTACCAAATGAATCACATTAGGAATCGGTACACTTATACAAACATGTGGGTGTAACGACTTGTACGGCTATGGGAAGGAACGATCACGTAAGCTCATTCGCAATGGACCCAGGTGGGAATGGTGGTTCATTGGTAGAATACTCGCAACGTTCAGTTATCCTACAAAGGACACAGCTTAGAACATTGCTAAACTGTCTGGGACCCATACCAAGTAGGACTAAGGAAGGTGATGTTAACGACTTTGTGATAGGTTATCAGTCCACATGTGTTTGCAGTGAGACTTAATTTTCACAGATAATTTTCATTTCATCTTCATATTTGCAGATTTTCTTCTAAATTTGTAACTAGAATAAAAATAATAATAAAAAAAGAAGACAAAATCTTAAATATGACCGTCGTGTTGAGTTCTGCTTCCGTAACGGTGACGGCAGTAGGAAAGTAATTCCGTCATTCCTCTTAGGAATAGATGGAGAAATAACGAAAGGGAATAAAAGTTTATTTAAGACATTTGTGAACTTCTTCGGTAAGACGACAGTTGTACAAGTCGGAACCGAACTGAAAGAAAATATGGAGGTAGACGGATGAATCACTGTAGTCGTATAGGCGTTGACATAATAGAATGAAATCAACTGAGTAGTACTAAACGTAATACGGGAAAACTTTCGAGTTTTTGCTGCTCATGTAAGAAATGAACTATTTTACTTAGTGCCTTTAGAAAGTAGTTCTGAAAATCGTATTGGATCCAGTAAATTTATAGTCAAATACTGACGAATTGTCTGTAAAACTGTTCGCAGTCTTATCATTGACAACTCTTCAATGACTTCATCTCGATAACAACACCAACTGCGTTGAATTTAGTAGCCCCTTGAAAAAGTTTTTTCAGCTTTTTTCTTGACTATAGTCTTCCCAAACCTTAATACCAATAAACGATGTTCCAAATAAATTCACGAGAGTATATCCTCTACTTGAGTAAATATACCAAATTTGGTGGGATTTTAAATTACCCATCGAAAATAAAAGTTTAGCTTAGTGCCATTTGTGAAAAAGAGCATTTGCGTTCTCCGTTTGAAGTGTAAATCAATTACAACAGTACGGCGTGATTTTCGTTGAGATTATGGCCTCTACGATCGTGCGACCATACATGCATTGCATCAGTGTACTCCAAAGTCACATTATCTTACGGAATGTGTATTCTTTTGTGGAGGTTAGTGGAAAACTACATCAGCCTTCTCCCAGTCCAATATATATGAGTAAATTTTGATGATGAACAGCAGCAGTCGTGAATGCATCGACTAAAAATTTGGTCGCAAAAATGCGGGCCGATTTCGACTATCGTCTCGATGTTTGTCGTACGCTGGTAGGGGTAAATTCGTCGTATATGAAATGTAGATGTAAACTTTCTTTCTAAAGGTATGGTAATTGTAAAAAATAGCCTACGGTTTTATTTGTAAGCTTGTAAAACATATATCCTTGTAAAATCGGATTGGGGAGGGGGGGCGACACTTTTGAAAATAAGAACATTGCAAACTTGCGCGTAGGTTAAAATTCACACAAAGTTTCCATTTTTGTTTGTGTAGAAGATATGGTTTTGTGAAATCGGATGAATGTTTCTGAATCACACTGTGTTTTCACTGATTACAACTGAAAATTTGAGCTGAAAAAATACTACCTTGTATGTTATAATTATTTTATCGTACCAGAAGGCCTTTGAAGCTATTCCGAAAGATGTAGTAACAGATGAACACGCACTGAAATAATAGTCTTGGTGCGGCTTAGATTTTTACGTGCTAGTGGTTGACTGCCATGGCGGATCGACATGAGCGAACAGAAAACCATTCCGCGGTAAAGGAGCTCGTTAATCATCCCAGGCAGTTCGCGGAAGCCTTGTGATGTCCTACCGATCTCCGCTGCTGGAAGTGAAACGGCTCTCTGTCGAGTTCTTTTCTCAAGGGAGCAACATTAGTCCTCAAAGTTACCAAGAACTTTTGCGACGATACATGTCTCAGTTAAAAAAGAACAGTAAGACAAACAAGAAACACTTGTTTTCAACTCCTGAAGAAGGTCAACGCGGAAGTTATACGGGAAATAAGGAAGATTAGATTCTTTGAACGTAGAGACACAGCATCATATTTATTTTCCTGAAAGGCACCACTTTGCTAGATACTTAAAACAATATATATATAGATATATATATATGTGTGTGTGTGTGTGTGTGTGTGCGCGCGCGTGCTCGCGCGTGCAATGCTTATGACATTCCCGAAAGAACAGGCACCAAGTTTCGATCCAACAGCCATTATGAATTACGACACAAAGGAATTACAGACATTGGCTGCGAGCGGGCACTGATTGAAATCAACGAGAAAATTGAGAATTTATCCCAGACCGGGATCCGAATGTGGGTTACTTGCTTACAAGCCCGATGCTCTGACAACTTTTTTTGTTGTTTTTTCATTTTGTTCGTTATTGTTCGTTGTATTTGACCGTAGCGGGCGCCACATGGCATGCATTGAAGTTCGTTGTTGATCCCTTTCTTATTACAGGGACCAGCCAGCTCTCTGACCGAACTCGCTGAGCTACCGTGCCGGCGTCCACTGAGCTATCCGCACACAGTAGTAATTTCAGTTGCACACCTCCCGTCTGGCGAAAATTCTCAACTTACCCGCGCTACTTACCCCTTATCCTCATTACTCGCGGCATTCCGCCGATTCCCGTAAGAGTTCGAGCTTGGTGTGTATCTGCACTGAAGAGCTCACTGACTCGAACTCTTACGCGAAGTGACGAAACGTCGGACGTATTATGGGCAATGGCCACTACATTCGTAGTGCGTGGATAAGCTGAGAATCTCGATGTGATGGGAAGCGTGCTAGGGTAGACAGCACAATTGCAATGACCACTGTATACGGATAGCTTAATGGTCACATAGTCCACCTAGTAAGCAGGAGATATGGGTTCGAATCACGGTCCGGCTGCAGTTTTCTGCTTTCCCAACTGTCTTCAGTCAATGCCCGCTCGCAACCAATGTCTGAAATTCCTTTTTGTCTTAAAATGAGATTAATGGATATACGTTCTCTTGCAACAAAAACTGCGGACTTACAGCGAAATGAATAAGAGCAGATAAAACTGAGAGATTTACATCTGTACTTATTAGAGATTAAATTGTGGTCATTATGAATTTGGCTTTGTTTCAGACACAATTCTCTACTATGACACAAAAGTAAACGTTTTCCGCCTACAACCGTCATTATCGTATACTGCGGTAGGAAAAAAGAGAAATGATTGTGTTAACAGATCTGAAAACCTGTAAAAAGAAAATTACTTGTGAGCTATATACAGTTAAACTATATCTGTTGGTTCAAATGGTTCAAATGGCTCTGAGCACTATGGGACTTAACATCTGTGATCATCAGTCCCCTAGAACTTAGAACTACTTAAACCTAACTAACCTAAGGACGTGACACACATCCATGCCCGAGGCAGGATTCGAACCTGCGACCGTAGCAGTCTCGCGGTTCCGGACTGAGCGCCTAGAAGCGCTAGACCACCGCGGCCGGCATATACCTGTTGGTCAAGGACGTTATATTGGGAACAAAATGTTCTTCACACGAGATTTTCCAAACTAAACTTAGTAACAAAACTCAGAGAATCATTTAGATATAATCAATTGTGGTTTCCTTTCCCTACACTTTGTGCTGTATTTGCCTAAGGAAGACTCGAGCATTTGGCGCAATGAGTGGGAACAGTAAACGGCGCTTCGTTATTCCTACGCAATTGCATGATTTTTATGATGCTTTGTTTGGAAACGCATGTAATGAACGTTTTGTTCACCAAATGACACCAGTGTCCAACAGGTGTAAACCGCATATATTTTTATAATGTTTTCCGTAACTCAGAATTACAACAAGCAAACGTTTTAAAGGTTTTAAATGTTAGTATCTAGGCTTTTCTCCTTTTTCCAGTTGTAGCATCTGAAGACGTCCATATTAGGCCGAAATCGGTTATGACTGTATCACTGATTGTGATTATGTCTGAAATAAAAGGAAGTTCGCAATACGTCAGACGCTGATCTCCCTCGATACAATATCTACAGAAATAATGCTATTTCTGTAGATACTTATGTCTGTTCGTATAACTTACAAGAACACCAAAGAAAAGCGTCTTAGTTCCTCAAAATAATGAAGTAAGAAATCGGGAAACACGAAATAATGAGAGAGAGAGAGAGAGAGAGAGAGAGAGAGAGAGAGAGGCAGAGAGAGGCGGTGGGGGGGGGGGGGCGGGGAGGGGGAGTAGGTTTAGTAGGGAGTAAACAGGTAAAATGTCGCCAAGACTTATACTAGGTCGTCATCGTTATGCGTTATGTTAGCTACTCCGTCTCATTCTCAAAAGTGCAATTGTTTAGAACGAGTCGACTTGTTTTTAATGGACAGCCTAGTACTAGTCTTATTAGTTATTTTCTATTTATGCATTTATTTCGCCGGGTAAGAATAGGACCTTGTTGCATCTAATAAGACGTCCTTATGGACACGTTGACTTTTTATAGATGTTATCACGGTAACAATAACAGTAATATAGATCTGTAGCCACACAACCGCTCTATGGTGCACCATCAACATGTCTGTAACTGTCATGTGGTGAAGTATGAGATTCCTGATGAAGTGCCCAGCTCTTCATTGAACGGTTTCTATAAAATTTGTCAACTTTCTCAGTGTGTGTGTGTGTGTGTGTGTGTGTGTGTGTGTGTGTAGCAGACGGACGGTTTTAAGTTATCGCGGTATCTTCTTACTTTGCAAACAGATTTATGTTGTCATTCCGTATCAAGTGGATGTTACTAGTGGTTGGCTAATAACTAATCGCGTATGTGCTAGTCAAACATCAGGTTTTATACTGTTCATATTACTTGCGTTTAGTTTTCTTATAGCCAGACTTATGAATGAAAATTGGAAATTTGTGATAAGTTCTTACGGGACCAAACTGCTGAGGTCATCGGTCCCTAGGCTTACACACTACTTAATCTAACGCTAAGGACAACACACACACCCATGCCTGAGGGAGAACTCGAACCTCCGACGGGGGAAGTCTGACGGGGGGAGACGCATGAACCGTGGCAAGGCACCTCGGACCGCACGGCTACCTCGCGCAGCACTTACGAATAAGACGCACTGGTATGGAGAGCCAGGTGCCGAAACTGCATAACGACTTTAGCGTCACGTATATGGAGCTGAGATTGGTAACACCTGTAACCGCGACACCTTTTCTGCTTCGCATTTGAAAGAAAAGAACATGTATTACGTAAATAATTTATCTCACTTGTCATGTAATATTTGTCGCTTACCACCATCAGAAACGACGACGACTCACAGAAGACGCAACATATTTATGGGGAATAATCTATTAAATAACTTATTATAATCACATTTAACAATGATTTTCGAAAAAGTTCAGTTGGAAAGACCACATAGATAGTATTGTGGGCAAGGCGAGCCAAAGCCTGCGTTTCATTGGCAGGACACTTAGAAGATGCAACAAGTCCACTAAAGAGACAGCTTACACTACACTTGTTCGTCCTCTGTAAGAATATTGCTGCGCGGTGTGGGATCCTTACCCGGTGGGATTGACGGAGGACATCGAAAGGGTGCAAAAAAGGGCAGCTCGTTTTGTATTATCACGTAGTAGGGGAGAGAATGTGGCAGATATGATACGCGAATTGGGATGGAAGTCATTACAGCAAAGACGTTATTCGTCGTGGCGAGATCTATTTACGAAATTTCAGTCACCAACTTTCTCTTCCGAATGCGAAAATATTTTATTGAGCGCAACCTACATAGGTAGGAATGATCATCAAAATAAAATAAGAGAAATCAGAGCTCGAACAGAAAGGTTTAGGTGTTCGTTTTTCCCGCGCGCTGTTCGGGAGTGGAATGGTAGAGAGATAATTTGATTGTGGTTCGACGAACCCTCTGCCAAGCACTTAAATGTGAATTGCAGAGTAGTCAGTAGATGTAGATGTAGAAGAAGATTGATTTTGACTGTAGGAGAGTCGTCACTTCAGACACAGAAAGACCATAAGCAAATCCTTTTCTCGTGAATCTGACTACACAAGGCTAACATCCCATCTTGCTGATTGTAGAATGGCAGATTAAAGTTACAAAGGAAGGTAAAGGCTTGAGTCATAAATAAGCGAACACTGTACAAGGAAAAACTACTCGTAAGTGGAATACCAGGCATTCTATCGAGTTGTAGGCTTAGTATTTCGGACGAGCAAACCAAGGTATTAAAATATTTATTCATGCCTAAAAAAGACCTGTTTAAAGCTCCATTGATAAGCGTGGAGGAATGAAGGAAAAAGAATACGTCTTGATACGTAGGAGCGTTGTAATTGTTGATCTATAACAATACGTCTCCAAAAAGAAAATGAAGGCAATAATGAAGAGAGAAACTAATCCCTCTCAAGATTATTATCGCCTTTCATTGATTATTGACAAAGCAACATCCAAAAATATGTCTTAGTGCTGCTACAACCAACAGGTTTTTCCAGCACTCTTACGAAACTATTTCCATCATTCCAAATGTGAAAAACCTATTTACATCACGTGTTTTATAAATGTAATTCATTTAGTTAGAAGTAAGCGAAAAAGGTTTATATGTTTCCATAAGAGAAGTATTTCAACGATCACGTTTGTTCATGCGGCAGGTAAGGCTACTAAGCCAGTCATATGAATTAAAACATGTCGTTTTTAGTTAAAAATGCACTGTGTATCACAGTGCATAAGACACAGAGAGCTCAAGTTCTGTAAGGTTTCGTACGTTGCAGCAGAGCTGTGAGCATTAGAAGTATCACTAAGCAAAAACTTCTCCTTGGCAGTCTGTTGTACTCAAAGATTGGCATTTGATTTGTGCCATCGGCGTGAAGATAACGCGGAAGAGGCAGCTAGTGATGTTAAAAGAAGAGAAAATTTGGCAAACAACAGACCGTCACGATTACTTGCGACTCAAGTATTCGTAATATGGTTTAATTAGTAGCGGGATGAATAAATCTGTCGGCCTGGTACAGAGGTGACATAGTTATCAATGAAATATTACTTTAAAAAAATCTCTGTACATTTTGCACTATAACGCAGAACATGTGGCAAACATGACTTGCTGAATAGTTTTGTTTATACAGATTATTAAAGCAGTAGTGTTGCGTTGCGTCGTGTTCCGTTCAAACTGATAACCTGGATACCGTGCCATGACAAAATGTTTTCCTTTAAGGTGATTCATTACTAATAGAAGCTCAATACAGGTTGAAGGCTTGTGGTACCTGGGCATATCAGAAGTAGTAGTTCTGTAAATGTTTAGTGTAACTATGGACAAGAAGTCAGCTCGCCAATTTTCGCCAGCAACGATGCAACAGTGAAAGTGGTGGGGTGATAGCTGATGGACCTGTACCAAAGAGAAAGCGAGGCTCATTTTGTCTACCGGAAACTACACAGACGGAGCTACGTTGAATGCAAAAGGGTTTCGCGGTCTTAATTACATTCAGAACGGAAAAATAGTAATTGACAAAACAACAAAATTCGAACATAGCAGTCGCGTGGTTCCGGACAGAAGCATCTAGAACTGCTCGGCCACCGCGGCCGGCTCCATTCTGAATTCAAATGACACCATTGCCAGAGGAAGGCAGTCGATCCACGCTGAAAGTGTCCGTTTCACTTGTTGGTATCTTTGTTTCAATATTTCAATGTACTGTCATAGATGTAGTTGTGGCAAATATGATTATATGCGAAAGAATATCTGGCGAATGATACGTAACTACTGTGTATCAAACAGCTGATAAAATAGAAACAGGCCAGGTTTCCAACGAAAAAAAATATATCTTTAGCCATCAGGATAATGCGCCTGCTGTCATAAATTTCTGCTGAAATGATCGCCTAGCTCCCTTCAGCTAGACTGCAGTGCACATTTATGTACTGCCATGAAATAAAATGCTATTACAGATAGATAGAAGACGGCCTTATCTTTGCCAGGCATTGAAAAGGTATTTCAACTCAGTCGTACGTTATCTCAACATCCCTGATACAGCTATACGACTTCAGTGAAAACGGGAACGTCCTGCTTCCATGAAACAATACTGGAAAATAAAATTCCACTGTTAGTTATCGAACTTGTGTGGCAAGATTAGTATCGTAGCCTGACACTAACTATGCAGGTGACTGCCGCGAACCGAAAAGCTTAAGGATATCGATATGACGAAAAGTCAGTGGTACAAAGCGAACGTTACGACGGCCAGTAACTTGAGATCAATTCAGAACAAGTCAAAATCAGAGGTATCAGGCTGCTCCTATGTAATGCGAAATTGCCTGGTAGATGTCAGGAGATGCGGACTCACAATCATTAAAGGCAGCGGGAATACGGTCTTGTCGGTAGCGAAGCAGCAGCAGAATGAGCCGATCAGGACAGCTCAGTGACTTCGCTGGACCAACACGTCCACCACCGGTCATTTCAACCCTTCTAAAACTGCCAAAGTCAACTGTTGGTGATGTGATTGTGAACTGCAAACGTGAAGGAACAACCACAGCTAAACAGAGACCCGACTTCCTCGTGTACTGACGGCCATGGACCATCGAGCATTGCGTACGGTAATTGTACGAAAACTCATGAAATCAGCTGAAGAAATGCTTCCAGCACAGTGACTGCGAGTAGGGAATAAAAAAGATTGGGGTGCAGCTACGAGCAGTTCCTTGTAAGTCATACTTTTCTGTAGACAGCGCTAAGCGACACTTGAGCTGGTGGAAAGAGCGATGCCAAGGGACAGTGTATGATTGGAAACAAGTTATTTAGAATGTCAAATCACGCTATACCTTGTGTCCATCCGATGGAAGGGTTTGAGTTTGGTGAAATCCTGGAGAACGTTACCTTCCATCATGTATAATGCTATCAATGAAGTACGTAGGTGGTGGTGTTTGGATACGGCGGTACTTTTCGTGATTAGGGCGTGGTCATCTTATTTCCCTTAAGAGTACAGTAGAAAAGCAGTTCGGAGATGACTGACTGCACCGGCATGAAAATGAACACTCTCATAAAGCTGCATCTATGAGGCAGTGGTTTGACGACAGTAACATTCTTAAAATGAACTGGCCTGCCCAAAGTTCCGACCTGAACCTAATGCAACATCTCTTATTAAGTTGGGATGTCGACTTCAGCGTCCAACCTTCTCTGGTTCCGGATGTTGTGAAAAAATGTGCTGCCATTCCTACGCAGACATTCATTCTCCCCACTGAAAGTGAAAAAATGGTTCAAATGGCTCTAGGCACTATGGGACTTAACATCTTAGGTCATCAGTCCCCTAGAACTTAGAACTACTTAAACCTAACTAACCTAAGGACATCACACACATCCATGCCCGAGGCAGGATTCGAACCTGCGACCGTAGCAGTCCCGCGGTTCCGGACTGCAGCGCCTAGTACCGCAAGACCACCGCGGCCGGCACTGAAAGTGAAGCGAAGCGTGGACACACTCCATATTAATACCCACTAATAGGTGTCCAGATACTTTCGATCAGATAGTGTATTTGAGGATCGGCATACCAGAGCTTCATCAAAGAGATACGAACTGCCGATCGTATGGGTCACGTAATGAAAGAAAATTTCCACAGGGAAATGTGCCCGTCTGACTTCTGCTTGTGGTGTAAAGAAAAATGAGAGGATATGAACCATGTGTAGTGTCACAGTTCGTGTAATCTGTAAATATGCGTTATCCTAAAAGTGTCGCATGAGGGTACTCTCTGGCAGTTTACAAAGCGAACCTGGGTATCAGTGGCCCAGTAAGTTGATGATGTGGGGCGAAGACGTTTTCATGTGGAATCTGAGGAATTTCCTCCCATTGTGTCGCTGACGAGTGGTTCCCGTAACTGTTGCCTTACGCGTGTGTTCAGGATACAGTGGGGAAGGCCCCTTATAACTCTTCGGTCTTTTAAAGTGTTTGTCGGCGCTCATTGGCGACACTTCTGAAACATACAAGATGGGCGGAAGTATTGCCAGACTGCATTGTCAGATAGAAGAGCAGGCATAAAGGATCAAATCTGCTACAATCATTATTGATAACATTGGTTTCTGTCACTTACCTAATTTGTTATTTCAAGAAGTATTCCCCGTGAAGGTCAGCACCGACAAGCAGATATTTATTTATTTATCCCGGCTAGATTAGATCCATAAAGCCCTCTCTTATATCTTAAGGGGTGTTAAAGGGGTTGCCTGCTCTCAGGTTTTACAGCAGCAGCATGTGATTGAATGAGTGTAGAAGTCTCTATGTAGGTACGTTGTTGAAGAGCTCGAGAAAGGTAAGCGGGTGGCACCGAGGGTGATGTCGAACTAGGGGCGGGGGTGGGTACTTAGAGGGACCCTTTGCCATTTCATTTACGCACGTATCTACGGTCACGCGAAAGGACGGTTTGGAGCAGAAGGTCTGAAAAGCATAAGCAGTATTTGCTGCTCTTATCAAGTTCATATTTCGTCGAATGGTTGTGAACGTTCTCTAGTGGTCGTGCTACACTCCGAAGTGATGCGATCACGTTAAGTGAGGTTTCAGGCCCACAGTGTCCTTTGAGATGGGCTCAATCATCTGGAGAGTGGAAATCAGCCGAGTCGAGCGTTATCAAGAACTTCGTCCTTTTGCTTATAGTACTGTGAACCGTTGTTTTGGATCATGAAATGTGTGGGAATTAACGTATGTAAGTGAAGAGTGGCTTCACTGACGCCCTTTATCCCACCTCGTGAAGTCTTATCATACCGATTTTGAGCGATGGCATATCTGCAATGTTTTCCTCGGCCACCCATAACAAAATCGTGTGATTTCAACGCTGGGCTTCGAGGTTCTGGACTCTATCGCGGAGGCATCAAAAGAAGTAGCGAAATATGCTCAAGGGAGCACGTGATGACGTTCCCATCGTGTAACACGCCTACAGTAGTGCCGGACAGAGCTGTGATGAAATTTGGTGTCTGTGTGACATCGTTAACTTACCTTACACCTCACGTGAAATTTCGAGCTCTGGCGTTTCTTTCTCATGTGTCGACACCTTGCTACTTGAAGCGTTGCTGAGCCCGTGTTGATGTCGCAGGTCGCCACGCTTTTGCACTTTTACTGACGAAGGTTGTAGGCACCTTTGAGCCAAATTTCCTGCGTTGCAATGAGAGACAATTACGGGGTTTCAAAAAAGTTGCCCTTGAATTGTGTAGCACAGTGTGTACACAAGAGAAGTCAATGAGGTTACAGGGAAATTAAAAGAGTACGAAGGACAACCAGAAGAGGATGGGGACATTTGATTTGTTGTTTGAAAAACGGAAAGTTGGCCATAAACGTTAAATTTTAGGAGGATGAAAAATGCTTCAGCTTTTCCTAAAAACGTTGGCAGGTACGCAGAATGCATGGCAGCTTTTCCCAGAGACGGACGGTAGCAGCACTGATAGGATAATAGACAGGGAGTCGGTCAAATAGCGGAGTGTGGCAGTCATGTGACTTGTTTGCCCGCCACCGTCCTAACTGAGCGTATGAAGCATTGACGTGGCCAAATAGACGAATTTTGCATATGTACCGCACACAAGCATTCATAGTTAGTTCTAACTGCGTAAAGTTTTAACTACTCTTCTGGTGTAGGTTTACATTTCAGTAGTGGTGATTCAGAGAATACTCGTTGTACGTTGCAAAAGTTAATGTTTAGCTTGCTCTGGAAATATGTTCCGAAATTTCTGGAGGTCATGAGGCAAGCGTAAGTCCGCTTCATTTGGCGATAGTATTTGCTGCTCTTACAGAGTCAGACCCATGTTCTTCAGTGTTTTCTGAAATCAGATGTTGTCGAGAACAGAAATCAACCGTTCAAATGATTCAGAAATAAATAATTCCTGATGGGATATTAAAATTACTCGAGATTTTTACGCTTATGCTTTGAGGACTAAGTTCTTCGCCCGTCTGAACGTTAAAGACAAAAAAGCTTTCATCTGAACAATGGCAGTGTCAGTATTTTGACGCCTGCCACTTAGATAAAACTCGACGTCGTCAGCATAGAAATGATATTTACGGGGCAGAATAGACGAGATATTATTTATATACAAGCAGAACAATAGTGATCCTATGGCACTTAGAATAGTATGCTGCCTGATGTTTTACAAGTGTTTCGTGATATATTTGATTCGATTTTAACATAATTACCAGTGAATCTATGATGGAGCGTTGGACCACAGTAGGAACATACAGAACTCCATTCTTCGCTTTTTTTTTGGGCGAAGCTGATGCTGGAGCTCTGGCAACAGTCGGGGGAGTAGTTTTATTCTTACTTTACTTGTTTAGTCAGTCTTACAAATCTCTCTTTATCTGCCACAGTGAAAACAACTACAAGGAGAACACTAATCCTTAAGTAAGGGGAAATTGTTACAGTTTAAAGGCGCAAATCGGGAGTTCCGCTGCAGCCTAAACGGTATTTTTATGCGTTTGCGAATAGAGTAAGTGAGGTGGAACTTGGCGACCAGCCTGTAGGCTGGCAATCGGGCCCAGGCGATGCTGGCGGATCGCCAACTAAGCGTGCCCATTCCGGCGTTCGTCATGACTGTGCACTGTCGCTTCGGAGCCTGCTGGCTGTTCCGATCGCTCCTGGCGTCCGCTTCGCCTTTTGTCTCACGTGCCCTGCGCTCTGACCCTATCCTTCGTGTCGTAATACTAAATCACTCCCAGTCTCTAGCGATTTTTACGCTCATCGGTGTTATCTTGTTTTAAAACACCTGTCTTTCAAATTGTTTCGCGCGGTCTGGCATTACTTTTTACGCTATCAACATCTATTCATTTCTACTACAAACAACGCTCTCGATAACCAGTTTACACATTCCAATCTCCATCAATTTTAGCTATCAAAGGAGGAAGCAAAGAAACTTGGAGTTTGGCGTCCAAGCGACGACTAAGTCATTAGAGACGGAATTCTACCTAGGAAAAAGCTTTTCATTATTTCTGTCTCATAGGCAAAACACAGGGGTATGACTCACTTCCTGCAATCTGCAAGAATATTATTATCAACTCTGATTACACCAATTAGTTCTTATAGAAAGAAAATATCTAGACTTTTGCGGCCACTGATAGATCAGCAGCTACACATAAACAAATATGTCCAGTGAGTTATACGTTAAGTTAAAATAGCGTATGTTACACAGGAAGCACTAGAAATTACTTTGCAGTGTACTGAATTTTTTATTCTGGAAAGTTTGCTAATAGATGCTGTGTCTCATCTTGCTGGATGGGTGTAGAGTTGGTATTTGTTATTTACTATTTCTTTGTGTGAAAGACACACACACATTACATATATAATGTGTGTGTGTTTGTGACCGGGCCAAATATCTCACAAAATAAGCGTCAAACGAAAAAACTACAAAGAACGAAACTTGTCTAGCTTGAAGGGGGAAACCAGATGGCGCTATGGTTGGCCCCTCTAGATGGCGCTGCCATAGGTCAAACCGATATCAACTGCGTTTTTTAAAGTAGGAACCCTCATTATTTATTACATATTCGTGTAGTATGTAAAGAAATAAGAATGTTTTAGTTGGACCACTTTTTTCTCTTTGTGGTAAATGGCGCTGTAATAGTCACAAACGTATTAGTGCGTGGTATCACGTAACATTCCGCCAGTGTGGACGGTATTTGCTTCGTGATACATTAACCGTGTTAAAATGGACCGCTTACCAATTGCGGGAAAGGTCGATATCGTGTTGATGGCGTTTGGCGTAGACACACCTCGCCATAGCATGAAGCAACTTTTTTATGAATCATCAGTCGACACGGCCTCCTTCCATGTTTAATGTGTCCGATGCGGTGCCTCTTCGCCCATCCTAATTTCAGTACCCAGTTAAGTGCCATGAGCTGTTGTGCATGGGCGCAGCTAGTGCAAAATAATTTGACTCCTGCACAGAAACACATTTTCCAGCACGACCTCAGTAACGGAACGTCCCACGCTCACGCACCCACGTATGAACCTAATGAAATACGCTGATCCCATGCGTTCGACTTCAGTACAAGATCTGTTTACATAACAAGTAGTTGGTACACTGAAGCACTTCACCGAAGAGGCGACGGTGAGGTACACCTAACCCTCCGTGTCAAACACATCTCTCAGTGTTTATCATCAATACTGTATCCTGCTTGATGGTGTTACAGGAGTTCCTTAAGCTTCATCTACATCTAGTTACTTTATCCCGTTGCTATTCATCTACGTGCCTCTGCTAGACCTTATGATTCTGGGGCTCGGGCCTGAGCTATTAAGAGGGGGCCATTTCCAGGTGTAAGTGTCCAACGTGTCTCGTGTCCGGTGCCCTCGCGTCAGTGTACCATATGCCCGACCAACCGCAAGAGCAGCCGGCTGTCCAGTACACGTGCGCCTGCTGCCTGCCAGCGCCTGGCTTCGGCCTCACGTCTGCAAGACCCACACCAGCCACTTCCACTTCGCTGAGGCAGCGCTCCATCTGCCCAGCGTCACGCGCGGCCTCGGTCAAACACGCCGCTTTGAGCTACGCTGAGGCAGCTACCGCTGCCTGGGGAGGTCAACGAATACCGTCGAGTCGCCGCCGTAAGTCATAGTACGAGCGTCTTAATGAGTGAAGAATACATCTGTTAATTGAGCTCTTTCGATTCCAAAACTTCTGTGTGCAACTACTACGCAAGGCGTCGTCCTAATCACGCCATCCCGCGTTAGTGACGACATAGTGGCATTGTTGTCCGCACCCCAGTAACAATTAAAATGACGAAAGTCAGTTACAGTCTGATGATGGCCTTTTAAGCCGACAAGTAATCAACTACGCAAATTAACTGTGTAGAACTTCTACAATACAGTTTTTTTCAGTTAGAATATCGAGTAGTTCTACCAAGCAGCGATGGAAGAATCACCATTTTCAGATAGTCATTTTTCTATCTGCAGCATCCCGTAATTCAAAATGGTTCAAATGGTTCTGAGCACTATGGGACTCAACTGCTGAGGTCATAAGTCCCCTAGAACTTAGAACTACTTAAACCTAACTAACCTAAGGACAACACAAACATCCATGCCCGAGGCAGGATTCGAACCTGCGACCGTACCGGTCGCGCGGTTCCAGACTGTAGCGCCAGAACCGCTCGGCCACCAGCGGCCGGCACCCTTAATTCGTCCACAGATGTAACCACATATGAAGGTTCGGCAACGGGCTACTATGACAAACGGTGGTGTACTTTATTTCTGCACCCACATCAAATAAGCTGTCTCAATAACATAGATGATGTATTTATTTTATTATTTTATTATTTTATTTACACGTCAAGTTCCGTAGGACCAAATTGAGGAGCAAATCTCCAAGGTCATGGAACGTGTCAGTACATGAACTTACAACATAAAAGTAATAATAGATAAAAATAAATGTTCATGAACCTGCAAGAAAATCAGTCCATAAGTTTAAGCAAACGTTATCAGGTATACAATGAGAATCAGCTTAATTTTTCAAGGAACTCCTCGACAGAATAGAAGGAGTGACCCATGAGGAAACTCTTCAGTTTCAATTTGAAAGTGCGTGGATTACTACCAAGATTTTTCAATTCGAGTGGCAGCTTATTGAAAATGGATGCAGCAGTATACTGCACACATTTTTGCACAAGAGTTAAGGAAGTCCAATCCAAATGGAGGTTTGATTTCTGCCGAGTATTAACCGAGTGAAAGCTGCTTATTGTTGGAAATAAACTAATATTGGTAACAAGAAACGACAATAAGGAATATACATATTGAGAGGCCAATGTCAAAATACCCAGACTCGTGAACAGAGGTCGACAAGAGGTTCGTGAAATCACACCACTTATTGCCCGAACCGCCCGTTTCTGAGCCAAATACACTCCTGGAAATTGAAATAAGAACACCGTGAATTCATTGTCCCAGGAAGGGGAAACTTTATTGACACATTCCTGGGGTCAGATACATCACATGATCACACTGACAGAACCACAGGCACATAGACACAGGCAACAGAGCATGCACAATGTCGGCACTAGTACAGTGTATATCCACCTTTCGCAGCAATGCAGGCTGCTATTCTCCCATGGAGACGATCGTAGAGATGCTGGATGTAGTCCTGTGGAACGGCTTGCCATGCCATTTCCACCTGGCGCCTCAGTTGGACCAGCGTTCGTGCTGGACGTGCAGACCGCGTGAGACGACGCTTCATCCAGTCCCAAACATGTTCAATGGGGGACAGATCCGGAGATCTTGCTGGCCAGGGTAGTTGACTTACACCTTCTAGAGCACGTTGGGTGGCACGGGATACATGCGGACGTGCATTGTCCTGTTGGAACAGCAAGTTCCCTTGCCGGTCTAGGAATGGTAGAACGATGGGTTCGATGACGGTTTGGATGTACCGTGCACTATTCAGTGTCCCCTCGACGATCACCAGTGGTGTACGGCCAGTGTAGGAGATCGCTCCCCACACCATGATGCCGGGTGTTGGCCCTGTGTGCCTCGGTCGTATGCAGTCCTGATTGTGGCGCTCACCTGCACGGCGCCAAACACGCATACGACCATCATTGGCACCAAGGCAGAAGCGACTCTCATCGCTGAAGACGACACGTCTCCATTCGTCCCTCCATTCACGCCTGTCGCGACACCACTGGAGGCGGGCTGCACGATGTTGGGGCGTGAGCGGAAGACGGCCTAACGGTGTGCGGAACCGTAGCCCAGCTTCATGGAGACGGTTGCGAATGGTCCTCGCCGATACCCCAGGAGCAACAGTGTCCCTAATTTGCTGGGAAGTGGCGGTGCGGTCCCCTACGGCACTGCGTAGGATCCTACGGTCTTGGCGTGCATCCGTGCGTCGCTGCGGTCCGGTCCCAGGTCGACGGGCACGTGCACCTTCCGCCGACCACTGGCGACAACATCGATGTACTGTGGAGACCTCACGCCCCACGTGTTGAGCAATTCGGCGGTACGTCCACCCGGCCTCCCGCATGCCCACTATACGCCCTCGCTCAAAGTCCGTCAACTGCAGATACGGTTCACGTCCACGCTGTCGCGGCATGCTACCAGTGTTAAAGACTGCGATGGAGCTCCGTATGCCACGGCAAACTGGCTGACACTGACGGCGGCGGTGCACAAATGCTGCGCAGCTAGCGCCATTCGACGGCCAACACCGCGGTTCCTGGTGTGTCCGCTGTGCCGTGCGTGTGATCATTGCTTGTACAGCCCTCTCGCAGTGTCCGGAGCAAGTATGGTGGGTCTGACACACCGGTGTCAATGCGTTCTTTTTTCCATTTCCAGGAGTGTATATCCTTCTAGAATGGGAAGAGTTACCCCAAAACATAATACCATATGACATAAGTGAATGAAAATAAGCAAAGTAGACTAATTTACGTGTCGAAGTATCACTCACTTTCGATACCGTTCGAATAGTGAAAATGGCAGTATTAAGTCTTTGAACAAGATCCTGAACGTGGGCTTTCCACGACAGCTTACTATCTATCTGAACACCTAGGAATTTGAACTGTTCAGTTTCACTAATCATATGCCCGTTCTGTGAGATTAAAACGTCAGGTTTTGTTGAATTGTGTGTTAGAAACTGTAAAAACTGAGTCTTACTGTGATTTAACGTTAGTTTATTTTCCACAAACCATGAACTGAGGTCATGTACTGCACTACTTGAAACCGAGTCAATGTTGCACACAACATCCTTTACTATCAAGCTAGTGTCATCAGCAAACAGAAATATTTTAGAGTTACCCATAATACTAGAGGGCATATCATTTATATAAATAAGGAACAGGAGCGGCCCCAACACTGATCCATGGGGCACCCCCCACTTGACAGTACCCCACTCAGATCCCACATCACAGCCGTTATCAACATTGTGAATAATGACCTTTTGCTGCCTGTTGCTAAAGTAAGAGATGAACCAATTGTGAGCTACTCCCCTTATTCCGTAATGGTCCAACTTCTGGAGCAATATTGTGAGATCAACACAGTCAAATGCCTTTGTTAAATCAAAAAATACGCCAAGCGTTCGAAAGTTTTTGTTTAGCCCATCCAGTACCTCACAGAGAAAAGAGAATATAGCATTTTCAGTTGTCAAACGACTTGTAAAGCCGAACTGTACATTTGACAGCAAATCGTGTGATATAAAATGATCAATTAACCTTACATACACAGACGTTTCGATAACTTTTGCAAACACTGATGGCAGGAAAATAGGTCTAAAATTATCTACATTGTTCCTTTCTCCCTTTTTATAAAGCGGCTTTACTACTGAGTACTTTAATCGCTCAGGAAACTGACCATTCCTAAAGGAAAAATTAAAAATATGGCTAAATACATGCCTAACATGTGCAGCACAGTACTTTAATATTCTACTAGACACTCCATCATAACCATGAGAGTCCTTAGTCTTCAGTGATTTAATTATTGACTCAATCTCCCTCTTGTCTGTATCACAGAGGAGTATTTCAGACGTCAATCTCGGAAAGGCATTTGCTAACAAGGGAACCTCCCCATCGCACCCCCCTCAGATTTAGTTATAAGTTGGCACAGTGGATAGGCCTTGAAAAACTGAACACAGATCAATCGAGAAAACAGGAAGAAGTTGTGTGGAACTATGAAAAAATAAGCAAAATGTACAAACTGAGTAGTCCATGCGAACATATGCAACATTAAGGAACGTATGAACTCTGGAGCGCCGTGGTCCCGTGGTTAGCGTGAGCAGCTGTGGAACGAGAGGTCCTTGGTTCAAGTCTCCCGTCAACTGAATATATTTTTTTTTTATTTTCGCAAAGTTATGATCTGCCCATTCGTTCATTGACGTCACTCTTCACTGTAATAAGTTTAGTGTCTGTGTTTTGCGACCGCACCGTAAAACCGCGCTATTAGTAGACGAAAGGACGTGCCTCTCCTATGGGAACCGAAAATATTTGATCGCAAGGTCATAGGTCAACCGATTCCTCCACAGGAAAACACGTCTGATATATTCCATACGACACTGGTGAGGGCAAGTGCGTCACATGACGGAATGTGTTGTCGACCCAGCTAACTTGTACACTTGGCGAATGGATAAAAAGATTCTTCTACATTGCCCGATTTAAGCTTTCTTGTGGATGTGAGAATTACTCCCGAAAAAGTGATGAAAATATAAGAGTTTGTCACATAAACTGCAACAAATGAATCCAACAGTTTCACAGTCGCACACTTTTCCCTGTGCTCTGTCAAAACATATGTTTTTAACGTTTTCAAATTTTTCCGTGTGTAGATCGTCAAATCCTGCATATGTACAAGCAAATCTGAATATGTCCTGGAATTTGGGAAAGCGAAGTTGATTATGTATGAGTGCCTGAGCTTTGATAATTGTCTGAAAATAAAATTTTAGGATCGAAGGAAGACTCGAACCAAGGACTTCTCGTACCACAGCTGCTCACGCTAACCAGGGGACCACGGCACTCTAGAGCTCACAATAACCTTGATGTGGCCTATGTTGCCCATGGACTCCTCAGTTTGTATATTTTGCTTATTTTTTCATAGTTCCACACAACTTCTTCCTGTTTTCTCGATTGATCTGTGCTCAGTTTTTCAAGGCCTATCCACTGTGCCAACTTATAACTAAATCTGAGGGGGGTGCGATGGGGAGGTTCCCTTGTAAGAAATTTATATGATTTCCTGTAGAAACTAAATTTTTATTTAATTCACCAGAAATGCTCAGAAAATGGTTGTTAAATACTGCACATATATCTGATTTATCAGTAACAGAAATATTATTACTGCGAACTGACTTTATATCATCAACCTTGTGCTGCTGACCAGACACTTCCTTCACAACTGACCATATAGCTTTAATTTTATCCTGTGAATTAGCTATTCTATTGGCATACCACACACTTTTTGCCTTGCTAATAACATTTTTAAGCACCTTACAATACTGTTTGTAATGGGCTACTGTAGCTTGATTGTGACTACTTCTAACATTTTGATATAATTCCCGCTTTGTTCTACATGATATCCTTATCCCACTAGTCAGCCAACCGGGGTGTCCATTACTGCTAGTACCCCGTCTAGAATGTTCTAATGGAAAGCAAATCTCAAAGAGCATGAGAAATGTGTTATGGAAAGCATTGTATTTATCATCTATATTATCGGCACTGTAAACATCTTGCCACTCTTGTTCCTTGACAAGTTTTGAAAAACTCTCTATTGCTGTTGGATTAACTTTCCTACGTAGTTTGTAATTAAATACGACATTGGTTTGAGTACAAAAACCTTTTAGTGTTAAAATTTGCGCATCATGGTCTGAAAGGCCATTCACCCTTTTACTAAACGAATGCCCATCTAGTAATGAAGAATGAATAAAAATATTGTCTATGACTGTGCTACTGTTCCCCTGCACCCTAGTTGGAAAAAACACAGTTTGCATCAGATCATATGAATTTAGGAGATCTACCAACATCCTTTTTCTTACACATTCATGTACAAAATTAATATTGAAGTCACCACATATAACTACTTTCTGGTACTTCCTACAAAGTGAATCAAGAACCCTCTCTAGCTTAAGCAAAAATGCTCTGAAGTCGGAGTTAGGGGACCTATAAACAACAGCAATTAGAAGTTTAGTTTCACTAAATTCAACTAATGCTGCACAACTTTCAAATATCTGTTCAGTGCAGTGTCGTGATACGTCTATGTATACGTATATGTTAAGAATTACGCATGTAATAATTTAAAGTAACTTGTCACTCGAAACAGGTTACCACTGACATGAAACACCAATTTATTTAGATATTCTTAAGGCGAAGATAGAAAGGAAACGGGGTTTTATGTTTCAGAAAGTAACAAATACAACCAATGTAGCATCATTTCAATGAGAGATGTTGTCCAATGTGATGCAATCAAGTCAGACACACACTTTGATCTCTCAGATACCGATGGGTATCAATAATTTCTTTTGTAAGTACAAACGTTCATATAAAACTGCTTTCACTATAATTCATTATTTCATACATAAAATAAATTGAAAGGAAACTCCGTCCGAACAGGCCTCGAAAGGCCCAACGGTATCTACCGACTGCCGCGTCATGCTCAGCAGAAAGGCGTCACTGAACGCGAGTATGGAGGGGAATCTGGTGAGGCACACCGCTCTCCCAGCCTTGTCAGTTTTGGCGACCGGAGCCGCTACTTCTCCGTCAAATAGCTCCTCAGTTGGCCGCACAACGACTGAGTACGCCCCGCGTGCCAACAGCGCTCGGCAGATCCGGACGGTCATCCATCCAAGTGCTAGCCAAGCCCAATGGCGCATATCTTCGGTGATTTGGCGGGGACCGGTGTTATAATTGTGGGAAGGTTGTTGGCATTTCACACATAATTATTTATATTTTATGGGATTAGGATAATTTTGAGCTTTTTACATGAAAGTCTGTAAATTTAATTTTACCAAGTTTCGCTAACTATGTATCAGTTCACTGGACAGTGTCTTTGCAACAGTGTAAATCATTTAAACCCCTTGACTTGGAACTATTGGTTATGTAATCGCGTCAAGTCACAGCGAAGCAGACACGTTCACTTGGAATTTGTAGCGCAATCTGATATTTGAAGATTTCAAGGTACCGAAAGTTAAATGCGTAAACATTTTTTCCATTTCGTAATTAGTGGTTCATTAAACATTCATAATCCTGGAAAACGTTTATTTTCTTCCTAAAAGAAAGACCTATAGACAGTGGCGTACCCCAGAAAAGAAGACAACGAGGCCAACTTCAAGGCAATCAGGTAAGCAAAAAATTATATTTCAGGAAAACGTCAACACGCCCTTCATTGCCACTTCCTTGAGAATAATGATAAAGAGTCCGCTCAGTGAACATGTCATTGTATAGACATTATTGAAGTGGTATTTTACATCATCCACTAGGAACAAAGACATCCGATGAGAGAAATCGGTATGAAGAGATTTAGTAATAAACTGTGCTGGACAGATGCGCTCAGCTATAAACAGTGACGCTTCATTGGTGGGTGACTTGAGTTGAAACAAGATATTCGCGTTGGTTAGTGACTAGACGTGGAATGAGATATTCAACTGTCTTCCTTGCCTTTACCCGATTGAGGAGACAAAATCATTCACTAAATTGATAAATTATTTTTCTCGAGCACGCTCAAATCTTTATCTGTACTCTAACATATATCCTTCGGTGTGTGTAGCATGCAGTCGCGAATGGTGCGCAGAAGTTCCACTATTGGTAAGCCTTCGTGTGAACTCGCCACCCTGTAATGTTACCTTATGGTCTTTTCGAGAGATAGATGAGCTGGAGAGGAGTATACAGGACGTTAAAAGACGTGTTGAATATACTGCGAGGTGGTAGTCCCCACAAAAACAAGAAAAAATGTCTAGTAAACTTGGGGTCTAAGTCGACCACGATATTATTGAATGTGGGAGTGACGGCGCTTCGGTCAGCTTATCGGGGTTGACAGTCATGCATAACCGGTCTTGAAGCATGGACAGTGTTATGCATTTTCCTTAGTCACCATTATATTTGTTTACTGCAACGTCGCCAAGTGTTTCCGATTAGAGAAGAGTGCATTAATATCGTGGTGAATAGTACGTTAGAAGCTTTCACCGCTTGTTCGTCGTTGATACTGTAAAACCCAACTCTTCTGCTGCAAGCCCTTTGCTTCCATAGTTTGGAAGGAGTTAGAATGGACCAAAACGAGAAAATAATATGCGAGCTAAAATGCATACTTTAAGCGCTATTAGCACTTGTTCATCTTCGCTACTGTAAAACACATCTTTTCAGTTGAGCAAGTGCACATAGCTCTTAAGATATCTATTTTAGAGACCAAGTTTTTTCTGAATTTTTTCTTGTTTTTGTGGGTAGTACCACTTCTCAAAATGCTCGAACCTTTTTTTAAAACCTTGTATCTGTTGAGCCTTCCTCTCAGAATTCTAATGCCTAACTTAACACTGATGCATAGCGTCCTGTCTTAGTATCTGCCGCTGGGTTTTCGCGAGCATCCCTACAAACCTTTCGCACTTTCTGAAGGTACCCATGACAAAACGCACTTTGCCCTTCTCTATTTAATCCGACATTGTACTCGGTAAGAGTCTCTATCTGAAGAGGAACGCGGAAGTACCGGCCGAACTAGAGTCTTAGAAGTTACCAGCTTTGTGGGTGGCTAATTCTTCTAATTATGTCAGTTTGGCTTCTGCGTTTCCTGTCATTACTTTTATGTTGTCGTTCCCCTTTAAATATCACGCTGCACTTACTTTCACACATTTAGTCAATGTGACTTTTTTCTGTAATTCTTCGGCTAATGTGTAATCATACGCCGGCCGTTGTGGTCGAGTGGTTCTAGGCGCTTCAGTCTGGAACCGCACTGCTGCTACGGTCGCAAGTTCGTATCCTGCCTCTGGAATGGATGTGTGTGATGTCGTTAGGTTAGTTTGGATTAATTAGTTTTAAGTCTAGGGTACTGATGACCTCAGATGTCAAGTCCCTATAGTGCTTAGAGCCATTTGAATCATTTTTGTAATCGTACGATGGCAGGAGCTTCTTCCTGTTTATATGCAATACATTCACGTTTATCGATGTTGAACCCGAAGTTTCAATACCTGCAGTAGGTGCCGATCTTCTGCGGGTGTTTCTGCATTTCGATACTATTTTGTAACTTTATTACCTCTTTGTAGGCAATAGTGTTAACCGCGTAAACCCGCAAGCAGCTATCGACTGTATTCCCTATGCTATATCATTTATTTATTCGAAATTTGAACTCTGCAACTTCTTGGTAGCATTCCTGCTTCTTTTATGGCCTTTCCGTGCCTCTCCGGCGCCGGTATGTAACAATGTAACACTGTAACAATGGCTGTGGGAACGATGGTAACATTTGGTGGCAGGATGCACTTCCTGATGCCACCATTCACTCACTCACTCACTCACTCACCGATACAAAATTCTCCAAATGTCTGCGTCTAGAGAGAATCCTATATTTAAAGCGTATAGAGAGAATCCTATATTTAAAGTGTCAGAATATTTTCGAAATGTTGGAGTATCGTGTAAATGAGACAGGGATTCGGGAACCAACCCGGTATTTACCTAGTTGGACTTAGGAAAGCGCCTACAGATCACATCCAGGCTGGTCGGCACACCACCCCCGTAGTTGAACCACCGAGTGGATTCGATTCGAGGCCGGCGCGCCTCCCCGAGTACCGGAAGTTGACGCTTTAAAGTTTTCGGCGACCGGTGCGGATTTTCTGTAGCCTATCTCGCACTGACAAAAAGCCCATGATGCATGGCGCAACTTATACATTCTCTCTCTTCCATTTATCCAGCTCAATAACAGCCCTTGACGGAGGAGGAATATGCAACAATTCAGTGCCTTCCGTGGTATTTCCGCCTACTTGTGCGCACTTTATTTGCAAAATCATTTGCCCGTACGCTAAGTTACTCGCCTACTGTGAACGAGCTCTGACGTTAGAGCATCCGGAATTGTGGAAACTTACTATCAGGAAGAACAGTGACTGTGCAGAGGAGAACTGAGCGTGGCATAGGGTGACTGGAAACTAGCGAGACCCCGTCCGCCGCGGCCAGTGTCACCGGCAGGATCGCGTTCGTGACCGAGAGAGCGGCCGCGGGGGCTCAACGGGCACTCCGGCGGGCCGTGACGATCGACGCCGCCGCCAATTAGCCGCCGTTGTGCGGGCGACGGCCATCGCGGACCCATACAGACAAGGACGTTCTATTCCGGGAGCGCTCGCTATTTTTAGAAACGCTTCCAGCCGCTAATTTTGGCCGCGCTGCGCCATTGGCGACGACGACGGCGACGGCGTCGTTGCGGTCGGCGGCGCGGCGCGGTTTGACGGCGTCGCGGGCGCTAGGTCAGCGCCGGGCCGCTGCTGAATATGTAGCGGACGCGGCTCGCGTCGCCCGCCACGTCACTACGGCCGCCGCCGCCGCGCGCGCGCTCGATACCGGTGTGACGTCACGGCCACAAGTGCCACTCCCGCGAGCGCGCCAAGACGCACCGCCGGGATGCGGCAGCGGCTTCTTCCCCCCGCTCTGCAGGCGCTCACGTGGACTCCCTCCCCACACGTTCTGAGCTCTGCGGCAGCGGCTCTTCCTCATTCGTAACACACACCACCTCTAGAAGGAAGAAACCTGATTACCTTAACGGTCCGACTGCATCGGCCGTACATGCGCCTTTTTATTTCCTCCTTACATCGTGATAAGGACAGGGCGATGTTGGGAGTACTGGGCTACTATAAATTATTCGTTCCTTTTCAAAGTTCTACATTTTACAAAGCATTACATGTAAAAATATGACTTATACATGAAGAGAACCGTAAACTCACCAAGTTTGTATTTTACGCTCTATAGAGTTCAGTGAGTGCCCCACGGGGTCACACGACACACCTCCAAGAGGTAGTAAAATTGGTTGGATACCTCATGTAACAGCTTCCTGTCAGTAGTCACCACAGCAGCATTGTGTGTTATTTGACATCCTGCAGTGGGGGTACGTAAGCTCGGACCTTAACCCTTTCTTGGTGTTTTGACAATAGGTCCCACTAAAGTATTACGCGGTTTTGAGCGTTGGGCGACTATACCTCATATATCTCTTATGCTACCCTGCAGAAAAGTACATCAGGCCACGGCCACGGGATCGATATATATATATATATATATATATATATATATATATATATATATATATATATATATATATATATATATATATATATATATATATATATAAGGCTGTCAGGGATCAGATGAGGTGGTGTGCGTCTGTACTCCACCCCAAAAATGTCTGAAGTAACTGTATTTTGGTCCGCATCTCGTGGTCGTGCGGTAGCGTTCTCGCTTACCGCGCCCGGATTCCCGGGTTCGATTCCCGGCGGTGCCAGGGATTTTCTCTGCCTCATGATGACTTGGTGTTATGTGATGTCCTCAGGTTAGTTAGGTTTAAGTAGTTCTAAGTTCTAGGGGACTGATGACCATAGATGTTAAGTCCCATAGTGCTCAAAGCCATTTAAACCATTTGAACTGTATTTTCTTAAACATCACAGGTGTTATTTTTACGCCTTTTGGGTGCAGAACACTCGAGCTGTTTTCGTGGCTGGTTGCAGTATTTCAAACTGTGTAAAGCACAGGAATTGTTTTCTAACATTAATACACACCTCAGTAATTCTGCTGGTTTGTACATAAATTGTATGTAGTGGGACGTATATGCACCAGAAAACTTCATAGAATGTAGAAAAACATTGGTGTGTGGATGTCAAATCCATCTTCAAACGTTATGTTGAAAACTTGTGAGCAATATTTGATGTTTTGACAGGAGTATAAATGTCTTGGTACTGTTTTTGTTACACTTTTTTCCGTAATTGTTATCCCGGTAAAATCATTCCAAAATTAATAATTTAACTCTGTAAATTCGAGGGTCACAAAAAACATGGATCTAGTTATGTCTGTGGGACACGTGTGTCCGACTTCACCGATTTTCAAAAAAGATCAGCTTAAGATATTTTTGGTAGTGGAATGTATTATTTATCACAAAGGAAGACGGTTCTTGACCTTTTCTTTTTCAAATATATGCAAAATAAATTTTAACCACGAAAGCGGGAATGCACTCCCAAACCAACGTCACAAGGCGTTAGGTCAGCTAACACGGGGGACCGAGGGAACAGAATACCATCATGTTCATCACTACATACAATCCAGCAATGTGGAAGTTCGTCGCTTAGGTAACGACGAACATCGATGCTCCAATGAGGGGTACCTCGTCTTTCTCTAGGATGAAATTCTCGGAATGACAGTCAGTTGAGGAAACAACTACAACTTTAACTCACCAAGGTAAGAGGTATGCGTCATAGACTTCTCACAGGTGACACATATAGTTTCGTGTGTGACACTGCACAGAAAACATTAAACTTTGGCGGATCTGTGTCATGCGGCACAATCTCACGAGGATTTTCAATGGCTCACACTTCCACAATGTGATGATTAACGTTTCCAAATAAATGGAAGGTTGCTTCGTCTTTGAACATCTGCTTGGAGGCGAAATGTTCATCCTCAAGTGCTTCCTGCACTGTCGTGCATAACTGAAAGCGCCCCCGTAATCTTCCGCTTTTAATTATTGCATGAGCTGCAGACGGTGCGGTTTAAAATATAGCCACGGTCGCAAAACATTCCGCACAGTTTGCTGCCTTGTTCCAATTCGTGGCTTGCGCTGACCGTTGATCTTCTTGCACTGGGTACCGAACTTTCCCTCGCCTTGACCATGGTTGCATCTGGTAAACTTCGTCCGCCGATGCTTTTATGTTTGCAGGGGAAACTATTGTGTCTAAATCGTCGATACCGACGCACAATGTTTACACAGCTGTTGTAACAGATAAACGTCTTGTATATTCCAAAACAGAAGTAGTGGTTTCTTGTTTTGTCGCCATTTTGTCAAGGACTGCACTCGTAATACCAACTGGAGGACACAATACAAAGGTGGTGAGTTTACAGTTTTGTTCATGACGTCGAGATGTGCCTTGCTTGTTCTTATATTCTTTGCTGCTGTTGTTCCACACGCATTTTGTACATTTTGTCAGTCAAGAAGAGAGATTCTCCCGAAACAGTTAACAGAGCAATAGAAAATGTTTTGTTTTTGCAGATGATAAGCTGTAAAATGCGTAGGACATTCAAAGCGGCCAGCATATACAACTGATAGCGCCATGGGAGGTATATAAAAATATGTATGTACCACATTATTTCCGAATTCTGTATACGAGTAAAACTAAAATCATTAAACATATCGTTAACGAACAAAATGCAATACCTGAACACAGTGACATACACCGACGTAATGAAAGTCATGGGATAGCGATATGCATATACAGATGGCGATAGGATCGCTTACACAAGGTATAAAAGGATAGCGCATTGGCAGAGTTGTCATTTGTTCTCAGGTGATTCACGTGAAAGTGTTTCCGACGTGATTATTGTCACACGACGTGAATTAACAAACTTTGAACGCGGAATGGTAATTGGGCTTAGACGCATGGGACTTCTCATTTCGGAAATCGTTAGGGAATTCAATATTCCGAGATCCTTGACGTTAAGAACGTGCCGAGAATACCATGGACAACGCAGTGACCGACGGACTTCACGTAACGATCGAGAGCAGCGGGGTTTGCCTAGAGTTCTCAGTAGTAGGAAGTAGTAGTAGCATTAGTAGTAGATATTCTGCCTTACGGCAGGTATTGTCATGGGTTAAGCCTCTTCCACTTTTGTCTGTCCACAGCCAGTCTTTTCATTTCTGAATATTTGTCTCCTTGGATATTTTCCAGCATTTGATATCCTCTTTCTCCTCTTCCCCTTCTTCCCTCCACCATTCGTTCTATTCGTTCCTTCAATAAATAGTCCCTCCTCAACAATGTTCAATCTAGTTCCGTTTTCCCTTTCTAATGACTTTCAGCATGTTTCTTTCTTCTCCAACTCTTCTTAATACTTCTTCATTCTTTACTTGGTCTTCCCATTTCACTTTTTCCATTCTTATCCATATCCACATCTCAAGTGCCTCCAATCTCCTTTCATCTTCCTTCCGCAATGTCCAGGTCTCCGCACCATACAGTGCAACGCACGAGATATAACGCATGTCAAGTCTGTTCCTCAGAGCCGGCCGAAGTGGCCGTGCGGTTAAAGGCGCTGCAGTCTGGAATCGCAAGACCGCTACGGTCGCAGGTTCGAATCCTGCCTCGGGCATGGATGTTTGTGATGTCCTTAGGTTAGTTAGGTTTAACTAGTTCTAAGTTCTAGGGGACTAATAACCTCAGCAGTTGAGTCCCATAGTGCTCAGACCCATTTGAACCATTTGTTTCTCAGATCTTTGTTTAGTGGTCCGCAAAGTAATTTCTGTTTCCTCTTGAATCCTTCTTTTGCCGTAGAAATTCTTTTCCTAATTTCTGTTGAGGAATACATACCATACATTATTACACTTCCCAAGAAATTATTTCCTCTCCCCGTATTTTCATACGGCATTTTCATCCCTTTCCTCCAATTTCCATGCTTTTCGTTTCCTTCTTGTTAATCTTCATTCCCTATTCTTCTAACAACCATGTAGTCTGCAAATCTTATAAACTCCACTCTCAGTGCTAATAGAGAACCAACACTCTGTGAAATAGACGCGGAAGTCAATGTGGTACGTACGACGAATGTCTGTTAGGACAACACCCTTAATTTAATTTCATGTTCCTTGCTACAAATAGGCACTGCATTTGAAGAAGGTCGTATCTATTATGCGGATTCACGAATCCATGTTACTTCCGTTTGACATTTCTAAAAAAAATGGTTCAAATGGTTCTGAGCACTATGGGACTTAACATCTATGGTCATCAGTCCCCTAGAACGTAGAACTACTTAAACCTAACTAACCTAAGGACATCACACACATCCATGCCCGAGGCAGGATTCGAACCTGCGACCGTAGCAGTCGCGCGGTTCCGGACTGCGCGCTTAGAACCGCTAGACCACTGACATTTCTACCATAGCTACTGACCGATAGAGCAGCGCACGCGCTATCCGTACTGGAAGACAAGTAATAAAACATTTCCTTCCTCACATTTTGTAATTCCGCAGTGGCCGTGCTATTTACCCCTCTACCCCTGAGATAAGCGCCCAACTTTACTTAGCTCACGGTCCTATTCAGCAACGTCAATTACAATTAAGAACATAAAAAATATTACTGTGTCCGTAAGTATTTTTGTTTGTTCCTGTGCGAAAAACTGCGCTCTAAAGAAGCACTTAACGTCAGTTGACACATTTCAGTTCGGCTGTTACTTGTTGCTAGATGCATATACGGTTGAGAACCACGGGTCACACGAATAGCAGATTCGTGCCGCGGGCCGCATTGTGACGACCGTTGCCCTATAGGTACCTCTAATACCATGGAAGTCATTCCCTGGCGTCTTAACAAATGACCTATCATAGCGTCCCCTCTTGTTGTCATTGTTCGCCGTATGTTCCTATCCTCACTGATTCTGTGGATAACCTCCTTACCTTACCAGACCACCAAATTTGCAAAATTCTTCTGTAGAACCACATCGCAAACGCTTCGATTTTCTTCTGTTGCAGTTTTACCACAGTCCATGTATCACTACAATCAATGCTGTGTTCTAAACGTACCTCTTCAAAAAGTCTTCCTTAAATTAAGGCCCACATCTAACAGGGGACTGATGACCTCAGAAGTTAAGTCACATACTGCTCAGAGCCATTTGAACATATAACAATAGACCACTTATTTTGGCCAGGTTGGTTCAAATGGCTCTAATCACTATGGCACATCTGAGGCCATCAGTCCCCTAGACGTAGAACTACTTAAACCTAACTAACCTAAGGACATCACACACATCCATGCCCGAGGCAGGATTCGAACCTGCGACCGTAGCATCAGCGCGGTTGTGGACTGAAGTGCCTAGAACCGCTCGGCCACAGCGGCCGGCTTTTGGCCAGGTATGCCCTTTGGCCTGCGTTAGTCTGCTCTTGATGCCACCCTTGCCTAATCCGTCATGTGTTTTTTTTTTCTAAAGTATCACATTCCTTTATTTCGTCTACTTGACAGTTCCAGTCTACTACTCCTCATTACTTTCGTAATTCTTCTCATCACCCGCAATCCAAAGAGCCATCTCATTAGACTCTTCATTACGTTCAACACTTCCTGTCATATTCTTAATGCTATTACTCGTATTTCAACGTTCTTTCCCAAGAGCATATACCTATTGTTTCTGAGAATTTGTAGCACATTGCACAATTTTACATTGCTGAAAGCTTTTTCTAGGTGGGTGTCCTTTCTCCGTCACGCGTCCCGCACTTGGTCTACGCTTGCTGATGTTCGAAGTAGGAGGGATGATCATAAAGTTCTGCGCGGTCAGTGTGCAGTTGGCTGATACGTCGTGAACGGCCCGCGCGGAGGAAGCTGAAGACAAGTTCGCAAGCCAGCGATATGCAAAGCCGGGCCGGATGCAGGCAGCATTGGCGCTGGCGGTTTATTTCGGAGCGGCCGGCGTGATAGGAGGCGCTTATTTTACAGCGGCTGCGTCCCGCCCAGAAGCGGGCGCTCGTGAATTCGCCGTGTGCCTGGCTGCCGGATGCAGTCGATCACCGGCCTGCCGCCGACTGCGGCCAGCACCCGTGGGCTCTGCCCCGCTCTACAGCAGACTACTCTTCTGTGGCGTCACGAGAAAAGATTCGTCGCCTGAATCTACACTAAAATAAACTGCGTTACTGTCCACTAAAACTGCAATACCACAAAGATGGTACGCAACTAATGTCAAATTGGCACGATGTCTACTACATGTTGGCGTATACACTGAAGAGCCAAAACATTATGACCGCCTGCTTAATAGCTTGTTTGTCCGTCTTTGGAACGAAATATATCACTGATTCTGTGTATCAGGTTTGTGGAGGTATGTGGCATTAGATGTCTGCGCCCAGGTCGTGTAATTCGCGTAAACAACGGGCCGCTGATATGCGTACGAGGTGATGACGTGCGATAGCGGTGCAGATCTACATCGGGCGAATTTGGTCGCCGAGAAATCAACCTGAGTTCACTATAACGCTCATCAAACTACTGCAGCACGGTTCTGACCCCGAGACACGGACATTTACACCGCTGAAAAATTACATCGACGTCGGGGAAGACATCAGGCATGAAGGGATGCAGGTGGTTCGCAACTGTCAGTGAGTCTTCGACTACTACCACGGGTCCCATGCAAGCACAGGCGACGTCTGCCGTAGCATAATACTGCTCTCACCAGCCTGCGTCCGTGGCGCGCAGCACATTTCGAGCCGCCGGTCACCTCGATGACGGCGTTTGTGGAGATGGCCATCGACCTACTGTAGCAAAAATGTGATTCACCCGAAGAGCCGACACGTTTCCATTGATCGACGGTCGAATTCCGATGGTCCCGTGCCCCCTGCAATCGTAACTGATGATGTCTTTGGGTAAACATATGAACACGTAGGGATGGTCAGTTGAGGAGCTTCATGTTCCACAGTGAACGATGAAGGAAGTGTTCCGAAACACTTGCGGGTGCACCAGAATTGTGCTTCTTCGACAGAGATGCCACAGATCACCATCTATCCTACTTTACCGAGCAGACAAGCCCCCGAAACCCACGTTCTGTGCCAAGTCGCGGGCGTCCAACCATTTAGCGCCTAATGGTCGTTTCACTGTCGTTCTACATCTTTCTATAGATGCTCACGACAGTAGCACGTGTATATTCGACCAGCTTCGTCGTTTTCGAGTTACTCGTTCACAGGCTGTGGCTAATAAAAATCTGCCCTTTGTCAAATTCACTTATCTTGATAGATTCCTCCACTTGGAGCACACATCTTCGCTAGGATGATCCCCCGCCCGTGGCTTCTCCGACTACATACTTTTGAGAATGCGTCACGTGCCCACAACGCCATCAGGCGGCATCCAACATTACGGTGGAGACTCGTCATAATTTTTTGACTTATCAGTGTACAAATTATTAGCTTTTCAGTGGAACCGTACAAAGCAGGTTCGATTAACACCACCTAATTTTGTATACAGGGTGTCCCAGCTATCTTGTTCACCCAAAATATCTCTGGAACAATAACAGCTATTGGAAAACGACTTTCACCGGTATCAATGTAAGGCTGTGGCCCATGAATGTACATATTTGGAAACATTCTAAAACGAAAGCATATGTGTTTTTTAACACAAACTTATGTTTTTTTTAAATGGACCTCCTATATTTTTTCTTCAGCAATCCATAACATGACAAAGCACATACACAATGGCGTTGATTGCATCGCAATATTCCCATTACATCCCGAGATATGAAGACGCGAAGTTGACGCTTGGAACACCCGACATGCGCTGATAGCGCACGTCCTGAGGCTCAGGCGTCAACCCCATGCTACCCGTAATCGCGATGTGACTGACATGTGTAACCACACCTCCATACTTATCAAGAGATCCGAAACGAATAATACGGTCTGCTGCCATCAACTCTCATCAGCACATAATGGTTTCCCTCTTGCTCGTCTTACGTATCTACGTACACAATATGAACCAGTACCGATCGGTGTACACCCGTCAGGTTGTCTTATTTATCCCGCACACTCAAAATAAGGTTTATCTAATGCGTTATATGACCCATTGTGCCTGTCGCGCAGGGCCTGGCTGTATCTAGTCAAGTGTCCAACGTAGTTCCCACTACTGCCACAGTTACCACTTCGCCTTGTTTATGATTTGCGACCCATGCAAACACCTGTACTCCACCACCCTCCGAGCATCCCATTTGTTGTTGCTTTGGCGTGCAGTACACCGCTTGCCAGTGTAGTCGTGCATCAGAGTAATCTAGTGACGGCACGGAGGTAGTACATATTGTGAATAAACGTTGTGTTGTGGAACTTATACTGTACAGTATAATGTACACACATGAAGATATGGTAGAAATGCTGCTGATCTATGGAGAATGTACGTTGACGGGAAATACGTTACGAGATTGCTTGTTTGTTGATAGTACTGTTAGCGAACATTGTGATTATTAAGTTAATATGTCTGTTTTCTACCCTACTCTACATACCTGTACTGTACCCTGTTGTAGGTGGACGAAATGCTGTTCAGGCAGAACGACTGTACAGAAGACGATTCCCTGACAAGCCATCGCCTTCGCGCCGGATGTTTGGTCGTCTCACATCTCGTCTACGTGAAACGGGAAGCTTAAATCCAAGACCTCGACATCGTCCTAGAACACGCACAGATGAACGTGCTGAAGTTGCTGTGCTCGCTACCATAGCTGTGAATCCTCAAATCAGCACACATCAAATTGAACGTGAAGTTGATGTGTCGAAATCAAGTGCACAGCGTATTCTTAAACGTCATAAATTTCATTCTTACCATGTTCATTTACACCAGGATCTTCATGGAAATGACTTCCGCAATAGGGTAACATTTTGTCGGTGGGCTCAGCAAAAACTTCTGACTAATCCAAATTTTTTTGCAGATGTTCTCTTTACCGACAACGCATCATTCTCCAACAAAGGAATTGTCAATATGAGGAATATGCATTATTGGTCCGCAGACAATCCAAAATGGCTCTGTCAGGTAGAGCATCAACGTCCGTGGAAAGTTAATGTTTGGAAAGTTAGTGTTTGCTGTGGGATTATTGGATATACCATTATCGGACCTTTCTTTATAAATGGCATCCAAAATGGCAGACAATACTCCAGATTTATACGACACAATCTTCCTGTTCTCTTGGACACCGTACCTCTGAACCGGAGAATGGTCATGTGGTATCAGCATGACGGATGCCCTGCACATAACGCCTTACGAGCACGACGACTTCTGAACCGTAAGTTCCTTGGTAGGTGGATTGGACTAGGTGGTCCAGTTAGGTGGCCTGCCCGATCTCCGGACCTTACACCGCTGGATTATTTTCTTTGGAGAGCAGTGAAGGATGCTGTTTACCAACATGAACCAACAACACCAGAGGACATGAAGCAACGCATTATTGATGCTTGTACAGCCATCAAAGAGGAAACAGTAGCACGAAGTAGGGCATCCTTCATCCGCAGAGTGACCCTATATATGCAAGCCAATGGGCATCACTTTGAGCATGAGATGTGAACGTTATGTTTATAATGTAGTGCTGGTATCACAGTGGAAGTTTCTACAAAGGGCTATTTTACCCAGTGATGTTAAGAAACATTTGTTTGCAACAATTTGTCATTTAACGCATTAGATAAACATAACATTGATAGTTATGTGATAGTAAAACTAATTGGTTAAACATGTTTACATTCATCTTCTATGTCCTACCTGAACTTCCCAAATCAAAACATTTTTACCTGAACAACGGTAAAACTTTTAGTCCACTTGCTCGTTTCACTAAAACCATCAACATGAATTTTACTATTACGAGTGAATGATTAACTGTCACTTGCTCTAGATCTACAGTAAAGGAAAGTTATAACGTTGAACGGCATTACCTTTTTAGTAACGGATTAACGATAAGCGAAGTTAACTTTGTGACTAACGTTATGGTACACAGATATGTTACAGAACCGCATCACCCCTAGCCTATGGGATAAATACCTGCTGGAATGTACGATGTTAATGCAGGATGGCAGCAGACCGTATTATTCGTTTCGGACCTCTTGATAAGTATGGAAGTGTGATTACGCATGTCAATCACATCGCGATTACGGGCAGCATGGGGTTCACGCCTGAGCCTCAGGACGTGCGCTAGCAGTGCATGTCGGATGTTTCAAGCGTCAACTTCGCGTCTTCATATCTCGGGATGTAATGGGAATATTGCGATGCAATCAACGCCATTGTGTATGTGCTTCGTCATGCTATGGATTGCTGAAGAAAAAATATAGGAGGTCCATTTAAAAAAACATAAGTTTGTGATAAAAAACACATATGCTTTCGTTTTAGAATGTTTCCAAATACGTACATTCATGGGCCCCAGCCCTACATTGATACCGGTGAAAGTCGTTTTCCAATAGCTGTTATTGTTCCAGAGATATTTTGGGTGGACAAGATATCTGGGACACCCTGTATAAGGAAAGATTAAGCAGCAGGTTTCACATTCAGAAATCAAATTTGAAGTATGGTTCTTCCTTTTGAAATGATTCCTCTTGCAAGAACAGGAAACGTCCACGAGCACGCGTCGGAATTCGGCAGTAGTAGCATCGAGACTGCTGTTTATCGATTTGCGATATTGTTGCTCGCGTTGGTCAGGACCCCACACCTGAGCAGCCCCACACGACTTGCGCCCGAGAGGAAGGCCATATTGTTCGCTGAGTCGTACAGAATCGTACAGCCGCGCTTTCGGTCAGAAAGGGGCTTGACGGCAAAAAGACAACTATCCATACGGACTGTGAGAAGATGGCTGTACCATTTCCGACTGTCAACAAAGCATCCATGATTGGGACTTGGCTTTACGCAGTAACAGATGGAGGCGCGCAGATAGTGGTGAGTCAAATGCCAAAACATCTTTTCATACAGGTCCAGATTCTGCACATAGCATTCTCAGTGACATTTTCATGTGTCGAGGCTTCGAGGGCACGAAAGTTGCCACATTTCATTCGTAACCATCATACGTGCACAGAACTAGGCATGGAGGTGTGGGCTGTCGTGATGCGCACAATGCTGTCATTTAAAAATTTGACCACCCATTGTCCCTACTATACTGTTTACACAAGCCAAGTAAAACTTCGCTATTTTCTGTTCTTGCTAGTGCAATGGACAGTCGTGTATTTGCAGGTTCCTTCTGGTGGAAAATATTATTATCTGCCTTACATTTGTACGGGAATTGAACAATAAATATCGAAACACATGAAATGTATTAGCAACTGCGAATATGGACAACCATCAGCTGTATAATGAAATGATAACAATGAAAATTTGTGCGAAACTGGGAATCGAACCCGAATTTCCCGCTTATGAGCGGTCGCCTTACCATTCAGGTATCCGAGCACGCTTCACAGCTAACTGTAGACCCGAATTTCTTTATGTCGTCAACAACGTGTCTAAAACCTGCACTTTTACATCCATTATGTTTATTCCCACATAGGGGAGACATTTTAATTGAAAGTCGCTTGTTCGATGTGGATGGATAAATACGGTATTTTAGTGCCTATTTTGTTCAGAAATACGATGCAGTGCTCCTTCGGATATGCATGCATATCCTGTGTCGTATTCCTGAACAACGTAGGCACTCCAATTTGTACATATGGAAACACTATAAGAAATGCATACTTGAACATAAATGTTTATGCTAACCAAGCCTATAGATTGCGCTGTCGTATTTGACCACGAGAAGCGAGGTTTAATGTTCTCTATACATTGCAAGTATCAGTCGTGGGCAGAGCTGTGTTCCACGTAGTCGTGAGTGCAGTAAGTAGGAGCTACGAAAATTCGAAACGTCGGCAAATTGCTGGTGCTCGTATGGCAGGTGCTCACGTAAATAAGTTAACCGCAGTGTTTGGTGTTTCAAAAGGCACCGCATCAAAAATTTATACCTCATACGGGGAAGGCGGAAAATAATCATTCACTAAGTCACAATGCAGACGAAAGCGTATATTGAGTGAACGTGACAGACGGTCACAAGAGGACTGTGACAAAGAGTAAGGGGACTACAGCTGCGCCGGCCGAAGTGGCCGTGCGGATCCAGGCGCTGCAGTCTGGAACCGCGAGACCGATGCGGTCGCAGGTTCGAATCATGCCTCGGGCATGGATGTGTGTGATGTCCTTAGGTTAGTTAGGTTTAACTAGTTCTAAGTTCTAGGGGACTAATGACCTCAGAACTTGAGTCCCATAGTGCTCAGAGCCATTTGAACCATTTGACTACAGCTGCAAAGCCCACTACAGAGCTGAATGTGGCAGTTGCGAACGCTGTGAGCATCAAAACAACACAAAGGGAGCCCCATAAGCAGGAAATAGAAAGACGAGCTGGAATTCCAAAACCACTCATCGATGATGCAAATGCCCGTCACGGTGGATGAGTCTTGTTTCACCCCACCTTATTGCCCAGTTTACGTCCCAAGAATGAAACGCGGCGGGGGGATCGGTGACGGTTTGGGTAGACATATCTGGCTGTTTCTGAAAGATCGCATTAATATGAAGAAATAAGTGATCATTTTGGCAGATCTGGTCAATCACATACACTACACGCCATTAAAATTGCTACACCACGAAGATGGCGTGCTACAGACGCGAAATTTAATCAACAGGAAGAAGATGCTGTGATATGCAAATGATGAGCTTTTCAGACCATTCACACAAGGCTGGGGCCGGTGGCGACACCCACAACGTGCTGACATGCGGAAAGTATCCAACCGATTTCTTATACACAAACAGCAGTTTACCGGCGTTGGCTGGTGAAACGTTGTTGTGATGCCTCATGTAAGGAGGAGAAATGCGTATCACCACGTTTCCGACTTCGATAAAGGTCGGATTGTAGCCTATCGCGATTGCGGTTTATCGTATCGCGACATTGCTGCTCGCGTTGGTCGAGATCCAGTGACTGTTAGCAGAATATGGGATCGGTGCGTTCAGGAGGGTAATACGGAACGCCGTGCTGGATGCCAACGGCCTCGTATCACTAGCAGTCGAGATGACTCGCATCTTATCCGCATGGCTGTAACGGATCGTGCAGCCACGTCTCGATCCCTAAGTCAACAGTTGGGGATGTTTGCAAGACAACAACCATCTGCACGAACAGTTCGACGACGTTTGCAGCAGCATGGACAATCAGTTCGGAGACCATGGCTGCGGTTACCCTTGACGCTGCATCACAGACAGGAGCGCCTGCGATAGTGTACTCAACGACGAACCTGGATGCACGAATGGCAAAACGTCATTTTTTCGGATGAATCCAGGTTCTGTTTACAGCATCATGATGGTCGCATTCGCTATACTGGCGTATCACCCGGCTTGATGGTATGGGGTGCCACTGGTTACACGTCTCGGGCACCTCTTGTTCACATTGAAGGCACTTTGAATAGCGAACGTTACATTTCAGATGTGTACCGACGCGTGGCTCTACCCTTCATTCGATCAATGCGAAACACTACATTTCAGCAGGATAATGCACGACCGCATGTTGCAGGTCCTGTACGGGCCTTTCTTGATACAGAAAATGTTCGACTGCTGCCCTGACCAGCACATTCTCCAGATCTCTCAGCAATTGAAAACGTCTGGTCAATGGTGGCCGAGCAACTGGCTCGTCACAATACCCCAGTCACTACTCTTGATGAACTGTGGTATCGTGTTGAAGCTGCATTGGTAGCTATTCCTGCACACGCCATCCAATCTCTGTTTGACTCAATGCCCAAGCGAATCAAGGCCGTTATTTGACCAGAGGTGGTTGTTCTGGGTACTGATTTCTCAGGATCTATGCACCCAAATTGCGTGAAAATCTAATGACATGTCAGTTCTAGTATAATATATTTGTCCAATGAATACCCGTTTATCATATGCATTTCTTCTTGATGTAGCAATTTTAGTGGCCAGCAGTGTACATTAGAATGTTTGTTTTCCGTTGGTGACGCTTTGTTCGAAGACGACAAGCCCCTAATTACACAACCAACATCGTTCAGGACTAGTTTTCTGAGCACAGTGATGAGTTTCGGCTTCTCCCCTGATCACCACAGTCACCACACCTCAATGTTGTTAATCCATTGTGGTCTACTTCGGAGAGAGGGATGCGCGGTCGCTATACACCTCCATGACTGTTACCTTAACTTGCGGCTGTTTTGCAGGAAAGAATGGTATGAGATTCCCTTGAAAACCATACAGTGCCCGCATTTATCCATTACGAGAGTACTGTAAGCTGATATGAATGCCAATGAGTTTCCTTTACCGTATTAGGAATGGTAATATATTATCTTTTTGGAATTTCCATATTTTTGTCAACCCCTGTACTTAACAGTGAAGCTTGACTATTGACGGCGTTTACTTTTGTTTGATTAAGTAAAGATGATGTTTATAGACCTCTAGTCCGCACGCAGTGACAAGTTTCATGAAACTCGATTAGTGCACGAGGATTCTAGTGAAGGCACATTCTCGTTCTCCGATGGGAAATGTCCTGTACGGGATTTGAGACAAAAGAGACGCAAATAATACCGCAGATTTGTGTATACACAGCATGTATGTTCAGTCAGTAGGGGCCAAGTGATTCCATACGCGTCTACATCTCCCAGAACAAGTGAAAAATTATGACGCCGAGGTGTACGGAGTCCTGAAGGCATTAGAGCAGGTAGGTCACCACCACGTTAGAAAGTTTCTCATCTGCTCTGACTTTCTTAGCGCCCTGAAACCAGTACAGCAACCGTATTTATGTAAAGAAAAGTATAATCAGACCGTCAAAGATAAAGAACATTTTGAACTATTCCAGCTCGCTGTTTTCCACAAGTATTCAGTTTATTATACCTTGCACTATTGGCTAATTTCGGTCTTAAAGGCCATTTTCAAGCACAAGTGGTGTCCATGCGTTGTAAAATTATCCTGTTAATAAACGGCGATTTAGCATATCCTTTAATAGACATACGGCTGTGGTGCCCCACATGAAGAAAATGTCGAACATATCTTAAAGCAGATCTAAAACCACGGGTGAATGATGCAACCAACAAAATAGCCAAGGGATCGTGTATAGGGAGGTGGTGTGACTCGGTGTGCTGCCCGCCTGCACGCAATCATTTCATTGTCGGACAGAAGGCTCATGCGTCAATGGGGAAATGAGTGGTTTCGAGTAGTGGACAATTAGTTGCGGTCAATCAAATCGACGAGCTACGCCTGGAGAACCTCAGGCCACACCGATAGAAAGAAGCGGTGTTCACTACGCCGAGAATAAGGCAGTTTCCACTGACACACAGTTTCATCCCTAGGGAAGGATGATCCACAAATAAATGAAGCTTATTTAATGCCACTCCCGGTGCAAGCTATTGTAACTAAATGTTTTTCACATGTTCACACACAGGCAACCCTCTACTTGGCTGGAGCTCAGTCCACGATTCTACATGACAACGGCAGTGTAACGAGCATTTTAAATTTTTTGACTGTTTCGTCTTCTACCTAAGGGAGAGGAAGTTAGCGAACCCTGATGGATGATGCGACTCCTGTTATTGTTCAGCTGGTCAACCTTTCATACAGGAGGCAGGATGTTTGTACAAAGGAGTCGTGGATTTTAATACGTAGAAACCACAAATTTGAAGAAATCTGTTCAAATGTGTACCTGAGGAATCGTCGCAGCAGTTTCGTTGTGAGAACAGACAGTGTTCAATTAAGATACTGTATGTTGATGTCCAATAAAGTCACTGATGAGCATGTTGCTAAGTGCCCTAAATTCATCATTACCATCACCACCACCACCAACGCCATCATTTTCGTTCCTCCCAATGATGAAAACATTTCTATGAGTCGTTTACCGTGAAGCTGTGAGTCAAGCCGGTTTTTCCACCAGAGTGCAAGAACTCAGCCAAAGTAAACTGCTCTTTCACTGCCTGTAATCTAGTCCAACAGGTTGGATTTTGTGACGAGGTAAGAGCATATAGCTTGTATTTTTACCAAATTGGGCAAATGTGAGGAAACGATCCCTGAGAAGATAAGAAGCAAAAAAGGTCATAGGGACATGTCGCCAGAAATACGTTCAAAGGGACTTGCACCCACTTGAAAGTGTAGACAAAAGATCTGTTGATAGTGTAGGTTTCAATGATTGAAAGCACACCTGGGAACACACCAGCCAAATGGGACTGCTCTGTCTGTGCTAGTATTTCAGCGCCACACTCAAGAGCACAATGAGGTGGAGCACCATCACGTATTAGCCACATCACCCTACGTGTCACCAAGGGCTCGTCTTCCAGGAGGGGAGGCACGTTCACCCGCAGAAAGTGCAAATATGCCTCGCCTGTGTGTCACTGTGGATGGATAACTGATCCCGTAAGGCGGTCGCTGGTAATACCCGCCACACACTGAAGCTGAACCGGAGCCGATTGTTCCCGGACTCTGAACATGAGGATTCTCTCTAAACTACAGGTCTAGGTTGAAAGTACCGCTCCTCGCACAGATATCCTCGCCTATGAATAGGATTTTTTTTTTTTTTTTGTCATCAGTCTACTGACTGGTTTGATGCGGCCCGCCACGAATTCCTCTCCTGTGCTAACCTCTTCATCTCAGAGTAGCACATGCAACCTACGTCCTCAAATATTTGCTTGACGTACTCCAATCTCTGTCTTCCTCTACAGTTTTTACCCTCTACAGCTCCCTCTAGTACCATGGAAGTCATTCCCTCATGTCTTAGCGGGATGTCCTATCATCCTGTCCCTTCTCCTTATCAGTGTTTTCCACATAATCATTTCCTCTCCGATTCTGCATAGAACCTCCTCATTCCTTACTTTATCAATCCACCTAATTTTCAACATTCGTCTATAGCACCACATCTCAAATGCTTCGATTCTCTTCTGTTCCGGTTTTACCACAGTCCATGTTTCACTACCATACAATGCTGTACTCCAGACGTACATCCTCAGAAATTTCTTCCTCAAATTAAGGCCGGTATTTGATATTAGTAGACTTATCTTGGCCAGAAATGCCTTTTTTGCCATAGCGAGTCTGCTTTTGATGTCCTCCTTGCTCCGTCCGTAATTGGTTATTTTAGTGCCTAGGTAGCAGAATTCCTTAACTTCATTGACTTCGTGACCATCAATCCTGATGTTAAGTTTCTCGCTGTTCTCATTTCTACTACTTCTCATTACCTTCGTCTTTCTCCGATTTACTCTCAAACCATACTGTGTACTCATTAGACTGTTCATTCCGTTCAGCAGATCATTTAATTCTTCTTCACTTTCACTCAGGATAGCAATGTCATCAGCGAATCGTATCATTGATATCCTTTCACCTTGTATTTTAATTCCACTCCTGAACCTGTCTTTTATTTCCATCATTGCTTCCTCGATGTACAGATTGAAGAGTAGGGGCGAAAGGCTACAGCCTTGTCTTACACCCTTCTTAATACGAGCACTTCGTTCTTGATCGTCCACTCTTATTATTCCATCTTGGTTATTGTACATATTGTATATGACCCGTCTCTCCCTATAGCTTATCCCCTACTTTTTTCAGAATCTCGAACAGCTTGCACCATTTTATATTGTCGAACGCTTTTTCTAGGTCGACAAATCCTGTGAAAGTGTCTTGATTTTTCTTTCGCCTTGCTTCCATTATTAGCCGTAACGTCAGAATTGCCTCTTTCGTCCCTTTACTTTTCCTAAAGCCAAACTGATCGTCACCTAGCGCATTCTCAATTTTCTTTTCCATTCTTCTGTATATTATTCTGGTAAGCAGCTTCGATGCATGAGCTGTTAAGCTGATTGTGCGATAATTCTCGCACTTGTCAGCTCTTGCCGCCTTCGGAATTGTGTGGATGATGCTTTTCCGAAAGTCAGATGGTATGTCGCCAGACTCATATATTCTACACACCAGCGTGAATAGTCGTTTTGTTACCACTTCCCCAATGATTTTAGAAATTCTGATGGAATGTTATCTGTCCCTTCTGCCTTATTTGACCGTAAGTCCTCCAAAGCTCTTTTAAATTCCGATTCTAATACTGGATCCCCTATCTCTTCTAAATCGACTCCTGTTTCTTCTTCTATCACATCAGACAAATCTTTACCCTCATAGAGGCTTTCAGTGTATTCTTTCCACCTATCTGCTCTCTCCTCTGCATTTAACAGTGGAGTTCCCGTTGCACTCTTAATGTTACCACCGTTGCTTTTAATGTCACCAAAGGTTGTTTTGACTTTCCTGTATGATGAGTCTGTCCTTCCGACAATCATATCTTTTTCGATGTCTTCACATTTTTCCTGCAGCCATTTCGTCTTAGCTTCCCTGAACTTCCTATTTATTTCATTCCTCAGCGACTTGTATTTCTGTATTCCTGATTTTCCCGGAACATGTTTGTACTTCCTCCTTTCATCAATCAACTGAAGTATTTCTTCTGTTACCCATGGTTTCTTCGCAGCTACCTTCTTTGTACCTATGTTTTCCTTCCCAACTTCTGTGATGGCCCTTTTTAGAGATGTCCATTCCTCTTCAACTGTACTGCCTACTGCCGGCCGCTGGTGGCCGAGCGGTTCTGGCGCTACAGTCTGGAACCGCGCGACCGCTACGGTCGCAGGTTCGAATCCTGCCTCGGGCATGGTTGTGTGTGTTGTCCTTAGGTTAGTTAGGTTTAAGTAGTTCTAAGTTCTAGGGGACTTATGACCTCAGCAGTTGAGTCCCATAGTGCTCAGAGCCATTTTTGTACTGCCTACTGCGCTATTCCTTATTGCTGTATCTATAGCGTTAGAGAACTTCAAACGTATCTCGTCATTCCTTAGTACTTCCGTATCCCACTTCTTTGCGTATTGATTCTTCCTGACTAATGTCTTGAACTTCAGCCTATTCTTCATCACTACTATATTGTGATCTGAGTCTATATCTGCTCCTGGGTACGCCTTACAGTCCATTATCTGATTTCGGAATCTCTGTCTGACCATGATGTAATCTAATTGAAATCTTCCCGTATCTCCCGGCCTTTTCCAAGTATACCTCCTCCTCTTGTGATTCTTGAACAGGGTATTCGCTATTACTAGCTGCAACTTGTTACAGAACTCAATTAGACTTTCTCCTCTTTCATTCCTTGTCCCAAGCCCATATTCTCCTGTAACCTTTTCTTCTACTCCTTCCCCTACAACTGCATTCCAGTCGCCCATGACTATTAGATTTTCGTGCTCTTTACATACCGCATTACCCTTTCAATATCCTCATACACTTTCTCTATGTGTTCATCTTCAGCTTGCGACGTCGGCATGTATACCTGAACTATCGTTGTCGGTGTTGGTCTGCTGTCGATTCTGATTAGAACAACCCGGTCACTGAACTGTTCACAGTAACACACCCTCTGCCCTACCTTCCTATTCATAACGAATCCTACACCTGTTATACCATTTTCTGCTGCTGTTGATATTACCCGATACTCATCTGACCAGAAATCCTTGTCTTCCTTCCACTTCACTTCACTTCACTGACCCCTACTATATCTAGATTGAGCCTTTGCATTTCCCTTTTCAGATTTTCTAGTTTCCCTACCACGTTCAAGCTTCTGACATTCCACGCCCCGACTCGTAGAACGTTATCCTTTCGTTGATTATTCAATCTTTTTCTCATGGTAACCTCCCCCTTGGCAGTCCCCTCCCGGAGATCCGAATGGGGGACTATTCCGGAATCTTTTGCCAATGGAGAGATCATCATGACACTTCTTCAATTACAGTCCACATGTCCTGTGGATACACGTTACGTTACGTGTATGAATAGGATAGAAGACAAAAATCCTAGCACCGTAGTTGCCTGTGCGACGGACCAGCGACAAAAGCAACGCAGCGTAGGCAAGTCAATAGGTAATAAGGCCTGCACGCCTTGTGATACGGATTTTGGCAGATTTGGAGACTATTTCACAAGGTCGTCTGGCTTATCACATGCTGGTGGGCCATCTCCCTGCTGCTGATACCAGAGTCACTGTCAAAGATATTTTACCTCCACTTTCAAATTGGTGGACCTCCCTTGGAAAGCATTTCCAGCCATGTGTACATATCACGTTTAAGTCATGACAAGCAGTTTCCCAGAAATGAAAGCGGTCTCGTATCTTTCCTGTCAGTCCTTGTACAGTAATTTAGGATGTGAGATATATACAGAGTGTGCAGTCACTCCACCATCGCGTACTTAATAGGGCGACGTGAACATTTTTTTAAATAAAGCCTGGTTTTACTCTGAGACTGTAGGAGGGCAATTAGTGAATGAAGACATCTAATTTTCTAGTATATGTAGTTTATGATGAAACGTCGTTACAATCTACGAGTGGCGTAACAGAATTAGACGAATATTTCTCTATCAGAAGAACATTTGTACAGCACAAGATGGACATTGTGTTGACCGTTTTAATGGATTCCTGACGGTAACAGGTAATGTGTCGTATGATAAGCATTCTCTGCTAAGTAAAATCGTCGTGGAACAAAACGGGGAGTGACTGTTTTTGTGTACGCAGCCCAAAATAACACATCTCGAGTGACCGTTTCGGAGGAAGCACTAAATTCATCAGTGACGCGAGATGTGGCATTCTAAAATGTTGGATGGCGGGCGGACCTATAATTCCTAGATTTACGATGGAGCTGACTTAAACCGTGTCGTAAAATCGAGATTTCTGCCGCAGTGAGAGAAAAACTGCAGCGGCTATCAAGCAGGAGTAGTCACTGTTCCCATACTTTAGTTGGTAACATTTTGATACACACTCCTACTGCGAGTCTGGTAGTAAATTAAATGCGACACTTAATGTCATAGCCGGCCGCTGGTGGCCGAGCGGTTCTGGCGCTACAGTCTGGAACCGCGCGACCGCTACGGTCGCAGGTTCGAATCCTGCCTCGGGCATGGATGTGTGTGTTGACCTTAGGTTAGTTAGGTTTAAGTAGTTCTAAGTTCTAGGGCACTTATGACCTCAGCAGTTGAGTCCCATAGTGCTCAGAGCCATTTTTTTGAACTTAATGTCATAACCTGTAGGAAGAAAAGAATGCGGAATAATTGGCAAAGATCCATATCATCGTCGCATCAAGAGTGGAATCTTTTAAGCTAAGGTGGTTGCTGTTAATATTCAATGTTATTACATTTCTTCCTTAGAATATATTATAGCTTATCACCCCAGATCATATGCTGCTGACGTCGTTCTCGAATGTCGGAAAACATACAACGCAACATATCGTTCACTTTGATGTTTGTGCATTTACGATACAATATGACTCAATTGTCGTCAACAAGTTTTCCTTCCAGGGTAGGAACATGGTGAACGATATACCTCCATTGATTTTTGTCGTGCTATAGCTTTTCTCTCTTCAGAGCATCCAACGTTACTCTTCTTCTCTTGAGACCTTCATTAATCTAGTATGTCCATCTCTTTTTAGGCCGCCCAGTCTATCTTTTTCTGGCAGCTCCATCTCTAAGTACTGACCTGGAGTTCGAGTCGGGTGCATTCACTTCACAAGACCTAACCAGTTCCATCTTGTCAATCTTGCAGCGTTGATTCCTTCCTCCGTGGTCAATATCAACTGCAGGTCATTTGTTACATATTAGTTCCTGATCCAGTCTCTTCTGGTTTTTGTAGAGTTGACCCAAAGAACTTCATTTAACATGCCTGAAACTGAATCTCTTCTCTCTTATTTACGACACAGGTCCTCAGATTGGCAGGAAATATGTTTTATACAATGGTCTGTTTAGCTCTTAAAGGAACTCCTTTGTCCCAGCTTAAGTGACATCTATTAAATTAAAACGAAGTAATATATAACTATTAAAATGGAGAACTACGTCAAGAGGTAAACGAGCTGACAAAATGAGACATGAGTAACAGTGGAAAAAAAATATATATATATAGTGCGTGGGAAACCTTTACTGCTAGAAGACACTGTCGTTCGACGAAGAATAGGGAGGAAAGTAGGAATATTTAGCTTTCCGTCTACGACGAAGAAATCTGAGACGAAGCACAAACTCTAAATGGAGAAGAAAGCAAAAATAGCTCGTCTGTTTGCTTTTCCGAGGAACCATCCGGTACTCGTCCTAAGCTGTTTAGGGAAACAACGAAAACCCGTACTCTAGATGGCAGGACGAGTTTGAATCCACTCGTCCTGAATCGAGTCCCAGGTCTTTAACGACTAGGCCAACTCGCTGGATTTGGGTACAGGGAGTCTGCAAAAATGAAGAAATTGCAGCAGATGAAGAATGAAAATAGACGACTTCAGACTTAACGAGATTTAAGAGGAATTAAAAGAAGTGATAAATGTTGCAACCGTAGGAACTCACAGAACATCTTGTTTCGTAAAAAAACAGTTCAGACAGGAAGTTATCTAATACAGTGAATAGGGGAACTGTTTGAACTGCACTGGTGCGCAAAACGTATGGACGAGATTAACTTTTGCATAATGTGTCACTGCAAATAACATAACTCGATGAAACTTGGACGATACATAGAAAGAATTGCTACAGTATAGCACAGAAGGAAAATGTAAGAACAACGCAATGACACGAACAGAAATTAGGCTTTTATTCGAAAGTAGTAAAACTGAAGTCACCACGTACACATTCGCCAATGTTCCAGGGTGCGCAGTTGTTCACGCCTCTCGCCTTGTGATAGAACATTGTCGCACATGATCATTTTGCTGGTCCACGTGTTATCGTGTAGGAATGTGTAATGTTGCGTGGGGGTACTCACCTCCAAATCTTTCAACACGGTACAGTCACCGGTCAACGGTACTGTGGCACTATACTCTTCCCCATGAGCGTCGTTTCAGGAGTGCGTTCGGCTCTCACTTCATTTGTTTGGATGACAATTCGCGATCGCATCGAACAGGGCAAGTGTGGGAGCTTGTGGAACCAGAGTATATTCGGCAAATGGACAGTTGAAAAGACATATTAATCCAGTAACTTAGTACATGGTACATTGCATCAAGTGGTGGTAATAAGTCTATTTTTTCTTTCTTACATAGGATGTGAGAGAGATACCAAATCCAAGTTTTCGACCTCGGCAGCCTGCCGGATCACTTCTGAATAGCCTAAAAACTGCTGAACGTTCGCACTTTTTTCATATTTTTCCTGTTTTGACCATGAAAGAGCCCGTTATCGAGAAGACCATTCTATACATTTTAAAGTAGATTTAATTTGTTACAATTTGAGACCAAAATGGACGCATATTCGAGAACGTTCCATGTATCAACGACCACGTAGCAGTTGTCAACCGCGCTAGTGGCGAAATGGAACGCCCTACCACAAGATCCCCTTGCTATCCTTGTGGCTAGCATGTAAACATGTTGCAGAGCATGAAATGCCGTCCATGGTGAAACACACTAACTGAAGTGCCGAAGAAAATGGTACAGGCAAGCGTTTTCAAATACAGAGATAGGTAAACAGGCAGAATACGACGCTACGGTTGGTAACGCCTATGTAATACAAGTGTCTGGCGTAGTTGTTAGATCGATTACTGCTACTACAATGGCTGGTTATCAAGATTTATGTGAGTTTGAGCGTGGTGTTATAGTCGACGCACGAGCGATGGGACACAGTATCTCCGAGGTAGCGATGAAGTGGGGATTTTCCCGTACGACCATTTCACGAGTGTACCGTAAAACATCAAATATCCGAGATCGCTACCGCCGGAAAAAGATTCTGCAAAAACTGGACCAGCGACAACTGAAGAGAATCTTTCAGAGTGACAAAAGTACAACCCTTCCGCAATTTGCTGCATATTTCAATACTGGACCATCAACAAGTGTCAGCGTGCGAACCATTCAACGAAATATCATCGATATGGGCTTTCGGAACCGAAGGCCCACTCGTGTACCCTTCATGACTGCAGGACACAAAGCTTTAGGCCTCGTCTGGGCCCATCAACAGCGACATGTTTCCTGGTGAGACGAATATCGTTTCAAATGGATGTGTAAGCGTTTGAATCCATGGAACCTGCATGTCAACAGGGGTCTGTTCAGGCTGTTGGAGGCTCTGCAATAACGTGGGGCGTGTGCAGTTGGAGTGATACGGGACCCGGGATACGTCTAGATGCAACTCTGACAGGTGACACGTACGTAAGAATCCTGTCTGATCACCTGCATCCATTCACGTCCATTGTGCATTCCGACGGACTTGGGCAATTCCAGCAGGACAATGCGACACGCCACACGTCCAGTATTGCTACATAGTGGCTCAAGGAACACTCTTCTGACTTTGAACACTTCCGCTGGTCACCAGACTACTCAGACATGAACATTATTGAGCATATATGGAATGCCTTGCAACGTGCTGTTTCGAAGAGATCTCCACCCCCTCGTACTCTTACGGATTTATGGACCGCCCTGCAGGTGTCATTGTGTCAGTTCCCTCCAGCACTTCTTCAGACATTAGTCGAGATCATGCCACGTCGTGTTGCGGCACTTCTGCGTGCTCTCGGGAGTCCTAGACGATATTAGGCAGGTATACCAGTTTCTTGGGCTCTTCGGTGTAAAAACAGCATTCTGCTGTTTGTAATGGCCAGGGGACCTTTACGAATTGGGTGACTTAAGTATAACTATGATCTTTGAATAAAAGTGTCATTTCTGTTCATCTCTTTGTAGGTACCTTCTTTACTACGCTGTAGCAATTCTTTCTATGTATGTTCAACGTTTCTTCGAGCTATGTTATTTGGCAGTGACACATTAATCGAAATTAGCATCCGTCGTTAAGTTTTGCACACCATGAATATTGAGAATCCTCGCAGAAAGCGAAAGTAAGTAGAGGAGGACGAGGAAAGTGTACCGTGAATACACACGGATGAGTCGTAACATTATGGTCTCTGCTCTCCACAAGACAGGAAGCCAGCTAATGGCGTTGTGACCACGTGATGCGGTACTGCAAGTGCGTAAGCGGAATAGAAACGAATGGGGAATTATTTTAGCGAAGTTTCGGGCTGTAATTGGGGAAATCCAATAACATACAAGACTCTGACAAAGGGCGCGGCGGCGTGAAGTAGTATTTCGGAAACAGCGGAGCTGATATGCTGTTACCGTGCCGTTGTCATGAACATCTGTGGAACGTTATCGAAAGGCGCTGAAATCACGAACACCAGCCAAATTTACCCATACGCCTCATCAAAGAAGGTGGAGGTCGGAAGGCTGCCCGCTCTGTAATGCAGGATAGGTGGCGGTCTGTGGTAGATCTGCGTCAGAATACAATTGTTTCATGGCACACCGTATAGCACACATTTTTGAACGTAGGGCTTTGCAGCAAACGAAATGTCCTTCCAGAATGAGGTTTTCACTCTGCAGCGGAGTGTGCGCTGATATGAAACTTCCTGGCAGATCAAAACTGTGTGCCCGACCGAGACTCGAACTCGGGACCTTTGCCTTGTTCACATGTTGACCCTCCGACATCGTCAATTACGATTATAGTGAATCGAGACTGGATCGTCGATCAGTCGAAAGGTGTTGGCTAATTGGATGAAGCACGTTTCTTGTTACAGTAGGCAGATGGCCGCAAATGCCGTCAGCCAAGTGAACGGTTACTCAAAATATGACCGCGCCACGGTCGTGGGCGGTCGTCTCAGTATTGTGCTATTAGAGACATTCACCTGAGTTGCAATGGGACCTGTGGTTGTAATCAAAAGAGCCATGGCCGCTGTAGATATGTTGACGTTGTTTGCGAACCACCTACATTCCCTTCATGAATGATGCCTTACCCGATGGTAATGGCATCTTCCAGAGGGGTAAGACCAGAATCGTGCAACTGTAGCATGAGGTCCATGGTCGTGAGTTCATGTCGATGTTCTGGCTGTGGAACACATACAGGGCACTATAGGACGCAAACTGCGCGATCCCTAATTTACGGGAATTGCGTAACTAGTGCATAAAGATCTGGTGCCACGTACCCCTTGAAACCTACCTAGGGCTTGACAATGAAGTAGGAGGCAGAATCTGTTGTGGATTGGCAAGACAGCCAATCCACTAGGAGGAAGCCGAAAGGCACGCGTTTAAGCTCACGCAGGCTGGCGTGAGGTCTGGAACAGGACACGGGAGTGAGAATAGCCAAAAACGTACGTAGCTGCTGGAATACTTAACTTTAATCCATAATTGGTGAACATCGCTCTTGACGGTACATGTTTTACAGCATCAATAGTGACTGGTAATGGCGCCTTGCTAGGTCGTAGCAACTGACGTAGCTGAAGGCTATGCTAACTATCGTCTCGGCAAATGAGAGCGTAATTTGTCAGTGAACCATCGCTAGCAAAGTCGGCTGTACAACTGGGGCGAGTGCTACGAAGTCTTTCTAGACCTGCCGTATGGCGGCGCTCGGTCTGCAATCACTGATAGTGGCGACACGCGGGTCCGACGTATACTAACGGACCGCGGCCGATTTAAAGGCTACCACCTAGCAAGTGTGGTGTCTGGCGGTGACACCACAGAATCACTGTTGCATGCGTTCCAAATATGGACAACTCGCAATTAAGCATTTGATCATAATGTTTTGGTCTCTCAGTGCATTTAACTTACGTCAGAATTAAGTGACTACTTTTCGTTACTTAAAGTCACATAGACATAGAAAATGTATATGTGGTAGTTACGTGTATTGTGCAGTACAATTTGAAACAACGCGAGCGTTTATTTATTGCCCCATCAGTTCGTGATCTGCGAAAGCGCGTATTGTCGAAAATAGCATTAGAATCAAGGATGTCACTCATGTCAGAAGTTTAGTTGCGAACCATGTTGTAGAAATTGTGTTGGATGCAGCACTCTACAGAATTCTTCAGCCTCCAAGGACTACATTTTCGTCCAGTTTTTTCATTTGTACTTTTGACACAACATGTTTTGATGTTTCCTTCCAAACGGAGGTTTTTATAAAGTACGCCATGAATTTCACAGAAGTATCTCCTCTTTCAGTGTTGTCTCCAGATCCTCGTGAATTCGAAAATACTACTTTCGTAAAATTTCAGAGACTAAGTACATGTTCAGCCGTAGAGAGCATTTGTCTAGAAAATCTATAGTGGACGCTGAATTCCAGCACTTCTCAGATGAATGCCAAATTTGGTTGAGGTTGCCGACCTGTCCCCGCATCGTACTGGTGCCACCACCTATCAATGGCCGGACGACTTGGCTGGCGCAGCGCTAATAAACTGCGTACACACACTTCCCTCGTGAATCAGTTCATATATTAGTGAAAAGCATATCAAAATCCCTGAAGTAGTTCCCGAGATGAGTCTTCACATACAAACCGAGAGAAGCGTCAAGGGAGTTTAATTTATAGCATGTAGTGATTGAGAATAAATTTCACAGTGCCTGCAATAATTAACTTTAATTTATTTTTATTGCGTCATGATTGATTTCGGGGACACCAGCCGCACGCTCAGATGTACCCGGTGTGTTGATACGAGGTGCGTTTTATCCTAGGAACATAGCGTGCATTGTAGAACCAGTGTTCTCGGCGATCGCCGACAGCGGAAAAGTCACTTCCTGATCATTTTTGCGGTCAATGGCAAATTTATTCCTAATCTGAGCTTACCATACGACTGCGTTCCCTCACCGCCTTATAGTTTAAAAACAGCCAGAATTAGTCGCTAGTGGATTGTTTTGCCAGAACGAATATAATATATGAGTGATGTTTCGAGGAGTTGATTGATTCGGGAGAGAGGAGCAAAGAGTGAGGTCATCGGTGCCGTCGGATTAGGTGAGGATGGGGAAGGAAGTCGGCCGTGCCCTTTCAATTCGCCTTAAGCAATGTAGGAAAATTACGGAAAACCTAAATGAGGATGACCGGACGCGGGTTCGAACCGTCGTCCTCCCGAATGTGAGTCCAGTGTGCTAACCACTGCGCCACCTCACTCGGTCCTCTGAGTCTGGAATACATGTACCGGTACTGTTGTTACTAAGATTGTAAGGTAGGCAACTTTCAGAGATGGTAGTATGGACCAAAAAAAGAAAAAAATGTTTTGTAAACTTGGTCTCTAAAAGTGCATACCTGAGGAGCTACGAACTCTTGTTCATCCTCGCTAGTGTGAAACACATCTCCTCTATTGAACAAGTGCTCATAGTTTTTAAGGCATGCGTTTTAGAGCTCATGTTTAGAGTTCATATTTACAGGACTTTTTTTTTCTTATTTTGGTCCATACTACCACCTCTGAAAGTTGCCTATCCTACAATCTTAGCAACAACAGTACCAGTACATATATTTAACCGTCAGATGTGTCAGAATGATTTTCGCTTATAAATTTTTTGACACGTTCTTTTCCTAACCAGGGACCCTCACCTCAGATTGATACATTTATCCGTCTTCATCATTCTTGAAAGTTTGTAACATCATTGCGGAATCGCCCTACACATACATAATACATTCATTTACAGGCGGTGGCAGCTGTAACTCTGGCGCTCCGTAGAGACGTTGGATGACGTTCCCGGACATGGGTTCTTGAGTAAAACTTGGTCTACGAAGTCCCCTTTACAGCTTTAGAAGTGTGTAACATGAACTGTGAAACATCCTGAGTACGTATTTGTGACAAAACTATTTTGCTTCACAATCTGCAAATTATATTTAGGCTACGAATACTTCTGGCACTTTCCGTTTATCTATGATGTAGTGATATAAACATAGAATAACCTCAATATGTAATGTCCAAAATGTAAAGCAAAATAGTTTACACACAAGTGTGTGTATACCCTGGGCCACTCAAAACGCCTTGAAATAAGAAAGGCGATTATTCAATTGTGACAGATGGAGTTAAGTAATAATTATCAAAGTAATGTTATATGCAACTGACGACGGAAAAACAACATATAGTTCACGATTTTACGTTGCTACATATCATTATGACGTCACCGAAATTTCGGGATGCAAGAAACTTTTCCGTTATTGATCCTAAGTGAATACATTGCGTGAATGATATCTTACAAAAAATTTATATTATCGTTGGCCATAGCTCTATCAGGGGTATCCAGCACGCGATGATGTGAGTTACAAATAACACACAATGATTCTCTCTCGCGTCAACAGTTAACCGGTGGCCTCTGAGAAATTTAGTGTTTTATTTGGACTATCATTACGTTTTTTGTTCAGCCGCGTATTTCTAACGTAGTAAGAAATTTGAGGGTGTTAACTGAGATTTTTTAAAAATATCCTTTAAATAAAAGCTTTCAGTTTGGAAAAAGGAACAGCTATAGAAAAAAAGACAACCTCAAAAAGGTTCAAATGGCTCTGAGCACTATGGGACTCAACTTCTGAGGTCATTAGTCCCCTAGAACTTAGAACTAGTTAAACCTAACTAACCTAAGGACATCACAAACATCCATGCCCGAGGCAGGATTCGAACCTGCGACCGTAGCGGTCCTGCGGTTCCAGACTGCAGCGCCTTTAACCGCACGGCCACTTCGGCCGGCAGGCAACCTCAGTATGGCGGCAATGTAAACTGCTAATACTAAGAATCCTGAAGTTTCGCATCTCAGCAAATGAAACGATGTTAGTAATCCGATTAACCACACAATGCATTTCCTTTTTTAAACGATTTCTCAGCTTTCTCTTCATTCTCGAACATTTCAATGCCAGTTTCTACGACAGTGTTTCTGTTGATGTTCAGACCAACAGCATTTCTATCGATCACTTTCTTAAGGGAGAAAAGCGGGCCACCATTACGATTATCCTTTTTTTTCTCAAAGCAAGCAATTTTTCGTTTTTTACTGGCTGTCGGGGAGTGCCCATGCAGCCATTTCAATAGTGGAATGTCAGTTATGATGATACGAACGTAAGGACAGCACACCGTGACCTGTCCGGGAATCGAACCCAGGGCTCTTCGCTTGGCAAACAGCCGCGATGATCGCGCAGCTACCGAGACGGACTAAGCAGGCATTTAACGGGCTAACTACGTCCCTCGACTGGCGTGCCAAGGCAATCCTCTGCCAACAGAGTGACGTCAAACTTTTCCACAGAATAAAATTTGACGAACTTGCCTCTGGCAATGTTCAGTATCATACAGCGCGTGACAAATAATGGAAATTGAAAATAAAGTACTAACTCCCTCTAACGCCAACATTCGTCAGAAATGAAAACGCACAAATCTAACGTTAAGCGTTGTAGTAGTGAGGGATGAAGATTCGTAATCACAGGTGACTGCTCTGCCGCAGATCTCACGAGATGTGTTGGAGAGAAACTCCACCTGATGGAAAATAACGTTTGATTAGGTTTGTTTTACCCAACAATATTCAGCACTCTTTTGTTATCTTCAGTGGTTATCTTTATTATTCTTTCTGAAAAATAGTATCAGATGGTAAAATTTTGTTGTTATTATATGAATTTCCCGTTAAAACAATTCACATGTATAAATAGGTTATAATTACGCATATAATTTTACATATACAGCTGAATACACACATCACAAGAGTTGACGCATTACATGTTGTACACCTACGCTGGCTGAAGACCCAGGATAGTAATTTGGAAATAAGATAATTATGCGGTTGTACACGCAAATCAGTTATGTAGGTTGGTAGTTTGTGAGTTTCATATATTCTACAGTTCGTCTTCTCCAAACAACAACACGTTTCTATTTTTCTGTTTTTTTTTGTCCAATTCATACTGAAAATAGCTGTATGATATCGGGTAACGTAGCGCTTTACTTGCGATTTCTCTGTGGTCTTGCTTCCCATGTTTCAGACGTGCTAAAATGCTTTTGCTGACAAAATATATAAAATGCGTGTGTAACAGCTAAAAACAAAAAGATCAAAATAGTAAGTCTTTTGGCACGTTTGAAAAATGGGAAGCAAGACCACAGTATCACAAACTGTCAGCAACGCTTTAAATAAAGCAATACGCGATTGTCGGTAAGAAATGCACGAAAAACACAAAAATAAATTTGCTGATAACAAATGTATAATGTATGATTGGTGTAAAACTACGAACATAACTAATAGCGTCATGCGAGGTATGTGAATAACTGTATAGCTGTCTTATTTCAAAATTAGTATCCTGGTCGTAATTTTCTGGTAGTATGAACTCTATCACATGAGCCTTTAGCTGCGTGTGTAATAGACCGTAAGATTTTACCCAAAATTATCACCTCTATGTACAGGTATGTCGCTTTAAACTGAAATTCGTTGACCACATGTTAACATCTTCGTTGATCCATTATGGATCGTGGAACGACGGTTGGCATGAACTTCTTGATGCAATAATTTACCAACAGCCGTACGTATTCTAGAAATTTATTTTATGAACTTCTATGTGCTACCAGTTTCGGCGTTACATTGATGCCATCTTCAGGCCCCACTCGTCATAGTCGTTAAATCGCTATACACGGAAGGAGCTATATAACTGGATCAGAAAACAACATGTCTGAATCATTTTCAGAAAGAATAATAAATAAACACGCTGAAGATAGCACAAGAAGTGGAGGAACATGTTTGGGTAAGCCAGAACTAATCAAACGGTGTCTCGTGTAAGGCGGAATTTCTCTGCAATATTTCTTAGCTTACCCTGATGATAAGAAGCCTGTAATATCCAAAATATGGTTATCTCATGAGATTTGCTGGATTCGTGCCGTGCCACTCGCCTTACCTCTATTCCGCTATTTCCTTCGCAGCCCTTACTCCTGATGTAATGTTTGACTATGCGAAGGCAGGTAGAGTTACTCTGACGTGCAGCTTTTTCTCGAGACATTTGTACACGCCCCTTGTGCCACGCTAGAAAGCTGTCTGGAGGCGAGCAGAGGTTAGGTGCTGCCTTTTCTTGCTGAGTGGGGCTGGGAATTCCTACTCCGATAACCGCCGCACTGCCCGTGGGTCGGCCAGGCCAGACGCTACCAGCCAGACTGCCGCCGCTCGATACCTGCGCTGTGGCCACAGATAACGCCGGACCCCTGCTACCAGACGCTGAAACGCGGCGCCTAGAATTCACTGCCACCACTCAGATTAAATCTGACAGCTAACCAATACCCCGTAAACTATCCTCGTCTGTGTGCCTACTGAAAATTACGACATTAAGAAGTCCCATTCGGGAGAAGTAGGATTCGAGGAAACACCAAGTCGCCGTGATTTTAGAGTCCGACGTAGTTGGTATTTGAATTCTAGAGGACTGGACTGCTCCACACACTAGTATGCCAGTGGGAGGCTAGCTTGTCGCCTCCACAAAAATTAGTTCGATGCCATACACTTATGGGTCAAAATATTATGACACGATGCTTAATAACGTGACGATCCAACTTCGGAGCGTAATGCAACAGCGCTTCTACGTGACGTGTATTCTAGAAGTCCTTTGTAAGTGCCAGGTTACGTAATTCTTGAAATTAAGCGTCTGTGGGTTGTGGGCGTGGAGTTGGTGTCTGATAGCGTCCCATTTTGTTTTCAGTCTGGATCAAATCAGGGAAATTTTGTGGCCAAGACCAAGCTCCTCAACCCACGCTCCTCAGCCTACTCTCCTCAACACACACTAGCTCGATTCTGGCCTTGTGATACGGGCAGTTACCCTACTAAAAATGCCATCGCCGGCATTTTTTATCTGCGCATACTACTAAATGAAAGCCTCCCAACCCGTTTTTCTGCTCATATGTGAAAGCTAATCTCAGAAACGACTGCAGAGATTTTGATACGGTTTTCAGTAACAGACAGACTGATAACCGAGAATGGCTTGTACACGTAAAAAAATGTGTGTGAAATCTTATGGGACTTAACTGCTAAGGTCATCAGTCCCTAAGCTTCCACACTACTTAACCTAAATTATCCTAAGGACAAACACACACACTCGCCCGTGCCCGACGGAGAACTCGAACCTCCACCAGGACCAGCCGCACAGTGCATGACTGCAGCGCCTTAGACCGCTCGGCTAATCCCGCGCGGCTTGTGTACATAATTTATGATCGCTACGCCAATCAAGTCGTACGCCCGTAGCTTTATAGTGCCACCAGTGCGAAACCTGGGCAAGTCGCTGGTGCAAAGTAACTTAAATCGGGAAAACTTTGGACGTTTAGCACTTCCTTAATAGCGTTCAAACCACATACTTGGCATACAGACTGTAAGCGTATTTCTAGCGTGTATAATATTACGTCTATCAAGATAAACTACAACTATGCCTAAGGTATGAGAGAAGTCAATACGATTAGTAAATAGGATTAATTTCCTATGTGACGACCGTGGAAACCTCGATGAACAGTAACAAAATATTCGGTAATTCCCATTGAATTGATTTATTCCTCACACTACATGTTTCGCAAGTATCTTCCATCACCTGGGGTTACGAAAAATGTTTTGATTGTTCCCGTATCTGCATTATTGAGAATTGACACCACTAACAACATTTTAGAACCACAAGTAACATAGGCAGAAGTGAAGATTTAAGAGCCGGCCGGGGTGGCCGAGCGGTTCTAGGCGGTACAGTCTGGAACCGCGCGACCACTACGGTCGCAGGTTCGAATCCTGCCTCGGGTATGGATGTGTGTGATGTCCTTAGGTTACTTAGGTTTACGTAGCTCTAAGTTCTAGGGGACTGATGACCTCAGAAGTTAAGTCCCATAGTGCTCAGAGCCATTTGAACCATTTGAAGATTTAAGATATCTTCTGAAACATGTGATGAATAAATACCCTCTTTGAGTGAGATCGAAAGCTTTATTATTTCCCGCTAGAATTAACGTTAAGGGGCTCCGGAAAGGCTCAAAATCATGAAAAGTTCAATTTTTACTTTTTTGCGTTTTCTGAATCTGCAGACTATTACCTTTTAATAGATATATAATTTATTCAATTCCGAAGACTACAACTATTTTTAAATTTTTTTTGAAATGTGTTCTACATGGGCGTGACCCACTGTGGCGCTGTTAAACTGCTGTCAAATGGTGTTATTATTAACGTCCGTGTTCATCAGGTACATTTTAGTGATGTGAGATAAAGTATGTGTTGTGGCTAACCTTTGATGGTTCAATATATATCGCTGGTGTGATTGTCGATTGTTTCATGTTTATTTACTGTGTCGTTATCTCGAAAATATTCGTAATTAATTCTGTTTCTTGAGTCTCTGTTTTGTTGAAGTATAATAATGAGTAAAAGTAAAGTTATTAGAAATCCTCTGAAGGCTTTTAAGAAAAGGAGAAATGTTGGAAAGCCAAAGGTATTTAGAAATATGGGAATGAAGATAGGTTCTAACATGGTACGAGCGGTGCTTGCTTTAGACAAGGAACGCCTTCGGGCTGCAGACAGGGCTGTAAAGAGTCTAGAAATACAAGCAAGAGTAAACAGGAGGAGGAACAAGAGGAAGCTGGAGGAGGAGTTTGCAGAGGATGAAGATAATCCATCCTATGGACATGGAATGCACTAAAAAGTTAATCCAATCTTTGTCGCTCGATTCCCAAAACTTTTATTTTCTCATACTAATTACATGTTTTCTAAGGATCTTCCAAACATATTTGTTTCAAACTTTCAGTAAATGTTACACAGTACCTTCTGCATAATTTAACACAGCCTTTTTCCAAAAAACTGTATATTTTTGAATATATGAATAAAAAATTGCAAAAAAATGTTGTGAATTTTCATTACAATTGAAAAAATCATCTTTAATAACTGAACTAAAATTTTGTAAAATCCCTGTGTTAAGTTGTAGCCCATATTCCAATAAATAATCTGTAAAAAGTTCAACTTCCTACCTCAAATACTTTGTGAGGAAAGATGTAATTTATAAGCGTTATTTTAACATTGCAGGTATAGGGCGTTCCGGAGCCCCTTAAGAGTAAGCTTCATCCGCTTCCAGACAACAAAGTAGTGTAGATGTGGTCAATGTAGAGGTGCAATATATGTCACGAAAGGACAAGAGACATTCAATACTTAATGCAACATACTTTTTTTCTTGGCCAATTTTGAAAAGATGCGCAAATTGTTGTGGGACATGGTGGAATATTCCTGCTCAGCCCCTATAGTATCATAAAGTTCCGATAGGTTGCGGCGCTATAGGTAGCCTTCAAAATCGTGTCTGTAATGGAGATGCGCTCCAAGCAAAGAGATGTCATAGAGTTCTTTTTGGCGGAAAACCAGAAAATCGCAGATATTCATAGGCACTTGCAGAATATCTACGAGACCCGCCAGTGAACAAAAGCATGGTCAGCCTTTGGGCGAGGTGTCTATTAACAATGAAATGAAGTCGCGCAAAACGACGACAGTCCATGGAGCCGAAGAATACCATCTCTCCTCTGAAGAAAACGCTCGAAGCGCGCCCTCAGCTGGTAAAACTATGGTGTCGGTGTGTTAGCACTCTGAAGGGCTTATTCCATCATGGTGCAACGATCAACTCCGAGGTGTACCTTGCTACACTCAGGAGACTGAATAAACGCCTTTAGCGACACAAAAATGCAAATGAATCTCTCCTTCTCCACGACAAAGCAAGACCTTGCACAAGTCTGTGCTCCGAGACGAGCTCACAGACTTCATTGGACTGTTCTTCCTTATCCGCCCTACACTAAGATTTTGTACTTTGCGACTTCCATCTGTTTGGCCCAACGAGTGATGCACTCCGCGGGAAACAGTACGTGGATGATACGGAGGTTACTGAGGTTACTGATGCACCAAGACATTAGCTCCGACGTCGACCAGTGGAGTGGTACCGTGTGGGCATGCAGGCGCACCCAGTAATGTTGCACAAGGCCGACGCAGTCATGGAGTTTATTTTGAAAAATAGGGTTTTGTAGCCAAAAGAATGGGGAGTAATATGATATTTTGGAACCCTGAATAAAACAACCAACCCGCTTTCAGAAAAAAATGTGTTCCATTGCTTATTGAACGCCCCTGGTATGCTGGTAATATTCTACAAATGGGTTGTGAATCCGACCGGACAGGCGTGCGTGTCAAAGCACCGCTTCCGGGATCGAATCCGGCGAATTAACGTGGAGGGTCGGTGTGCCGGCCAGCCTGGATGTGGTTTTTCGGGCGGTTTGCCACTTCACACTAGGTGAATACAGTGTTGTTACCCAAGCAGCGCCACAGTTACAGGATTTCGCAAACATTTAGGAAAAACTTTAGCTCACTTTCATTTGAGTAACTCTTCGCGCAGACGTCGAAGTACACAATTTCCGACCCGGGGACAACGGGAGTAGCGACAGGAAGGGTAACAGGTCACCCGTTAAACTAACCAGACCAAATCCGTAAAGAAGCAAGCCGACTCTGCACCGATGCGGGACAAAGGCGCAAGAGAAAAAGAAGAGAATTATGCAGTTAACCGCGTTTCGGAAAAGGGGAGATGCTTTTCAAAGGCAACCCCCTATCGGTTGCGCTATCTGTCTACGGTTCAGGGACGGAGTGAAAGATGCAAGTAGCCACTTTTTTTTTTTATCTACTATACATGCTCTGTTCCACAGACTTTTTCCTGTTACTCTGCCTCTGGAAGGGAGGAGGTAAACTGAACCTTGAAATGACAAATATCTTCGGTCACTCAAACAGGAAATAATCGTCATAACATAGTGTTAAAAATAGGGGCTTCACCGGGACGCACGTGTGTGTGTGTGTGTGTGTGTGTGTGTGTGTGTGTGTGTGTGTGAGAGAGAGAGAGAGAGAGAGAAGGGGGATGTATTAATACTTTTGAAAACGTGTTTCCGAGTTTTTGACCAATGTCGTCTCTGACTGTTTTACGCAACAGCCCACTCATTCTAGTCATAGGGTCACCGAATACGAAAAGCTTAACGGTGATTTGTGAGGGGAAGCCATAAACGTTCGACTATCGCCTCCAAGAAATAAGATAGCGAAATTTATTTTTTGTTAGTCTGCAGGTAAATACCTGTAACATAAAAAAAATGCGCATCACGAGAGCAACACCATTTTCTTTTGGCTGCTACAGCGGCATGTTACGGTATTATGCTACAGTGATGCAGACGTGTACTTGAAAAAACAAACAAAAACTTTAATTAGGTAAATGAGCTCAGGTAAGTAGTGTAATAGTTTCGTTTCCATTTAAAAATGCGACAAACTTGACGCCAACCTACTGTATCGTGAAAATAGTCACTCTCTCCAAGGAGAATTGTTAGTTTCTCCACATTTACGTATTTAGGACTTCCAGATTAGCATGATAGCCTAGGTAGTATCAAACCACTACATTTATATTTATTCTCTTACCTACGAAAGCCACCTTCAACCAGTGGATATGACGTTTCTGCTGTAAGCTGGTTTCATTTAAATTTGCCATGAGCGGGAATTACAAATCCTGCATCGTTGGACAGAGCGTTTAATTCTCTCAGCCCTCTGTGTTTTGTGATTCTGCGCCCGCAGTGATCTGCGAGGAAAAAAACTGAGTTTTGGAGTAGAAGCCTGTCAAGCGTGATACGCTGTCAGATGTAGCGACCAGTACACCACGTCGCTCTCATTGCAAAGAGCTGATTTTTTAAAAAAAGTATTTCCCTTTCTGAGTTTGCCTAAGTACCAGTATCTCTCATTTGTTTGAATACAACGAAAGTCACTGACGTTCCCAGTACAGATACCTTTACTCCCTTACTCACACGAAGAGCAAATCAGCATTTCACGATTGCTCAACAGACTTTTCCCTCAAATATCATCGTGCCAGTTTCCATTATCCATAGTTCTGATGCTACTATTTTCTGGTTTTGTATGAGACGTGGAAAAGAGAACACATATGGTCTTGCTTGTAAAGTTCACCATTGCAGCAGAAATTTGTTATCACCTTCCATACAACGAAAGCATATTATTGACTGAACATATAGTTTTATAAGGACATTTGTCCAATAAATGATCAACGTCGCCTGAGTCACTGTTCTTTACCAAAATATTTTCCATTGAACTGTTTATGGCGTAACATGAACTAGTAAAATTCGTATCTGGCAAGCGAGGTTCCAGACAAAGGCGATTTCTTCTTACTGACATCTGTAACATGTGCGCTTGGATTGATGACTCATTTACTAAGTATGTAATTCACGAGATATGCTGCCCTATTTATAAAAAGAGCGTATGTAAAATTTATTGTTAATGAGTTGTATGTGGAACTTCATCTAAAATCCTGTTATGTCTAGCTCTAGCTAATAATCAGCTAATAATTTGGCAGTAGTCATTACTTAACACCTTAAAATCTTTAACTGCTGCCTGTAACATCGTTTACGACGACATTCTGGGCAAGAAAAATCAAAGATTCATTTATGTATGTATCATATAAACAAATGTTTTAATACGTATGAGATGAATTGTAAAAGAAAACAAAGTTTGTTTCACTAAACAGCTTTCATTCACCATAATGAAAACTTTTTTTATAATATATTTTTAACATCCTTGCTATTTTCCACGGAATCGCCGTTGAAATTTAAACATTTTCCGTGGCGCTCCTCAAGCTTTTATATGCCATCTGTATACTCAGTTGCTTCCAAATTGTTAAACCACACACTAATGCCCTCTTCCAGTCCTTTGTCATTTTCATAGTGATTTTCACCCAAGTGAAAACCATTTAATTAGGGAAAAAGATGGTAATCACTTGGGGATAAGTTCGGGCTATTAAGAGCACTGCCCATTTAAGTGCCAAATATGCTTCTCTCAACAATCGTAGATAATGTTTTCAAATTGCGTAAATGGAAAACAGAAGAAGGTTCAAATGGCTCTGAGCACTATGGGACTCAACTTCTGAGGTCATTAGTCCCCTAGAACCTAGAACTAGTTAAACCTAACTAACCTAAGGACATCACACACATCTATGCCTGAGGCAGGATTCGAACCTGCGACCGTAGCGGTCTCGCGGTTCCAGACTGCAGCGCCTAGAACCGCACGGCCACTTCAACCGGCCAACAGAAAAAGGAATACGTGTAGACTGGAAGTATTTAAACCAACTTTTTCATAACGACATTGTAATGCTTGCTGGGACTTAACAAAATGGCTCTGAGCACTATGGGACTTAACTTCTGAGGTCATCAGTCCCCTAGAACTTAGAACTACTTAAACCTAACTAACCTAAGGACATCACACACATCCATGCCCGAGGCAGGATTCTAACCTGCGACCGTAGAGGTCACGCGGTTCCAGACTGAAGCGCCTAGAACCGCTCGGCCACATGGGACTTAACAGGAGAGACAGGAAAGTAAAAAAAAAAAAATGCGTCAGGGAACAGGCTACACTAAAAGATGCAATGGCATCTTCATCTAAATATGTACTCCGCAAGCCACAATATAGTGCATGGCGGAGGGTACCTTGTACCGCTGATAGTCATTCCCTTTCCCACTCCACTAGCAAATGGAGCAAAAGAAAACGATTGTGGATATGCTTTCCCACGAGTCCTGATTTCACCTATCTTTCCTTCGCATGTCTTACGTGAGGTGAGCGTTTTTGGCATAGGATCTTTCTGCGGTCTGTCTCAAATGTCGCTTCTCTAGGCTTTCTCAATAGTGTTTCGCGAAAAGAAAGTCTTCCTCCCTCCAGGGATTCCAATTTAAGCTCAAGGAGACTTCTGTAATACCCACATCCTCTGTAATACCCACATCCGTACTTTGATTGAACTTAACAGTAAAAAATCTCCTATCACGTCTCTCAGCTACTTCGGTATCTTCCTTTAATACGACGTGGTGAGGATCCCAAACACTTGAGCAGTACTCAGGAATAGGTCACACAAGTGTTATGCACGCACCCTCATTCACAGATGAACTACACTTTCCTAAAGTTCTCCCAATAATTCGAACTCGACCGTACGAGTGTTATGCCTTAATATTTAACTGACGTGACTGTGTCAAGCAACACGTCACTAATACTGTATTCATACACTGCAGGATTGTTTTTTCTTCTGATGGCCATTAACTCAAATTTACCCACACTTAGAGCAACTGTCATTTATCGCACAAAATAAAAATTCTATCCAAGTCATGCTTCATCCTTCCACAGTCAGTAAAAACGCCACTTGTCCATACACTACATCATCATCGGCAGATGGTCACAGATTGCTGTTCATCATATCCGTCGCACCTTTTGTGTGTATAGGAACAAATGCGGTCCTATCACACTTCCCTATGGCAGTCCTGACTGTAATTCTGTCTCTGATGAACGCTCGTCCTCCAGGACACGTACTGGGTTCTGTAACTCAAGACGTCTTCGAACCTGTTGAGTATGTTCGGCCCTTCATTGACAATTTGCACTGTGGCACTGCCTCAAACGTATTCCGGAAATCTAGGAATATGGAATCTGCCTGTTGCCCTTCATTCACAGTTCGCAGGATATCAAGCGACAGAAGGGCAAGCTGAGTTTCGTACTATCGATGCTTTCTAAACCCGTGTTAATCTGTGGACAGAAGCTTTTCCCTCTCAAAAAAATATATTTTTAAAATATGCTTAAAAATTATCCTCCAGCAAGTCGGTGTTAAAGATATTAATCTGTATTTTTGCCAGTCCTTTTTTATTTACTCTTCTTATATACAGGTCTTACATACAGGAGTAACTTGCGCCTTTTTTCGAGTCAGTTGCACTTTTCACTGGGCGAGAGTTTCGCGACAAATGCAACCTAAATAAGGGGTCAGTGTCGAAGAGTATTCTATCGTAATGAAAATGATACAGATGTGGGTGCTGAAGATAGGGTGGTGGATGGATAATCGGTGGACGGAGGAAGTACATTTCTGTTTTCCAAAAGGTGATTCAAAACCGTCAGATGAGTATACCACATTAACAAACGAAGACAAACAACTTAAAAGCAGGTAGCTAGTGACCGTACGGCATGCTGACATTTGGAAGCGCCTATTTTGTAGTAGTCTGTGAATGCTGCTGCTGATAATAATGGTTCATTATACAAATAAGTGTTCATATTACGCCTTATACTCATCGAATTACCTCAGTCCGAGATGTAGCGCATTTAGCTCAAGACGGGTAAAAAATTGCGAGGTCGTGGAAAAGTAGAAGTGACAGATGAAAATCTGGGTCTGAAATTTAAAGCAGGGGAGCCACGGCACTGCTAAATAAGCACAAGAAAAATGAAACAAAGGAAGTACGAAGTATTCTCCAGGTTAGCTGCCAAGTAGAATGAAGAAATAAGAACATGACGAAAGCCGTCGGAGAAGTAAATATTGAATGTCACAAATTCTCTACAGCTAGACAGGTGCTAAAAGCGGCATTTGACCCTGAATAAAGAGAAGTGTAAAGTTATTCACATGAGTACGAAAAGAAATCCGCTAAATTTCGATTACGCGATAAGTCACAGAAATCTGAAGGCTGTAAATTCAGCTAAATACTTAGGGATTACAATTACAAATAACCTAAATTGGAACGATCACATAGATAACTTTGTGGGTAGAGCAAACCAAAGACTGCGATTCATTGGCAGAACACTTAGAAGGTGCAGTAGATCTACTTAAGAGACAGCTTACACTACATTTGTCCGCCCTATTCTGGAGTACTGATGTGCGGTGTGGGTTCCGTATCAGGTGGGACTGACGGATGATATTGAAAAAGTTTAAAGAAGGGCGGCTCGTTTCGTGTTATCGCGAAATAGGGGAGATAGTGCCACAGACATGATACGTGAATTGGAGTGGCAATCAATAAAACAAAGGCGTTCTTCGTAGCGACGGGATCTTATTATGAAATTTCAATCACCAGTTTTCTTCTGAGATTGCGAAAACATTCTGTAGGCACCCACCTACATAGGGAGAAATGATCACGATAAGAAAAGAGAAATCAGGACTCGCACCAAAAAAAAAAAAAATAAGTGCTCGTTTTTCCCGCGTGCCCTTCGAGAGTGGAACGATAGAGAGACAGTTTGAAGGTAGTTCATTGAACCCTCTGCCAGGCAGTTAATTGTGAATAACAGAGTAATCACGTAGATTTAGATGAATTACAAACTAAACGTAGCTAAGAGGTAAGTCACCTGACATAAACGAAATGAAATATTTTTTATATTTATCGATTTTCGGGACGTTCCCATATAGCCATGCCGGCCGCGGTGGTCTCGCGGTTCTAGGCGCGCAGTCCGGAACCGTGCGACTGCTACGGTCGCAGGTTCGAATCCTGCCTCGGGCATGGATGTGTGTGATGTCCTTAGGTTAGTTAGGTTTAAGTAGTTCTAAGTTCTAGGGGACTGATGACCACAGCAGTTGAGTCCCATAGGGCTCAGAGCCATTTGAACCATATAGCCATCTCCACTGTGAAATATCAAATACGACGATACGAATGTGAAGACAACACAAAAACCAGTCCCGGAGTCGAGAAAATCTCTGAGTCGGCCGGTGATATAAAACGGGCCTCTTTCTGTTAGCAATCCAGCATGCTGACCGCGCAGCTACCGAGGCTGACTGAATGAAGTCTGATTGGTCGTCTAGCATAAGAAAAGTGTGAAAAGCAAGGTAGAACAGTACAAAATATTGCAACGTTCTTCGCTGGAGGGACACTGTCTCAACAGCTGGACCGACAGTAACTGTAGATCGCTATTAGTTGAGTTCATTGTAGAACGGTAGCATTAACGTGAGAAAGAGAGATGTTGCAACTGCTACAGGATACACTGACAGAATGTTTCCGTCTTCCAAGGAGTATAATATGTTCTAAAACCCGCTGAAATACCAAAACCGTCAACAAGGATCAGCTCGGTCCAAATCGTTACCTTCTGCTGACGCCTCAGTCGGTAGAAACAATGCCAACGAAGGTAAGGATCTGTGTTCGAGAGTGCACTGGTTTTCAGAAAAGTCCTCACATCAGTGTTATTGCCAAACACATCAATGAAAGTGTAGAGCAGATTTGCACTGCCTGCTGTCGTAGAGTACACTGGCGTGAGAATATTTCGTTGTAAAAATCTTAACTTCTTTTTAGCATCGGAAGATTTCGCTGCACAAAGTCTGTGCACAACGTATTTAACTTTTGTTCAGTGTTTGTTACGATCTCTTTCTTCCTCTAGTTTATCTTATTATTACCACAAATGACATGCTTGTTGAGATATACGACTTTCAGCTCGTTGCCATTGTAATGAAAAATTATTTCACTGAATAACAATGAACAGTGGACAAGAGTCCAGAAAATGGAGACGGCGTTTCAGTTAACAAAAAACATTTACAACAAAAAGAGTCTCTCGTGGAACTGCAAAAATACGACACTATACAACAGTAATTAGACCCGAAGCTCTCTACGCATCTGAGACACTAAACCTTCAACACAGAACACTAAAAGAGGAATTAGAAGTGAAAGAACGTAAGATAATGAGGAAAATCCTAGGACCAAGAACTAAAGATGGGGTACATTATCCAAAACCCAATGCAGAAATATATAAAAATATCTCCAAAATAACAGACACAATGCGCATGAGAAGAATCCAATTCATGGGGCACTTACAAGGGAACCTCCCCATCGCACCCTCCTCAGATTTAGTTACACGTTGGCACAGTGGATAGGCCTTGAAAAACTGAACACAGATCAATCGAGAAAACAGGAAGAAGTTGTGTGGAACTATGAAAAAATAAGCAAAATATACAAACTGAGTAGTCCATGTGCAAGATAGGCAACATCAAGGACAACGTGAGCTGAGGAGCGCAGTTTATGTGACAAAACTCTTATGTTTTCATCACTTTTTTTGGAGTGATTATCACATCCACAAGAAAACCTAAATCGGGCAAGGTAGAAGAATCTTTTACCCATTCGCCAAGTGTACAAGTTAGGTGGGTCGACAACATATTCCTGTCATGTGACGCACATGCCGTCATCAGTGTCGTATAGAAAATATCAGACGTGTTTTCCCGTGGAGGAATCGGTTGACGTATGACCTTGCGATCAAATGTTTTCGGTTCCCACTGGAGAGGCACGTCCTTTCGTCTACTAATCTCACGGTTTTGCGGTGCGGTCGCAAAACACAGACACTAAACTTATTGCAGTGAACAGAGACGTCAATGAACGAACGGACAGATCATAACTTTGCGAAAATAAAGAAAGTAAAATTTTCAGTTGAGGGAAGACTTGAACCAAGGACCTCACGTTCTGTTGCTACTCACGCTAACCACGGGACCACGGCGCTCCTGAGCTCACATTGTCCTTGATGTTGCCTATCTTGCGCATGGACTACTCAGTTTGTATATTTTACTAATTTTTTTCACGGTTCCACACAACTTCTTCCTGTTTTCTCGATTGATCTGTGTTCAGTTTTTCAAGGCCTATCCACTGTGCCAACTTATAACTAAATCTGAGGGGGGTGCGATGGGGAGGCTCCCTTGTTAGAAAGAATGGACTCAAACTGGTTAACGTACAAAATCCATACATTTTTAAAGAACAAAACTACAAGACCGAACTGGTACAAACAGACGGAAAAAGACCTGAGAGAATTTGGGTCTCCAAATCTACATGATAGAAATGAAATCAGAAAAATCACAAACACACGGCGTTTTGAGGAAGAAGAGAGAAAAACTAACCGACATACATGGTCTACGCAACGAAAGCTAGCCCATTCGTTGTTCATGAAGGAATACTGGGCGAAAAGGAAGGCCAACAAATGTTGATTACGCGTGGTCCTAAGTGATCCATCAGCGAAGAAGAAGAAGAAAGAACAGTGAACCTCTCCTGTCCACTTACTGTATCTGTTCCTAACGTGAAACCACTAAATTGAGCTATATTAGCCGGCCGAAGTGGCCGTGCGGTTAAAGGCGCTGCAGTCTGGAACCGCAAGACCGCTACGGTCGCAGGTTCGAATCCTGCCTCGGGCATGGATGTTTGTGATGTTCTTAGGTTAGTTAGGTTTAACTAGTTCTAAGTTCTAGGGAACTAATAACCTCAGCAGTTGAGTCCCATAGTGCTCAGAGCCATTTGAACCATTTTTTTGAGCTATATTCGCAGTTACGCATAGGTGCCCCTATTTTCATTCTTCACTCTTGTTCTCAAGAGCTATTAGTTTTCCAGGCCTTTAACCGAGTGTTATTAAATGCTGGAATGCCAGTCCATGTATGAGACTAAGTAAAAAAGCAACATGTAGATGTTCAAAAATCTTGTCATGAGATAGTGAACAATATCCGTAAATTGTATTATAGTTTCCAGAAACGTACTTCGGTAGCTACTACACTTACAAAACTACAGAGTGGGAGCAACTGACAACTAATATGGAATACGAGGTAAGGCAAACACATCATTTAAACTACAGCGATGAACAGTAATAAAAAGGCGAATGCATAATAATATAATGGCAACAATTAATCTACCTGGGAATCAAGGTGATGAAGACGATGAGAGGGAGAAATCATAGATAGTGTGTGTTGGAACATGTTTTATCAATGATACTGTGTGTGATATGCACAAAGAATAAGATTAAGACTGAATTTGAAGACATGGCGGTAAGTATCAAAGTAAGAAGTGTTTATTACGCAGAAAACTAAATGCTGATAACAAGTACGCCCAACTCAGGACTCGAACTGCGTTTCCTCTGTTAACTGATAATTTTAGTCCACATTTTTATTAATAAACTATCAGAGACTGAGGGATAGAAAACTGATAATGAAACTTATGAAAATAGCTTATTACAGGTTACATAACACAACATTACATTGGGAATTACATTATGCGAATGTTTTATAATGCTCAGGTCATCCTGTATCTTTAAGGCGACGTTGGAAAAGTAAACTGAGGCAGAAAACGTCGTAGCACTAGGCAACAAATGATCATAAGAGAAACAGAGCACCGAAAAAGTTACTGTCAATTGTGATATATTTCATGAGATGAAGGGAAGTCTGTATTTATCTTTCGTTTCTTGGTATATCCTGTGGTTTCATTTTGTATGAAGTACCCCAGAGGTTCTATGTTGTAATTTTCTACACTAGTATTAAGTGAGCTCAGTGGAATAAACATATTCACTACTAGCCATCATACTGGAATTTGAACCTTCATTAACATATATGAAAGAATAATACGCGAAGAGAAAGATGAAGCTGATGATCTTTGTAGTCAGTAATCGACTTTCTCCAAGAAATTCGACGATTCCAAGAAATTACATTGTAGTCGGTCGGTAGGAAATGAGAAACGAAAAAGACTTGTGTGGTATACGACCCTCTGGAAGTGCTTGCTTTAGTGTCTTGCTTTGCCGAAATACGACTAATCGTTAAGATTTTCGTCGTTGTTTCATAGATCTACATCACTATAACCAAAACAACAGGTTAACGATGGGTGAGTATTACGTGATTATGTACATAAAAAATCGTTAAGCACAGTACTCTTGGGTAGTCAACTCGAAGGCCTACATATCACCAGAGCAGTACACGTTGAAGTACTCAGAGGGGTAAAAACCCCGAAAGTGCAGAACTATTTCTAGTCTATACATAATCTAAAGGTATGTACGAATAAAATTTGCGTTAACACGGACAACTGCAGTGTGTCCAATTGTTACAAGTGTAGGGTATAATGTTTCTTTTAATTCAGTGACACGTAAGAAGGATTACGAAAGTAACTTCGCGTTAACGCAACATCTTTGTGTGAAGGGCACATGCAACAGGTAGCAGTATGCAGCAACTTTTCGATTCCACTTCCCTTCAAAGGACGAAATTCAACCAGCGTTGAACCTGGCCTGATGTTGTGGAAAGCATTTTGCGCTCTACACTGAGAGCATGAATGTAACAACCCAAACCTCCACCTGGAGATGATGGTGTGAATCGTCAAAACGTAGTGGCAAGATAAACAATTGATTGACGCAGTGAACTGTTTTATCTATATTTATCAACAGCCACGGCCCTCTAGATACCTTTGTTTATGCACGAAATATTCACGATTTAATTCGGCAAACTCATTTGGTCATTAAATTCCTCAAAGACGATTCGACATACAGAAGACACACGATTACGTGCCTCGTTTAAATTCTGCGAAACACGATTTTCTCAGCAGCTGCGACTTGCACTGAATTTTTAAATTTTTCTCACAATGATAATTTCGTCTATTTCTCCGGGACAGTTGTTGGACTTAACGTACTTTGGTCACAGATTATATCAGCGGCCTTGACGCCTCCTACAAACTGACCAACATAAATTACTCGTTCCCGTAACGATATGCATAACCTGTTTCTAGCGTATGGATTACCCACTTGAAAGAGCATAAATTGCCGATACTTTCTAGACAAGTGATTTTATTGTTATTCTTCCATATCGAGTACCAACATTAAAAAAATGCTCATATCAAAATACGTGAATATTCTTAAAAATACTATTCACAGTGTAACGTTAAATGAAAGAAAATATTCTCTTAGAGAATGCAGTAGCTAGTAATATTAGTCGAATATGATAACTTTCGTCTAGGGTATAGGTTGTCAAGCGACATTTGAAGACCATTACCTCAGTGAGCCCATTTTTACACCTCCCATTCATGGTTTTGGAACTGAAACTTTGTGCTAGGCCAGGATTCTATCTGGAAGCTGGTCTCCCACGGTCTGAGCCATTTTGATTCAAATAGCATGGACCATCTCAAAGCTTTCACAGGCCTACTTTATTTAACTTCTCAAAGGCTTTCCGAAAATGCTGTGTGACGGTGGTCCCCAAAGTGTGTTCGAGCGGATGTGACTTAGTCAGATGAACACTGGCAGTGGAAGAAAACGATCCGCATTCGAATCCTTACATAATACACAGTTTTAAATTACTCTAAATTATCTATGCAGCCTAGATCCCGTCAAGGTTTCGACGCTTTATGTTTGACGCAGTTTCAGACCCACAGACAAAGCTGAGAATTGTTTCTGCACCAGCAAAATAACACATGAAATATGATTAGGTAGCAGCACACAAACCGAGTTTTATTACTCTGATAGTTTTGTTTAAAAAAAGAAATGAATTTTCATGGACTCCACTTAGAGTCTTATCCGCAACAGATTTACAAAGAACAGATTTAAACTGCTAGACTGCGGTACTGTTGAGATAGGATTTGATAGCAGTATCCATAAAAAAGACCAGGGTGATGAAACTGACGACAAAGTAAACGTCAAGGAAAAGATGATGTATTTATATCTAACGACAGTGTATATTTTGCAGTTTGGATCTGATATATTACCTAATATTATTAACAAAATTCTTGCCCACTAACGAGTTTATAATGTTACTTATCTCATTCTACTACCCATGATCCATTTTCCCGTTTTCTAATTCTTCCTATTCACCGCCTCATATTAGCGACATAAAAACAAAACATGTATTTCGAATAGAGTTACACAAGTAAAAGAATGTGTCCTCTTAGAATGTTGGGAAAGAAAATGTTGAAGTGGTGTTTCTTACCGCTTCCTAAGTTATCAATGGGTTACACAGAAGTTCGGTAGAACGAAAGTGAGTATAACTTGCATTTTTTAGACCTTTGCTTTTAACTAAACATGAAAATATTTACCACTGTTACATCAGCTAAATATGGTACAAAATAGATTAAAAATTAATTTGAAGTAAATCATTGCTAGCGTCGATAATTTAGGCTTTTAATTTTTATTGGCCTTTTCTAAGTAGTAAAATCCATCCTCAAACTCCTGCCAGTTTCAAGAATTTGCATATCTTTAAGCTGTTTGGTTAGCGAACATATAAATTGTCCGTCACTCACGTATACATATGAGACATTCTCGATTGGCGCCCAAACTTAATAGCATGAATAATTGTGTGCAGGTACTATACAGCGGAACCTTATGAATGATCACGTTTTGGAGGAAGAATCTACTGAGTTTGAAATACCAGCCCAGAACAGAACAAGCTCCTTCCCTTATGGAACTGGCACCTCAGTGAAACAGTAGTAAACATTCTCGAGGGGCTTAGAGGAAAACGAAGCCTCGGAGCTGCAGGAAAAGAAGCCATTAATGCATGAAGTAATCTCTAACATATGAATCATCGTGTATCACGTGATTTCGAAAAAAAAATTATCTCTGTCCGGGTAACAAATCCTTTATGCTCAACACCACCGCCACCACCGTCACCACCACCACACCTTAATGTCTTCTTTTTCTCTTCTGTAGTACCTCATTGATGTAATCGCCTTCCCTAACTTGTCGTTTTCTTAGTTGGTGGTTGTTTCCAAAATTAATAAAATGATCGATTTCCTGAACGTAGAAAAACGAGTTCACATGCTAGAGAACGGGAATATGTCAACGACTTCAAACCAGTGTCCGACTATATGACCGTAGAACCTGCACACTGATGCAGCCGTAATGTTGGACAAAAACGAACGGGCTTCTTTCCTGAAGTGTAATCTCGAAACGCCTGTGTAGGATTTGACACCGCTACTTGCGCTACGGACAATGGCTGGATAAGACAGCATGTTAAGGCTATCGCACATACGAATTCTGACATAGCACTGAGCCAGAGATTGACCTGTGAAGACCAGCTGCTGGCAACGGGAAACGGCGTGGTCGTACCTGTAGGTCTTGCCGGTCACGGATCGCACCTTGGGCGGAGGCCCCAGAGCGTCCAGCAGCGCCTGCCTCCTGTTCATGCTGGCTCGCAACTACGTACTGCACCAGAACTCGCTCAACGAGCTCTTACGGAAGTAGCCGCCGGCAATTGACAGCTATCCAACACTGCCGTGTAACTGCGCCTGCCGCCGCAACTCTGCCACATCCTCATTGCTGCTGTTGCTTGCTGCTTTTTTTTTTTTTTTTGTTTCATTGGTGCTCGTTAGTAGAATTCGTACCCACCACTCCCCCAATTGTACAAATGTTGTGCTCGGCTCAGTGTCCAGTTTTGTTCGTGGGAAAGAACTAAAAAAGTCACGCGATTCTTGGTATTTCCTGTGGTTTCATTCTTTCTGAAGTACCCCAGAGGTTCTGTGTTGTAATTTTCTACACTAGTATTAAGTAAGCTCAGTGGAATAAACATATTCACTACTAGCCATCATATTGGAATTTGAACCTTCATTAACATGCTAACAGAAAATGACACTGAGATGGCCCATATTTTTGCAAGAAACAATTATTGTTCTCTTTTTAAACCTAAAAACGTTTCACCGCAGCTGTGGCATCCTCGGTGGGTTTCTTTCCCTTTTTTGCTTTCTTTTTGTTGACGTTACGTGTGCACTGTGGCCGCTAACAGAAGTCAGGAAAAGGAAGGAAGATTACGGCTTAATGTCTCGTCGACATCAAAGTCATTACAAACGGAGAACAAGCTGGGATTGTTTCAAGGGTGGGAAAGGAAATCGGCCTTCCAAGCATCGGGAAGGAAATCGGCCGCGCCCTTTCAAAGGAACCATCGCGGCATTAGCCTGACGCGATTTAGGGAAATCGCGGGAAACCTAAATCTGGGCGACCGGACGTAGATTTGAACCGCGGTACTACCGCATGCGAGTGCAGTGTGGAGCACTACACCACTTCTCTCGGTAACAGAAATTAGCCGCAAGTGTAGGGTAAAGCGCCACATGGTCATTACTTTTCTCTGACTTGTGCCGGGCTGTGCAGTTAAACGTGTATCCAAGCCACAGCAATATAATAAAATCCATATTTCACCAATCAGCATGAGGAAACTTCATTTTAAATATGAACATAACCGCATAAACACATAGTACACATCAGGATATGTCAGATATAGCAACGGTGATATGTTGTATGAATTTATAACTGTGGCTGATTTCTGTTGGCAGCCACAGGGCAAATATAACGTACGAAAGCAATAAAAGGAAAATAAACCCACCGAGGATGTCATTGCTCTGGTAATAGCTGTTTGGGTACTAAACAAAAGTTGTGTTCCTGTAAGCAGGTGAATCCCGATTATTTTATTATTAACGGTGTCAACCATTAAACAGCAATACAAAAAATACAATTTACTACACCGGTTAGTTACATCAATATGACCACCTGTCAAAGGCTTGCAGAACCAACTTTTGCAGAGCACGCGTGCAGGAAGAGAGTGAGGTTGTGGAAGGTGCGGTAAGGGATGTCGAACCGTGCGCAACGGCTCTACGTGTCTCTGTTGAGAATCCATGGGATGAAGAACCTGATTGTGGTGATCCCATAGATTCTCGACTGTGTTAAGACATCGGGGAATAACTTGCATGGTGCTAGAGCGAGCTGTAAAGAGTAAAAACTGTAGGCGAAGACATAGGCTGTAATACACTGTAAATTTAAAAAAAGAAAAGAAAAAGAGAAAAAAGAAAATAAACGACGCACAATGAAAGAATTTTCCGAATGCGATAGGAATTGTTAGATGTGATGTACATGTACAGACAAACAAATGTATAAAATTTCAGAAGAACTGGATGATTTATTGAAGACAAAAAGCGTTCCCATTGGAGTACAACAACGCGTTGGTCTGCCTGTAGCCCTTATGCAAGTACTCACACGGCATAGCACCAATTGATAGATTTGTTGGTTGTCCTCCTGAGGGATATCGCGCCAAATTCTATCGCACTGATGCATTAGATCATCGAAATTCCGAGCTGGTTGGAGGACGCTGCCCATGATGCTCCGAAATGTGGAGAAAGATCCGGCGACCTTTCTGGCCGAGATAGGGTCTGGTAGGCACGAGGGCAAGCAGCAGAAACTCTCTCCGTGAGCGGGCGGGCATTGTGTTGCTGAGGTGTAAGCCGGGGACGCCTTGCCACGAAAAGCAGCAAAACTGGGCGTAAAATATCATCGACGTACAGCTGTGGTGTAAGGCTGCCAACAACCGAAGGTGTCCTGATATGAAATGAAATGGCACCCCTGTCGGGTCGTATGGCGGCCGACAGTCAGAATGGTAACTCACCGCTGTGCATGGAGTTTCCAGAGACGTCGTCGACCGCCGCTGGAGATCATTTCGAAGCGGGACTCATCATCGAAGAGAATTCTGCTCCGATCAGTGAGATTACAGGCAGGAGACATGTGCGAAGACACCTGGGACGCTGATGGGATACTAACCTGACTGTCGTACGCCATGCGGTCCGACTAACAGGAGTGGTGCTCTGGGGTGTCATCTCATTTCGTAGCAGGACCCCTTCGGTTGTTATCGGCGGTATCCTTACAGTACAGCGGTACGTCGACGATATTCTACGTCCCGTTTTGTTACCCTTTCATGACAAGTCATCCTGAGCTTCAGCAAGGTAATGCTCATCCGCACAAGGCGAGAATTTCTTCTGCTTATCTCCGTGCTTGTCAAATCCTACCTTGGTCACATCGCCCCATCTCTCCCCAATTGTAAGCATCTGGAGCATTAAGGCGAGGGCCTTCCAAAAAGCTCAGGGTTCTACATCTACGTGATTACTCTGTTATTCAAAATAAAGTGCCTGGCAGAGGGTTCAATGAACCATCTTCAAGCTGACTCTCTACCGTTCCACTCTCGAACGGCACGCGGGAAATCGAGCACTTAAATTTTTCTGTGCGAGCCCTGATTTCTCTTATTTTATCGCGATGATCATTTCTCCCTATGTAGGTGGGTGCCAACAGAATGTTTACGCAATCGGAGGAGGGAACTGGTGATTGAAATTTCAAGAGAAGATCCAGTCGCAAAGAAAAACGCCTCTAATTCACGTATCATGTCTGTGGCACTATCTCCCCTATTTCGTGATTATACAAAACGAGCTGCACTTGTTTGTACGTTTGTGATGTCATCCGTCAGTCCCACCTGATGCGGAACCCATACCGCACAGCAATACTCCAGAATAGGGCGGACAAGCGTGGTGTAAGTGGTGTAAGTAGTCTCTTTAGTAGACCTGTTGCGCCTTCTAAGTGTTCTGCCAATGAATCGCAGTCTTTGGTTTGCTCTACCCACAAAGTTATCTATGTGATCGTTCCAATTTAGGTTATTTGTAATTGTAATCCCTAAGTATTTAGCTGAATTTACAGCCTTCAGATTTCTGTGACTTATCGCGTAATCGAAATTTAGCTGATTTCTTTTAGTACTCCTGTGAATAACTTCACACTTTTTCCTTATTCAGGGTCAAATACCACTTTTCGCACCATGCAAGTAACTTATCTAAATCATTTTGCAAGTCGTTTTGATCATCTGATGACTTTACAAGACAGTAAATGACAGCATCATCTGCAAACAATCAAAGAGGGCTACTCAGATTGTCTCCTATGCCGTTAATATAGATCAGAAACAATAAAGGGCCTATAACACTTCCTTGGGGAACGCCGGATATTACTTCTGTTTTACTCGATGACTTTCCGTCTATTACTACGAACTGTGAACTTTCTGACAGGAAATCACGAATTCAGTCGTGCAACTGAGGCGATACTCCGTAGGCACGCAGTTTGGTTAGAAGACGCTTTTGAGGAACGGTGACGAAAGCCTTCTGAAAATCTAAAAATATGGAATCAATTTGACATCCCCTGTCGATAGCACTCATATTATTTCATGAGTATAAAGAGCTAGTTGTATTTCACAAGAACGATATTTTCTGAATCCGTGCTGACTATGTGTCAATAAATTGTCTTCTTCGAGGTACTTACATAATTTTCGAATACAGTATATGTTCCAAAACCCTACTGCAAATCGACGTTAGTGATATAGGCCTGTAATTCAGCGGATTATTCCTACTTCCCTTTTTGGGTATTGGTGCGACTTGAGTAATTTTCCAGTCTTTAGGTAAGGATCTTTCTGTGAGCGAGTGGTTGTATATAATTGCTAAATATGGAACTATTTTATCAGCATACTCTGAGAGGAACCTTACTGGTATACAATCTGGACCGAAGGCCTAGCCTTAATTAAGTGATTTAAGGTGCTTCGTTACTTAGCTTTGACTATCTAAAGCACCAATGGGACAGAGTTAGGCTGAGATCCCTAGGAAGACATCAAAAAAAGCCATCAATTAGTGCTATGCCGTACAAGATCTTGCATGAGGGCCACAGGTGGACCAACATGTTATTGACTTTCTCAGTTTGAAAAGCTCAATGTCTTGAATTAATCATCCAATTTTTCTGAAATTATAATCATTTGTTTGTCTGTACTTGTACACCCCATCTACCGTCTTCCGTCTCGTTCGAAAATACCTTCGTGTAGTATCTTTTTGTTTTGCCTTATAGCCTATATCCAACAAATGATTGGGACATCGTGTGCAAGCTCTACTCCTAGATGAAGAGGTTATCATATGAGAGGAAGTCGTGGTGAGTAGCATCAAACCAGACTGAAGACAATATTGTTATAAACGATATATGATTCACCATCGTTCTCTTGCAAGAGTCATCTTTTTCTAATCTTATAAAGCTTTGGCGAAAGACTATATAGCCGATGGATAACGGCAATATTTATAGAAGTTTTTCCAGAACTAATTACTTTTATGTATATGGAAGAATCTCAAAGAGCAAAGTGGTACGACATGAGTTTTGGACACTTGATGAGGGTGGGATACGTGCGCGAGGGAGGTGCTTGGCGCCGCTTGTTTAATTCAGCCTGCAGACTCCGTCCCTTGTCTTGCAGCACCGTTAAATATGTAGCCGGTCTTTGAGCGGCCGTCGCCTTGGGCCATCAGCTGAGCGCACATAACTGCTGATTGTCCCGCTGCGGCAACGCCGGTGATTACTTCCGCTACCTGTTGATAGGCCACCTAAACAGCTGGTGCGCCGCGCGGCGTCTCTGCCCGCTCCCAAGTGACAAATTCCCTACCGCTGAGGAGCGGGAGATTCCTGTTCCGCGCCAACTCCGGGGCGTTCGCTACATGAACGCCAAACTATACATACCTTAGAAGAGGAATGTCTGTGCATGAGCAAAACAGATTTTTTGTCACGAACGTAATTTCCTCGAAAGTTAAGTGAATATCGCACTGTGTAAGGCTTCCCCCGTAAGCGCTCTATAGTTTATGGTTGTCATTTTATCACTAGTTCAGACGGGTTCCGTTGAAAAATACCCTAACCGCCTCCGTAGCAGAATTGTTAGCGTAATTCCCTTCGATATGGAAGGACCAGGTGTGATGTCCAAAGAAGAGCGGCGCGTTTCGTCACAGGATTATTTGGTAAGCGTGATAGTGTTACGGAGATGTTTAGCAAACTCAAGTGGGATACTCTGCAAGAGCGGCGCTGTGCATCGCGGTGTAGCTTGCTGTCCACGTTTCGAGAGGGTGCGTTTCTGGATGAGGTATCGAATATATTGCTTCCCCCTACTTATACCTCCCGAGGAGATCACGAATGTAAAATTAGAGAGATTCGAGCGCGCACTGAAACTTTCCGGCAGTCGTTCTTCCCGTGAACCATACGCGACAGGAACAGGAAAGGGAGGTAATGACAGTGGCACGTAAAGTGCCCTCCGCTACACACCGTTGGGTGGCTTGCGGAGTATAAATGTAGATGTAGATGTAGATTACCGGTGCTCCTCGGATTTTTCTGAGACAGGGAGGCCTGGGACAGGGTACAATCAGACTCGTGAGGACAAATGGGGAGCTGCTTGAATAAAGAAGAAGTGGCATCATCAAGACTGATCTACTAGCAGTAACGGCTGGGCGGACTGGCGACGTGCTGATCACATGTCCCATGAACACAGATCTTCCCTCGTTCTGCCTTGTAGGTGGCAGTCGGCGAGTCAGAACAGGCCTAAGGTTTAGTCTGTCACCAGTAAAATAAAAATACTGTAAATTCTGCAAATAGTTTCACAGGAATCTTAATAATTTGCATTCGATAGCTGAAACGATGCTGCAACGGAGTTGTGAAAATGTTTTGTGGTAAACCAAAGCAAAGCTCAAAAGCCTGCCGAAAAACATTGAATTTGGAGTTACGAAACTATGACATAGAGCAAGTTTGCTATTGATCAAACAGGCATCGTTCAATATGCCCTAGACAAGTATGTTCCGAGTACGGGTTTAAGGAATGGGAAAGATCCACCATGCTTTAATAGCAGTGTTAGAAGCGCGAAACGCGTTACTTAAACGAAGAGCACTTCATCTCAGGATCAAGAGAAGTAAAAAACTAGCTGACAAACAAAAGCTGAACGAAGCGAGAATGAGTGTATAGAGAGCAATGAGAGAAGCGTCAATGACTTTGAGACAAATACATTGTCAACCGACCTGAGTAGAAACTCTAAGAGATTTTGATCGTATGTAAAATCAGTAAGTGGGTCAAAATCATCTACTCATTCTCTCAGCGACCACACCGACACCTAAACGGAAGATAACAGAGAGAAGGCCGAAATATGAATTCAGTCTTTCGAAGTTATTTTATCGAGGAAGACTGTAACACTGTCTCTCGTTTCAATCGTCGTACGAAAGACAAAATGGCAGATATTGAGAGATAACCGATCACGGAATTGAAAAGCAGCTACAATTGCTTAATACGAGTAGTGGAAAAGCGTCAGAACCAGATGAGATGCCGATAAGATTCTATGAAGATTACGCGAAAGAACTTGCTCCCCTTCTAGCAGTAATTTATTGTTGATCGCTTGAGCAACGAAAGGTACCTAACGGCTGGAAAAAAGCGCAGGTTGTTCCCGTTTTTAAGAAAGGCCGTAAGACAGATTCACACAATTTTAGACCTATATCGCTGACGTCAATCTGTTGTAGAATTCTGGAACATGTTTTATGCTAAAGAATTATGACGTTTTTGGAAAATGAACATCTCCTCTATAAAAATCAACATGGATTCCGCAAAACAGAGATCCAGCGAAACTCGGCTCGCTCTGTTCTTCCATGAGATCCACAGCGCAGTGGACAACGGTGCTCAGGTTGATGCCGCGTTCCTTGATTTCAGTAAGGCTCCTGACACCCTCCCGCATTGCCCTTTAATGAAAAATATACCAGCTTACAGACTATCGGAACAGACGATTCAAGACTTTCTTGCAGATAGAACGCAACACGTCGCTCTTAACGGACAATATCTACCGATGTAAAGGTAGTATCCGGACTACCACAGGGCAGTGTGATAGGACCGTTGCTGTTTACAATATATATAAATGATCTAGTAGAAAGTGTCGGATGCGCTTTACGGCTATTCGCAGAAGATGCACTTGTCTATACCAAAGTATCAACGCCATAAAATAGTAAGAATTTGTCGAACGACCTGCAGAGAATTGATGAATAGTGCAGGCTCTAGCAGTTGACCCTGAACGTGAATAAATGCATCATATTGGCCATACATACGAAAAGAAATCCACTAATGTACAGCTACACTATTGATGACAATCAGATGGAGACAACGTCTGCAGTAAAATATCTAGGCACATCTATCCAGAGCGACCGTAAGTGGAATGACTACACAAAACGGACAGTGGGAAAAGCAGACAGCAGACACACATTCATCTGAAAGGAGACAACTAATCCACGAAAGAAGTGGCTTATAAGGCGCTTGCTCGACCGATTATTGAGTACTGTTCATCTATCTGGGATCCCTATCAGGTAGGACTGATAAATGAGATAGAGGAGATTCAATAAAAAGCGGATCTTTTCGTCACGGGATCGTTTAGCTGGCGAGAGAGCGTTACAGAGATGCTAAACGAGTTCCACTGGTAGAAGTTACAAGAGAGGCGATGTGCATCACGGAGAGATTTACTATTGAAATTTCGGGGCAGCACTTTTAAGCAGGAGTCGTAAAAATATATTACTTCCCCCCACATACATCTCGCATGTTGACCACGAGGAGAAAATTCGAGAAATTAGAGCCAATACAGAGGCTTACCGACAACCATCCTTCCCACGCACTATTCGCGAGTGGAAAAGGGTTGGAGGGATCAGATAGCGGTATCGAAAGTACCCTCCGCCACACATCATTAGGTGGCTTGTGGAGTATGATGTAGATGTAGACAGTGAAATATTTTTATGGACGCAGTTCTGTTTCTACGGTACTTTCGGGTGCCAGCTACTCAATTTTCGTTCGTCCTTAGTGGAACTAAACTATCAGACATTTTCAGATGATATGTATTAGTATTCCAATCTACTATTGTGACCACTTTAAAATAATTAGAATGATTGTGGAATCAGTATTAAAAAAAATGGCTCTGAGCACTATGGGACTCAACTGCTGAGGTCATTAGTCCCCTAGAACTTAGAACTAGTTAAACCTAACTAACCTAAGGACATCACAAACATCCATGCCCGAGGCAGGATTCGAACCTGCGACCGTAGCGGTCTTGCGGTTCCAGACTGCAGCGCCTTTAACCGCACGGCCGAATCAGTATTATCTGGAGTTAATGATTCGAATTGTCAATGACTCAGTCATATATATTCACATTATCTGCAGGTGAAAACTGCTCGAAATATGTATACGATCAAGAGAATGACTGGCAATACATTCTGGGAAGCGTGACATGCTCATAACACCGTTACCGCCTCCTGAGGCAAGCCGGCCAATTGTTGTAATGGGTCCTTCATATCTTGGCTAACAACACTGGGACGCAGTTGATAACAGATCTGGTACCACACGTCTTCTATCGGGGACACATCTGTGGATCACGGGAATACCTTAATATCACGCAGACAGACACGTGGCATCTGTGAACGAGCATTGTCCTCTTGAAAACGTACACGACCATGCTGTCGCATGGGAGGTAACACATGAAGAAGCAGTATGTACATGGCGTACCATTGCGCCGTCGAAACCTCAGTCACAATCATCTGTGACCTTTATACATATCGGATGGCTCCCCAGTCCATAACACCACTGTCCCTTTCCAAAGCGTTGGAAGACTGGGGCATCTCCGCAGGCTGCCGCTATACTCACCTACAATTGCCATCCCCGTTAGTGCAGAACCGCGATCCATCGCTGACCGCAGTGCGACGCTGTTCATTGGCAGTACATGCTACCCGGTCACGGCACCATTTAAAACGCAGCCGTCTGTGTAGTCTTGTTAACGGCAACCTCAAGCATATGACGATAATTCCTTCGTCCAGCTGCTGCTAGCCTCTGACCAACGATGCTGAATGACGCAGAACCTTGCACAGACTGCGTAAGTCGTTCTGGTCAGACGTCGATGTTCGGGAACCTGATGAAAAGTACGCCTCCCCCTCCCCCCCCCCCCCTCCATTCTCACCGTTCCAAGTAGTCGAACTGCGGGTCACGGTCAAATTCGAATGCCCAAAAATCTTGATACTACGTACTACACGATTCGACCAGCCGGCCAAGAGGCAATCCCCCTCCCCCAATGACACCACTTTCTAACTATGCCCTTATCTGATAACGCTACCTGACATGAGTACACGGCATGTCAGTGTCGTTCACAGTGACCACTCAAAATCCAACCCTGCTCAAGCCGCCTTATATACATTACCATGCTTGGTAACAAAACTGACAGCCGTTTTTCCGCTCACAGAAAACTGCAACTCTAATAATTTACATATCCGGTGGTGAGTAGGTGCGCGAATTCATTTCCTTAACATTCGACCATGGCGTCTGGGTTCACCACTTTTTTTATCGGGCGATGTGGGTGGCTATAAATTCACATAAGGACCCTGCAATATAACGTTTTATTACAATGTCTCTGGAATACACAAAGCGTCTCTTTGTAGCATGAAAACTCTAATTAGGCCCTTACGGTAATTACTTATGAAATGTAGCTTTTAACCCCCTCGTAGCAACAATTTTTCACCAGTGGTGTTGCTAGTAAATAACAGCGTAAAAACAGGGCAAATAAGTGTAGCACTAAAGGTTCGATCTTAGTGCTAAACGGCGCGCGGAGTGGCCACCCGGTTTGATGCGCCATGTCACGGATTGCGAGGCCCCTCCCGCCAGAGGGTCGAGTCCTCCCTCGGGCATGTGTGTGTGTGTGTGTGTGTGTGTGTGTGTGTGTGGTCCTTATCGTAAGTTAGTTTAAGGAGTATGCAAGTCTAGGGACCGATGACCTCAGTTGTTTTATCCCTTAGGAATTCACACAGGTTTAACCATTTTAGTGCTAAACGAAAACATTGTGTTATATTGAAGTCGCGCGCCAATTTGTGTTCGATTTGCCGACTTGCACGTTATGTTATGTTAGATCCAAAGGTATTCTTACTTTCCTGTGTTGCATACAGAGGATACTGAAAATAAAAAATAATACCTATAGGACGCGATAAAAAAAAAAAAGTTGTACGAATGCAGTCGAAGGATGACAGTGAATCTTGCGTCTCTCTCATTCCATAAGGTCTTTTCTCTAAAAAAACAATTTCTCCACCTTCCCCTTACATGTATGCGCATTCGGGAGGACGACGGTTCAATCCCACGTCCGGCCATCCTGATTTAGGTTTTCCGTGATTTCCCTAAATCACTCCAGGCAAATGCCGGGATGGTTCCTCTTAAAGGGCACGGCCGACTTCCTTCCCCATCCTTCCCTAATCCGATGAGACCAATGACCACGCTGTCTGGTCTCCTTCCCCAAACCAACCAACCAACCAACCAACCAACCAACCAACCTTACATGTATGAAATTTATGTATGCAGACACGAAGTTCGCTGTGATAATCTGAGAACATTATTCAACTCGGTCAGCGCTTTGTGCTTCATGACCATGTACGCGGGTTTAATTTATAATGAACAGCACTATGGTAAACGGCAGTTTACTGATGCACAATCATTTACCCGCAAAGTCAATGAAATATCTCTGAAGCCTTTGAAATTTTCTCACCTTTTCAGTCACACTAGATGGGAATGTCAATCAGCTCTATGCAGATTTGGAACTAGCTACGAGATACCTATAATGGAACAGCAAAACCGAGCCAAACTCGCAGCAAAGGTGTACAATAAACGTTAGTTATATGTTATTGTTGCGATCTTCAGTCCAAAAACTGCTCTGATGTATCTCTGCACGCTCCTCTATTCCGTGCGAGCATCTTCGTCTCCGAGTAACTACTGCAACCTACATACATTTGAGCCTGCTTGCTGTATTCATCTCTTGGGCTCCCTCTACAATTCTCCCCCCCCCCCCCCCCCTTACACGTACACACCTCACTCCAATACTAAACTCATGATTCTCTGATGTCTCTGAAAGTGTCTTATCGTCCGATCCCTTCTTTTCGTGAAGTTGTACAACAAATTTCTTGTCTTCATTCCGTTGAGTACCGTCCCAATAGTTACACGACCTATCCATATAATCTTCAGTATTCTTCTGTAGCAACACATTTCAACAGTGTCTATACTGTTCTTGCCTGAACTACTTGTCGTCCACATTGCTACTTCCAGACCTTCCACGTTGCTACATCCCTTCAAAAACGACTACCTAACACACAAAATTAAATTCGATATTTACAAATTTATCTTCTTCAAAATTGGTGTTCTTGTCATTGGCAGTCTTCATTACCCTCTCTAGTTCAGGCATCATCAGTTATTTTACTGCCCAAGTATCAAAACGAATGTACTATTTTTAATGTTTTGTTTTCTTATCTAATTTCCTCAGCATCGCTTGATTTGAGTACATTCCATTGCAACATATGTGTTACATATCGTCTCAAAAATTGCAGAAATCTCACTCGTCTGGAATTGTTTTTCGTTTGTGAGCGGCTGCCGAAGAACCGCATCTTTGTGGTAACAGGCAGTGAATATTAATGCGTTATCAGAAAGGAAAGAGGAGGTCCGAATATCCACTATCTACGTGCTTGTTGCAAATACAAGACTCATTACAAAAAAAAGGAAACTAAGTTAACGATCTGGTTTACAACATACGTGATTGGATACAGAATAACTCAAGGATCAAAAGTAATTAAATGAAACAATTATTGTGTAATATTATTTGGTATTGAATGCGATAAACTGTTTATTAATGTATCCCTTTCGATTTCCTGTGATTGGTGAGGGCATGCAATGACTCGATTGATGAAGATATGTTGAAAAGAACAAGGAGCATTTGTGAAAGAAATATAAAGAAGGAAATAATTTGACTTATTTCTACTATATGTTTTTCTGGTCTTGTGTGCGTTGTGTGACTTTGGTCCCGTGTCGTAAATCTTTTCCCTCTCACATCGGCCAACAAACTACTATTGATCGTCGAGGCAAGAGATCCGTTTTGCGTCTTCGCCAAGATTCCCGATGCTAACGATTCTTATCTAAAACCGTTGTTCTGTTCCAGTGCCAGCATTGAAACGTCACAAGAAGAATTAAGAGCCAGGGGCAATTATTATACTCTTGTCTGCCAATCTATTGCCAGTTTTTTCCACGGTTGTGTTCAGATGTTGCTACAGCAATCACGGTAAGTAGATTTCTGATAAGAGTTACTTGAAACTTGTGACGTAATAGAATTTTGTGTATTTTTGCGTATCCTACAGTGTCTGACATGTGTGGCCGCATCAGTATCTCATAAAGGTAGGTATCTACGTCTCCATGTACTCCATTAACGATTTATATAATCACTAGCTGACAAACCCGGCATTGTACAGGTACTCATTTTGCCAATTTTCTTTTAGAAACGGAAACAAAAAATGAACTTAGGTTTATTATGTTGTTGTTGTGGTCTTCAGTCCTGAGACTGGTTTGATGCAGCTCTCCATGCTACTCTATCCTGTGCAAGCTTCATCATCTCCCAGTACCTACTGCAACCTACATCCTTCTGAATCTGCTTAGTGTATTGATCTCTTGGTCTCCCTCTACGATTTTTACCCTCCACGCTGCCCTCCAATGCCACATTTGTGATCCCTTGATGCCTCAAAACATGTCCTACCAACCGATCCCTTCTTCTAGTCAAGTTGTGCCACAAACTTATCTTCTCCCCAATCCTATTCAATACCTCCTCATTAGTTACGTGATCTACCCACCTTATCTTCAGCATTCTTCTGTAGCACCACATTTCGAAAGTTTCTATTCTCTTCTTGTCCAAACTAGTTATCGTCCATGTTTCACTTCCATACATGGCTACACTCCATACAAATACTTTCAGAAACGACTTCCTGACACTTAAATCTATACTCGATGTTAACAAATTTCTCTTCTTCAGAAACGATTTCCTTGCCATTGCCAGTCTACATTTTATATCCTCTCTACTTCGACCATCATCAGTTATTTTGCTCCCTAAATAGCAAAACTCCTTTACTACTTTAAGTGTCTCATTTCCTAATCTAATCCCCTCAGCATCACCCGATTTAATTTGACTACATTCCATTATCCTCGTTTTGCTTTTGTTGATGTTCATCTTATATCCTCCTTTCAAGACACTGTCCATTCCGTTCAACTGCTCTTCCAAGTCATTTGCTGTCTCTGACAGAATTACAATGTCATCGGCGAATCTCAAAGTTTTTACTTCTTCTCCATGAATTTTAATACCTACTCCGAATTTTTCTTTTGTTTCCTTTACTGCTTGCTCAATATACAGATTGAATAACATCGGGGAGAGGCTACAACCCTGTCTTACTCCTTTCCCAACCACTGCTTCCCTTTCATGCCCCTCGACTCTTATAACTGCCATCTGGTTTCTGTACAAATTGTAAATAGCCTTTCGCTCCCTGTATTTTACCCCTGCCACCTTCAGGATTTGAAAGTGAGTATTCCAGTTAACGTTGTCAAAAGCTTTCTCTAAGTCTACAAATGCTAGAAACGTAGGTTTGCCTTTTCTTAATCTTTCTTCTAGGTAAGTCGGAAGGTTAGTATTGCCTCACGTGTTCCAGCATTTCACCGGAATCCAAACTGATCTTCCCCGAGGTCCGCTTCTACCAGTTTTTCCATTCGTATGTAAAGAATTCGCGTTAGTATTTTGCAGCTGTGACTTATTAAACTGATAGTTCAGTAATTTTCACATCTGTCAACACCTGCTTTCTTTGGGATTGGAATTATTATATTCTTCTTGATGTCTCAGGGTATTTCGCCTGTCTCATACATCTTGCTCACCAGATGGTAGAGTTTTGTCATGACTGGCTCTCCTAAGGCCATCAGTAGTTCTAATGGAATGTTGTCTACCCCCGGGGCCTTGTTTCGACTCAGGTCTTTCAGTGCTCTGTCAAACTCTTCACGCAGTATCTTATCTCCCATTTCATCTTCATCTAGATCCTCTTCCATTTCATAATATTGTCCTCAAGTACATCGCCCTTGTATAAACCCTCTATACTTCCACCTTTCTGCCTTCCCTTCTTTGCTTACAACTGGATTGCCATCTGAGCTCTTGATATTCATACAAGTGGTTCTCTTCTCTCCAAAGGTCTCTTTAATTTTCCTGTAGGCAGTATCTATCTTACCCCTAGTGAGACAAGCCTCTACATCCTTACATTTGTCCTGTAGCCATCCCTGCTTAGCCATTTTGCACTTCCTGTCGATCTCATTTTTGAGACGTTTGTATTCCTTTTTGCCTGCTTCATTTACTGCATTTTTATTTTTTCTCCTTTCATCAATTAAATTCAATATTTCTTCTGTTACCCAAGGATTTCTATTAGCCCTCGTCTTTTTACCTACTTGATCCTCTGCTGCCTTCACTACTTCATCCCTCAGAGCTACCCATTCTTCTTCTACTGTATTTCTTTCCCCCATTCCTGTCAATTGTTCTCTTATGCTCTCCCTGAAACTCTCTACAACCTCTGGTTCTTTCAGTGTATCCAGGTCCCATCTCCTTAAATTCCCACCTCTTTGCAGTTTTTTCAGTTTCAATCTGCAGTTCATAACCAATAGATTGTGGTCAGAATCCACATCTGCCCCTGAAAATGTCTTACAATTTAAAACCTGGTTCCTAAATCTCTGTCTTACCATTATATAATCTATCTGATACCTTTTAGTATCTCCAGGATTCTTCCAGGTATACAACCTTCTTTTTTGATTCTTGAACCAAGTGTTAGCTATGATTAAGTTATGCTCTGTGCAAAATTCTACAAGGCGGCTTCCTCTTTCATTTCTTCCCCCCAATCCATATTCACCTACTATGTTTCCTTCTCTCCCTTTTCCTACTGACGAATTCCAGTCACCCATGACTATTAAATTTTCGTCTCCCTTCACTACCTGAATAATTTCTTTTATCTCGTCATACATTTCATCAATTTCTTCATCATCTGCAGAGCTAGTTGGCATATAAACTTGTACTACTGTAGTAGGCATGGGCTTTGTGTCTATCTTGGCCACAATAATGCGTTCAATATGCTGTTTGTAGTAGCTAACCCGCCCTCCTATTTTTTTATTCATTATTAAACCTACTCCTGCATTAGCCCTATTTGATTTTGTATTTATAACCCTGTAATCACCTGACCAAAAGTCTTGTTCCTCCTGCCACCGAACTTCACTAATTCCCACTATATCTAACTTTAACCTATCCATTTCCCTTTTTAAATTTTCTAACCTACTTGCCCGAATAAGGGATCTGACATTCCACGCTCCGATCCGTAGAACGCCAGTTTTCTTTCTCCTGATAACGACGTCCTCTTGAGTAGTTTATTATGTAATATTGAAAAAATTATATTTCCATACATTGCTGAAAACAGACCCGCCAGGTTAGCCTGGACTCGGGTAGGCGCGCCGGCCCCGGATCGAATCCGCCCGGCGGATTAACGACGAGGGCCGGTGTGCCGACTAGCCTGGATGTGGTTTTTACATCTACATCTACATGGTTAGTCTGCAATTCACACTTAAGTACCTGGTTGAGGGTTCATCGAACCATTTTGATATTGCTTCTCTACCATTCCACTCTCGATTGGCGTGTGGGAAAAAGGAACATCTAAATCTTTCGGTTCGAGCTCTGATTTTTCTTATTTTATTATGATGATCATTTCTGCCTACCTTGGAGGGTGTCAACAAAATATTTTCGCTATTTTCACATTCGGAGGAGAAAGTTGGTGATTGAAATTTCGTAAATAGATCTCGCCGCAAAGAAAACCGTCTTTGTTTCAGTGACTGCCACCCCAACTCACGTATCGTATCAGTGACACTCTCACCCCTATTTCGCGATAACACGAAACGAGCTGCCCTTCTTGGCACTTTTTCGATGTCCTCCGTCAATCCTACCTGGTAAGGATCCCATACCGCGCAGCAGTATATCAGCAGAAGACGGACAAGTGTAGTGTGGGCTGTCTCTTTAGTGCGTTTGTCGCAACTTCCAAGTGTTCTGCCAACAAAGCGCAGTCTTTGTTTCGCCTTCCCCACAATATTATATATGTGGTCTTTCAAATTTAAGTTGCTCGTAATTGTAATCCTAGGTATTTAGTCGAATTGACAGCCCTTAGATTTGTGCGATTTATCGTATACCAACATTTATCGGATTTCTTTTAATACCCATGCGATTGACTTAGCACTTTTCTTTGTTTAGTGCCAATTGCCACTTTTCGCACCATACAGAAATTCTCTCTAGATCATTTTGTAATTGGAATTGATCATCTGATGATTTTACTAGACGGTAAATTTCAGCGTCATCTGCAAACAATCTAAGGGGGCTGCTCAGATTATCACCTAGATCATTTATATAAATCAGGAACAGCAGAGGGCCTATGACACTACCTTGCGGAACGCCAGTTATCATTTCTGTTCTACTCGATGAGTTACCATCTATCACTACGAACTGTGACCTCTCTGAGAAGAAATCATGAATCCAGTCACACAACTGAGACGATACTCCATATGAAGCATTTTGATTAATAGTCTCTTGTGAGGAACAGTATCAAAAGCCTTCTGGAAATCTAGGAATATGGAATCGATCTGAGATCCCTTGTCGACAGCAATTATTACTTCACGGTAATAAAGAGCTAGCTGTGTTGCACAAGAACGATATTTTCTGAATCCCTGTTGGTTATGTATCAATAAGTCATTTTCTTTGAGGTGATTCATGATGTTCGAGTACAGTATATGCTCCAAAATATTACTGCAAATTGCGGTCAGTGATATGGGTCTATAATACAATGGGTTACTATTTCCTTTCTTAAATATTGGTGTGAACTGTGCTACTTTCCAGTCTTTAGGAACAGACCCTTCGTCAATTGAGCGGTTGTATATGATTGCTAAGAAAGGCGCTAGTGTGTCTGTATACTCTGAAAGGAACCTGATTGGTATACCGTCTGGACCGGAAGACTTGCCTTTCTTAAGTGATTTGAATAGTTTCGCAATACCTAAGATATCTATTTTTATGTCACTCATGCTAACAGCTGTTCTGGTTGAGAATTCTGGAATATTTACTTCGACTTGTTTCGTGAAGGAATTACTGAAAACTGTGTTTAGTAACTCCGCTTTAGAGGCATCGTCGTCGGTAACATTTCCATCGCTGTCGCGCAGTGACGGTATTGACTGTTTTTTGCTACTAGCGTACCTTACACATGACCAGAATCTCTTTGGGTTTTCTACCATATTTTGAGACAGTAATTCATTGTGTAAATTATTAAAAAGCATCTCGCATTGACGTCCACGCTAAATCTCGAGCTTCCGTGAAAATTGGCCAGTCTTGGGGAATTTGCGTTCTTCTGAATTTGGCATGCTTTCTTCGTTGCTTCTGCAACAGTGTTCTGACATGTTTTGTGTACCATAGTGGATCAGACCCGTCTCTTATTAACTTATGCGGTATGAATCTATATATTGCTGTCGATACTGTATCTTTGAATTTGTGCCATATCCGGTCTACACTTACATAATTAACTTGGAAGGAATGGAGACTCTCTCTTAGGAAGGCGTCAAGCGAATTTTTATCTGCTGTTTTAAATAGATATACTTTGCTTTTATCTTCAGTGGTTTTGGTTGATATGGTTTTGAGCCTCGCTACAATGACCTTGTTTTCACTAATCACTGTATCCGTCATGGCGCGCTCTATTAGATCAGGATTATTTGTGGCTAAGATGTCAAGTGTGTTTTCGCAACCATTTACAATTCGTGTGGGCTCATGAACTAATTGTTCAAAGTAAGTCTCAGAGAAAGCATTTAGTACACTTTCGGAAGTTGTTTTCTGTCTACCACCGACTTTGAACATGTAGCCCGCATCTCGTGGTCGTGCGGTAGCGTTCTCGCTTCCCACGCCCGGGTTCCCGGGTTCGATTCCCGGCGGGGTCAGGGATTTTCTCTGCCTCGTGATGGCTGGGTGTTGTGTGATGTCCTTAGGTTAGTTAGGTTTAAGTAGTTCTAAGTTCTAGGGGACTGATGACCATAGCTGTTAAGTCCCATAGTGCTCAGAGCCATTTGAACCATTTTTGAACATGTATTTTCGCCAACAAATCGAGGGTAGATTGAAGTCTCCACCAATCATAACTGTATGAGTGGCGTACTTATTTGTAATGAAATTCAAGTTTTCTTTGAAGCGTTCAGCTATTATATCATCTGAGTCGGGGGGGTCGGTAGAAGGAGCCAATTATTATTTAGATACGGCTGTTGAGTATAACCTCTACCCATAGTAATTCGCACGAACTATCTATTTCAACTTCAATACAGGATAAACTACTACCAACAGACACAAACACACCACCACCTACTTTATTTAATCTATCCTCTCTGAACACGGTTTGCGCCTCTGTAAAAACTTCGGCAGAATTTATCTCCGGCTTTAGCCAGCTTTCTGTTGCTATAACGATTTCAGCTTCAGCGCTTTCTATCAGCGCTTGAAGCTCTGGTACTTTTCCAGCACAGCTACGACAGTTTACAACTACAATACCGACTGTTGCTTGGTCGATTCTCGTCCTTTCTTTGCCCCGTACCCTTTGAGACTGGAGCCGTTTTTGATCTTTCCCGAGACGGTCTAACCTAAAAAACGGCCCAGTCGACGCCACACAGCCCCTGCTACCCGTGTAGCCGCCTCCTGTGTGTAGTGGACACCTGACCTATTTAGCGGAACCCGAAACCCCACTACCCCATGGCGCATCCCACTAGATGACTAACAGGTGGTCCCCATATCCCGCCTCAGTTACACGACTAGCTGACATTTGAAAGCACTGTTTCATGATTTCCACTAGACGCAGACAGCTGGGGTACAGCGATTCCGTCCCTGTGGGGAGAGGGTGGGGGTGGGGTACGGGGTGGCGGCAGGAAGGGCATCCGGCCACCCCTTCACACTAACCTTGCCACATCCGATTGTAACCACACCGACGCTACGAAACCTGTAGAACAAAGGCGTCAGAAGAAGAAGAAGAAGAAGGATGACGATATTGCTGAAAACACCTTTGAATTTATGAAACAGCCTCATTAAGAAATGTGCATAATGTACAAATGCAGAAACACAGTTGTTTCGCATATCTAGAACGTACATACATACATACATACATACTCACTCCCATATATACATCCATTTTTATAATATGTATGGATTTTGTAGCTTCCTGTGTCAATGTTAAGAAATGAAACTGACATTAAAAAAGAAAATTTCATTCGCTCTGATATAATAATGACATAGCATCGTTCATTAAGGAAGTTTTCGAGACAAATTGGGCGCTGTATGCGTAATGGAAAAAGAAACATCAAACTTAACACTATACTTGCACATAAAAAATTAGGAAGTTCTCCTTATAATAGGTCAGGGAAGGAGCATGTGGAGAACACTGATTAGAAGATTGAATAGGATGATAGGCTAGTGTTTAGATAATGGGTAATAATTCCATAGTACTAAAGGAAACCGTAGAGAGAAAAACTATACGGTAATACAGAGACTAGAATACAACCAAATAATAATGGAAGGTAATAGGTTTAAGTGATATTCTGAGATTAAGAATTTGGCATAGGAGGGGAAGTCCTGGAGGAACATATAAAACCAGTCAAAAGACCACGCTGCGCATATTGGTGGAGAAATTTTGAGATAAGTCTTTCATCGGTAAGCTTTATTTGCTACAGGCAAGTGTCCTATAAGAACCGTTATACATATTACAGGAAATGTTCCTGAGTTTTTACTGAATTCAGAAATTTAAATAAAATATTCTGTTCCGGATTATGTTTTGCATTAAACTTCATTGTTCCTTTATATAAAGAACATGGCGTTAATTATTTAATCAGATTAGTATAAACGATATATGATGTTTTGTTGCCGGCCGCGGTGGCCGTGCGGTTCTAGCGCTGCAGTCCGGAACCGCGGGGCTGCTACGGTCGCAGGTTCGAATCCTGCCTCGGGCATGGATGTGTGTGATGTCCTTAGCTTAGTTAGGTTTAAGTAGTTCTAAGTTCTAGGGGACTGATGACCTAAGATGTTAAGTCCCATAGTGCTCAGAGATATTTTTTTGATGTTTTGTTTCACTGCAGGAGCACTGGACTTGGCGCAATACTAATTATTCAGTAAAACTAAGCTCCGTCCGAGCAGGCCATGAAGGCCCAACGGTACCGACCGGCCGCCGCGTCACCCTCACCCCACAGGCGTCACTGGATGCGGATATGGAGGGGCATGTGGTCAGCATACCGCTCTTCGGACCGTTTAGCTGTGTACGGGACCGGAGCCGCTATTTATCTACCAAGTAGCTCCTCAGTTTGCCCCACAAGGACTGAGTTCACCACGCTAGCCAACAGCGCTCGGCAGACTGGATGGTCACCCATCCAAGTGCTAGCCCAGCCCGACAGCGCCCACTTCGGTGATCTGACGGGAACCGCTGTTACCACTGCGGCAAGGCCGTTGGCACTAAGTACTCACGGGGGTCTAACAATTCATGTTTACTTCAAAATGCCGAAAATGCCGAAAAATCATGGAATGCACGATGCGGAGTATAGCTGCATCAAAGTAGAAGAACAGGCAGGTGTCATTGATGTCAATGTGTCTTACTGCTACGTTTTAGTGTCATCAGCACACAAAGAGTCAAGAGAGGGCACTGTGATCTAGGGCAGGTAAGAATTATGCTAAGAAGAAAAACTGCGTAAATTTCTGTAAGGCGACAAAAATGACTACTGTGTTATGAAAGATGTAGCAATTAAATGTCATTTTATAAGAAGGAATAGTTTGGAAGTAACAGACAATTCACTCAAAAATCGGAAAATCTTAAGAACAATCGATACATTATTGTAAGAACTTTTTAAGTTCGTCTCAACAAATTGTAAACCTCTAAAGTGCTGTAGAAATGACGTTGGATACTTCAGGCGAGACTGAGGGAAAGAAATCGACCTTCCGTTGTTAATAGTTTTATTTGAAATAATTTGTGGAAATTACAGAAAATATAATTCAGGCCAATAATGAAGGAACCTTTTTTAAGATAACCTTGAAATTTATGAGAATGCTGACACCACGTGCTCTTATAAATGTCGCTGTTCAATCTCTTGCAATGGTGGGTTCTTATTTCCCATTTTCTAAACCGACAGTCTTTGTGCGATCGTGACGATTATAAGAGTTCCGCTGCGGCCTTTATTGGAGTATGGCAGGAAGTGCTAGAGGTCAAGTAGTGAAACAAAGAGAGAGAAAGGATAAATTGGAACAGCGCCAGGGGCAGTTCGAAGCCGCTGGTTCTCGCAGTACTAACTCACTGGCCCCATGCCATCTAATACACTACGTATCCTTCACTTGAGCAATTGCTGAAAAGCGTGAAGGGGTGGCAGTTGTGAATAAGCCGGCCGGTGTGGCCGTGCGGTTCTAGGCGCTTCAGTCTGGAACCGCGTGACCTCTACGGTCGCAGGTTCGAACCTGGCCTCGGGCATGGATGTGTTTGATGTCTTTAGCTTAGTTAAGTTTAAGTAGTTCTACGTTCTAGGGGACTGATGACGACAGATGTTAAGGGGCTCCGGAAAGGCTCAAAATCATGAAAAGTTCAATTTTACTTTTTTGCGTTTTCTGAATCTGCAGACTATTACCTTTTAATAGATATATAATTTATTCAATTCCGAGGACTACAACTATTTTAAATTTTTTTTTGAAATGTGTTCTGCATGGGCGTGACCCACTGTGGCGCTGTTAAACTGCTGTCAAATTGTGTTATTATTAACGTCCGTGTTCATCAGGTACATTTTAGTGATGTGAGATTAAGTATGTGTTGTGGCTAACCTGTGATGGTTCAATATATATCGCAGGTGTGATTGTCGATTGTTTCATGTTTATTTACTCTGTCGTTATCTCGAAAATATTCGTAATTAATTCTGTTTCTTGAGTCTCTGTTTTGTTGAAGTATAATAATGAGTGAAAGTAAAGTTATTAGAAATCCTCTGAAGGCTTTTAACAAAAGGAGAAATGTTGGAAAGCCAAAGGTATTTAGAAATATGGGAATGAAGATAGGTTCTAACATGGTACGAGCGATGCTTGCTTTAGACAAGGAACGCCTTCGGGCGGCAGACAGGGCTGTAAAGAGTCTAGAAATACAAGCAAGAGTAAACAGGAGGAGGAACAAGAGGAAGCTGGAGGAGGACTTTGCAGAGGATGAAGATAATCCATCCTATGGACCTGGAATGCGCTAAAAAGTTAATCCAATCTTTGTCGCTCGATTCCCAAAACTTTTATTTTCTCATACTAATTACATGTTTTCTAAGAATCTTCCAAACATATTTGTTTCAAACTTTCAGTAAATGTTACACAGTACCTTCTGCATAATTTAACACAGCCTTTTTCCAAAAAACTGTATATTTTTGAATATATAAATAAAAAATTGCAAAAAAATGTTGTGAGTTTTCATTACAATTGAAAAAAAAATCATCTTTAATAACTGAACTAAAATTTTGTAAAATCCCTGTGTTAAGTTGTAGCCCATATTCCAATAAATAATCTGTATAAAGTTCAACTTCCTACCTCAAATACTTTGTGAGGAAAGATGTAATTTATAAGCGTTATTTTAACATTGCAAGTATAGGGCGTTCCGGAGCCCCTTAAGTCCCATAGTGCTCAGAGCCCTTCAGTTCTGAATAATACGAATACGCACATGGCTTGGCTCTGTCACATCTCTCTTTACTTGTCACGGTTGTCTTTCGGAACGATGTTGTCGTCTGGGTCGTAACGATCCGTAGACGGCACGCTCATCATCGACATTTTTTCGCAGTGACCTAATTTCGCTGTACCTAGTCACGTGATCCAGTCAGTTCTCTGTACGCCGAGCTCTACGTTTCGCGTCGCCGAGCAATAAGATCACGATTATGCAGATTTAGAGTACTAAACGGCCGAAAGTTGTGGTACCTCTGAGTGGGCCCAGCAGGTGGCGGCCGCGGTGGGTGCGTGTCTTAGGCTCCGGCAGAGGTGTCGCCGGGCGGCCTGGTGCGGTGTATGTGGGGCAAGGTTGGCGGTGGCGGTATATATAGTATACACAGTGGCAGCGCACCTGTCCGCCGCGGAGGCTGTTGGCAGTAATGAGCGCCGGACGCGGCGGTTCCGCTATTCGCGTCTCGGGTCTGCAGGTCGCGCCAACTCCCCGCGCGGACGCTTTTGTTTGCCTGCCACGGAGCACGCGCGGGAAAGTGCTCTCGCACTAGCTGTGCGAAGTGAATCCGCGACCGCGACTGATCATCAGAACATGGGCTTTGTCGGTGCGAATATGTATACATGGGGCCGTACCGAAAGGCTAGGGAGATAGGATCCGCAAAGAGCCAAGACACAGAGACGGCAAATAATACACCACTGGCCATTACAATTGCTACACCAAGAAGAAATGCAGGTGATAAACGGATATTCATTGGACAGATGTATTATACTAGAACTGACATGTCATTACATTTTCACGCAATTTGGGTGCATAGATCCTGAGAAATCAGTAGCCAGAACAACCACCTCTGGCCGTAATAACGGCCTTGATACGCCTGGGCATTGAGTCAAACAGAGCTTGGATGGCGTGTACAGGTACAGCTGCCCATGCAGCTTCAACACGATAACACAGTTTATCAAGAGTAGTGACTGAGGTACTGTGACGAGTCAGTCGCTCGGCCACCATTGACTAAACGTTTTCAGTTGGTGAGAGATCTGGAGAATGTGCTGGCCAGGGCAGCAGTCGAACATTTTCTGTATCCAGAAAGGCCCGTACAGGATCTGCAACATGCGGTTGTGCATTATCCTGCTGAAATGTGTGGTTTCGCAGGGATCGAAAGAACGGTAGAGCCACGGGTCATAACACATCTGAAATGTAACGTCCACTGTTCAAAGTGCCGTCAATGCGAACAAGAGGTGACCGAGACGTGTAACCAATGGCACCCCATACCATTACGCCGGGTGATACGCCAGTATGGCGATGATGAAAACACGCTTCCAATGTGCGTTCACCGCGATGTCGCCATACAGAACCTGGATTCATCCGATAAAATGACGTTTTGCCATTCGTGCACCAAGGTTCATCGTTGAGTACACCATCGCAGCCGCTCCTGTCTGTGATGCAGCGTCGAGGGTAGCCGCAGCCATGGTCTCCGAGCTCACAGTCCATGCTGCTGCAGACATCGTTGAACTGTTCGTGCAGATGGTTGTTGTCTTGCAAACGTCTCGATCTTTTGACTCAGGGATCGAGACGTGGCTGCACGATCCGTTACAGCCATGCGGATAAGATGCCGGTCACCTCGACTGCTAGTGATACGTGGCCGTTGGGATCCAGTACTGCGTTCCGTATTACCCTCCTGAACCCACCGATTCCATATTCTGCTAACAGTCATTGGATCTCGACCAATGCGAGCAGCAATGTCGCGATACGATAAACCGCAATCGTGATAGGCTACAATCCGACCTTTATCAAAGTCGGAAACGTGATGGTACGCATTTCTCCTCCTTACACGAGGCATCACAACAACGTTTCACCAGGCAACGCCGGTCAACTGCTGTTTTTGTATGAGAAATCGGTTGGAAACTTTCCTCATGTCAGCACGTTGTATGTGTCGCCACCGGCACCAACCTTGTGTGAATGCTCTGAAAAGCTAATCATTTGCATATCACAGCATCTTCTTCCTGTCCGTTAAACTTCGCGTCTGTAGCACGTCATATTTGTGGTGTAGCAATTTTAATGGCCATTAGTGTAATATTAATAATAATAATGATAATGAAAGTATTTAAAAATTGATTGGGAGAAGCAGAGTACGGAAAAATTAACTCGGTTCGTAGTACCTGCAGACGGCGTGGGAGGGATGATGGGAGCTCCATTGTGTAGGACCACCACGCACTTGAATAGTGCAGTTCGACCTCGGAAGGCTACGCACAAACGCGTAACTGTTAACAGTCTGCCAGCGATCTTATTAACATGTTACGTCAATACGAGTTCTAACTGGACAAACATAGGCGGCGAGAATCGATGCAGGGTGTTTATAAATCAGCTATACGAAAGAAACCTCTAATTGTGAAAAGGGCAAATAAGTTACAGAAATGTTGGCTACAGCACTGAATGTATACCTTCAAGCTCTATTCCCAACTAACACTGTTAGATCTCGACATTCCCGATAGTTGACACGCGCGAGTGAGTTGTTCGAACAGCCTTCATTGCGTTGTGTAAAGATACGGAGCGTGCACGGTGTTTATAGTTTCACGAATCCAAATCCGTTACTGCAGTTCAGAGACATTTCAGGGCTAAATATCGCAAGCTACCACATCAAAGACGAACTGTCATTAATTGGTACAGTCCTCTCACCGTGGCTGTGTATAACATGGGACGTCGGGTCAGGGTCGGCTAACAGTTTCTGACGCTGTAGTTGACCAAGTTCGGCAATCTTATATTCGTTGTACGGGCAAATCGACGAGACGTAGCAGCCTGGAACTGAGTGTACCTACAGTTCCTTTGTGGAAGGTGTTACGGAAATGCCTGTCATTCAAACCATACAAATTGGAACTTTTGAAAGCTTTACAAGAAAATGACAAAGAAAGACAAGCTGAGTTTTGCGTAGAAATGTTTAAAAATTGCAGACTGGAGCTAACTGTGTCCAATGACTTTCCATACCTGCGGTAAAGTGAGCCGGCATAACGTTCGGATATGGGGTGAGCAGAAACCACGTCACGTAATCGAACTTGTATGAGACTCGCCTAAGGCAAATGTTCTTTCCGCTGTAAGCTGTAGTAAGATTTACGGCCCTTTTCTTGTTGAGCCAACTGTAACTGGAATTCCGTATCTGGAGATGCTTGACCATTATCTAATGCCTCAGTTATATCAGGATACAGGCACAGAATTTATTTTTCAAAAAGGTGTCGCGCCACAACATTATCACCGTAAAGCTGTCTCGTAGGAACGTGCCGTCTTGGATTGGACGCGATGGAACAATATCCTGGCCACCGTGATCACCATGACCCCTATGGATTTCTGTGCTTCCGGGAAACTTAGACGAGCTGCGACAACGGATAACAGAAACAGCTTGCGCCGTACATCAAGACTTGTTCATAGGACTTGACAGGAAACGGCTTATAGGTGGGACACCGGTAAAGTTACAAAAGGTAGCCACATTGAGCATTTGTAAATAAAACCTAAAGATAGATTGCATTCAGTGCTGTAGCTATCAATTCTGTTATTTACTTTTTACACAATTAAAGGTTGCTTTTGTGTAACTACTTTGTAAACATCCTGTAACTTCTCACTAGTGAATGGAGGAAGAAACTTCCGTTTAAACAGGGTTAAAAAATGTAGCTAAGGATACAACGCCGCTTACTATAGTACTAACAATATAAAGTAATGAATATGTATTGCGTGGAAATAATGTATCAGCCCTCTGACAACCTCTTTGGCAATATTACTACAAACAGTTTGTTTTTCTCCTCCTTCCGCGTGTTTCAGAATACTGAAATCTCGAGAAGTACTTGTAAGCACAAAACTTCCTGACAAAACTGTGCGCTGGACTGGGAATCGAACCTGAGAACTTTGGGATTCACAAGCAAGTGCTGTACTGACATTTTTTTCTTTTGCTTCTGCTTCTTTGACCTCTTTTATTCTGCAGTTATCTGCATATGTTACATGACATCTCTCAAATTCCAAAATCTGAGAAACCATGCTCACTTTTCATCACAGACGGTGGCCAGTCCCCTGACCGAACACGCTGAGCTACCTTGCCGGCAACTGACTAAACTACCCAACCACGACTCACGACCCGCCCTCACAGCTTCGCTTCCGTCAGTACCTCTACCTACCTTCCAAACTTTATAGATGTTCTCCTGCATGTGTTGCGGGACTAGTACCACTGGAAGAGAGGATATTGCGGAGACGTGACTTCTTCAGAGCGTGACAGCCATGTTTAGCCCTTGTTTCTTTGTTCCACATATTGTGTGACTGGGATAGCTAGTGGTTGCTGCAATATTATCACGCAATTTTTAAGGAGATATTTACTTACTCTATTGCCTCTTCCAACAAAAATTTAATGGCACTGCTTATGAAAACCTTTCCTCGCCCGTAAGTGTATAGTTCGCCAAGTTTACGGTGCCATGCTTTGTAGTAGTGAGATAACAACGAAAATGCTGGAAGTATGCTGGTTGAGAGGTGAGAGAGAGCCATCTGAGGCTGCCGTCGATTCAGAACAGCGGGATAGAATCACCCAGCGCTCGGGATGAGAGTACGTTTCCGCCCTGGTGCCACGTTATTTTGCGCGAACTGAACGTGAAGTTTCCTATCCCTCGTGTTCCTATCTTCTGCCTACGAAATAAGCCTTTCCCTCGGACCGCTACAGCTAAACGCGCGGTGTTGTCACAAACTCATTTCCACAGCGAATTTTCGTTGAAGTGGCAACTTAATTAGATGGTTCGGGAACTCAAGCGTGTTCTTTCGAGGAACACTATTAAGCAAATTTAGAGAACAGGCGTTTGAGGCTGACTGCAGAACGCTCCTTCTGCTGCCAACATACATTTCGCCTAAGGATCACGAAGGTAAGATATGAGAAACTAGGGCTCGTACGGAGGCGCGTAGACAGTCGTTTTTCCCTCGCTCTATCTGCAAATTGAACAAGAAAGGACACGAGTAGCAGAGGTACAGGGTACCCTCCGCCACGCAAGTATTATTATTACACTGCTGGCCACCGTAAATGCAACACCCTGAAGGAAGCATCCGAATCAAGTGAAATTTACACCATGAGTTTGCAGCGATGAGATATGCAACTGATTAGAATTTCAGCGCAGACGCACATCACGCGCGCCTGTGGCGCCAACTCATAGCGCCATTTAAGGCTTGGCGATTTCGACGAGTGTACGTTCGGCACGTGTGTTTACCTTGTGGTTGTTTCACAAGACGATCAGTTATGCCTCGTAGACAACAGCGAACATCTTTTGATCAAGTATCCGAGTTCGACAGAAGAAGGATAGTGGCTTACCGAGATTGTGGATTATCATACAGAGAAATCGCTAGTCGTGTTGGACGAAACCAAACAACTGTAATGCGGATATGTGACCGTTGGATGCAGGAGGGTACGACGGACCGACGTGGTCGATCGCATTCACCTCGGTGCACAACTGCACGTGCTGATAGGCAAATTGTGTGCATGGCAGTGACGGATCGCTCAGTGACATCCCGAACCATAGCACAGCACATTGCGTCTGTAACGCATCATCCAGTGTCTGCGCGTACCATTCGACGCCGTTTACAGCAAAGTGGTCTGTCCGCAAGACGTCCATTGCTTCGTCTACCATTGACGCAGAACCACTGACGTCTCCGTCGCCAATGGTGTGATGACAGACGGATGTGGACGGCAGAATGGAATGACGTTGTCTTTACTGACGAGGCACGCTTCTGTCTGCAGCACCACGATGGTCGGATTCGAGTGTGGAGACACCGTGGAGAGAGGATGCTGGACAGCTGCATTATGCACCGCCACTCTGGTCTTGCACCGGGTATTATGGTATGGGGCGGTATTGGATATTACTCTCGCACGCCTCTAGTACGCATTGCCGGTACTTTAAATAGCCGGCGCTACATATCCGAGGTGCTGGAGCCAGTTGTCCTTCCTTACCTTCAGGGGTCGGCCACAGCCATATTTCAACAGGATAATGCGCGACCACACGTGGCACGCATTGTCCAAAGGTTCTTCGTCAATAACCAGATTGAATTGCTTCCCTGGCCGGCTCGCTCTCTGGATCTTTCGCCGATAGAAAACATGTGGTCCATGGTTGCTCAACGAGTGACCCAGATTACATCCTCAGCTGCCACACAAGACGATCTTTGGCAACGTGTGGAAGCTGCTTGGGCTGCTGTACCTCAGGAACACATCCAACGTCTCTTTGTCTCTATGCCGAGACGTGTGGCAGCGGTGATCTCCAACAATGGAGGCTACTCTGGCTACTGATTCTGGCAGGAACCACATGTCACAGACGTCTGTAAACGTAATCATTTGATACTTGGTCAACATGTTATCTACAAAATAAATTTTGTTGTGCTACCTCTTGTCTTTCTTGGTGTTGCATTTACGGTGGCCAGCAGTGTATTTCTCTTTCCTGTCTCAGACGTTATGTCTGGTTAAAATTGGAAAGTGACGCGGACCTTGAACAACCGTGACTTCCTTTTAACTCTACGGTATGTGTTACATTGCATTTAGGAACTTTCGGGTAATTGAACATGTATCAATAATTACGGATTTCTGTAGTTGTATATGTAAGTTTGGATGTAGCTGTATTGCATTGATGTACTGGTGGATACTGTGTGGTATGACTCCTGTAGTTGATAGTATAACTGGTATAATGTCAACTTTATCCTGATGCCACATGTCCTTGACTTCCTCAGCCAGTTTGATGTATGTTTCAATTTTTTCTCCTGTTTTCTTTTGTATATTTGTTGTATTGGGTATGGATGTTTCGATTACTTGTGTTAATTTCTTCTTTTTATTGGTGACTATGATGTCAGGTTTGTTATGTGGTGTTGTTTCATCTGTTATAATGGTTCTGTTCCAGTATAATTTGTGTTCATCATTCTCCAGTACATTTTGTGGTGCATACTTGTATGTGGGAACGTGTTGTTTTATAAGTTTATGTTGTAAGGCAAGCTGTTGATGTATCATTTTTGCTACATTCTCATGTCTTCTGGGGTATTCTGTCTTTGCTAGTATTGTGATGTGATCTACTGTTTCTATTTGTTGTTTGCAAAGCCTGCATTTATCTGTTGTGGTATTGGGATATTTAATAATATGCTTGCTGTGATATCTGGTGTTTATTGTTTGATCCTGTATTGCAATCATGAATCCTTCCGGCTCACTGTACACACAGTTTCTAATTGTAGTGCATTCCTTATCGTGCTAAAATTTTAAAACGGGATTATAGCTCTTAATGAGTAGATTATGAGAGCATTTTAAATTTGGTGAATAATCGCTCGAAATAATGAAATTAAAATTTCATTGCCGCTGGAAGGCCTTAAATACACTCCTGGAAATGGAAAAAAGAACACATTGACACCGGTGTGTCAGACCCACCATACTTGCTCCCGACACTGCGAGAGGGCTGTACAAGCAATGATCACACGCACGGCACAGCGGACACACCAGGAACCGCGGTGTTGGCCGTCGAATGGCGCTAGCTGCGCTGCATTTGTGCACCGCCGCCGTCAGTGTCAGCCAGTTTGCCGTGGCATACGGAGCTCCATCGCAGTCTTTAACACTGGTAGCATGCCGCGACAGCGTGGACGTGAACCGTATGTGCAGTTGACGGACTTTGAGCGAGGGCGTATAGTGGGCATGCGGGAGGCCGGGTGGACGTACCGCCGAATTGCTCAACACGTGGGGCGTGAGGTCTCCACAGTACATCGATGTTGTCGCCAGTGGTCGGCGGAAGGTGCACGTGCCCGTCGACCTGGGACCGGACCGCAGCGACGCACGGATGCACGCCAAGACCGTAGGATCCTACGCAGTGCCGTAGGGGACCGCACCGCCACTTCCCAGCAAATTAGGGACACTGTTGCTCCTGGGGTATCGGCGAGGACCATTCGCAACCGTCTCCATGAAGCTGGGCTACGGTCCCGCACACCGTTCGGCCGTCTTCCGCTCACGCCCCAACATCGTGCAGCCCGCCTCCAGTGGTGTCGCGACAGGCGTGAATGGAGGGACGAATGGAGACGTGTCGTCTTCAGCGATGAGAGTCGCTTCTGCCTTGGTGCCAATGATGGTCGTATGCGTGTTTGGCGCCGTGCAGGTGAGCGCCACAATCAGGACTGCATACGACCGAGGCACACAGGGCCAACACCCGGCATCATGGTGTGGGGAGCGATCTCCTACACTGGCCGTACACCACTGGTGATCGTCGAGGGGACACTGAATAGTGCACGGTACATCCAAACCGTCATCGAACCCATCGTTCTACCATTCCTAGTCCGGCAAGGGAACCTGCTGTTCCAACAGGACAATGCACGTCCGCATGTATCCCGTGCCACCCAACGTGCTCTAGAAGGTGTAAGTCAACTACCCTGGCCAGCAAGATCTCCGGATCTGTCCCCCATTGAGCATGTTTGGGACTGGATGAAGCGTCGTCTCACGCGGTCTGCACGTCCAGCACGAACGCTGGTCCATCTGAGGCGCCAGGTGGAAATGGCATGGCAAGCCGTTCCACAGGACTACATCCAGCATCTCTACGATCGTCTCCATGGGAGAATAGCAGCCTGCATTGCTGCGAAAGGTGGATATACACTGTACTAGTGCCGACATTGTGCATGCTCTGTTGCCTGTGTCTATGTGCCTGTGGTTCTGTCAGTGTGATCATGTGATGTATCTGTCCCCAGGAATGTGTCAATAAAGTTTCCCCCTCCTGGGACAATGAATTCACGGTGTTCTTATTTCAATTTCCAGGAGTGTATATTGCCTTTTCTTAGCCATGTGTTGGATGCGTCTTGATCGATGTGTGGCTGTGTTAGATGATACGGGTGCTTGCCATGTAGTGTTTTCTTTTTCCAATTTACTTTCTTCGTATCTGTTGATGTTATGTGATCTAAAGGGCTGTAGAGGTGGTTATGAAATTGTAGTGGTGTAGCCGATGTATTTATATGAGTGATTGCTTTGTGTATTTTGCTAGTTTCTGCTCGTTCTATAAAGAATTTTCTTAAATTGTCTACCTGTCCATAATGTAGGTTTTTTATGTCGATAAATCTCCTTCCTCCTTCCTTTCTGCTTAATGTGAATCTTTCTGTTGCTGAATGTATGTGATGTATTCTATAATTGTGGCATTGTGATCGTGTAAGTGTATTGAGTGCTTCTATGTCTGTGTTACTCCATTTCACTACAACAAATTAGTAGGCCAATATTGGTATAGCATAAGTATTTATAGCTTTTGTCTTGTTTCTTGCTGTCAATTCTGTTTTCAGTATTTTTGTTAGTCTTTGTCTATATTTTTCTTTTAGTTCTTCTTTAATATTTGTATTATCTATTCCTATTTTTTGTCTGTATCCTAGATATTTATAGGCATCTGTTTTTTCCATCGCTTCTATGCAGTCGCTGTGGTTATCCAATATGTAATCTTCTTGTTTAGTGTGTTTTCCCTTGACTATGCTATTTTTCTTACATTTGTCTGCTCCAAAAGCCATATTTATATCATTGCTGAATACTTCTGCTATCTTTAGTAATTGGTTGAGTTGTTGATTCGTTGCTGCCAGTAGTTTTAGATCATCCATGTATAGCAAATGTGTGATTTTGTGTGGGTATGTTCCAGTAATATTGTATCCATAATTTGTATTATTTAGCATGTTGGATAGTGGGTTCAGAGCAAGGCAGAACCAGAAAGGACTTAATGAGTCTCCTTGGTATATTCCACGCTTAATCTGTATTGGCTGTGATGTGATATTATTTGAATTTGTTTGGATATGAAGTGTGGTTTTCCAATTTTTCATTACTATGTTTAGGAACTGTATCAATTTAGGATCTACTTTGTATATTTCCAATATTTGTAGTAACCATGAGTGGGGTACGCTATCAAAAGCTTTTTGGTAATCAATGTATGCGTAGTGTAGCGACCTTTGTTTAGTTTTAGCTTGAAATGTCACCTCAGCATCTATTATCAGTTGCTCTTTACATCCTCGTGCTCCTTTGCAACAGCCTTCTTCATTTATAATTTTGTTCTGTGTTGTATGTATCATTAATTTCTGTGTAATGACTGAAGTTAATATTTTGTATATTGTTGGTAGGCATGTTATGGGGCGATATTTAGCTGAGTTTGCTGTGTCTGCTTGATCTTTAGGTTTCAGATAAGTTATTCCTTGTGTAAGTGTATCAGGGAATGTGTATGGGTCTGCAATGTAACTGTTAAATAATTTAGTTAGATGTGAATGTGTTGAGGTGAACTTCTTTAGCCAGAAATTTGCTATTTTATCTTTTCCAGGGGCTTTCCAATTGTGAGTAGAATTAATTGCTTGGGTGACTTCATGTTGCAAAATTATCACTTCAGGCATTTGTGATATCATCTTGTATGTGTCTGTTTCTGTTTGTATCCACCGTGCATGCCTGTTATGTTGTACCGGGTTTGACCACATGTTGCTCCAGAAGTGTTCCATTTCTGTTATGTTTGGTGGATTGTCTATTTTAATGTGTGTGTTATCTATTGTCTGATAAAATTTCTTTTGGCTTGTGTTGAATGTTTGGTTTTGTTTCCTTCTATTTTCACTTTTTTTGTATCTTCTAAGTCGTTTGGCCAATGCTTGTAATTTCTGCTTCTTTTCATCTAATTGCTCTATCGCTTCTTGTTGTGAGATTTTACCTAACCTTTTTCGTTTTTTTTCTGACATTTCATTTCTTATAAATTGTGTTAGCTGTCCGATGTCTTTTCTCAGTTTTCCTATTCTGATCTGTAGCCTGTGTTGCCATGCTGGTTTTGTGGGTTTCTTCTGTGTGTTGGTTGGTTCTGATCTCTGCCTAGTGTGTATATTTAGTGTAGTGAGTGCTCCTATATAAACCAGTAGTTGTAACTCTTCCATAGTTGTGTTTTCATTTATTTTGTTGTGTATGACTGTGTTGATAGTTTTTATTGTTGTTTCGACTTGTGGGTTATTTGGCGGTCTATGCAAGGATGGTCTAATGTCTGTATTTGTGTCTTTGTATTCTATATATGTCATTACTTTTGAATACATTATGGGCACAGCAGTGATCAATGTCTTATAGATAATTACTATTAAAAACAGTCTTGATCACGATTTATTTAACAAGGTGACCGGTTTCAACCACTACTGTGGTCATCTTCAGACCATTCTGTTCAACAGAAAGAGGTTCCTACTCAATGGTCTGAAGATGACCACAGTAGTGGTTGAAACCGGTCACCTTGTTAAATAAATCGTGATCAAGACTGTTTTTAATAGTAATTATCTATATATGTCAGCTGAAATTTTTCTTCTATATCTAACATGTGTGTCACTTCGTGTTCTATTTGTGCTTGTTCTGGTGGCTGTCTTAAGATTTAGTTTTCCTCTGATTGTTTAATTGATGCATGTTGTTCTTTGTTTGTTTATTATTATTATTATTATTATTATTATTAATGATGCCATACCCTCGTGGGTAGTGGCGGCTGTTGACGACCCTAGTCATTCTCAGCCTGGGGTTGATGATGTGGCATCATTTATTTATTTCCTGGGGGAGTGTTGCCTTCTTGGTTGTTAGCGTTGTGCTCATTCCATTTTATAGTCAGATTTTGCTAAATCTATGTGGTGGAATTCCTCATCCCGGTATTCACCTTACAACTGGGGGAAACCACCAAAACCCCAGTCGGGATGGCGCTGGATCTGATCTCTGATCTCTGTGAGTTTCTAATTTAGGTTCAAAATGGCTCTGAGCACTATGGGACTTAACATCTGAGGTCATCAGTCCCCTAGAACTTAGAACTACTTAAACCTAACTAACCTAAGGACATCACACACATCCACGCCCGGGGCAGGATTAGAACCTGCAACCGCTCTGTTCCGGCCGTATTTGGCGCATTATGGGGTTATCTTATCTAAAATAGGGCGGGTGTTGGTGCCCTCATAGACTATATTGTTTGGTATGGTGTAGTGCAGCTTCCCTGCTTGTCACAGGTTTCGGCGGTCTAATGCGGTAATTCTGTCGTACTGTGCTTTGGAGGCTGTCCACAGGCAGGCACCTTACTCAAGGGTTGGTCTGACGAATGTTGTATAGGTTTGTAGTACTGTGTCTGGGCTAGCACCCCCAAATTTAGAGCTGATTAGTTTCCTTTGTTTGGATTTGCTTACAATGTTCTTCGCGTGGTGCTTCCATGACAGTGTGAATTTGAGTGTCATCCCTAAGTATTTGACGCTCTGGACAGGGTTAACACTCTTCTGCTACAGGTTTATGGTGAGGTCATTGTGTTTTAGCCTGGCGCTTTGCGTTAGGTTCCGGTGCCTGAACACTAGCAGCTGGCTTTTTGTGGGGTTAGGTTTGATGCGCCATTTGGCCATCCACTGTTCTAGTTAAGGGATGTATGAAGTCATTAGGGTGTTCGCTTCCACCACCGGGTGTGCTGTGCACCAGTAGGCGGTGTCGTTCGCGTAGAGGGCGAAGTGTTCATTCCACCTATTAGGGAGAGGGATGTCAGCTGTGTACAAACTGTAAAGCGTATGCGAGAAAACTGCGCCTTGCGCTATTCCAGCTACGTGACAGAATTTGTCTGAGAGTTTGTTTCCAACCGATACCGTCACTGTTCTATTGGTAATTATGGAGTTTGTGAGACGTACGAAGTGTGGCCATTTTAAATGCCAGCCCATAGTACGGTGGCTTGCGGAGTATCCATGTAGATATTAAGGGAACGATTATTACTGAACACACGCCTATCACTAAAGTAGTTTATGTGGTAACAGTGCGTTTAGTTCACATAGCTCGCTCATGTTCAACAATGGACCTCTTGCTGCTGCTTCGCTACGGTATCATGCGACATCAGAAGTCGGCCATCCGCTGTACGCTATTTGACCGAAAGCGTCCGATTCCTGTTGATAAAAGTATGTTTTTTTTCTAAACAAAATGAAATTCAATTATAAAATTTTCATCTCGTGGCCAAAAATGCCATGCTATCGCTAATGTTTCGGGAGTTTTTGTCTATAGATAGCTGTATTCTGTTCATGTAATTGATACGTCGTGCAAACAAGCGTATTCTCTGCTACTGGTAACTGGTTGCATTGCTCGAGCATAGTGTTAAGTAACACCACTGGAAACAAGCCTTTCTCACGTATTAGGTATTTTGTTGTTAATTCAGCGTGAATGATACTCTTACTTATGTCAAAAGCGTCGAAATTCTGAAGTTATTTTCGCTAAAAATGATAAACGATTGTAATATGTTTTTCCTGTGCCGAAATGTATTGGACAGTCGGTTTCGCTGTGCTCCGGTTTCATTAGAATATCTTACAAAATAATAAAATTTCAGATACTTGCCTAGAAACAGTTGATATAGGTTAGTTATACCGGGTTGGCTAGGGAGACAATGGCGCTGCTTTGGCAGGTCTGCCAAACGGTGCAAGATCACCTCAATCTGTGAGCACCTGGGGCCAAGCTTAGCGACCGTGCTAATGTTTGCTGGACAAGCTCGTTGTATCTTGTCACTCCATCAGTTATTGAGGACATTGTCCATTCTTTAATTTTTTTAGACTGAAAACCTGGTCCTAACTAAATTCTTTGCCTAGCCATTTTAGACGATCTGGGGCGTTCAAAAATGGTTACTATGTAATTGAGTAATCACGTTTTACATATAGATAACAAGTACGCAACCTTTTTGGTACCAAATAACTGATATTTTAGTTTCGATCCTATATACCTGTAAGTTAAGTCATCGATGAATTAGGATTATAGCCGAGATACTCGTGTAGATGGTAACGATCTTCATCGATATGTGTTAGACTCTCGGTACAGACTTACGTTATCCCTTCATTTCTGCAAGAAAAGTATACTGTATCCTTTGAGGAAACGTGAAGAGGAATATTACGCAATTATTGCTGCTCTGAGTCTTGTTGAGTCAGTCAGCAGCCTATTATTACGTACATAAAACTGGTAATGCGTTCATAAAACTGATAATGCGTTCATCTGTTCTGTTTTCATAACTTTTCACACTATTTTAAATTATGTATATCAGTGTGTGTGTGTGTGTGTGTGTGTGTGTGTGTGTGTGTGTGTGTGTGTGTGTGTGAGTGAGTGGGCGCGCGCGCCCACGCGCGCGCGCGTTATACTTTTGTTCAATTTTCCATGTTCACATTCCCTCGATAAATAGCACACTTTTTTGGTGAAAGAAAGGAAAAACCTCAGCCCAAAACGAAAATCGCATCCACGTAATCGGAGTAGGTCAGCCATCCACTGTCCCGACTGTCTACGAAATAAATCTCCAAATACGTATAAGGACGATCAGAATTACTTGTTCTGTGACTTTCTACGACCTTATTATGTTGTCAACCTTACACAAACTAGTAAAATGTGTTCATTGAATTATGTGTGTAATCCATGTGGTCCGAAGTGGGGCTACTCTCTAATTCTCCGAATGTTATTTTGAAGCTTATCGAACTTCTTGAACGCAAGGTCTGGTCTTCTTTTTCATTGATGGGTGGCATGTTACAAGTTGAAGTTATCGTCAGAATGCCGTGAACAAGGTCTGACTTTCACACGGAAGCTGTCAATGAGTTTACAATTGGGATAATATTCTTTCTTAATGAAAAACAGTTCTTAAGAACTTGGAAACTTTGCAAGTGCGAGTGTTTGGGTATTCGAGTAGGCGACACACCGTACTAGTCGATAATAATTTTGACGATCAAGAATGGAGGAAGGAAAAAGTGCTACTTGTTGAATATCATCATTAGAGAAGAGACAATGGTAGAAGAATTGAAAAAGTATTATTTCCAGGATGTGAAGTATACAAATTTACTGATGACACGTACGCGATGTTTTCAAATGGTAAGGGGAATTTTGTAGATTTGCGTCTTGTATTAATCCGATTCGCACGATGTTTTTGTACAACTGTGCAATGTTAGTCAAATCGAATGTTTCATCCATTGTGACCTGTCAAAAAGGTTACATGCGTTTTGGTTGTATAAGCTATTACTTACGTTGTATGAAAATGGCTCAGAACAGAATCAAGCACAGCAAAGTTTCAGAACTTTTGAGTGTTATTTTTCTGCTATGAGTAAAACAAGGCTTTAAGAGAGATATAAGCGTTTTGAAAAGTCACTGAAGACGTATAAGATGATGTGCGCTCTGAACGCCCGAACTCATTATTAACCGATGACGTCGTAGAGAAAGTGACAAAAACGTTTATGAATTACCGAATCATAGTCAGAGAGACCGCTCATGATGTTAGCACATCAAATGGATGACGCCAAAAACTATTTTCGGAAGTACTGTGTATAAAGTGCGTGACAGTAAAACTTATAAACGTGTCACAACAGATATGAAACATGGATTAGCCGATACGATGTCGAAATTAAGGACCAGTCGTCCGAGTGGAAGCATTCAGGATTGCCAAGACCGCATAAAGCTCGACAAGCGTGGAGTTCATGTTCATCGATTTCTTCTATCGTAATGGTGTATTCCACCAATTGCTCTCTCCACACGATAGAACGAACAGTAAGGAGTACAATTTACATATTGAACGTCGTTACCGTCAAGATGTTCGAAAAGAAACGGCCGGACAAGTGGACTTTGCACTGTGATAACGCACCTGCTCACACTTCCTTGCTTGTTGGTAATTTTTGCCCAAAAATAATACTAACAATATGTAATGTGGCCATAGCCTCGAACGATCGAACGATCAGTAAGGAGTACAATTTACATATTCAACGCCGTTAGCGTCAATATGTTCGAAAAAGCTCCCGAACAAGTGATATGGTCACGAGCCCACGGGAAGTGCTGCGGGCGATGTTGTGTTGTCTTGCGCCGATCATCTGCTGGTATAGCCCATTAACGCCAAATTTCGCCGCACTGTCCTAATGGATGCGTTCGTCGTACGTCCTACATTGATTTCTGCAGTTAGTGCACGCTTACATGTGAGCACTGACAACTCTACGCAAATGACGCTGCTCTCGGTCGTTAAGTGACGGCTGTCGGCCACTTCGTCGTCCGTAATGAGTGGTAATGCCTGAAATGTGGTATTTTCATGACTCTTTTGACTCTGTGGTTATCGGAACGCTGATTTCCGTAACGATTTCCTATGCGTCGAGTTCCGACTACCACTCTGTGTTCAAAGTCTGTGAATTACCGCTATGCCATAATGACGTCGGACACCTTTTCACATGAATCGCCTGAGTGCAAATGACAGCTCCAGCAATACACTACCCTTTTATACGTTCTGTGCGCGATACTACCGCCATCTGTATGTGTGCATATCGCTATCCCATGACTTTTGTCACTTAAATGTAGTAATACTGTCACTTGTGCGCCTGCCGTCCTGGAGCAAGTAATGTACTCTTATTCCTTGCAATATTTTGTGTCCTCCCGTACCATTGTTCAATAGGCTGCCGTCATCACCACAACACGGGCGGCTGCGTCTGAAATTGTTCGTTGCCGGGAAGCATAGATCGCTGACGAATGGCGTCGCATTGTGTTGATCGATGACTTTCGGTTCTACACTAACGCCGGAGACTTAGGGGGAGGACTCTTTGTTACAATGTTTTGAAGAGGCAAAGCAGTGTTACTCTTGGCGTCATAGTGTGGGGAGATGGCTGGTGTGACCTCAGGTACTGCATGCTAGCGGTTGAGGGAACTCTGACAGAAACATCAGTACGTCCTTACGTGTCATCTCTCACGCAAGAGTATCGTGATGCCTTTTTTCTTCAGCACAGTGCTTATTCATATGTGGTGGGTGTTTCTCTGAACAGTCTGCTTGATGCTGAAACACTCCTATGGAGAGCGAGATCATCATATCTGTGCCTAATAGAACAGACGTTGGTCCAGCTCTGGCGTTAATCAGAACCAGAATCGAGGATATCAAGTATCATTTACAACAGTTGTGAGCCACCTTGCCTCAAGAGAGGATACAATGGCCTTGTGATACAATTCCTAACCTAATCACTGCATGCCTACTCGACAGAGGATGTGCAACGCTATACTGATAAACGGGCACATGGTGCCACGTTCTTTGTGAATCTGACTAGGTTGTGTAATCACTCAGATAACATCACATTACTTCTTAACCGTGAAGAATTATTTTAGTTTCTTCCTCCCCTTCTGGGCGGTTAATTTTTTTCTCTGGTTGTGTACAAAGCTAAAATATGCTAAACACACTTTGGGAGACGTAGTCAGTAGATATTAAACGTTAGAAGTAGGTGAGAAGACCCGAGGGATGGTATTAACACAGTATGAGACTAATGTTTGAAAGACAATTTACGGTGCTTGCTCTTTCAGCGTGCTATTACAGTAGTCTTACGGAGTAACGGGTGTAGTAAATTGAGTATGAAAGTTTTTCCTGTTATGAGTGAGATCGGAGCGAATTAGAAGTATTTTTATTCGTCTACTCATTAATTACTTGCACCGCTGTAATATGTTTCATGAGTTCCGAGCAGACTCCTACAGCTTTCCGCTACTGAAATATCAGGATGACTAGAACAGGAAGTCTCGATTTCTTTAATGCTAGAATCCCAACCTATTTGTTCTGTAGCGGATTCTAAATGTATACGTCCGAAACTTTTTGTGATAGCGCTCTTTACCTTCCCGACCAACCATTTTCTCACGTATTTACTCCATAACCATTTTATTTGTATATTTTACGCATAATTTCTCTCACTCACAGTGCGTAAACTAACTGAAATAGTTTACCATATTATGGTAATTAAATACTACATTCAACATCCTTCAACATAGTTAACAGTAGGATACAGGCTATTTCAGCGATCAGAAATAGAAAACGTGAAAAGCAGTAGTTATTGTGTAATACATAAAAACATATTGATAAAACGAATATCAGACTGATGTGGGACCACTCTGTCGAATCCCACGTATAATTCCTATTTGAAAATAATTTTGTTTGTAATGGAAAAGAAAGCGACGCTTTTCATCGTTACTGGGCGTCGCATGAAAGACGTGATGAGAAATATTTGTTTGCGCTAACATCATGTAAACACATTTTAAAAAATGGAAATTTTTTCTGAAACTCCAGAGAAAATACGCCGACCGACTCTTTAGGAGAGACACCCAGTATATGGTCCAATGTAAAATACAAGACGGTTGGAGGGGGAAATTAAAATATAGTGTACTTCTTAATTCCGCACATTAGCAGTGCTTTTCATCTTATCTTCCTATCCTCACCCCTTTTCCAATCCCCCCCCCCCCCTCTACTCACTATCGATGACGCGTGGGTCTGCATGTGGCTTTGGTAAATGCTAGAATCCATTGAATGTTGTCACAAGTGTTCCGTTGTGTTGCTCCCTTTATTTTACAGCTATGATTGCACTTTTTAAATAAATGAATTTTATCCATAATGGATGCTGTAGAACTCCGTGACTGTTCCTTTATAGGGTGTAGAAAAAATATCCATCAGCAATCACAATAAAAGGTTATTTATTTGTCACAAGACCGGTTTTCGGGCTTGCGCCCATCCTCAGGTGTTTATACATTCATGTACACGTTTATACTGCTGGAGATCACTGTATAATTATAGTTACGCTGTGGTGATACTTTTGCCACTTAAATTCTTTGACCACAACCCTCATATTTGTATGTAAACATAGTGTATTTTACGAGAGCACATCATAATAGTGAAATATGCAGCTAAACTTGGTAAAACTGAAATATGGACGTGAAAATGATAGTAGTGTGTAACTAAGCGGCAAAAGTGTCACCACATCTACATGTACATCTACATCCATACTCCGCAAGCCACCTGACGGTGTGTGGCGGAGGGTACCCTGAGTACCTCTATCGGTTCTCCCTTCTATTCCAGTCTCGTATCGTTCGTGGAAAGAAGGATTGTCGGTATGCTTCTGTGTGGGCTCTAATCTCTCTGATTTTATCCTCATGGTCTCTTCGCGAGATATACGTAGGAGGGAGCAATATACTGCTTAACTCTTCGGCGAAGGTATGTTCTCGAAACATTAACAAAAGCCCGTACCGAGCTACTGAGCGTCTCTCCCGCAGAGCCTTACACTGGGGTTTATCTATCATCTCCGTAACGCTTTCGCGATTACTAAATGATCCTGTAACGAAGCGCGCTGCTCTCCGTTGGATCTTCTCTATCTCTTCTATCAACCCTATCTGGTACGGATCCCACACTGCTGAGCAGTATTCAAGCAGTAATAGTGCTTCATCTTTATGTAAGTACAGATATATTTTCGTCAAATGCTGCCTTGTCACTTACAATTGTCCCACTTGTATCTGTTTAGTCATCAGGAAATAATTCTTTTGTATTTATACAGTGATCTCCAGCAGTATAAACATGTACATGAATATATAAACACCTGAGGATGGGAGCAAGCCCGAAACCAGTCGTGTGACAAATAAATAACCTTTTATTGTGACTGATAGCGGATATTTTTCTACACTTTTTAAATAATTTTGACTTTTCACAACTGGTGATTAATAAGGTACAAATTTAAGGATTTTAAAATTTAATATTGGACAATCTATGTTATCTGCGAAATCAGAAAAAAATTTAAAATAAAATTAAAATTTTTAGTATTTAAACCTATGTTATCAATCGGAATGGTTATTTATTAACGGTTTATTTGATTTTTAGATGTGAAAGCAATCGCTAAATTTGTACGAAACTAATTACCAGACAGTTACAATAAGTCTCTTTTGTAGAAAAAGGAAACCACGGTACTGCCCTAGCACACCGCCAACCCGCGCCCACCGTTCAGCGAAACGGCACGCAGCGGCCCCTCGGCGCGCAGGTAGAGTGCTGGGCGCGCGCGCTGTTTGCGACAAGTGGACGAGCGCGGGGTGGCGCCGGCTGGCTGTGTTTGCACCGCAGGCGTCGATTGATTTTTGATAAACGGCCGGCGCCGAAATACCGCTGTTTACCGCCGCCCAGCCTCTGCAAATAAGGCGCTCGCGGCACCGAGCCGCGCCGCGCCGCGCCGCACCGCTTATTGAAACAAACACCGGCGTGCCGTGCAATTTAATCCGCCACCGCTGCTCCGACAATCTATTGAAAGGACCCTTCTTTAAAACACCACTACACTCCGCCCGTTACTCCCACCCACCCCTCATACCAATTGTACCCAGTTTCATTAACGTGCTGCGCTTGTTTATTCGGAACAAACGAAAGAAAGGACGAATGTGTCATGCTTTACGTACGAGACGATATTTCAGTCACAACATACATCCTGTAAGTGGCGTCTCTCTCTCTCTCTCTCTCTCTCTCTCTCTCTCTCTCTCTCTCTCACACACACACACACACACACACACACACACAAAACCACATACCATCGTCATCTACATCTACGTGCATACTCTGAAAACCACCATGCATGGCAGAGGGTACCTTGTACTACTACTATAGTCAGATTAGAATTACGTGACAGTTGCCGTTTGTCATTTATCACTATAGTGTTGCCACATCGGCTGTCGACTACCGCTCGGTCCTGGGGGACACAAACGCGGCGTGTCACCTCACAAATGCTGTTAATGTGCAAGGCGGAGAGGAATGTTGGAAGCGGCCGTGAGGAGGTACGATGGAAATGCGAGATTTCTGTCCACAGCTGATTTTAAGTGAGCACTCACTGAACTGCAGCAGAAGACGTATTTTGTTGCCCTAAATTTAAACCGATGTCCTAGATTAATCACAACTACGTGATGTAAAATGTGTCCGAGGAAATGGCAGTCAATAATCTGAAGCAAAACGTAAATCACGATTGCTTCGTTCATGGCGATTAAAGCTAATCTCTACGAACAAACTCAAGGCATAAGAAATTCAGTTTCGTCTATAAAAACAAATTGTAATTTCTCGCTATCATTGGTTACCTGAAACAATCCTCACACTGGCTACACGAGCTGCCGCGTTGCCAACCGATGGGCAGCCCTGGTTGCACTTTCTTGCAGATTATAGGCGACACAGGCAGGTTCCGAACGAAAACAGAATCGTAGGAAGAAAAATGAGATCAAATAAAAAGGCCAGCACTATGAAGAAAATGTATCGGCAAAGCATTAGAAATGGAAAAAAGAAATACATTAAAACCAATTAATGAAATTAAAGAATTATTAATCTTTGGTTAGACTTAGAAATAAAAATTTTGGTGCATTTGACGAGCTTCCAACCTACGACCTTCTGCACGTCAGATTTATAAACCAACTACTGCGTCACACCACTACACTACCTAAGGGGTTGTTATATTTATAACTCTGGTGATCCAGTTCCGTCGATGAATTACAGTCATCTAAAATGTAGCTTCACACAATGTCGTGCGAATTTTTCTAATGTAAGGCGATCTCGCTGCTTGTAGTAACTGTATATGTGGTGCTGAGTAACGTCTTGTGCGGAAGGATCCAGCAGGTTTCGGTTAGCTCTGTGTATGAAACGTGTGTGCTTAGTTAGCATGAAGAGCCGTCCGGTATCGAGTAATTTTAATCGCACTATACAGTCTTTCCCTTTCCTGTTCTACGCACAAATGGAGCGGTAGAAAAACGACTCTTTGTATGCCTCTGTAAGAGACCCAATTTCTCTTGTCTTCTCCGCCATTAAGAAAAATACACTGGTGGCAGTAGAATCGTTTTGCAGTCACCAGAAAATGAATGTTCCCTAAATTTTCTTAACGGTGATAGAAGCTGAAGAAGTGAATTCAAACTTGTGCCACACCCGGGTTTTGAACTCGAGTCTGCTGCTTACCAGACAGATGTGCTAACTATTACACCACAGCAGCAGTATGGGGAAGACAGCTGTATGGACTAAACTGGTCCAATGTCCTACCTAACATAACTTCCAGTTCACGCCTTCAGCCCTTCTTAAATCGTCAGTATTGCCAAAGCTCTCCAGTACTGGAACAGTGCCCCAGGTTTGTACATTTGTGTTAGGGAGGGATTTGACTAGGGTAGTCCATGCAGCTGTGTTAAAGTGGTGTAATGGTTAATGCCTAATAAGCAGGAGAATCGATCCTCAAGTCCCAGCCATGGCAAAAATTTTAATTCATTTCTTCAGTGTTTATCGTTATAGAAGATAAAGTTGAGACTCATATGTCTCAAGGAGACTATAATTCCATCAAGCTTAGCAGAATAGAGTAGTTGGCACCTGTGTTGGGTCAGGGGAGTAGCCACTACTTGTAATAAAAGAAGTGAGCGTAGTTATAATCGATGGAATTTGAAAGATGTCATGCGACATCCGCGCAGAACCACTGACGAACCACGGAGAAACAAGTCGACAGAAAGAAAGATTAGAAAAGGTGAAGTGCATACCAGGACATTGAAAGATGGTGGAATCGCATCCCAATTAAGCCACAGTTTTTCCAGCCTGCTTTTAAGCCTAGCACTCACATTTTGCTATGTGGAGACTTAACAGAAACGATAGTGGTTTGGATTCCACGGTGAACTGTAGATCCTCTTTCCACAGATGGACAACTGAGGTAGGCTAGTGACACGCAGGTCATCGAAGTGGTGTCCAATTGAACGGCTTTACCAGGGCATAGAGGCACATGAATTCATTTATTTCAGTCTGCCCGTAACAATTGCTAGTTTATCGAATCTACTGGCAACAAATCTAGCAGCACGCTTATGTATTGCTTTAATGTCTCCCTTTAATCCGACCTAGTAGGGATCCCAAACACTCGAGCAGTACTCAGTACTGGATCGCAGTAATGCTTTACTGCTATTCCTTTAAAGATGAGCCACCCTTTCCTTAAGTTCTCCCACTGAATCGACGTCGATCATTAATTTTCCCTACTACCAACCTCACGCGCTCGTTTCACTTCATGTCGCTTTGCGCCTAAGTATTTAATTGCCACGACTGTGTCAATCAGCAGACCACAATACTATATTCGAACATAACAGGTTTGTTTTTCCTATTCATTTTCATTACTTTACACTTTTCTATATTCAGAGCGTTCTATCCATTCGTAACACCAAAGAGCGTCTAGATCACCTAACATCCTTCTTCTGTACCTCAACGACGATGCTCTCCGGTATACTATATAATCATCAGCACACAATCGCAGATTCCTGTTCATCCCGTCCGTCGGATCACCTATGTATATAGGCAACAAGAGACGTTGTTATCACACATCCATGGGGCACTCTTTCCGATGCCCTTGTCTCTCCTGAACACTCGCCGTCTGTTACTTAAGAAGTCTTCAAGCCACTCACGCATCTGAGAACCTATTCCGTATGCTAGGACTTTCGTTATCATATTACTACCACAAATTCAAAACTACTGCTATGGACGAGGAATTGTCAAGCATATATATACTTTCAGTTAGTGTTTAAAGTTGATTTTATTAGCCTTATAACCTTTTATTTCACTAGTTTTTTAAGGGTGAATACTCATTTTTGTGCCAGACTAAGGGACACTGTTCCTGCTACTATCATATTCATTAACGTTACGGTTGTTCTCAAACTTTGGTTTCTGACAATAATTAGCATCTTCGTAAGAGAATTAATGTCCTGAGAAGTGTTGTCAGAATATTCAACTACTTAATACACCGCTTACAAGAGGTTCTAGACTCAATACTACATATCATCTTTATTACATGCTTCTGTGCAACAAACACGTTTGTCCTCGTTGACGGGCTAACCCAGGAAATGAAGCCATAAAATATTTGTGAGTGAAAATAGGAAAAGTGAATCAACTTTTTGACATTTTCGTCTTTAAAAGCTGCAAAGCTTAGTCGTGGAAGAAGACCTCCCTTATGATACTTCGAGTTCAACATCTAAGAATGTTGAATATGCTGTTTAATTGATTTTCACACATGCATTATTTCTAGTTGTGTGGTCGCACCTTCTGCAGTAATGACCTGGATGTACTATATTTCATCTTATTTCACTGGCAGTCTACTTGCACAGAACCAGTTTCTAATCTTTAATAAAATGTTATTTTCATGGGTTGAAGTCACTCCATTAGGTTTCATGGGTTGAGCCGGCCGGAGTGGCCGAGCGGTTCTAGGCGCTACAGTCTGGAACTGCGCGACCGCTGCGGTCGCAGGTTCGAATACTGCCTCGGGCACGGATGTGTGTGATGTCCTTAGGTTAGTTAGGTTTAAGTAGTTCTAAGTTCTAGGGGATTGATGACCTCAGCAGTTAAGTCCCATAGTGCTCAGAGCCATTTGAACCATTTTTTTTTTCATGGGTTGAAGTCACTCTGAATCGTCAGAGTAGTATTTCTACTTCTTCGAAATATGATGGACAATCACTGGTACAGGAGGAATTGTCAGTATTAAATGGTATGATACGAACGATCATTCGAAGCAAAAATGTCTGGTAAACATGGGCTCTAAAATGCATGCCTTAAGAACTGTTTCTTCATTTCCGATACTGCGAAACAAATTTCTTCCACTGAAAGAGCTTTGCTTCCCACAGCCTGAGAGTTGGTAATATTGACAAGAACAAACAAGGAAGTTCAGTAAACATGTGCTCTAAAGAGCATATCTTACGAGCTACGCACACTTTCTCATCTTCACTACAGTGTAACGTCTTTTCCACAGAACCCGTGCTCGCAGCTCTTAAGGTAAGCATTTTGAGCCATCCTTACTAGACTTTTTTGCCTCGAATGTTCCTTCCTGTCATATCTCTGAATAATGACCATTCCTCCTGAGACAACCTATATAAGAAGATAAATGCGGACCCAGTATCAATAACTGTGATATCCGTCTAGCGTTTATTCCCCATTCTGAAGAAGTAGTTTCCTTGTGTACATTCCCCGAGTTCCATAATGCCCTGAACTGAATTGAAAGTGGTCGACACCAGTTCAGTCAAGAAGAGAATGGACTGGCTGAAATGTGGTGTTGCAGAAATATAGCGGAGATTAAATTCACTCACTCCGTCTTCAGGCCACAAGTGGCCCATCGGGACCATCCGACCGCCGTGTCATCCTCAGTGGAGGATGCGGATAGAAGGGGCGTGTGGTCAGCACACCGCTCTCCCGGTCGTTATGATGGTATACTTGACCGAAGTCGCTACTATTCGGTCGAGTAGCTCCTCAGTCGGCATCACGAGGCTGAGTGCACACCGAAAAATGGCAACAGCGCATGGCGGCATGGATGGTCACCCATCCAAGTGCCGACCACGCCCGACAGCACTTAACTTCGGTGATCTCACGGGAACCAGTGTATCGACTGCGGCAAGGCCAAGGCCGTTGCCCGGAGATTAAATGGGTAGATCGGATTAATAATAAGCAAGTACTGTATCCAATGGACTACTGACACACTAAGGGATAGTTTATTTAGTAATAAGGGGAATTATAAGGGGTGAAAATGGCAGAGGGAAATCAGCGGCATGGTTGCAGGAAGCAGGTTGAAGTGTGCGCGGGCTGCAGTATTTACGCAGAATTGAAAAGGTTTCCACAGCTTCATTTCCTGTTTGCATCTGATTTACAAGCACTGAAAAAGCGAAAACAACTTATTTAATTCAATCAGAAAAAAACCGTGGGACGTATACAGTCGTTATAGGATGGAAAATACCGCCTAGAAAATGCATGGTACACTTATTGAAAGATTTGTGAAAAGAAGTGTTACTTCCGAAATTAGAGTGCATTTGATTACATTTCATTATTTCATTGCCGGTCAATAAAAAACTAAGGAAAACGTAAGTACAAAGGCATAATCTTCGGTTTACACTTTCGCTACACTGAAAGTAAGAGAGTGATTCTGTCTGGTAGCCAATAACAAAAAACAACTGTCTCAAATACAGGGGCATGGCACATTCTATGGAATTACTGCTCAATGTAGTCAAATCCGAATCTCCTCATAATTCCCAGCCATCGTTACAGTCATCCTCCTCTCCTCCTCCTCCTCACAGTTACGATCATACTGTTAATGAAGTAGGTATGAATTCCCACCTCCATAATGTTTCTGGTCCAGTGGATAGCGACGTTAGTTATTGGCTTCTGTGTTCTGGGCTTTTCATGTTAGAGCTTTCTTGGTGTTCGAGAGCAGTCTGCAGATGTAAGGAACAGGGCACACACAGCCCAATCGTGGCAGGTCAGAAGCAGTCTGAATAAACAAGCAGCAACACTGACACGCAATCCGACCAAGTGACCTCATATCGAGGGGTCTGAACCGGGCCGGAAGCCTCACGGCCAGAGCACGACTACGGAAATAAACACAGTGGCTGAATATTCGATTAACCCTCTTATCTCTTCTGATCGTAAAGTTATTCTAGAGACCTCTCTCCACACCTGATTGACAGAATATCGTAGTCGAAGTCGAGTGGTAAAGGTAAAAACCCGCACAACCTAAAATACAAGGGCAGTTTCACGGAGGGGGGGGGGGGGGGAGGGGCTGTATACGTTTGGAGACACAGTGACAAAAATCATTTGGCGTGTGTTGTCTCCAATGGAGCAGCTTATATATCTACACTCCTGGAAATGGAAAAAAGAACACATTGACACCGGTGTGTCAGACCCACCATACTTGCTCCGGACACTGCGAGAGGGCTGTACAAGCAATGATCACACGCACGGCACAGCGGACACACCAGGAACCGCGGTGTTGGCCGTCGAATGGCGCTAGCTGCGCAGCATTTGTGCACCGCCGCCGTCAGTGTCAGCCAGTTTGCCGTGGCATACGGAGCTCCATCGCAGTCTTTAACACTGGTAGCATGCCGCGACAGCGTGGACGTGAACCGTATGTGCAGTTGACGGACTTTGAGCGAGGGCGTATAGTGGGCATGCGGGAGGCCGGGTGGACGTACCGCCGAATTGCTCAACACGTGGGGCGTGAGGTCTCCACAGTACATCGATGTTGTCGCCAGTGGTCGGCGGAAGGTGCACGTGCCCGTCGACCTGGGACCGGACCGCAGCGACGCACGGATGCACGCCAAGACCGTAGGATCCTACGCAGTGCCGTAGGGGACCGCACCGCCACTTCCCAGCAAATTAGGGACACTGTTGCTCCTGGGGTATCGGCGAGGACCATTCGCAACCGTCTCCATGAAGCTGGGCTACGGTCCCGCACACCGTTAGGCCGTCTTCCGCTCACGCCCCAACATCGTGCAGCCCGCCTCCAGCGGTGTCGCGACAGGCGTGAATGGAGGGACGAATGGAGACGTGTCGTCTTCAGCGATGAGAGTCGCTTCTGCCTTGGTGCCAATGATGGTCGTATGCGTGTTTGGCGCCGTGCAGGTGAGCGCCACAATCAGGACTGCATACGACCGAGGCACACAGGGCCAACACCCGGCATCATGGTGAGGGGAGCGATCTCCTACACTGGCCGTACACCACTGGTGATCGTCGAGGGGACACTGAATAGTGCACGGTACATCCAAACCGTCATCGAACCCATCGTTCTACCATTCCTAGTCCGGCAAGGGAACCTGCTGTTCCAACAGGACAATGCACGTCCGCATGTATCCCGTGCCACCCAACGTGCTCTAGAAGGTGTAAGTCAACTACCCTGGCCAGCAAGATCTCCGGATCTGTCCCCCACTGAGCATGTTTGGGACTAGATGAAGCGTCGTCTCACGCGGTCTGCACGTCCAGCACGAACGCTGGTCCATCTGAGGCGCCAGGTGGAAATGGCATGGCAAGCCGTTCCACAGGACTACATCCAGCATCTCTACGATCGTCTCCATGGGAGAATAGCAGCCTGCATTGCTGCGAAAGGTGGATATACACTGTACTAGTGCCGACATTGTGCATGCTCTGTTGCCTGTGTCTATGTGCCTGTGGTTCTGTCAGTGTGATCATGTGATGTATCTGACCCCAGGAATGTGTCAATAAAGTTTCCCCCTCCTGGGACAATGAATTCACGGTGTTCTTATTTCAATTTCCAGGAGTGTACATCTGCATCTAGATCTATACTATGCAAGTCACTGTACCAGTCGTCTGTGGTGAACGGGAAGAACGATTGTTTGTAAGCCACTGTGTGAGCTGCAGCCTCCCGAACTCATTCAAGGTGTGGCCTTCACGGATAGTGCTGTCAATAGGAGTAGAGACAGAATCTACAAATTACGAATTCGACTGATAGGGTTAAAGGCACCGGACTATGAGATCATCAGACCCTCCATCCTATGTGCGTCAAGCCGGGGAGACGACACAGAAGGCAAATCCTTATATACCCGATTGCAACTGAGAATCAATAGACTCAGGAGACAGAAGCAAGTAGAAGTGAGAGAGCGGGAAGGGGGGGGGGGGGGGGAAGGTGGGTGAGTTGCTGTGCCCAGAATGCAGTTGGAGGTCCCCCCGGACATGTTTTGCCACGAGGGACGCACTCTCAACCCCTACGGCCACCAGAAAACTAACAATGCCGACAATCCAACAGAATAACTTAAATTCCAGCCGTCTGCACTATCTTTGACTCATGGTCAATCATGCATTCTACGCAATGTTCTTCACATGAACTTAAGGCACTTAGCTAGAAGATTCTGTCTATTATATTAATATGACAAGCTCTATAAGTCGACATAAAAGTTTTCTGGGTTTGGTACTGCGTCATAATGCAAAAACTACTGCTGCTAGGGAAAAAACCAACGTTACGGCCACGATTGCAGCGGCCTTCTTCTGGGTCTAATGGTGACCCAGTCTCGGTCGGGCACACAGTTTTGATCTGCCAGGAAGTTTCATGAAAGCATATGTGTTTTTTAACACAAACTTATGTTTTTTTAAATGGACCTCCTATATTTTTTCTTCAGCAATCCATAACATGACAAAGCACATACACAATGGCGTAGATTGCATCGCAATATTCCCATTACATCCCGAGATATTGAGACGCGAAGTTGACGCCTGAAACACCCGACATGCGCTGCTAGCGCACGTCCTGAGGCTCAGGCGTGAACCCCATGCTGCCCGTAATCGCGATGTGATTGACATGTGTAATCACACCTCCATACTTATCAAGAGGTCCGAAACGTATAATACGGTTTGCTGCTATCAACTCTCATAAGCACATAATGGTTTCCCTCTTGCACTTTTAGTCCACTTGCTCGTTTCACTAAAACCATCAACGTGAATTTTACTATTACGAGTGAATGATTAACTGTCACTTGCGCTAGATCTACAGTAAAGTAAATTTTTAACGTTGAACGATAAGCGAAGTTAACTTTGTGACTAACGTTGCGGTACACAGATGTGTTACAGAACCGCATCACCCATAGCCTATGGGATAAATACCTGCTGGAATGTACGACGTTAATGCAGGATGGCAGCAGACCGTATTATTCGTTTCGGACCTCTTGATAAGTATGGAAGTGTGATTAGGCACGTCAATCACATCGCGATTACGGGCAGCATGGGGTTCACGCCTGAGCCTCAGGACGTGCGCTAGCAGCGCATGTCGGGTGTTTCAAGCGTCAACTTCGCGTCTTAATACCTCGGGATGTAATGGGAATATTGCGATGCAATCAACGCCATTGTGTATGTGCTTTGTCATGCTATGGATTGCTGAAGAAAAAATATAGGTGGTCCATTTAAGAAAACATAAGTTTGTGTTAAAAAACACATATGCTTTCGTTTTAGAATGTTTTCAAATATGTACATTCATGGGTCCCATCCTTACATTGATACCAGGGAAAGTAGTTTTCCAATAGCTGTTATTGTTCCAGAGATATTTTGGGTGGACAAGATAGCTGGCACAGCTGTATATACAGAATTCCAACCCAGCGAGTTGGCGCATTGGTTAGCACACTGGACTCAATCGTGTCCGACTACAAGCGTGTTCTCAAAAATTGTCAACCCCGAAGATGAAATTTAAAAAAATGAACCGTTACATTTTGGGTGTGGTACAGGAATATATACGCCGTAAACGGAGAAGGCAGACACTCATTCTGGTGTAGGTGCGTTCCGATGCTGGCATCCGCCTTAATGAAGAAACTGAAGTCTTCGCGAAGCAATCTGCATTTACAGAATCTGATATCGATTTGAAATTGCCACACAGAGATTACTTACGTGAAGAGTCCCGGAGAACAGCGGTGGTAAGCGACGTGTAATGTGTCCCACCAAGTGAAAGGTGGATGTTATGCGGCAAAACAACCTCAAATACTCCAAGGCCACGATCTGGAACGATTTACGATTTCCGCCAACAATGGAATCTGAATTAACCATGCTTAGTTTCCTGTACATCTGTATAGAATCAATATTTACAATTCCATGCATGTGAGTGTGATTCTGAGTCAGAAGCTGACGTAAACGACATCTTGTTTTCTTCTTCCAAATTTGAGAATGAATGATCGAAATTTTTGAAGACTTTGATGAGTATGAGCTACCTACTCCCGAATCAGTGTCGTCTCTTGTGCTTTCTAAAGACATCTGCTTTTATGCAGTTACTGTCAGTTACCTTGAAAATATAGGGAAAAATAAGTAGGTTTTAATATTATTCATATTTTTGTTTATATGTATCGCAACACATTAATTTTGAGAAATAAAGTGAATTGGTGAAAGAAATATCTAGTTTACTTATCATACAATTCGCTAAAAGATTTATCGTGGAAAATAAAAGTTTTATGGCTTGAGCTTTCAGTTCTGTAAATATGCATTTATGAACTTTTTCTCTACAATAAATTGTGTGTTCTACGAAAACATTTGTTTTCGACAGCTGAATAGTGCACAAACCCTGGAGACAAGAAAAATTTCCATTGTCATTTCGCAAGTGGAATCAATATATTTGTTGACTCTTCTAAGAAAGTACACTCAGGGAATTTTTAACAGTGAACCACACCGTAGCCCGCGCGGTCTAACGCACTGCTTCCCCGGCACTAATGCGCCCGGTGGATTACTGTCGAGGTCCGGTGTGCCGGCCAGCCTGTGGATGGTTTTGAAGGCGGTTTTCCATCTGCCTCGACGGATGCAGGCTGGTTCCCCTTATTCCGCCTCAGTTACACTATGTTGGCGATTGCTGCGCAAACACTGACTCCATGTACGCATACACCATAATTACTCAACCACGCAAACATTTGGGGTTACACTCGTCTGGTATGAGACGTTCCCGGGGTGGGGGTACACTAAGGGCCGAACCGCATAATAACCCTGGATTCGGTGAGGGGTGGCGGTGGGGTGAGTGGACTGCTGTAGCCTGTTGTGGGGTTGTGAGCCACTGAGGGCTACGGCGGGGACGAAGCCTCTCCGTCGTTTCTAGGTCCCCTGTTCAATACACACTAAACACACAAACCACACCGTAGTGGACAATGCTTCTGCCACTAGAGTTGGGCGGACAACCCCGTGGCGGTTTCTCTCTAACTAAAAAATGGTTCAAATGGGTCTAGGCACTATGGGACTTAACATCTGTCATCAGTCTCCTAGACTTAGAACTACTTAAACCTAACTGACGTAAGGACATCACACACATTCATGCCCGAGACAGGATTCGAACCTGCGACCGTAGTAGCAGCGCGGTTCCGGACTGAAGCCCCTAGAACCGCTCGGCCACAGCGGTCAGTTCTAACTAAAAGAACCAATGAAGAAAGGCACCGCTTTTCTTTGGATCTTCTTTATTTCGTCTGACAAACCTGCCTGGTACGGACCCCAGCGTGACGAGCACATACTCATACATCGGTTTAACGAGAGCTGTTGAAAGCAATTCGTCCGTATGTGGACTACCTCCTGAGGATTCTGCCAATGAATCTGTGTGTGGCATATGCCTTTGCTGTGGTCAGTTTTACGTGGTTGTTTCACTTTAAATTGCCCCATATGCATACTCCCACATATTTAACAGATGTGAGTGTTCCGAGGTACTCTTCGGCAATCAGTTAAACATACAATAACTGTACAATAGCTCGATGAACGTCGTAGCATACACAGAAAGAACTGCTACAGTACACTACGTCCGATAACTGAAAGAAATACGAAGTGAGGCCATAATAACATTCAGGTCACATGATGGTCCCCTGGACGTTAAAAAGGCGGGACATGGTTCCCAATAGAGCGTGTGATCACTAAGTATGCAATGCATGCTCAGCAACGTGCTCCCATGCGGCGTGGAGCGACTCGCTTAGAGAGTGTCATCGCTGAATGCCACCAGGTAAACCACAGGGTCTGTAGTTCACTCTCCGAATTACATCGCCTTCAATGCAAGTGGCCGCTGTGCAGGCCAGAGACACAACTGAGAAGTACGGCTCCGTCGCCACCACTGACTCAGTACCCAGCACCGTCTGCGTCCCGGACTGCCTGATCAGCAACAACACTTCTCTCCCGAGCCTCGTGGTGCTGTTTACGACCGCGGTAGTGACCTAGCAACATACAGTGGAAAGATTTGTGGGCTCGACGCCGACCATGCCCGCTGGACATGTGCCTGCAGGATCGCTATACAGTGTACGAGATCAATAAATGCGGCTGGTTGCAATATGGACACTGCTCGATTTGCTCCTGTTCCCCACTGGAGAACGTGCACTCCCAGGACGAAGAGGTCTGCGTGGCTGCCTCGACGAGACTGCACTCGTTGCCTCACCGCTACACTTTGTACCTGAGAGGCACTCGAGAGAAGAACTGAGATTGAGAGCAGCATTCGTAGAAGAAAGATGGTCATTGTAATTTTACGACAAGCTCTCGCAGCAACGAAAACTCCTTTGTCTTAATGATGGCCACCCCAACGGCCTTTCCATATCCGTGACTCTCTCTCCCCTATTTTGTGAGAATACGAAACGAGCTATTCTTCTTTGAACTTTTTAGATGTCATCCATCAATCCTAACTGGTAAGGATCCCATATCTCGCAGCTATGCTCCAGAAGAGCACGGACAGGCATAGGTCAGTCAAGCTATTTAGCAGATTTGTTGCACCTACTAATTGTTCTGTCAATGTGGTCTTTTGTTCGGATTTCTTACAATATTTTCTACGTGATGTGTCTAATTTAATTCAAAGGAATTTTCTTATAACCTACTCATGCTGAACCTCACACTATTCAATAAGATGCCACTTGTCGCACCTTGCAGATGTTTTATTCAACCACTTCGTAATCCAGATCTTCTCATGACTTTACTATAAGCTAAACTACAGATTCCCGGTAGGGCCGGAGATGTTCTTCGTTCGGGGTTTGGCTGTTCGTGTTGTGCTAATCATTTCATTCATCTTCATCGACGCGCAAGTCGCTGAACTAGCGTGAAGTAGAAAGACATGGGCCAGGCGACCGAACATTGCCAGATGGGGTCTCCCAGCCTACAATGCCATACGATTATTTCATTTCAGCCTCATCTGCAAACGATCTAAGAATTTAGCTTAGATTATTTTGTATCGTTTAAGTGGACTGAGCACAGCAGTAGGCTTATGACGCTTTATTGGTCAATGCTAGGTATGACTTCAGTCTCACTAGGCAACTTCCTGTCAGTTACGTGGCCTATCTGGAATCCAGTCGCGCAAATGAGGTTGTTCTTCATACGGACCCAATTTGAATCCAACTCGCTTGTGAGGATCGGTGTCAGAACGTTTTTGGAAATGTTGAATCAAGCTGTCGATAATCGAAACTTTTGCTCTCGGGCTGGCATAGGGGTGCCGTCGCTGGTGGGTAGCGGGGAGACAGGGAAACGAACGCGAAATCAATACGGGACGGCGGCGGCGGCGGCGGCGGCGGCGGCGTGTCACAGCGAGACTCGGGCGTAGACGAGCGCGGCCGTTCTCCTCTACTCTACACTCGTCTGGCGTGCCGCGGCGTGGGCGCGAGCGATCTGTGCCGCTCGGCGGCGCGCGGCCTGATGCTGGCGGCGACCTCGCGGGAGATCGATGTGTTCCGCAGTGCGATACCCTGACCTAGGCCAGCAGGTGTCCAATCAATACGCGGCGTGGCGCGGCGCGGCTACCCGCCGTCCGGCGCTTCCTCGCGCGCTCCTTATCTCGGGACACGCGAGCCGCCGTTGTGACCCCGTTGTCGCAGGAGGTGCGAACCGGCGGCCAGGGGTCGATGTCGGGCGCGCGTTGCCCGAGGCCGACTAGGGCCGCGGCAAACCCCAAACGCTCGCCGGCCGAACCCGTGAGCGAGCCAGCCATCTGTTTTCTCAACTTCCCGAGTGAGCTAGTCTTGTTACTACCACCTGATGTTTGCAACTCAACTACCCAACAAACACGAGGACTATGCTGCCCCTCACGTACTTACAGCCGGGTTGCAGTACGTCAACCGTTTCTTTCAGTTTATACTGGCGGAAAAAGAGAAAGAAATCGCAACAACAACAAATATTGACGTGTTTCTACAACTGAAAGATGATGTCTACTCGAATTTTGCGAAGAGTGGCGCTAGATACAGGCTCCCAGGTAGATGCCATTTTCCTTGACTTCCGAAAGGCGTTCGATACAGTTCCGCACTGTCACCTGAAAAACAAAGTTAGAGCCTACGGAATATCGGACCAGCTGTGTGTCTGGATTGGAGAGTTTTTAGCAAACACAACACAGCAAGTTGTTCTCAATGGAGAGACGTCTACAGACGTTAAAGTAACCTCTGGCGTGCCACAGGAGAGTGTTATGGGACCATTGCTTTTCACAATATATATAAATGTCCTAGTAGATAGTGTCGGAAGTTCCATACAGCTTTTCGCGAACGATGCTGTAGGATACAAAGAAGTTGCAGCATTAGAAATTTGTAGCGAAATGCAGGAAGATCTGCAGCGGATAGGCACTTGGTGGAGGGAGTGGTAACTGACCCTTAACATAGACAAATGTAATATATTGAGAATACATAGAAAGAAGGATCTTTTATTGTATAATTATACGATAGCGGAACAAACAGTGTAGCACTACTTCTGTAAAATACCTGGGAGTATGCGTACGGAACGATTTGAAGTGGAATGACCATATAAAATTAATTGTTGGTAAAGCGGGTGCCAGGTTGAGATTCATTGGGAGAGTCCTTAGAAAATGTAGTCCATCAACAAAGGAGGTGGCTTACAAAACACTCGTTCGACCTGTACTTGAGTATTGCTCATCAGTGTGGGATCCGTACCAGGTCGGGTTGACGGAGGAGGTAGAGAAAATCCAAAGAAGAGCGGCGCGTTTCGTCACAGGGTTATTTGGTAAGCGTGATAGCGTTACGGAGATATTTAGCAAACTCAAGTCGAAGACTCTGCAAGAGAGGCGCTCCGCATCGCGGTGTAGCTTGCTGTCCAGGTTTCGAGAGGGTGCGTTTCTGGATGAAGTATCGAATATATTGCTTCCCCCTACTTATACCTTCCGAGGAGATCATAAAAGTAAAATTAGAGAGATTCGAGAGCGCACGGAGGCTTTCCGGCAGTCGTTCTTCCCGCGAACCATACGCGACTTGAACAGGAAAGGGAGGTAATGACAGTGGCACGTGAAGTGCCCTCCGCCACACACCGTTGGGTAACTTGCGGAGTATAAATGTAAATGTAGATGTAGCAGCGCGACTTTGAGGATGAAGATCACATTCGCTTTGAACACATGCTATAACGGTCTTGGATTAACGTTTCAGATTGGACGTGGTGAGTCGACGTTAGCCAAAGTGCCTTTAAGGTGACAAAGACGCCGTTGTCAACACCACACTAAGTTTGAACGATGTCATGTATTAGGGCTACGAGAAGCTGGATATTCCTTCTACATTACTGCAGAAAGACTTGGTAGGATTATAGCCAATGTATAAGAGGGAAGACCATCGTGTTGGGCGCATTGTACTGCATTTGCAACAGCAATCTGAGCAGCAGTTTTCACCACAGTGCACAACGAACTGTTTCAAGTCGGCTACTTCAAGGAGAGCTCCAGCACAGAAGTCCTGCTCTGTGCTTTCCACTGACCCAAAACCACTGCCAATTCGACTTTAGTAGTGTCAAGAAAGTGCTCACTGGAGGGCGCAGTGAAGGTTTGTTGCGTTTGCTAATGAGAGCTGGATCTGCCTCGGGGCCAGTGATGACAGTGTGTTGGTGAGGAGGAGGCCAGTCGAGGGCCTGCAGCCAACCTATCTGTGTACTAGACACACTGGATCTAAACCTGGAATTATTATCTGGGATGAAATTTCGTATCACAGCAGGAGCACTGCCCTGGTTATCCCAAGCAGCTTGGCTGCAAATTTGTAAATCAATCTGGTGATTCGACCTGTTGTACTGCCATTCAGAACAGCATTTGAGGGGGTGTTTTCCAACAGGCTAACACTCACTCACATATCGCTGATGTAATCAAACATGCTCCACAGAGTGTCGATATGTTGCCTTGGCCTGCTCGATCACGAGACCTGTCTCCGGTCAGTTCATAAGGGACACCATCGGACAACTCCAGCGTCATCCACAACATTATTAACCGTCCCTGTACCCATGGACCAAGTGCAAGAGGTATGTAACACTATCCCACAAAGCGACAAATAACTCTGAGCACTATGGGACTTAACATCCATGGTCATCAGTACCCTAGAGCTTAGAACTACTTAAACTTAACTAACCTAAGGACATCACACAACACCCAGTCATCACGAGGCAGAGAAAATCCCTGACCCCGCCGGGAATCGAACCCGGAAACCCGGGCGCGGCAAGCGAGAACGCTACCGCACGACCACGAGCTGCGGACACAAAGCGACATACAGTATTTAAACGACACGATGTAAGTACGCTAGCACGCTTGCCTTAATATCCTGGCGTTTACACCTGATGTTAATGTACCAGCATTTCACATTTGCAATGACATACCTCGCCCTTGCGTTAAGCTGTGACCTCGCAACGTTACTCACTTAAATGTGTTACCTAGATAAATATATTTCAGAAATTTCATTACTCTACATTAATTATCTTTGGTTTTGCAATTTTTTCCGTCAGTGTATTCAGGGTGATTCCGTGATGATGCTAAAAAATTTTCCGGGATGATGAAGGGTAAGTGCATCAATTTAAAATAAGGGACTTTGTGCAGAAAGGACCAAGTCGAAAGTTGTAAGTGAAAGTCGTTCTAACACCTCTGAGAGTGAACCTCTTCTGCTGCAAGCTCTTTGCTTTCAGAATTTTTGAAGGAGATAGTACGGACCAAACCAAAAAAAATGCATTCTAAAATGCATGACTTAAGAGCTATGAGCACTTGTCCAGTAGAAGAAATGTGTTTGACAGCAGCAAAGATGAACTAGAGCTGATAGATGGTAAGGCATGCACCTTAGAGCTCAGGTTTCCTGGAGTATTTTCCTTTTTTTTTTTTTTTTGGTCTATACGACCTCCTCCAGATGTGTAGAAAGCAAAGAGCTTACAGTAGAAGAGGATCACTGTCGGAGGTACCAGAACGATTTTCTCTTATAGCTTTCAACATTAAATTTTTACCCTTCTCCATCATCCCTGAAAATTTATGACATCATCACGATATCGCTCTGTATTTAGAAGTGGCTGTCCGGAAATGGAAGAATAGCTGTGGAGGAATGTGGCGTCATTGCTAATGATGTACAGTTTTTTCCCCTTAAGTTTTTCTAGTGATTAAGCCAGTGTAGCATGATATGAATCGGTCTTAACTCCATGATTCGACATTTATTCTAGGAAAATGGGAAATGGGGTCTATAGATGAGTAATAAAAACCGAATATCTAACAGTGAACAGTGACACTAGTTTGGAAATACACGTCATTGTAGAAGTCGTTATGAAACAGGCTGAAAAATTGAAGTATCTGGGGGAAAATAGTGATAAAAGTGGGTAGTCTAATACAGAAGTAAAATACAGAATACAACAAAGCAGGAGAAATAAAAGGGTGTATGAATTCTTTTTGGTGCTGCAAAAAACATTTCTAACAACAATAAGAAAAGACTGGGTAGGCTAGTGGTTGAATCTGTCCTATGATGTGGATGAGAATTATGGATTCCAAATGCTGATCTAAAAAGGAGAATAACAGTTATGGAAATTGATTCTTTACGAAAGAGCCAGACTTATCAATAATCGAGAGTAAAAGTGATGACGAATAAGGCTACACTGAGAGCAAATGGTACAGTGATAGATTGAAAAAAATCATTAAAGCTGTGTGGACATCCCAGGTAGCCTTGTGCGAAAAAAGATTTTCCTATTAGAAAGCACCTAACAGACATAAATGCGACAGACCAATGTAAATAGTGGAGCATCGTGGTGAACTCCTGGAGGATGCCCTGAACAGAGAGGCTTGACAGAAGGTAACAGGAATACAGAAAAATGTTGTTATTAATTGACCTTTGTATTAATTAACCTTGTAACTAATAATAATAATAATAATAATAATAATAATAATATCAGGAAACACAAAAAATGGGGTCTATGTGCTGGATTTCGAGTTTGCAGGTTTGTCACTATATAAGTTCAGCATACTGTCGGACCTCAGACGTCACCTCACATGCCCCTTTTGACGCATCTGTTTCATTTTAAAACTACCGTAAAGAAAAGGATTTGTTTAGAGGAGTACCGTATTCTGAGCCGTTCACGTGAGAGGATCGTATGTCGTCGCTGTCAGCCCCTGCGTGCTGTTCTCTTGATCACAGCCTGTCACGCAACTTGATATATCCGGTGGAAGGGACGCTAGGTCAACGTGAGCTGGTCGGTAGCACATGACGTCAGAGTGTGTGCAAAGCACTAAGAAAATTAACATTTGGGGTACAATGTCGAGCGTGCAAGAACGACGCGAGGCGTCAGTTCTCCTGGCCTTATCCTATGTCTTGCCGAATCCGCATGCCAGTCTGGGTTTTGCAATGTTAGTAATTGACCGTGGCCGGATGCCCTCCCTGTCGCTACCCCCAACACCACACCACACCACACCACACCCCTTCCTCTGACGGATTTGTCTATCCCATTTACCTGAGTCTACTAGTGCTATCCATTCAAAACTGTGAGAGCGTTTCGTAATGTTTGATAACTCAGGCTGGACGTGGGTACTGTTGTAACTTCCATTGCAGGCTTTGTGGTTCTATAGTGGATACAGGAGCAAGGAACTAATGCGGTTCGTAGACAGAGAATTCAGATATTAATTTATTCTATATCTAATATCAAGTAGTAAAAGTAAGCCTTAACTTTCTTTGCTGTAGTTGCAGCGTCAGTTGCTTATAGTAGATTTGAATACTGAAATATTTAAGTATAGGTACGAAGGATTAAATTTCAGTCAGTTTTGAATTCAATGACTATTTCGTGTATTACAAGCCCTGAGCGCTATGAAAGTCTGTGAATTTTATGAAATGGTTAACGCACAAAATAGAGCTCTGTGCGTTGATGTCTGAAGTTAAGTGGACCAGCAGCTGGAGCTCCGGAGAGGGGATGCTTCCATATCATTGGCAGCGGCGTAATCGTTCTTGACAGCACCCTCACGCCGCCGCGGCGGCTGTTGGAAAACCGGCGGCATGGAAAGTGAGGCCGACAGGATAGCGGCCGATACAGCAGGTACCAGCCTGGTATTCGCCTAATCAGGTATGAGAAACTGTCTAAAAATAACTTCCAAGCTGCCCGGGACACCAGGATTCGTTGTTAATCCACCTGGAGGACTAGGTCCGCGGCCGGCGCGCCTCCCGAAATCCCTGAAGTGGCGTGCGAACGCGAGCAGCTGTCTGCACGGGTCCCAAGAAAGACGAGATTATGACAAGAAAATAAACAAATATTGCTAATCAAGGATTTTTTTCCTAATTATTCGGTAAGTCGGAACTGTACGTGACCCCGCTGAGCCAGGGATATGTTCATCGCCATTCATCGCTAAATAGTTTATCAATTATTACTCGACACTCTTTCACCTGCAGTGCAACTGTTTGGACAATGCAGCTGGCAGCAGTTGAAAACACGACGTCATAGCCACGAAGACTACCGACTTGTGCCTGTATGTACCGCCCAGAACTCGGGAGCACAGTGATACTGTCACGAGGACAGACGGTAGCACCTATTGTTTACATTAAATCTTATGGTTTCAAAAACCTGAATTTCAGAACAACGTTTTGGAGAAAATGATCTGTCATTGTAAGTTTCCTCTAAGTTTTCAAAAATCAAAACTTGTGGTCTCTACTGTTGGGGATCGATGGGGGGAGAGGGAGGGAGGCGGGTGGAGGTTCTTACTGTTGAAGAGCTGCCTCAAAACGATTAATTGCAAGTTTTTTCTTTAATTTACTAATATCCCTATAAATCATCATTAAAGGAGCGACACATTCAACCAGGGCTTGTTGCCATGTTGCGAGTATAACAGAGCACATTGTTGGTAATCTCCTGAAACCATCTGATGAAGACTGATCGCGACACACTCTTTAATCCAAATATTATGGATTTAGTCACCCAAAAATAAATATTGCATGGCGTAGATTCTATCACTAACTTTGCCTTTTGCAGTGAGTTAGCTCATACAAAAAAGTAAAATGGTAGCGCAAATAAAGATAAACGATGACACTAACAGGGAGTAAATATTAAAAGACCTTATATTACAGAGTAAAAACCAGAAAGTAATGCAGTTAACTGTACGCGAATTGTAATAACAATCTGTCATCATATAACTGCAGGCGTACTATAACTGCAGTAATCGGACGCTTTCCAAGCGTCTAAGGACTGCGTTATGTATCGGGGGATAATTCGTCTAGATCCAAGCAGAGTGGCGTACTTTTATTGATAGACATTCTGTCGGTGCCAGTGGTTTTCAAGTGCCCACTAAAATCTTTTAGCACTGTTCGAACTGTGTTGAAAACCACTGGGACTAGATTCATTTGGTTGCGCCAGAGCCAGTGTAATCGGATTTTCAAGTCCTCGAATCTGGCTTTTTTCCAGTTGTTTATCGCCTATTCTGGCATCACCTCGAATGGTAGTTTCAGTAATCCACAGCTTCTTTTTCTCTACGCTTCTGATGTCTGGTGCTTTGTGTTCCAGCAGTGATCTGCCTGAAGTCGTACAAATCACATTTTCTGATTTGTAGTTCCACCAGTTCTTTACCACGGACGGTTGGTAATTTTGGTCCGAGTTCCACTGGATCATTCTTTCCACAGCATTGTTCCTACGTTTCTAACCAGTCTGAGCTACCTTTTTCGAACAACTCATGATGTGGTCAGTTTTTTTCTCAGCTTATTTTCAGAGTCAATAATTTGGTGTTGTGCAGATATCTCCTTCCTGGCTTTAATGATATTAGTTCTAGTACTTGTTCCTCTGAAGCAAAAATCAGTGCTCCTGTTTCCTTCTTTGGGGTGGTTCTCCAAAAACTACCCACTCAATGATTTATTGCGCAGACTGTCAGTCTGGCTCTGGAGTGCAGCTTTCCGGCATTGATTCTTAATTTGCTGTACTTCAGAAGCTTCTTGAAGCTTTCTATTGTTGGCAAGAGATTATTATTATTATTATTATTACATTCCTCACAGTCTAGAACAAAAATTGAAGAGTATCAGACGCTAATTTCCCAGTCTACATAGTGGCAGCTCGAACAGTGAGACTGTCTGACAGTTATGAAATAATTTAGCTCCAATCATTTGCGACTCAGTAAACAAAGGAAAAAAATGACGTATTGTGCTCTTACAACCTGTTTTGAACTGAAAGAGTGTCTATAAATTAGCAGGAAAGGAGCAATTTTTCTCTCCCGTACCTGTTTCTCAGCACAGATTCTTCAAGAATAAGATGAACTTTGTTGTTCTGGCGAGTCTAGTCCCAGCATAGGTGATAATTTAGCTGCAAATAGGATCTAAACGTACACAACTGGCCATTAAAATTGCTACACCACGAATATGACATGCTACAGACGCGAAATTTAACCGACAGGAAGAAGATGCTGTGATATGCAAATGATTAGCTTTTCAGAGCATTCACACAAAGGCTGGCGCCGGTGGCGACACCTACAACGTGCTGACATGAGGAAAGTTTCCAACCGATTTCTCATACACAAACAACAGTTGACCGGCGTTGCCCGGTGAAACGTTGTTGTGATGCCTCGCGTAAGGAGGAGAAATGCGTACCATCACGTTTCCGACTTTGATAAAGGTCGGATTGTAGCCTATCACGATTGCGGTTTATCGTATCGCGACATTGCTGCTCGCATTGGTCGAGATCCAATGACTGTTAGCAGAATATGGAATCGGTGGGTTCAGGAGGGTAATACGGAACGCAGTGCTGGATCCCAACGGCCACGTATCACTAGCAGTCGAGGTGACCGGCATCTTATCCGCATGGCTGTAACGGATCGTGCAGCCGCGTCTCGATCCCTGAGTCAAAAGATCGGGACGTTTGCAAGACAACAACCATCTGCACGAACAGTTCAACGACGTCTGCAGCAGCATGGACTGTCAGCTCGGAGACCATGGCTGCGGCTACCCTTGACGCTGCATCACAGACAGGAGCGCCTGCGATGGTGTACTCAACGACGAACCTGGGTGCACGAATGGCAAAACGTCATTTTTTCGGATGAATCCAGGTTCTGTTTACAGCATCATGATGGTCACATCCGTGTTTGGCGACATCGCGATGAATGCACATTGGAAGCGTGTATTCGTCATCGCCATACTGGCGTATCACTCGGCGTGATGGTATGGGGTGCCATTGGTTACACGTCTCGGTCACCTCTTGTTCGCACTGACGGCACTTTGAACAGTGGACGTTACATTTCAAATGTTTTACGACCCGTGGCTCTACCCTTCATTCGATCCCTGCGAAACCCTACATTTCAGCAGGATAATGCACGACCGCATGTTGCAGGTCCTGTACGGGCCTTTCTGGATACAGCAAATGTTCGACTGCTACCGTGGCCAACACATTCTCCAGATCTTTCACCAATTGAAAACGTTTGGTCAGTGGTGGCCGAGCAACTGGCTCGTCGCAATACGCCAGTCACTACTCTTCATGAACTGTGGTATCGCGTTGGAGCTGCATGGGCAGCTGTACCTGTACACGCCGTCCAAGCTCTGTTTGACTCAATGCCCAGGCGTATCAAGCCCGTTATTACGGCCAGAGTTTGGTGTTCAGAGTACTGTTTTCTGAAGATCAATGCAAGCAAATTGCGTGAAATTGTAATCACCTGTCAGTTCTAGTACAATATATTTGTCCTATGAATACCCGTTTATCACCTGCACTTCTTCTTGGTGAGCTATTTTAATGGCCAGTAGTGTATATCTAATTAAACCCAAGTAACCATGCTGAATTCATAGAAGAGCCCGTGATCTAGCCAAGTACTGTTCCAGATGGTGTGAACGCTCTTCTGTCATACTTTTAGGCAAACCTGACACACAAGGCAGCGTGAATATTCATGGGCAACAGTGAATACAGTAGGAACCGGAACTGCACCGACAAACTTTCGGAGCCGGCATTACGAACCAAAAATAGAAAAAACGTCTGGTAAAGATGGGTTCTAAAATGCATTAGTTTAAGAGCTATGAGCACTTGTTCGTCTTTGCTACTGTTAAACACATCTATTCTACTGAACAAGGGATCTAGCTCTTAAGATGTCCATTCTAGAGCGTATGTTTATTGCATTATTTTTTCTTGTTTGGTCCATATGGAGACCGGTAGACAAGATGTGTTTTACAGTATCTAAGATAAACTAGTGCTCATACATCTTGGGGTACGCATTTTAGATCCTATTTTTGCAGACATTTTCCTCTTATCTTTGTCCATACTGCAACTCCTGAAAGTTTGCCGGTGGAGTTTTGGTTTACCTTCCATCGAACCTAAATGGTGGAATTTCTTTAGCAGATGCAAATGAAGTATAACAGGTCCTTACCAGGTTTAATACTACAGCAATATCGTTCTTCACAGAAACTGCAACTGTTCTTAAGCTCAGCGTTGCGAACCCTGTGTCTTCGTAACCATCATAGCAACATGGCACCACTGTGTCGCTGGCATAGTACTAGCACCATCGTCACGTTATGGGAAGGATGCGCTATCAGTTAGTTCTAAACTGGTAGAACAGCCAAAATATTTCAGTCACAAAAGGCTAGAACTAAATTCAGAATTCACTATAATCGACATTTTTGTCACGAGAGAATAGTAACTGCATTGATATTTAAAACAATCCTAATATATCGCTTATTTTTCAGTCCTAATCGGACATTTTTGTGCAACATGGGACTGAAAACTAAATGATACACTATAAATGTTTAAATTTAGAGGTATGAACATCAGAAAACCTGAATGCCCGCACTGCTGTTGCTAAGTAGTCTGAATAATCAGCTTCTGGAAAACTTTGATTTTCTGTTAGTTATAATAACCTCATCTGAGGTAGGCGCACGGAGCTAAGATACTAACAAGCTGTAAGAAAGGCAACTTTATAAACTGAAACAGTGTTGCCACTACATCGGGTCAACACTACTTACAGCGACCGATGACATTAATTACTCCACTCAGTTTGGTAGAAACATCAGAAATAGTCTACAGGTCTAAGACAAATAATTGTCAGTCGCAAAATATAGTGGATTAGAAAAAAATTGCACGGTAAATATGGTGATGTCTCAGCCAGGATGATAGCTATTTCTAATCGTAGAACAACTGTTTGACGCACTTACGTTTGCATGCAGAAACTTAGGATTTTCTTACAGCAATAAAAGATGCGGTCATTGAGAGGAACTACTACCGGAAGCATACTTTGAGCAAGGAATATATGATGCCTACAGGAAATGTGGAAATCAGAAGGAATCCATTTCAAACACTGAAAGTGGATGTACAACACCAGCACTCAAAAAATGCCTGAAAATGCATGAGAGGTCGTCACGAGAGTTCTGTCAGCTGTATCAATTAAAGAAAGAGTATTGTTTCTGGTATGACCCTTTAAAAGTTGACGAAAATTTTTTAAAAAATCTAAATTTCCTAGAACTACAGCATAAGAACCGACAAAACCATCCGTTGATATCAACAAATATGTCTCATTGGTACACAGTTTACGAAACACTTGGAATGAAAAAGTTGCCATGGAAGGAGATGTAGCTCAAATGGTTCAAATGGCTCTGAGCACTATGGGACTCAACTGCTGAGGAGATGTAGCATATGAGGTAATGGCACTGTGGTAATACTGAATTCCGGTCCCGGGTTCCCGGGTTCGATTCCCGGCGGGGTCAGGGATTTTCTCTGCCTCGTGATGGCTGGGTGTTGTGTGCTGTCCTTCGGTTAGTTAGGTTTCAGTAGTTCTAAGTTCTAGGGGACTTATGACCACAGCAGTTGAGTCCCATAGTGCTCAGAGCCATTTGAACCATTTTTGAATTCCGGTGTTAGTCCAAAAACAGACCGTGCAGAATCTACGTGACCAACAATTGCTCTGTTCGCAACTGCAGAAGGCAGCTGTCCTGAACACCTGCAGAATAGCTTTTCAGGCTCTTTGAGAACATTACCATCTTAGTGATAACTTGCTGTTTTTGATTACATAAATAAAAAGTGAACGTGAGTGAGCCAATAAAAAATAACAATAATATTAATAATAATAATAATAATAATAATAATTGTTGTTTGCAGAAATCAGACGCATCCTATATAGGTCAGCAACAGCAAAAGTTTCCCCCAGTTTTGTCTCACTTGCCACCGAAAGTAAGCACTTCTGATTTAAATCCAAAATGTTGGTGTATCTACGTCATCTTAAAAGAGAGACGTTTTTCATCAAGTACAAGCGGCGCGTCCCGGCTTCTCGCGGGTAGCACAAAGTTTCTACAGCCATGAAACCTTGACTCTCGTCGGTGCGTTGCTCTTCGATTGCTTTCAGTGAATCCATGAACGATGGGCATAACGGTCAAACTGACGTCGGTAAACCTGTCCATACTGCTGTGTATCACTGATAACGTACAATTAACACTGTCCAAAAACAAACCAAGATAACACTGCCAAAAAACAACCCGAGACAGAAACGAGCAGTACTGAGGTTGAAGAGTAAAGAGGGCATCAATATTCTTAGAAGTAAGTAGCATGAGTAACTGCACTGCTGGCCACCGTAAATGCAACACCCTGAAGGAAGCATCCGAATCAAGTGAAATTTACACCACGAGTTTGTAGCGATGAGATATGCAACTGATTAGGATTTCAGCGCAGACGCACATCACGCGCGCCTGTGGCGCCACCTCATAGCGCCATTTAAGGCTTGGCGATTTCGACGAGTGTACGTTCGGCACGTGTGTTTACCTTGTGGTTGTTTCACAAGACGATCAGTTATGCCTCGTAGACAACAGCGAACATCTTTTGATCAAGTATCCGAGTTCGACAGAGGAAGGATAGTGGCTTACCGAGTTTGTGGATTATCATACAGAGAAATCGCTAGTCGTGTTGGACGAAACCAAACAACTGCAATGCGGATATGTGACCGTTGGATGCAGGAGGGTACGACGGACCGACGTGGTCGATCGCATTCACCTCGGTGCACCACTGCACGTGCTGATAGGCAAATTGTGCGCATGGCAGTGACGGATCGCTCAGTGACATCCCGAACCATAGCACAGCACATTGCGTCTGTAACGCATCATCCAGTGTCTGCGCGTACCATTCGACGCCGTTTACAGCAGAGTGGTCTGTCCGCAAGACGTCCATTGCTTCGTCTACCATTGACGCAGAACCACAGACGTCTCCGTCGCCAATGGTGTGATGACAGACGGATGTGGACGTCAGAATGGAATGACGTTGTCTTTACTGACGGGGCACGCTTCTGTCTGCAGCACCACGATGGTCGGATTCGAGTGTGGAGACACCGTGGAGAGAGGATGCTGGACAGCTGCATTATGCACCGCCACACTGGTCTTGCACCGGGTATTACGGTATGGGGCGGTATTGGATATTACTCTCGCACGCCTCTAGTACGCATTGCCGGTACTTTAAATAGCCGGCGCTACATATCCGAGGTGCTGGAGCCAGTTGTCCTTCCTTACCTTCAGGGGTCGGCCACAGCCATGTTTCAACAGGATAATGCGCGACCACCCGTGGCACGCATTGTCCAAAGGTTGTTCGTCAATAACCAGATTGAATTGCTTCCCTGGCCGGCTCGCTCTCCGGATCTTTCGCCGATAGGAAACATGTGGTCCATGGTTGCTCAACGAGTGACGCAGATTACATCTCCAGCTGCCACAGCAGATGATCTTTGGCAACGTGTGGAAGCTGCTTGGGCTGCTGTACCCCAGGAGCACATCCAACGTCTCTTTGACTCAATGCCGAGACGTGGGGCAGCGGTGATCTCCAACAATGGCGGGTACTCTGGCTACTGATTCTGGCAGGAACCACATGTCACAGTTGTCTGTAAACGTAATCATTTGATACTTGGTCAACATGTTATCTACAAAATAAATTTTGTTGTGCTACCTCTTGTCTTTCTTGGTGTTGCATTTACGGTGGCCAGCAGTGTGGAACAAGTCTGTTTCCAAAGACACGTAGGCATTATTAGAACTATATACATACAAATTGGGGGAAAGTGGAGTGTGAAGAAATCACACGAAATGCAATTACGCTGTAACGAGTCACCGTAGACCACGGCTCCCTTACACGGTTTTCTCGATGGAGTTCCATTTACCCCATATAGGGTGTCACGAAACGATGTCGACAGACCTGAAGGGGTTGTAGACGGTGACTTAAGAAACAAATTGAATATACGAGTGGAAACTTCATTGCCGTGTGAGCATTTTCTGCAGTGATGCAACCTCTTCAGTAACAAATGTGATCTTTTTCTCTGACGAACCACAGCGGAGCTTCTCGCAACAGGCTTGTCAGCATTAATGATGTAAAATAGCGTGGGACGCTCGTCACATGTCACAGGAACAGGGTTGAGGCCACCAGACACACTATCAGTGTGCGGACTCAGGTTTGCTGCCGAACAGAGGGCCTAGGGTGAAGCGTTTGCCCCTCCACGAGTAAATTAGGCGTTCTGAACGTCGTTTCAGCAGTGACGGCAACCACGCCACAGTTCTTTCGCATACGCGCGAAGTGTTTCTGTTCGACGTTTTTTTTATTGAATATCACTCGCTTTTTCACTCGTGTGAAGGTATTTTCACAGAATCAAAGGTAACTGAATTAACAAAACGAATAAATCATAATTAATTTACTACTCTGAAACGAGCCACCGGAGACCACAGGTCTTTCATACAAAAATATTCAGAGAATATCTCTGGACAACTCCCGATACTAATACGTGGAAATCGGGATCATCCTAAGTGTGGAACTGTTTGTGTCTCCCAGTATATCTCTGGAACGTCTAAAACTGTTGAGGTAAGACACCCTTGGAACCCTTACTTATTGTGTGGATGTGAAGATAGCGATGTGTAAAAGTTATAGAGAAAGAACGGTATAATGTCGAATTTATAGTTTTCGGATTTGACTAGGCTGAATGATGAACGCCCTGTAGACACGTTATCCTTAGAATATTATGGCAGTAGGAAGGAGTGACTTGTACAGTAGAACTCTGGACTCCTTGGAGCAGTTTTAGGTACACATCTTACACGTATTGTTTACTGTTCGAAAAAATAAATCCTGTGCGACTAGGAGACACTAACGCTCCACGGGATGAGGATTGGAGCGCGGGTGTGGACACAGGAAGCGGGATGTGACACATATGCGTAAGTCGGGCACGTCTCAGGAAGCTTACGGATTACGACCTAGGAAAGACCACAGTTTGGATAGGACAATTCAGGCACCATTGGAAGTGCAGGTAGGGGTGACAGGGGTTGACGTATTACAATATTAGTGGGAACATAGGTAGCCAGGTAACGCTAGATAATAAGCAAGTTCGTTTATAAAACAGATTTCATGAGTGATCCTTGCTTCAGATTGTTGATTTGTAATTTTATACGGTCTACTGATATTTTTAATGGCGAAGAATGAAGAAGGTATACGGACTGGATATGAACAACTGAAGAAGGTGGAGAGTATCGAGTATTTGGGAAGTGTGATAGATTAGAGATTAGTGAGGGTGGTAGACAGTTTCAAGCATTCCTGCGAAGTGTTACGAACCTGGTATGAAATAAAAATGTCCCACAAAAAAGCCAAGGAGTTACTCCATCGCATCTGAAACATTACTAATGAAGACAGGAGATATAAGCAGATTACAGGCAAGTGAAATGAAGTTACTCAGAAGTAGGATAAGAGTAACAAGGACAGGTAGGATACGGAACGATACAGTAAGGGAAAGAGCGAAAGAGAATCCCTAGCACAGCAGCATAGATACATCAAGGCTAAGGTGGCACGGACACGTAAAGAGAATGTAAAACAAGGTGAGTCCCAGGAAGGTACACGTTATGGAGATACGAGACGAACGACTAAGACCAAGGGGTGGATGGCTGAAAGGGTTGAAGAGGGTGTTGAGAAACGAGGCGAGGACTGGACCAGAGTGAATACAGAAAGATGGCGGGAAACAGGACTACAAGGCGAGGCTTATGTTCCAAACAGATCTAGACTTGGGCTATAAAATGTTCAAGACACTGCTGCTGCTACTGATGATAACTCCAGAATGGGTAGTCGACGTTTACGTATGAAGCCACGACCTACGGAGGAGAAATCTAATTGGGGCAACGACACATTGTTAGTAGACATAAAGTAAACAGGCCTCTCTTCGAACGATCTGCAAATCAGCGAGTACAGACAGCTAGGATTTACTCTCGCCATTTATCCAACGTAGCCCTCCGTATGCAACATCAAGTAGTGAACAACTTCTGGAGTCAGCATACAGAGATGTAGTGGTGTACCGCGGCAGCAAGGTTTAATTCTTTGTACCAGTCCAGATGTCCTGAGGTTTCGGCGGCTTTACATGGAGTGTATTCAGCAAGTACCACGCGACGCGCGCTATTGAGTGAAGTAACCAGGACGCAACTGTAGTGGCTCGCAGGGCGTGCGGCGGTAGAAAGAGCTGTAGGGGGTCGGGAGAGGCGTCGAGCGGCCTCGTAATCGTCAGTATAGATGTCGCGAACAATGAGGAGGTAATTGAACGGTTAGCGACGGTTGTCTGTCTGAGCGGGGTGGCGAAAAGAGGGGGCGGCGGAGGACGGGGAAGCCTTTCGCAGAAGACAGAACTCGAGGGAGGCTGTGGTGCGGGCGAGTGGGTAGGGGGAGGGAGGGCGCCAGAGGCGTGCTCCAGGTCAGCTGAGGGAAGCGTCCGCCAGCCGCGCATCGATCGACGCTGCAGCCGGGGCGCCGAGGCGAGAACAGTGCGACAGCCTCTGCCCCGCTCTGCTCTGCTCTGCTCTGTTGCGGGCGAGTCGAAAATCTGGGGATACAACAGTATACTGCGTGTAGGGGCGAAAACACTGGAGCGTAAGTTAGACAAAATAGTGGAGAAGTTACCAAGAAGGCAGGGGGCTGGAGACAGTACCTCAAAAGAAAACAAGGAGAATGTCACTCACCGTCTATATTACTACACAGCTAACGGTTCACGGTCGCAGTTGCGGGTTGCCTACCAAATGGCTTACAGGGCAACAAAAATGTGATATTTAGAATTTCAAGTAACTATAGACCTAATTCAAAACATTAAAATTCTGTCGAAACCTTCCTATTAGGAGGAATGTCCGTACGTTAAAGGCTTACCACAAATATCTGGTATTAAATTTATAAATTGTCGATATGCCTTTAGGCAACGAAACTCACAGTGTGCAAATTACCCAGATTATGAGGGTCGTTAGAAAAGTCGGTGCAAAAATAAAAACTACTTACGTGTTTGGAGTAAACCTTTTTTATTTTTCGGCGTAGTCTCCTTTTAGATTTATACACTTCGTCCAACGCTTTTCTAATTTGTTGATCCCTTCTGAATAATAGGAACTGTCCCAGTCTGCAAAATAGCTATTAGTTGCTACAATCACCTCCTCGTTTGAATAAAACCTTTGTCCCGTCAGCCATTTCTTCAAATTGGGGAACAAATAGTAGTCCGAGGGAGCCAAGTCTATAGAATAGGGGGGATGTGAAACGAGTTGGAATCTTATTTCCATTAATTTTTCGACCATTTTTTGACAATCACTCGACTTCCTTGATTCACATGAATGCCAAACACAAAGAAATAGACCAATATAGCTGAAACTTGGTGTGCGTTCTTTCCAAAGACGCTACTAACCACACATGACCTCGAAACGCGCCGGTGGTGCCACCTCTCGGACTTTGCACGGATTTTTCAAACGACCCTCGTATATTCAATCAGCACTTGAGATGGAGAGCACTCACCGACTTCCAAGAGATGTAACAAATAATTTCAGACCTTTTCGATACTTTTTCTCGCCGACACCCTGTAACGCTGCGAGTTTGTAGGCGAGTTAATTGGCTGCCCAGAATTGCTAAGAGGTACAGCTGAACGATATGTTGCCCGGGGCTCAGGGTGGACCGCAGTGGCTGTTCCAGGTCAGCGCTGGACGAAGACAGGATGTGTGTAAATCCCAGAAGAACGGTCGTGGATAATGGTTGCTCCATTAGCAGAATCCGGAATGACCAGCAATGGTGGACTCTGAGATAGGCTGAAAGATGGCGTCTTAAAGCTGTTTGATAGTGTATAATACTTTAGAGTCAAGTAATAAATGCAAATCTGAATACATCGGCGATTCCAGAAAACTGAAGCACATGTAATGACACAACAATAACATCAATATCTTTAAAACAACAAAAGTCAATCTTTCACAATAAATAAGCATTTACACAATAAGCCACTGAATAAGCAACTTTTAATTCAAATCAAATGGCTCTGAGCACTATGGGACTTAACATCTATGGTCATCAGTCCCATAGAAATTAGAACTACTTAAACCTAACTAACCTAAGGACATCACACAACACCCAGTCATCACCAACTTAATTGCTTCATGCTATTTCAACAAACGATATCTCAGATGATAGCATTACACTAGAGCTATAATCACTGAAAGGTACGTTTCTATAAATACTTTATTTATTGATTTATGATATGTTTTATATGCTTTTCATGATAAAAATGTTCGTCAGAACATTGTGTTCTCCACCTTTACACAGGAAATGAAAACAGTATGAATGACTCATATTTTGTTACACTTGTGTATCTATTGAATGAACAGTTTAATACATTGCCAGTAACTTTATTTAAATGTTGATTGCAAGTGCTGTTAATAAACTGTGCTTATTTAAAAGTGGTAGTTCGTATATCTTAGCTGACACCACAATTGAAAAGAGAAACGAAATATGCTTCCATCAAGAAGGCATAAATAAATGTTTAACATTATTTAAGGACCGCCAGTTGTCATTTTCATGAACACACTTGCTCAAGACTGCTGGCTTATTTATTTATGAACCAACTATTACATGTCTTTAATGTAAATGATCTGAGTGTAACCGAATGTTCGTGACTTTTTTTAATTTACACATTGCTATGATATATTAGTTTAGTCTGCGAAGTTGTCAAGTTGAATTAAATCATATCTGTAGAGCTTAAGAACGATGTATTTTTGATGGGTATGGCCTTCAGCCAATGAAAATGCAGATAGTAGTGGGACACTATGGCAGCCAGGTGGAGACTGGAAGTTCTCGACTGAAGAGATCAAGACAGAGATTCTGGACACTTTTTGTCGAGTGCTGGAAGGTGGCACACCTGCCTGTAGTAACGGGGGATATTCGATCGTGGAGGTGTTGGATTCCCGGCAGTGAACTGCCACTACCGTACTTCGATTTCTGGGGGACTTTATATTTCGAGAGATCTGAATGTGATGCAGTGTACGACTCCACTTTTCTTTTCTCCACTTCTCCGCTTTCAAGCGGACTTTTTCTGCTTGATTTACGCAACTGAGAATAGACAGAGAATGCGTTACTATTCTTTGTATCGCGTATGATTATTTGTGCATCATCATGTTGCATTCTCAACTGTTTTGAGCCATTGAATATTTCGCATGTTGTGATCACGAAATGGACTTTGTTTTCCTGTATCTTTGATGGCAGTTTAGTTTGTGGATTTTGCTACCGTTCTCGTATCACTCTCAACGTAAATTTACTTCATTTGATAAGAGTATTTTCTGTCAGTACTGTGTATGTTTAAATGAATATCGTAGGACCACTTCCCGTTTATTTGAGCTGTCTTTTCTTGAAAAAACATTGTTCAACATAATTCTCTGTCGTCTACATCAATTATAGACATAATAGAACCCTTGTCATTAAATTATTCATTTAACATTTTGTTTTGTACAAGACCTAACTAGGTTGATAGTAAACGTTAATAGAAGCAAAAATGTTCCAGTAAAAATGGGTTCACAAACGACTCCTATTCGAGATAAATGGTAATGTGATGTCCCGAACCACCACGTACATCAAACTGAAGTAATGAGTACACCTCTGGGCTTTAAAATTGTCGCACCACGACGGCAGCTGGCCACAAAGCTTAAAACGGTATGATTTTAACTGTATGTGTGCTGTAATTATGATATGGCAGTGAAACTTGGTTCAAATGGCTCAGAGCACTATGGGACTCAACTGCTGTGGTCATAAGTCCCCTAGAACTTAGAACTACTGAAACCTAACTAACCTAAGGACAGCACACAACACCCAGCCATCACGAGGCAGAGAAAATCCCTGACCCCGCCGGGAATCGAACCCGGGAACCCGGGCGTGGGAAGCGAGAACGCTACCGCACGACCACGAGATGCGGGCAGTGAAACTTGGTACATATTCCATATGTAATCAATTATGAACGTGGCATGGGTAGAAAGGTCGAACAAGTGAGAAGTGTATAATGTTGATACTATTAACCGCCACTTACACAATTTATTCGATGTAAGCACAGGAGCTTCAAATGGTACAAATGTCTCTAAGCACTATACTTAACGTCTGAGGTCATCATTCCCCTAGAACTTAGAACTAGTTAAACCTAACTAACGTAAGGACATCACACGCATCCATGCCCGAGGCAGGATTCGAACCTGCGACCGTAGCAGCAGCGCGGTTCCGGACTGAAGCGCCTAGTACCGCTCGGCCGCAGCGGCGGCAAGCACAGGAGCAGTCCATGAGATGCCATACAGCGCCCGATGTGTACCTGGTGGCCAAAACTGGAACTAATGGTTTTCCAGCGTAAATCGGTGCCGCATTAACGCATTAGAATATCTACCAAGTTTGGCTGCCGTACGATCATTACAGCCCAGAATGGACCTCCGCAAGTAGCTTCACTTTAATTATATCCACCCGGCAGGTAGGAGTACTCATCTACTTTCTGTAGATAAGATCAGGCAGTGGCTTTCCCATTCCGAAACTTCCTTTTAGTGTCATTTGCTTGTGAGAAGATCAATTTAAGAGTCGTGTAAGAAGGAGAAACGTCTGCCAGCAAGCGTCGGACTTCCACAGTGGCAGGATTGCGATTACCGAGAATGTGGTTTCTTGTTCCGCTATTTTGCTGTTCGCTTATTTCAGAATTCCGTGACTGTCATAAAGATGTGGAATCGATTAGTTTTGGAATGCCATACTCAACGGCGTGCAGAATATCAGCGGCCCCACGCGACCAGCCCCTGAGAGGACATGCTGTTCACTCGGCTGTACTGCATCGTCAACCAGAAAATGGGCATGTTCGTGGCAAAACAAATATCCACATGTGCAGTGCGACGACGGTTTAAGCCCCACAGCCAGCTTGGCGACGACTGTTGCGACTTCCCTTAACCCTTTCACTATCATTGAGACGTATGCTTCCCATGTTAGGTTACCAGAGAAACAGTGGCAGTTTGCTCGATGCTTCGCGCAAAAACTGCTTCACACTGTATCACAAGTAGGAAGATCGATGTGTCTGCCGCATACATTACTCTAAATCCCATGTAATGCTAAAGAGCTAGTCACTTAGGCCAAATATTTGTGATTATAAATGAAAATACGGGATGGTCATTCACTTCTTCATCACTGGGACGCGTAGTGCCACGTCTAAACACCAACGGGACATAAATGACCCAATCCTACACATGTACCAAAACGAGACGACGGGGAATACTTTGTGGTGCTATTACTTGTGAAGATGACATGAATTAAAATAACCATACATTAATGTCTTTCGCTTCGAGAAAAAAAAATAGTATTTAGAGAGTTAACGCGACAGCAGACAGGGGCGCGCCGACAGTAGTGCATCAGGCAAGAACAACGGGAATATGGAGTCTCAGTTCTACGTAGAGAGTTGAGGTGCAACAATACGATCGCAGCAGACGCTGTATTTCTGACGTGTAAAGGCCGGTGGCTGGTGGCTTATCTCGGAGGGCCACGTGACGCTATCTTTCAACAAGATAACGGAAGACTGAAAATAGCCTGTTTTCTGTCCTACTTTGATACAAAGGGAGTTCGACTGCTGCCCTGTGCAGGACGTACTCCAGAGCCCTCATCCATTGGAAGCAACTGTTCAAGGGTTGCCAAAAGACAGGTATGCCACCAGTCACTAGCAGCGGCAACAGGTAAAGTGTTGAAACAGTATGGAACTACGGGCTCGCGCATGTCAGCCCAGCTCAGATCGACTCGATACACAGCCGAGTCAAACGCTTCGTAGCTGCCGCCAGTTGTGGCAGCTCTATGTAATAAACATGGAACCCTGTGTAGCCCTAAATCACCTACACTTCTAATTATGTATTCCTCCAACTATACTGTATACGCACAATACACAAAACTTGGTTATTTTCTGTCATTATTGGTGCAGCCATTTTGATGGTTAGCAGTGGCTTTGGTCTCAATTATCACAGCCCAGTGAACCACCGATTCTTAAAAGAATCGAACTCCTGTGTATAAACGGCTTCAAACGTCTGATTACCTTGCAAATGGGTTAACGTGTTAAATATCTGACGCTGAGAATGTAAGCGAAAAAAGTTTAGAAAATGTCTGAAATTATTCTTAAAGTTTGCTGGACGTCGCTAAGTCTTCTTATTGTGAAGCACTGGATGAATACAGTCTAGGTAATTTGGGCTCCATTTCAAGCATAGCAAGTTGTTCATTCATCTCAATGTTAATGACGTCATATATTTCTTACGATGATATAACTGTGCAGGAATATTCGGTAATATATGTGGATACCGTATGCAAATCGTATTGCAAATAGCGTCGGCAGTGAAGAAGTAATAATTTAAAACGTCATACCTGATTCTGAAGCTTTACTGCATGAACAGCGAAAATGTAATAAGCGATATGCTTTTTTTAAATTTTTGCGGCGGTTTCAGAGATACAAAGTTTCTCAAAGGTTTAAAATCATCCGCGTAAAGTTTGTTGCAATTTGCTGAGTGGACTCACTTTCAAGTCCGTGTATTCACGCGCCATCAGTTACGATGCAAGACACACAGTTTCTAATTGTAGTGCATTCCTTATCGTGCTAAAATTTTAAAACGGGATTATAGCTCTTAATGAGTAGATTATGAGAGCATTTTAAATTTGGTGAATAATCGCTCGAAATAATGAAATTAAAATTTCATTGCCGCTGGAAGGCCTTAAATAGATAACCAACAACTACTAATGGGTTCCAGATGTAGGGGAAATGGCTTAGTAACACGAGAGCGTGCTGAAAAGTAATATCTCCTAATTTTTTATGTGGAAACTCTCTAAAGCTTTTTAAGTAAAATAAAACTTTATTAAAATTCTACGTCCTTATCCGTCTTGTCTACATATGCATTTCTCAACGGAGTCACCCTGGCAACCAACACATTTGTCCTAACGGGAGTACAGTTTGTTGGTACTGTCAATGTATAACGTTTAACTTCACTGGCGTAGCCACAATCTCACGTCTGCTTACACAGCTTCATCACTATCAAAGCGAAATCCTCGAAGGCATTCTTTAAACTTTGGAATCAGATGAAAATTTGACCGGCCAAGTCGGGGGGATATGCAGAGCGATCGATGACAATGAGTCTAAGGCGTCGGAGTCTTGCAGGTGTCGCAGCTCTCGTGTGAGGTATGGCATCATCTCTGTACACAGCTACCATTATTCTACTGGTTTCAATCAGAGGCAGGTTTTCTGCACATAGAAACTGGATTACAGCACTCTGTTTCTGCTACGGAGACGTCGTTGCGTTACACACCGCCATGTCGCATGCCCCAGTTCGAAACCCTCTGGCGGCAGATGGCTGCAACCTGCGTCAGCCGAGAGGGAAGCTCGACCAAGTAATATGCTTGACATAATACCTCAACAGATACTCAGAGTAAAATTAAAGTTCAGAGGCACTACTTTTCAGCACTCCTTCGCGATGGCCCATGGCTGGAGAATGTGGTACAGGAATGATGGGGCACCACCAATTTTAATGCTGGTATAACACAATATCTCGTTCAGAAGACTGAAGTCTTAGTGGGTGTGTGGAGCATTTCGAGGTGCTCTAGCAGAGACCGCTTCGAGGCTGTCTGACCCGGTTTGTGCGGTGTCTTTGTTTCACTGCGTAATATGTGTGCTGCATAATTAGTTTCCCAGAGCGGCGAACTCCGTTGCCACAGGACATACGAGTGGTGCAGTGCTGGTTGCCGGGTGCTGGGGGCCGCGGTAACGGATTATTGCAGTGGGCGGCGCGTCGTTCCGGCGTGTGCCGCGGGAGGCGCGCCGCTCGATACCGCGAGGAGCGGCGCACACAGCCGCCGGGCCACGCCGCGGGTCCAGCAGAGGGCGGCGCGGCTTTGACTTCCATAACACAGCTCTTTAAACGACGACGATGATGATGACAGCGATTTTAAAGGGCATGTGTAATTAGTTCCTCAGTTCTCTCATACCGTTCGAAGACGTCACATACGTTCCTGGCGTACCTTCGCGTAACTGAGACCTCAAACCTATGGTAAAGACAGACAGGAGTATTTCGAGGTCTAAACTCGATTCGATCTCTCGACTTTTCGGTTTCCAGGCACGCGATGTACCAGAATACCACGAGACTTCACATAACAATAATGCCTCCATACGTATTAGACTTCGTAAATGAATGGTTAACTGATCTAATAAAATTTAATCAGAATTGAGGAAAATCTAAAATCAAATTAAACTACACACATCAAAAACATTTGTGCATCCCCTCGGTTCCTCGCTTTTTATTGCTCATGAAAACCACACATTGCATGTTGTACCACAATACAGCGAGACCTTCAGAGGTGGTGGTCCAGATTTCTGTACACACTGGTACCTCTACTGTCCAGTAGCCCGTCCTCTTGCACTGATGCATGCCTGTATTCGTCGTGGCATACTATCCACAAGTTCATCAAGGCACTGTTGGTCCATATTGTCCCACCCCTCAACGGCGATCCAGCGTAGATCCCTCAGAGTGGTTGGTGGGTCACGTCGTCCATAAACAGCCCTTTTTAATCTATCCTAGGCACGTTCGATAGTGTTCGTGTCTGGAGAACATGCTGGCCCCTCTAGTCGAGCTATATCGTTATCCTGAAGAAAGTCATTCACAAGATGTGGGCGATGGGGACGCGAATCGTCGTCCACGACGACGAATGCCTCGTCAATATGCTGCCGATATGGTTGCACTATCGGTCGGAGGATGGCATTCACATATCGTACTGCCGTTAAGGCGCCTTCCATGGCCATCAGCGACGTACGTAGGCCCCACATAATGCCCCTCCCCCCCACCCCCCAAAAAAACAGCAGGGAAACTCTACCTTGTTGCACTCGCTGGACAGTGTGTCTAAGGTGTTAATCCTGACTGGGCTGAACGTCTCCGACTATTATCTGGTTGAAGGCATATGCGACACTCATCGGTGAAGAGAACGTGATGCCAATCCTGAGCGGTCCATTCGGCATGTTGTTGGGCCCATCTGTACCGCGCTGTATGGTGTTGTGGTTGGAAAGGTGGACCTGGCCAGGGACGTCGGGAGTGAAGTTGCGCTGTATGCAGCCTATAGCGCACAGTTTGAGTCGCAACACGGTCCTGTGGCTGCACGAGAGGCATTATTTAACATGATGGCGTTGCTATCAAGTTTCCTCCGAGCCATAATCCGTAGGTAGTGGTTATCCACTGCTGTAGTAGCCCTTGCTCGGCCTGAGCGAGGCACGTCATCGACAGTTCCTGTCCCTGTGTGTCTCCTCCATGTCCGAACAACATCGCTTTGGTTCACTCCGACACTCCTGCACACTTCCCTTGTTGAGAGCCCTTCCTGGCACAAAGTGACAATGCGGACGCCATCAAACCACGGTATTGACCGTCTAGGCATGGCTGAACTACAGACAACATGAGTCGTGTACTTCCTTCCTGGTGGAATGACTGGAAGTGATCGGCTGTCGGACCCCCACCGTCTAATATTCGCTGCTCATGTATGGTTGTTTACATCTTTGGGCGGGTTCGGGGACCTTTGAAAAGTCAAAGGGATTGTGTCTGCGATTCAATATCCACAGTCAACGTCTATCTTCAGGAGTTCTGGAAACCGGGGTGATGCAAAACTTTTTTTGGTGTGTGTATATGGCTCCAGAAACCTTATCAAGTCTTAAACATCTGTGGTGCACCAAGACCAGTATTCTAACCTATGTATCCTGATCACTAGGCAGATGCGCTAACCACTGTGCCACCTTGGCACAGTACCTTTGCACAACTGCAGAGACCACCATAGCACACCTCCCTCCAAAATCCAGATTTTCATTCACACCTCAGCCCACTTCGTATTCCCCTAAACTCAAACAGCGTAGCAGAGTCTCTCCAACTGTATTAGAATAGCACCTCAGCATCGAACGTAATTGGGGATCCCGTCTGAAACCCAGGCATATGTGATTTAATCAAATGACTTCAGTCTACAAACATACATCATTAATTTTTGAAACTTGCAAAGGTCCTGGAACCATATAGTTTCATTTGATTGAAGCACCTACGCCTAGGGTTAGGGCAGGATCACCCGTTTCATTCGATGCTGAGGTGCTATTCGAATAAAGCTGGAGAGCCTCTCCAGTAGTGTTCCAGTTTAGAGGGAATACCAAGTAGGCTGAGGCGTGAATGGGAATTTGGATTGAGGATCGAGGCATGCTAAGGTAGTTTGGGCAGTTGTGCAAAGCCACTGTGCAGGGTGACGTAGTGGTTAGCGCATGCGCCTAATGACCAGGAGACCCTGGTTCGAATCCCAGCCTTGGTACAAATTTTCATTCGTCGCTTGACTCTGCATATGCACATCATAAACCTAAAATCACTGCGTAAAAAAGATAAAACTGCTAATAAGTAGTTTGTAACTCTTATATTCAAGAATGGACACAGAAAAGTACTTCATTACTTAAGGTCGATTTAGAAATAAAGAATGTATTGGGTGGCGCTTCGGGGCTAAGCAGGAGGCGGGAGGTAACTGCGTCCAACCTCGTTTCCTAAGCCAACACCTAAAGGTCTAACACTTCAAATCTTGTCGTAATATCCACTCCTTCGTAGGAAGAGTAGTACATGGCTTATAGCTGTTACATCATCTGGTAGAATCTGTGGTAGGTGGTCTCTGACGTCAAAGTGACGTCGTATGTCTTGTATATCCACAGCTCTTTAAAGATCAGTTTATACAATTCCTCAAGAAACGCAACGTTAACGTCAACATCGACGTCGGCAATTTAGCAGAAATTATTTTAATACTGACGTTGACGGGGAGGGTGTAGCATCGTCTGGTAACATAGAAAGTTAACGTATTTTCGTCGCAGTCACTCAAGCTATAGTGGTGGATTTTGTTTTCGTGACATACTGTGGAGGTTCCATGACGACTTAGATATTTTCCTATGACTGATTTTCCGAAAAAGAGGTCACGTATCTGAAAGCTCGTTGAGTTTACAATGCCTGGACAACGAAAAAGTCTGTATTTTGAGTAAATAAGACCATAATTAGACGCAACTATCTTCATTAAAAACATTTCGTAACACCGGAAAAGTCATCTTTATTAAAGAAGAAAAATACAACTGTTTTTAGCGTTATTTTGTACCTAGTACGAAAACAAAACACAGTTGACAAAGGGAGTACCATCGCCTTCTAAAATGTGTTTGACATGTTTGTTTCGATGTATTTTTTCTAGCAATTTCGATGCTTGCAATATTTAGACGCTGCTTTTCCTAAGCTTTAATTTCGCAGCTGTGTGGAAAATTTGCCATACAAACTTTGTGATAAGCATGAGTTACGAAAAGCTTTGACCGTCAGTGAACTCTGGCGTTGTTACTTCCTCAATTCTCATATTATATCAGATGTGTTAAAAAAGTAATGGGAACCTTGTAATACCGCGTATTGTTGAAGAGCTATTTTTTTAAAAGGTTCGATCGGTCGCAAAATTAGAACAGCAGTGAAAATCCGATGAAGCTTTGCACGGATGTGTTGGTATACGCGTCGCTGAGCGCGTAAAGATACCCACAACGGTAATGTCTTCTGCTGAGTGGTTCCGTCTGATTTCGTGCAGCTCACAAAACGTATCTGTCACGCGTGACAGCAAACTGCGGCAGTGGTGCAGCAACTTTGAAGCAGGACGTACAGACGTTCATGATGTAGGTGGTCAGGAAAGGAAGCGAGTGTCCACCGATGACCTTGTTCAGTGAGTGTACCAGACTACTAGAGAAAATTGTCTATGAAGGGCAACTCAGAACAAGTGAAGAGGAATATTATCAGGCATTGTCCTTTTTTCACGACAATGCTCGGTCGCACACCGCACATGCAATAATGACCTTCTTACAGTTTTCGACGGGAAGTGTTTGATCACCCACCATATAGCCCCAAATTGGCTCCCTCTAATTTTCATATTTTTTTTTACCGACATGAACCACTGGCTATGAGGATAAAATATTTGGCACAGACAATGACCTGCAGACCAGCATTTTGATTTGACGGAAAGCGCAGACGGCTGCCTTCCATGAAAAGGGTATTGATAAGTTGGTACAATGCGCCGACAAATGTGGAAATCTAAATAATGAAGGGACTTACCTGGAAGATGAGAAAAATGTTGCAAATAAAACATTTTTTTGCTTTTCAATGTGGTTTCGATTTCGTGATCGATCAGACCTTGAATAAATAAATAAATGTATAGCCCTCGAATTATGCCCATCAATGGAAATTTTGTGTTCGTAAAAATGTCTGAAAAGTACTTGTATTGGTTTAGGCATGTAGGATATTGATGCCGTTGTAACAAAACAAGAAGGTTACATATGTTTTGATAGCATCGATTACTGTGTATTTTGCAGAAGAATGTATCAGAGAATTTGTATTAAACTATGCTATATCAACGGAATAAAGTGTAGCAAAGTTTTAGAAATATTACTTGTTTTTTTGGTAAATCTGCTATGAATAAAACAAAGGCTTCGAATGGTACAAGCGTTTCTAAGAAGGCTGTGAATACGTTGAAGATTGTAAGAGCCTTGAGCGTCCCAGAACATTGTCGGTCAATGAGAAAGCGTGATATAAATGATTATGAACGATCGTCCAGTCACAATCACAGAATACACCTATGATGTTAGCTTATCAGTTGTACGCGGTGGAATTTTTTCAGATGTTTTGAGTATGAATTTAGTAACAGCAAAAGTCGTTCCAAACTTGCTGAATTTCGAAATAAAAACAGTGGTGCATGCAAAGTGGACAGGAAACGCAAGACAGAGTAAATAATGGTGCATAACTATCGAAAAGTGTCGTTATAGATGATGAACACATGTTCACAGATAAGACGTACAAACTAAGACTCGATCGTGCCCGTGGAAGCATTTGAGTTCGCCAAAACAAACATGTGTACAAGTGCGGTGAAATGTGAAGGTTATGCTACATGTAATCTTCGATTTTAACGGCGCAGTGAACATTGAGTTTTTTCATGAAGTCTAACGTTTAACAAGGAGTACTGCTTAGACGTTCAACACCATTTGTGTGAAACAGTTAGAACATAACGCCTGGACATGTGGCGAAACAATTAGTGGCTTTTCCACAGCTTTGATGCACTCCCTCACACTTTCTTCCTTGATCGTAACTTTCTGCTCAAAAGTGGTACTGTAAATGATGCCCCAGCTGCCATGTTCACCAAAAATAGCCCCATATTACTTTTTCTGTTACCAAAAATAAATAAAACCTTAAAGAACCGCCGTGCAAATGCTACTCCACTGGCCATTAAAATTGCTACACCACGAAGATGACGTGCTACAGACGCTAAATTTAACCGACAGGAAGAAGATGCTGTGATTTGCAAATGATTAGCTTTTCAGAGCATTCACACAAGGTTGGCGCCGGTGGCGACACCTACAACGTGCACGCATGAGGAAAGTTTCCAACTGATTTCTCATACACAAACAACAGTTGACCGGTGTTGCCTGGTCAAACGTTGTTGTGATGCCTCGTGTAAGGAGGAGAAATGCGTACCATCACGTTTCCGACTTCGATAAAGGTCGGATTGTAGCCTATCACGATTGCGGTTTATCGTATCGCGACATTGCTGGTCGCGTTGGTCGAGATCCAATGACTGTTAGCAGAATATGAAATCGGTGGGTTCAGGAGGGTAATACGGAACGCCGTGCTGGATCCCAACGGCCTCGTATCACTAGCAGTTGAGATGACAGGCATCTTATCCGCATGGCTGTAACGGATCGTGCAGCCACGTCTCGATCCCTGAATCAACAGATGGGTACGTTTGCAAGACGACAACCATCTGCACGAACAGTTCGACGACTGTAGTATCGTGTCGATGCTGAATGGGCAGATGTACCTGTACACGCCATCCAAGCTCTGTTTGACTCAATGCCCAGGCGTATCAAGGCCTTTATTACGGCCAGAGGTGGTTGTTGTGGGTACTGATTTCCCAGGATCTATGCATCCAAATTGCTTGAAAATGTAATCACATGTCAGTTCTAGAATAATATATTTGTCCAATGAATACCCGTTTATCATATCCATTTCTTCTTGGTGTAGCAATATTAATGGCCAGTAGTGTATATGGAAATATGGAATCTGCCTGGTGCCCTTCATCAACAGTTCGCAGTATATGATGTGAGAAAAGGGTGAGCTGAGTTTCACATGAGCGATTCTTTCTAAAACCGTGTTGATTCGTTTACAACAGCTTCTCGGTCTCAAGAAGATTTATTACATTCGAACAGAGAATAGGCTCCAAGAATACGCAGCAAACCAATATTATGAATAGTGGTCTGTGTTTCTGCGGGTCCATTCTTTTGCTCTTCTTATATACAGAATTCACTTGTTGTCGCTTGGGACATTATGCTGGGAGAAATTCGCGATAAATGCAAGCTAAGTAATGAGTCAATATAAAACCAAATTGGGATTCCATCCGGACCTTGGGACTTACTTGTTTTCAACTCCTTCAGTTGTTTTTCTACGCAGAGATGCTTATTACTACGTCATCCATACACGATTTGTTCGATGGTCAAACGATGGAATATTTGTACGATTCTCTTGTACGAAAGATTCCTTAAATGCGAAATTTAAAATTTAGGTTTTTGTTTTGCTATCTTCATCTGCCATACCAGAATGGTCAACGAGTGACTGGCTGGAAGGCTCAGACCTGCTTAGCGATTATACACTACGGGCCACCGAGCGAGGTGGCGCAGTGGTTAACACACTGGACTCGCATTCGGGAGGACGACGGTTCAATCCTGTCTCCAGCCATCCTGATTTAGGTTTTCCGTGATTTCCCTAAATCGTTTCAGGCAAATGCCGGGATGGTTCCTTTGAAAGGGCACGGCCGATTTCCTTCCCCATCCTTCCCTAACCCGAGCTTGCGCTCCGTCTCTAATGACCTCGTTGTCGACGGGACGTTAAACACCACTAACCTAACCCTAACCACTACGGGCCATTAAAATTGTTACACCAAGAACAAATGAGATGATAAACGGGTATTCATTGGACAAATATATTATACTATAACTGACATGTCATTACATTTTAACGCAATTTGGGTGCATAGATCCTGAGAAATCAGTACCCAGAACAACCACATCTGGCCGTAATAACGGCCTTGATATGCCTGGGCATTGAGTCAAACAGAGATTGGATGGCGTGTACAGGTACAGCTGCCCATTCAGCTTCAACACGATACCACAGTTCACCAAGAGTAGTGACTGGCGTATTGTGACGAGCCAGTTGCTCGGCCACCATTGACCAGACGTTTTCAGTTGGTAAAAGATCTGGAAAATGTGCTGGCCAGGGCAGCAGTCGAACATTTTCTGTATCCAGAAAGGCCCGTAACGGACCTGCGACATGCGGTCGTGCATTATCCTGCTGAAATGTAGGGTTTCGCAGGGATCAATGAAGGGTAGAGCCACGGGTCGTAAAACATTTGAAATGTAACGTCCACTGCCGTCAGTGCGAACAAGAGGTGAACGAGTCGTGTAACCAATGGCACCCCATACCGTCACGGCTGGTGATACGCCAGAGTGGCAATGACGAATACACGCTTCCAATGTGCGTTCACCGCGATGTCGCCAAACACGGATGCGACCATCATGATTGCTGTAAACAGAACCTGCATTCATCCGAAAAAATGACGTTTTGCCATTCGTGCATCTAGGTTCGTCGTTGAGTACACCATCGCAGGCGCTCCTGTCTGTGATGCAACGTCAAGGGTAACCGCAGCCATGATCTCCGAGCTGATAGTCCATGCTGCTGCAAACGTCGTCCAAGTATTCGTGCAGTTGGTTGTTGTCTTGCAAACGTCCCCATCTGTTGATTCAGGGATCGAGACGTGGCTGCACGATCCGTTACAACCATGCGAATAAGATGCCTGTCATCTCTACTGCTAGTGATACGAGGCCGTTGGGATCCAGCACGGCGTTCCGTATTACCCTCCTGAACCCACCGATTCCATATTCTGCTAACAGTCATTAGATCTCGACCAACGCGAGCAGCAATGTCTCGATACGCTAAACCGCAATCACGATAGGCTAGAATCCGACCTTTATCAAAGTCGTAAACGTGATGGTACGCATTTCTCCGTCAGCACGTTGTAGGTGGCGCCACCGTCGCCAACCTTGTGTGAATGCTCTGAAAAGCTAATCATTTACATATCACAGCATCTTCTTCCTGATGGTTAAATTTCGCGTCTGTAGCACGTCATCTTCGTGGAGTACCAATTTTAATGGCCAGAAGTGTAATATATTATGTCAAATATCGAGACGTTGTGTCCTTATCTAAATCTTCTTGTCCTCGGGCTCATCTATTCAGCATTTCCTCACATCCGCGCAGACGCAGTGGTCCGCGGTGCGCCTCCAGCCTCCTGCCTCCAGCGCTCCTCCGGTCGTCCTCTGGACAGCCGCCTTCAGGACGCCGCTGGCCGCCACGTCCCCGCAGTCCCGACGGGCAATCCTCCGCCGGCGGGCGCATTAGCGTCCCGCTTACGTAACAATGCGGCCGCGAAAAGCGTCGCCCGAATCGCGCGGTTATTTTCGAAGACAAAAACAGACGTCAAAAATAGCAGAACGCCAGTGCAGCGGCGGGCGACGAGTTCTCTCAATGAACGCCGTCAAGCCGTGCAAAACACTTTCGGCGGCGGCTCAGAAACTGTTTCTGTTGTCTTCCCGTCGTGGCGCGGCCGGGATCCTTTTTCCTCGCCCGTGCCTCCTTTATTCGTGGGAACCGTGAAATTATCTACTCGCCAGCCTTTCAGAATGGCGCGCCGCTCGTCCTCGCTTGAAACGCGTGACGCAGATGAGCAGAAATGACTCGGTCTTATCGTCGTCGCCGTTCTCGTGGACGGATGGGAGATAAAAAAAAGGGCGAACAAAGACGCGTGCCTCTTACCTTGGGCAAAGTTTTCGAAGCCTTCCCGCTATACGAACCCAAATTCTAATGTACTGTTGCTAAGAGAATATGACAAAGTAGCGCTATCTGTGCGACAACTAGAGGAAATTATTTTTTTGAGTGCAACATTTGTAGCCTTCGGCTACTCCTCGCAGCTCGTAGAGTTCCATCGTACGTAAACATCGTGTGTAGGCCATTTACCGACGCAGTTTACTCTTTTAACATTTAGAGGAATGTTGTTGTTGTTGTTGTGGTCTTCAGTCCTGAGACTGGTTTGATGCAGCTCTCCATGCTACTCTATCCTGTGCAAGCTTCTTCATCTCCCAGTACCTACTGCAGCCTACATCCTGCTTAGTGTACTCATCTCTTGGTCGCCCTCTACGATTTTTACCCTCCACGCTGCCCTCCAGTGGTGATCCCTTGATGCCTCACAACATGTCCTACCAACCGATCCCTTCTTCTAGTCAAGTTGTGCCACAAACTCCTCCTCTCCCCAATTCTATTCAATACCTCCTCATTAGTTATGTGGTCTACCCATCTAATCTTTAACCATACAGTAGAGCTCCATGCCCTCGGGAAACATTACGGCTGTAGTTTCCCCTTGCTTTCAGCCGTTCGCAGTACCAGCACAGCAAAGCCATTTTGGTTAGTGTTACAAGGCCAGATCAGTCAATCATCCAGATTGTTGCCCCTGCAACTACTGAAAAGGCTGCTGCCTCTCTTCAGGAACCACACGTTTGTCTGGCCTCTCAACAGACACCCCTCCGTTGTGGTTGCACCTACGGTACGGCTATCTGTGTCGTTGAGGCACGCAAGCCACCCCACCAACAGCAAGGTCCATGGTTCATGGGGGGGAGGGGGGGGGTAGAGGAATATACGCCACTAATTTTCTAAAACAATAATACAGAGATTTTCTTTTAAAACTCACTGCGAGTAAACTAACTGCTATTCTGTGCTGTGAAAATGTGGGGTTTTGTTTTCTCTCTGGCAGTCAGTTTTAACTACGATATCCCGGCATTTAAGCAATTGGAAAAATTGTTTCTCCCAGAAATACTCTTTGTCAGTACAGATATTTTAAACAAAAATTGTAAACGCTCAATGTTCTGTTTTGTTTTGTTTCGTTCCACACTGTCGCTTTTCACAGAAAACAGGAAAGATGTGTTTTTGGCATATCGGCTGATGATTACAATATTATTACGTAATCTGAATTAGTAATGACAATAAAGGCGGCTCAAGGTCAGAGAAAGGGGTAAGAGGAGGTCGACATAGGGAGGGGGAAGGAGGAATCGATTATAAAGGGGGAGGCAGAAGATGGAGAGAAAGGAGAGGAGGGGATGGAGAAAGGAAGGGTGGAGAAGGCCATGGACAAAGACAAGAGGCAGAAGGAACTTAGGAAGTATATTCAACGCCCATACATATTTTAGCAATTGCGAAGCATGTCGATTCCCTAGTATATGTGTATAATCAAAAGAAAAACGAATGATGGTTTCACTTGAGGGAGTCTGGGAACTCCGGAGTACGTGTTGTGGGAGAGTGCGTTGTAGGAAAATGAAGCGGGTTAATTAGTATTATGCTCTATGTCTCATTAGTACGATTAATCGTAATTATGTTTAATGAGTAATTTTACATTATTTTTCCGAATTCATTTCTAAACATGGTTGCACGCTCACAGTTTACAATTTTTTTTTAACTTTTTAAAATACATATGTGAATTTACTAGTTGCTATTCACCAACTTTAACCTATTAGATAAATAGAAATTATTCTGCGGTTTAAGATTTACCAAGGAGAACGTGGTTGCTGGTCAGTCGAGCAGTGACAGCATCACCGTAAAGTGGTCGTTGCCATAGCGATAGTCGTGTATCGACCACTGTGACGAAGCCACGAGGTTAGGGAGGGGCTCGTATGGTCGATAGCCGAAAAGGTGCCACGGATGGCGCTGAAGTGGGCGGGTGTAGGGTCTACCATCATTGAGGAGACACAGATAAATCAGATAGCCCCTATCAGTCGAAGTGGTACTTCAAAACAGCGGGTGGTGCGCTCTGAAGTCCCTTACTAGGAAAAAAGGGGGTTGCGGGGTGGGGGGTTGGGCGCGTGGGTGGATGGGATTTGTTGGATTAAAGTTGTAATCCCAACACAAGTACGTTTCCTAACTGGAAGTAAATAAAGGTTACAAACTGTGATCGCTGGGTTGTTTTTACTCGCATTCTGGTATGAAAAAGAATTCACACTCTGTCGACAGCTGTCGGAACCATTGCATATACCCCTCGAGATCATCACACGGGGGGGGAATACGGTATCGATGAAATGTTCAGAAACCTCTAAGAGTTATCAAAGGAGTGTGTTTCCTGGAGAGCAACATAGATGGCAGAACAAGAGGAAAATGGTTGTAGTTCCCGCGGGCGAAAGTAATAGCCATTTCAGTGTCTTTGAAGGATCAAAGTGACAATGCCTTAGGAGTGAAGGAGAGCAGTTCATGTCCCAGTAGCACTATCACCATTTGGGGAGAGGGGGGTACAACACGAAGGAACATTTGCTTGGAGTCCGACGACGTGGGAAGGATTTTGCATCACCTGAGTGGCCCACTCCCGAATGCCTTCTTCTTATTCTTATTTCGCAAATTTTGATGGTTGAGATTCTTGTGAGAGATTATACGCTATAGGCGTAGGAACAGAAGAAGGATGGACAACCTTGGGACCCAGACTCCTTTAGCCACAGATTGGTATCGTTCTTCTTATGTGTAGATTCCTACGGAGAGAGCTTCCATGGACCTATCGCCAGCAGATGCTGGAAGAGGATGCTGCTACTGCGGCCGAGTGCGGGCAGTGGTTCCTGAAGACGGCGCAACAGGAACAACGAGTCGGTTGCCTGTCGTCCTCATTGTCAAGTTTATTCGCGTGACTACCGGCTGTCTACGCCGAGGGAGTAAATGCACTACGTACTGCTGACGACCTGGCCCCAGAAGGTGAGACTGTATACGAACGAACGTATTTTTTCTGAGCTTGAGAATACGAGAGGCGTTCTATGACCTTGAATTCCTGGATTTTGCGTTCCTTATGTTAGTACACTTTGCGGATAGGGGAGGGTGGATTTTCCTGAAATTGACACAGACTGGCGGAAGCGTACAGGGTGAATTTTCATGAAGTGGCCGGCCACAGTCTCCACAAATCGAATCGTACGTACGCCCGGAAGACATATGCCCGAAGCGCTGACATTTGAAACATCACATCAAAGGTGGGAAATACAGCTCCACATTGCAGCGCCAACACAATATTTTGAACTTTTCTGGTGGCGAATCCCCCGCAAATGCGAGGACAAGTGGGTCGGTGTCTATCTCGTTGTCTGGAGGTCATCACCTTACACGACGTATGGAGTAGATTCCTTGCCTGTGAAAATGTTCACGTAGTTCTTCGATCGCCTGCAGCGTTACATCCCGTTGAAAAATTGATCCCCATACCACGTTAAGCTTCTTATTCGGCGTTATGGTAACAGGTACATGACCATGTTTTTAACAGAAGAGTAACGCCTCCCAACTGCGCTTGATCCATTGTCTTATTTAAGAAGAAGACATTTCGTTATTAGTTAACGTAAGTATTTTGTCCCGTACGTTTACAGTATTCTCCACGAAGATCAATCGCACGACAGAGAGAAAGGACCCTTCTTCTGCTTGGGTGCAAAACAGGAGCTTAGGATAGTAAGTGTCTGCAAATAGCTTGGTTTGGCTTTCTCCCAATGGCATATCCAGGAGGCGAAGTTTATAGAGTCGCAACGATCGCCACTGAACTATGGCCAGTCTGAACAGACTGCCTAGCCTTCACAGTCACTGGCTTTGTCGTTTTATGACGGCAAATATCTGCCATGACGCCGACTACCTGGCCAGTGTCCGGAATGCCAGTTCCCCCAAACGGATAGCAGCGGGTACGTACTCCTAGCCATGAGGAGGGGGGGGGGGGGAGGGGGATGACAGCACAGGTATTTACGACTCCTGCGTGGTCACGGAGCTACCAACGTACGGATGGACGCTGACGACCACGCAGTGTGAAGTGTCTACCATAACTCGGTATTGGGGGACCATTCCCACATGACCCGCAGAATGTATGAAAAAATTTGAAGGTGGAGCTCAAACCCGGATCAAAGGACAGAACGTAACCAAAATATGTGAGGAACGATAAGGAAACAAAGTGGGAGAAGCCAGAATCGACACCTTAGGAGCTAGCTAGGTTGTCAGCAGTGAATCTTTCCTGCAGAATAGGTCGGAGGAAAGAGACAGTGAGAAAGTAACATTGCAGTAGAAGAAAGATAGAAAGAAGGAAAGAAGTACCTCAATAGTTTGGGGCCCATGTTCAGAATGCACATAAAAAAGTTCTGTGAACTCCCTCGGGTGGTGCGGAGGGGAGAGGAGCAGGGTCGAGGGGGTAGCCAAGTAACATGGAGCTTTAGTAGGCTAACTGAATCAATATATGAGAGGGATTTTAACATTTTTCTCTATTTTCCTTTCTTCCAACCATTAATATTATTCGTTTTCCTCCATGAAGCAATATTGGAGCCTTTTTAAACCTTCGGAAAACTAATAAATGCCACCTTCTCATATAAACCACAGATTGCTCTTTTGAGGCCCTTATTTTTGACTAATTTCGATGGACTGTCTTGTAGCAGCCAAAATTCCAATATATAGGTCAGAAATAAGAGTCAGCACTACATTAACAGGTTGTCGTCGTTTATGAGGTAAGATACCGTTCATTAGCAGTTGCATAACTCGTGAAATTCTGCTTCATTTGTTCAGCTTTCCGTTCTCATTGTTGAAATTATACAGTACATTTTCGTAAATAAACATGAACTAGTTTTACATAAACTGCTGACGATTAGTTTTACACTATATGTAGCTGCGAAATATTAGCACTATAGGAAAATTACGGGCCTGGTATTAGTCTATTGGGACATTGGTCAATCAAGATACAGCAGCAGATGAAAAAAGAAAATGAAAAATGTTGTAGTTTAAGTGTTTTGGTAATTTAATGCATCAGATCACTTGCTTTATTAATTTCGTTGAATGCTAAAGTGTTAGGCATTAGCCTCCGTCTTTGAATGACACGCAACTGATTCTCACTGCCGCAATGGTATTGCGTCGGCACTTCTCTGCGTAGTGGCTGTAACTAATGCCGTTTCAGAATCCTTCATTGAAATCGACGTAAAATCTGACCTCTTGAGGTGAAAGACTGAACGCATTCTTAAGAACGTACAACGAAGGAATAAAACGTAGCATAATGAATGTGTGCCGGCCGCTGTGACCGAGCGGTTCTAGCCACTTCAGTTCGGAACCACGCTGCTGCTACGGTCGCAGGTACGAATCCTGCCTCGGGCATAGATGTGTGTGATGTCCTTAGGTTGGTTATGTTTAAGTAGTTCTGAGCCTAGGGGACTGATGACCTCAGATGTTAAGCCCCATAGTGCTTGGAGCTTCAATGAATGTGTTCCATTACTTCCATCTAGGAGCTGTAGTCCAGAAACTATAATCATAACGCCTCTGAAAGGTTAACGTTGCCAAATATTTGTACATTAGTTTTTATTTTAGGTACTTTCACAGAACATCATTACAATCAAATGATGATTTTAATGATTTCTATGATAGTATCTAAAACAAAAAGAAGAAGGTAATCAGTCAGTCACATTCCTCCAACTAATTGTCTCTGAGCACTGAGAAGAGCGAACATTCCGGAGCTTTAAGTACAAAATGAAAGCGGCAGTAAAGACACTCTAGTACTACCAAACAGTTGAGCAGTGTGTACAACAGCTGACAATGCATCCGGCGGGGTCAGGGATTTTCTCTGCCTCGTGATGACTGGGTGTTGTGTGATGTCCTTAGGTTAGTTAGGTTTAAGTAGTTCTAAGTTCTAGGGGACTGATGACCATAGATGTTAAGTCCCATAGTGCTCAGAGCCATTTGCACCATTTTTTTGACAATACATCGAATAGCTGAAATAGTACCGATTAAACAAAGATAGAGCGGAAGTTCTCAGATGAAGTTGTGCTATCGTCGAAACAGTGTAAAATGTACTGTGTAGGTTGTGCTTGAGGCAACTCGTCTAGTTTTCTCCGTCTGTCAGTGTTAAACGCCATGTAGATCGGCGTGGACTTTTAATAGACAGGAATGTCAAAGAGTTTTAATTATCTTTCCGGAAAGTAAACCTAAGTAATTATTGTTTTCCTCATCTGCAGGTACACGTCTGCAGTCCGCCGCGAGGGATTAGTCGAGCGGTCTAGGGCGCTGCAGTCATGGACTGTGCGGCTGGTCCCGGCGGAGGTTCGAGTCCTCCATCGGGCATGGATGTGTGTGTTTGTCCTTAGAATAATTTAGGTTAAGTAGTGTGTAAGCTTAGGGACTGATGACCTTAGCAGTTAAGTCCCATAAGAATTCACACACATTTGAACATTTGAACATCGTCTGCAGTTCTCGTGAATACCTAAATTCCTGCGACACAAAACCGTAGTACGCCGCTGCGCCGAAGCTGAGGCCCAGGAGAAAGACAGGCCGTGGAACGTACGTTAGAGCATGCGACACTGCAGGTCTTACAAGTGCCAGCAGCGGTTTCCGCCGAGGACCGAGTAACTAATTCAGGCGAGTAGTAATTCTTGACTGCGTGTTTAAATGCACGTAAATTCTCGATAGTACACCACAAAATTTAGACCTTTAATCGGTACCTTTCCAATTGAATGTTGATTTCCCTTGGGCTGTGTACAGAGCCCAGCGTTTGCGAAGTGAGCAGACACGCCGACTAGTGTGACGTCACGAGTTCGTTGCCATTGAAGGGCACGTAGATGTCGCTGGCCCCGAGTAAAGCAAAATGAAACAGCCCACTGATAAAGTGAAGATGGTTTGCACCATTTTGTTTTGGCACCTCTAAAGGAGTGCTGCTGTGATGTGGTGAAGAGATTTCAGTGTGTACCAACATTGCAGACATGTACTTGCAAACGAGAAAAACAATAATTATACAACATTATTTTTCCGAAGTGGTAATTGCAACTTTACGAGTGACCGTCGCACTCATGCTGCACTTATTTATTTGCTCCTCAAAATCAGTATCACTCATAATTACACTTTTTTTCCATTTCAGAGAGTCCATTGGCCGTTTTAGTGTGTAGAAACGAAGCGGTAGTTGTCACATCTGTTTCAAACATCTGCGTACTTTTTGTTGTCCACCATTCCCAAGGTAAGAATATTATCTGACTGCTTACGTCCATAAGCCTGCAATGTATGCCACTAAACCTGGTAACAGTAGCAGGTTGCGTATCTAACGACTTCACGTAGTAACTGGTCTAATTTGAAAATTTGAGATACTGATTGAGATCTATAATTTTATGTTGAAAGCTTAACACAAAAGACAAGTATTACAGTTAAAACGTTTATGTTTTTCTTGGGTCAGCGTAACTGACTGTGCGCGAATACCTGTATAATCCTCAACTATTTCAGAACTGAATGTACCTGAAAAATCATATCATTGTACTACACACAGTTCGAGAGACATGACGCGTAAGGATTTCGATGAGTGAAAACCTAACTTCCGTTTAAAACGACGCGCAGTGAAACTTCAATTTCAGTCACGACATTTTAACTGATTACTTCTTTACTGCCGACTGTATCCGCAACACCGTCTGAAAACTACACTCCTGGAAATGGAAAAAAGAACACATTGACACCGGTGTGTCAGACCCACCATACTTGCTCCGGACACTGCGAGAGGGCTGTACAAGCAATGATCACACTTACGGCACAGCGGACACACCAGGAACCGCGGTGTTGGCCGTCGAATGGCGCTAGCTGCGCAGCATTTGTGCACCGTCGCCGTCAGTGTCAGCCAGTTTGCCGTGGCATACGGAGCTCCATCGCAGTCTTTAACACTGGTAGCATGCCGCGACAGCGTGGACGTGAACCGTATGTGCAGTTGACGGACTTTGAGCGAGGGCGTATAGTGGGCATGCGGGAGGCCGGGTGGACGTACCGCCGAATTGCTCAACACGTGGGGCGTGAGGTCTCCACAGTACATCGATGTTGTCGCCAGTGGTCGGCGGAAGGTGCACGTGCCCGTCGACCTGGGACCGGACCGCAGCGACGCACGGATGCACGCCAAGACCGTAGGATCCTACGCAGTGCCGTAGGGGACCGCACCGCCACTTCCCAGCAAATTAGGGACTCTGTTGCTCCTGGGGTATCGGCGAGGACCATTCTCAACCGTCTCCATGAAGCTGGGCTACGGTCCCGCACACCGTTAGGCCGTCTTCCGCTCACGCCCCAACATCGTGCAGCCCGCCTCCAGTGGTGTCGCGACAGGCGTGAATGGAGGGACGAATGGAGACGTGTCGTCTTCAGCGATGAGAGTCGCTTCTGCCTTGGTGCCAATGATGGTCGTATGCGTGTTTGGCGCCGTGCAGGTGAGCGCCACAATCAGGACTGCATACGACCGAGGCACACAGGGCCAACACCCGGCATCATGGTGTGGGGAGCGATCTCCTGCACTGGCCGTACACCACTGGTGATCGTCGAGGGGACACTGAATAGTGCACGGTACATCCAAACCGTCATCGAACCCATCGTTCTACCATTCCTAGACCGGCAAGGGAACTTGCTGTTCCAACAGGACAATGCACGTCCGCATGTATCCCGTGCCACCCAACGTGCTCTAGAAGGTGTAAGTCAACTACCCTGGCCAGCAAGATCTCCGGATCTGTCCCCCATTGAGCATGTTTGGGACTGGATGAAGCGTCGTCTCACGCGGTCTGCACGTCCAGCACGAACGCTGGTCCAACTGAGGCGCCAGGTGGAAATGGCATGGCAAGCCGTTCCACAGGACTACATCCAGCATCTCTACGATCGTCTCCATGGGAGAATAGCAGCCTGCATTGCTGCGAAAGGTGGATATACACTGTACTAGTGCCGACATTGTGCATGCTCTGTTGCCTGTGTCTATGTGCCTGTGGTTCTGTCAGTGTGATCATGTGATGTATCTGACCCCAGGAATGTGTCAATAAAGTTTCCCCTTCCTGGGACAATGAATTCACGGTGTTCTTATTTCAATTTCCAGGAGTGTATATCTACATATATCACTGAAAGTACCTGAAAAATTGTATTACTGTACGATACACAGTTCAGAAGATATAATGCAATAACGGTTGATGTGCGTTAAAAACTTATACTTGAAATGGAGCTCTAATTACCCAGACTATATTCATCGAGCATTTCATAATGACAGCACTTAGCGACTTCCAACGAACCTTAAGCTTACTTTCAAACCTCTCCCAAACCTTTTCCCCCTTATGCGACTAGGGTTAAATATTTAACACATTATGTCATTTCTGAAGTAATCATAACTTGAAATTGATTTATACACGGACTTTTGGTTCTTTAATGACTCAGGGGTTATTAATATTTCAGAATTGGCAACATTTTCTACCAAATGCACTAATTCACCAGGATGGCGATTTTGGCTTGGTGTGCAGTTTTAAGTAATAGTTGTAAAAACATATACTGCTTAAAGACCAGTTCAACTCTAAGAACACATTCTGTTCTCCAAGTATTTTATAAATTTTTTTTAAAAAAAGAAAATCTTAGCCCTTCCGACCTCACTAAGCAGTGCGTCGAAGCATTCTTTCTTTTAAGAAGACACTGTCCTCATGTGAACCATGTTTATGTATTCCATGAGTATGCTGTTTCAACTTGTGGCATCTCCTAAACTCGAAATCAATAAATGATTAAATTCTGAGCCCCCACAGATTACGCCACAAATCCTGCTATTGGTTTTCATAACATGATGAATTAATTAATTTGGCTACAGTCCATTCCAGGAGTTTGGTCCCCGGGTTCATTTGTGCTGGAACTGTATTCCACGTACCAAAGAACAAGTCAAAACATGTTTCCATAAAAAACAATTATTATATAAACGCAGCAGACATTCACAGCCGCAATATCAGTAGGCATCAGTCATGATTTCCCAGTGTTACCAACCTAATTTCCGTAGACAATCACGAAAGAAGTGTTGAATGTCTAACGACCTACCTCATGGTCATCTCACTCAGAACTGGCTTGTGGTGGCACCTACTGCTCTGTGTACAAACATACCTCTCCCCACCGGTTTAAGGGATGTGAGGTCACAAAAACAAAGCTTCAATATCCACTTCATAGTAGAATTAAGCTGCCTGGTGGTTAGCACGATTTTAATTAAAATTAGTTATTACGTGAAAGTGTTTGTACTTTGTCTATTAAGGTAATAATAACGTATATTAATGTGGCAGCAATAATATTTGGGCCATCTATTCATTCCACCCTTCGTACTACCATCTTAGAGAAATAAAGTAATCGTAATTTTTACGAAACCAAGGGACCTACGCGAAACTTTCACCCTTACGTAGTTTTAAATACTGACGGTATTTGAAATAAGTGTAGTCATTGCGGTAAGGATTGTTGTGGGAATTAAAAGAAAACATCTTTAAAATGAACCGAACGCGGTGAAATAATAATCATGAATTATGATACATTCTGTATATACATTTCCATGTCCAAAGGTGTGTTTTGCATTCGGAATGTTCGTCCCAGCTTGTACGGCGGACAGAGATAATGGACTACTGCATTGGCCACTGTTATTATCTATAACGATGCTGTATAGAAATTATTCAGTTAATAAATACTTTGAAACAAATATAATGGTATTTGTAATAAGATAATATGAAAAGGGAGTCTCTTACTCGTGATCAATAAGCAGCATCGTAAAGCACAGATATGAAACTGGATATCCATAATGCCCTTTAACGTAAGGTAGTTAAAGGTCTCTTATATGTTGAAATTTTCAACAAATTGTACGTTTTAGCGCAAAATCGGTATGCAATGTCAGAAGCCGGATAAAAAACCTTCACAACAAGATATCACTTATCCCTTAACGATTAGTATGTGTTGATAAAAAGGCATATTTACTTGAGAAGTAGTATATATGATTATGTAAAACGACAGAGCAGAAAAGTCATACGCAAAATATCTCATCTTACAGGAATTTTTGTGATGATTCCAAAACTGGTCGTAGATTTAGCGAATCTGTAATGTTTCCGAAGCTGTGGAGAAATTAATATTGTGATTAATATTTTATTAACATTAACTCGCCTGATGCCTTTAGGTTAGAGTTGTACGTGTGAAACGTTATCTTTTGTTCTTTAGTATTAGTTGAGTAAACTGAAATTTGCCTGAAAAAGCTATGAGACGAAGCGGCCGTTTGGATCCACTTTAATAACTTTTCTGATGTCTTCAACCAAATTTTTATGATTTCCAAAATCACCTTAACGTTTCGACATTCCGTCATTTTCAAAAGCTAAAAAATACATCACAAAACTGGTAACAGAAGATACGAAAATGTGCTATATTTCACCATTGATTAGAGATATGGTATACTGTGTAGAATATGGCTTTCTAGCTTACCAGTGTTATGTGAATTCTATAAAATTGTTCATCGGATACACTGTATCTCGGCCCTTGGTAGCAGTCTGAACTTGTCTCGTGATTGAGAATGTTGACAACGTACAATGTATCTGAAGAACAACTTTTTATGTCTGACGTAACACTGGTAAGCTAGAAAGCCATATTTATTTTATAGCCTTTGAAATTGACGGAATGTAGAAATGCATAAAATGATTTTAGAAATAATAAAAAGTTTGCTGAAGACATCAGAAAAGTTAGTAAAGTTGACTGAACGTTATTTTTTAAATCAGTCATTCAACTGAATTTCAATATTGTGCAATAAATTCTCTTATTGATACGTGACACAATTTTGAAATTAGACAAATGAACAGGGCCCCGTGAAACCCTATACCCTATTATGATCTTTAGTCATTTTAAATTCTCAATTCGTGGTAGAAAAATATGCTGTGATGAAATTAAATGTTTGAAACATTCGATATAGGGACTTATTATAGGAATCCTAAAATAAAGCTTCAGAAAAATTGTGTAGTTTCTATGGTAGCAGCAAGAAATTATCAATGTTGTAGTACTGTTATAAACATGTCTTATCTATAAAAAATGGAATTGCCGTAATATCAATTTAGCTTAGGGTCAAAGAGTCTGTGTTAGTGGTCAAGATCGATTTTGCTTTAATAACCGAAAGTCGCTATCACTTGAAAATGGCATTATAGGCTGAAATCGCGATCGTGTTACATTTTATAACAATCCATACATAAAATTTTGTCCCTACTAAAATATTTTTTAACTTCCTTACAGCGACATTGGTCACAACGAAAACTCGGTTATAAAGTCGTGATTTCTGTGGAACGGCCTTATTCCACGTAAGGAACGTACTTCTCAACACTGGTAACGTCATTTTAAAACCTCAGTTAGCAACGAGATTTTCCAAGAATCATTGAACTGTAGAACGAAATCTGTCATTGCAATATGGAAACCTGGCATATTCTTCTCTTGCCCTTCCGTCAGCAGTAGGTGTAGTATAGTCCTCACTTCATTGTTACCCTGGCGCATTCATACTAAGTAGTGGTGACAGTCACAGAACTCGTCAACACTGCACGTGATGTTAGTTTTCATAACAATTTGTTACGAAGTGCATCCATTTTAGATCAGCTTGGCAGGTAAAACAAAAGTTTTAGCGTTGGAAGAAAATTTGAAAGTGGTTCTTAAAATCAAGTATGGCGTTAAAAACGTTGATGTGTGTCGTCAGTTCAGCCTCGTAATGCAAACGATTTGAAAGAACAAGGACAAAATTATTTCCGCATTTGAACAAAATGGATCTAAAATTAAGCGGTTACGAAAAGCTGAACGGAGCGCCATGGATGAAAAGCTGCTTAAGTGGTGTAAGCAGTGTCAGTGTGTCCACTAGTGCACCTGTCTTTTGGTGAAAGCAGACGAGTTTCCCAAGAAATTAGAAGATGAAGATTGTGTGTGCCGCAGCGGCTGGATTGACAGATTCGAGCAACGTCACGGCATTAGTTTGGCAAAGTGAGCGGTGAAGCTAACAGTGTAAACACTGAAACAATCCAACAAAGGCTCATTACCGAGTGGCCTACAGTTCGTGAAGGATATGCAGACAGTGACATCTTTAGCGCAACCGAGACTTGCATTTTCTTTAAAGTGACACCTGACAAAAATCTGGAATTCAAGAGCGAAAAATGTATTGATGGCAAGTTATATAAAGAAGGAATAACAGTTCTGGTTTGTGATAACACTGAGAAGAAAAAATATGCTCGATATAGGTAAATCAAAGAATCCTTGGTGTTTTAAGAATGTAAAAAATCTGCCAGTGCACTGCAGTGCTAATGAAAGTCCTGGATGACCTCCAAACTCTATGAAACTGAAATCAGGCATTGGGATCTGGAGCTTATAAGTCAGAAAAGGAAGATACTGAGTCTTGTTGAGAATTGCAGAATATTGAGCTTTTTCTTCCTGCAAATACGACAACCTTACTGCAGCCCTTTAACCAGGGAGTAATTAGGAGTCTGAAATGCCACTATCGTAAGCTCGTATTACTGAAAAAGTTACAATGCATTGAGAAAAAGCGGAGTTATTCTGTTTCACTGATGGGTGCGATCAGATGCGTTACCAAAGCTTGGAACCAGGTCACAGCCCAAACCATCAAGAACTGTTTCCGTCATGCGAGAGTCGTAACTCAAGGAATAAATGTCCCCGAAATTGAAGACACGTTCGATGACACTGATGATCTGCCGCTATTGCCTTGCTGCCAGAAATTAACTGTGATCTTATCAATCAGTGCGACTATGAAATGTACGTAACGACGGGTAATGACCTTGTTACAACCTAAGTACAAACTAAAGATGAAATTGCGAATGAAGTGAAGAATCAGAGCCACAGTAACCATGAAGTAAGTGAGGAAGAGGATAAGAAAGAAATAAAGTACCTATCCCTACTGGCAGTGACGCTTTAGAGGCCACTAGATTTGTGCACATGTTCTATGAACCTAGGGGATGGAGCAGCGAAATTACTAATCAAATAATGAACATAGAACGTGATTTACAAAGAGTGTATAGGGCAAACAGACAGCAGAGTAAAATGACTGATTACTTCACTCCTATGTAAAGAACTTTGGTAAGTATTCTACATACTGCTGTATATACTGTATTCACGTAAGCTTAAGAGTGTATATAAAATAAAACAAGGCTAAATAATTTTGTTCCCATTTGCCACCACAATAGCCTGAAAACACGAATCTCGGCTACAACGACACTCGTATATAACAACATAATTTTCAAGGTCCTTTGAATGTTGTTATAGCCAGGATCCACCGGAATTTAACAACAAAAAATGGTAGGGAAATTAGTAACTACTGCTTTCAGCTTCGTAACAGAACAATGGCCGCAATATTAGTACCATATTTATTCGACAGCAACCACCTCCATCCTTTTAGAAGATCACACGTCACACCCACAACTGGTTTTCTATTATAAACCAGTCGTTTATAGTCGAAATGCAATGTATGTGTCTCATTTAGTTTCTACGCAAACAAATCGTAAACATACGATACCGCAAGGATTACTGGGAGTACGGTGTACCATCAATCCGCCAATCCGGAGCAGATCCTTCCGGAAATCTTTGTTGCGTCAAAGAGTCTAATGATTTCGTCTTCAAAGGGTGGTAACTCTGCGAAGATATAACGCATACCCATGTCATTGTTCATGAACGCCACCAGTCATCTTCTTGGGCAAGGGACAGTAACTTCGTCATGAACTGGGTGTACAACGTATTACTGGCAACACACACACACACACACACACACACACACACACTTTCCTCCGAGCTATTGTCAATAGAAGGTTGGCTATGTGCCAAATTTCCGAACTTCTCGACCTGAATTTCGGACTTCAGCAATATATCGTCTCTGCCGACGGCCAAATACCTGGTGCCTATCTATCACCTTCAGACAAACGCCACCGCTTGGTTCTGTCTTCTGGATTCTATTTATGTTGCAGTCCTAGAAATTCAGCAAAAAATTTGAACTTGGCAGATGTCTTTCTTGTTAACGTGGGAATCTGTGGATGCTAAAAGGCATGATCTTTGTTGAAAGATAGTGAACAATGTCTCATAAAACAATTAAGGATATTTACAAGACCTGAAGATGTGTATAAGGGCTTTCGATTATTTTAACTGTAACTGAGTTCGAGTTATCACAACATAACGCGAAAATCGGTTGAAGATATTTGAGAGGCTTGGCTCGGTAGAAGATATACCACGCAAACAGACGTTACAGCCTTGCGGTTTGGCCACGCTTAATTTCTTTCTCCGTTGTGAGTGATTATTTTGTCTCTCATTGCTATGTCCTCCAAGAGGCGTTAAAACTTCCTTCGTTAAACCAACCTCCAATCTCCGATGTTTGAACATGGTCATTAAAAACATACTGATTGACTCTCTTTCGTGCATAACATCATGCACTATACTCATGTAAAAACATCGTAACAGATGTTTTAGAGAGATTTCAGTCTATAATCAAAGTCCTGCTGGATTTGTTTCTTCCCTCAAGAGCTGTTTGATTCTACGACAACAAAGACTATATATAAAAGTGTTCTGTTATTGTTTAACAGTCGTTATTTTAAGACTCTATGAGGAATCTTAGATTAAGAAGAAGAAGGAAGCAAGATCATGGTTTATGCGGCGACAATGTTAGTAGGACAGAAACGATTGGCAAGGAACTACAGTCACCAACTTTCCCCTCCGAATGCGGAAATTGGCAAGGAACTACAGTCTCCAACTTTCCCCTCCGAATGCGAAAACATTTTATGGTCGCCAACTGTAGGAAGAAATGATAAGCGTACTAAAATAAGGGGGAACAGAGCTCACACGGAAAGAGACGGTGAAACATTATAGAAATAGTGTGAAAAAGATTCGAATTCCCCTCTGCCAATCACTAAGTGTGAATTTCAGAGCAGTCATGTTGATGTACGTGTTTGTTTTACCCCGTCTCCGTAGGCATAACAAAATGTGTACTTTCGAAACTTATGGATGATGTAATATCGTGTCACATCATCAGTTCACTGTTTCCAGTTTGGCTGCTAATGTCTGCTCACTCTACAGAAAACAGGACTTCATTCAGAAGAAACTGTAAACAATGTTGTTATTATCATCGTCGATGAGAGAGGGAACCCAGTATCTGAATAAGAAATGAAACTCAGAAAGATCCAAAATAATGAATATTTACCAGGATAGGACGAATAATTTAACACAACGGATAATCGTGGTGTTAGAACTTCTGATGTTTCGTGAAGAATCCTGTAATGTTTGAATACTCCATTAGTAGTGTAGCGCTTGACACAGTGATGTCGATTAAATATTTGGGCGTAACATTGCAGAACAATATGAAGTGGGACAAGCATGTAATGGCAGTTGTGGGGAAGGCGGATAGTCGTCTTCGGTTCATTGGTAGAATTTTGGGAAGATGTAGTTCATTGTAAAGGAGATCGCTTACATAACACTAATACGACCTATTCTTGAGTACTGCACGAGCGTTTGGGATCCCTATCAGGTCGGATTGAGGGAGGATATGGAAGCAATTCAGAGGCGGGCTGCTAGATTTGTTACTGGTAGCTTTGATCATCACGCGAGTGTTACGGAAATGCTTCAGGAACTCGGGTGGGAGTCTCTAGAGGAAAGGAGGCGGTCTTTTCGTGAATCGCTACTGAGGAAATTTAGAGAACCAGCATTTGAAGTTGACTGCAGTACAATTTTACTGCCGCCAACGTATATTTCGCGGAAAGACCACAAAGATAAGAGAGATTAAGGCTCGTACAGAGGTACCCTCCAGCATGCACCGTATGGTGGATTGCGGAATACGTATGTAGATGTAGATGTTACTAGCGAAGTTCATAGTACGTTGTCAGTAGAGGTCAAGTTATCAGGAGTGATCAAAAAGTTTCCGTTAGAGGGTGTTGCTGAAGTGTATATGCAACATAGTGCGACTCCGATGTGGGTATATGTGGACCGATATGTAGGCAAGGCATTAGTGTGGCATTTGTGTCTTTCCTACGTGCATGCGACAAATGAGGAAACGTGAAGTATGGCGACATTGTTTCCAAATGCGTCAAACAGGACCAATTTTTTTCTTGGCTGCCGAATGACAAACGCCGGTATACGTCTATCGGAGAATGAAGAATGTGTATGTCTAAACCACAGTGATGGAATGGTAACGCACGTCCCTCCACCGCAGATGTCATAACGTAGAAGTTACACCAACTCAAGTGGTAGAGACTCGAGCAGCCGCCCTTTAGTCCTGATCTCTCCCGATGCGATTATCATGCCTGCTGTGCCCTAAAAATGGCCTCGAAGGGTCGACGATTCCTGTCGGCGGAGGATGTGCAGCAGGCAGCTGGGGACTACGTCACTTAGCAGGACACAGTGCCTTACTATACGGGTATCTTCTTCCTGGTGAGTCGGTGGGATGGTTGCCTCAATGCTCAAGGCTATTTTTCCCAACTGGCATACCTATTCTGGACTATACCGCCTTAGAACGGTATCTTTCTGATGACACCTTATGTTATGGCGTAAATCTACTACAGCCACTTAGTTCTGTATGGTATTCGAAGAACACCAGCGTACTGTTTATGCTCATTAAAGATCGACTGAGAGGTACGTGACAATTTTCTCAGATAAAAGTAACTTTTACAACTCATGTGCTATAGAAAAAAGATAAAAGAACGTTTGGCTATTTACTACGAAATTTTTATTGCTCTGGCTCCAGGATTGAGCAGATGAATCATATTTATACCTCCGTTGCCCCCTGAAGAAGACGTATCTGTAACGTAGTTGAGATGCCGTATATCACATAGATCAGTATAATTCTGCACTTATAGGAACGTCGTTAAACTTGATCCTGTGAAACTTCCTGACAAACAGGTAAGCCAAGTATTTTGGCTTACAAATAGAAGTACTTGAACCATAACTGGCTGTCACGATTACGTACTCTGACGAGTGTCCACAAAAATGGCTCCAGCACAGCTACATTCCGAGTCGGAACACTATGGAACACACGTGTGACGCTATCGGATGCCAGCCTCACAAACAACCGACCCGCAGGTTACAGAAATTGCGATTTCCGTGAGTAGACATCTGATTCCACATATCGCACCTCCGAAAACCGACGAAGGACGTGTCCGATCCATGCATTCCAAAGTTGGACCAACTCGCTATTAAGCTGGTGACCGCAATGTCTTGGCTCATCTGTATAAACCGAACTATACTACGGACACGAATGACGTACCGGCAGAATAATTCACCGAACTGCTGCTTCGATTCAAACAAGAATTTATATGGTTAGCGCCAACCATTAGTATAAAAGAAGCAATTTGTGCTGTTTGGGACGAAAAGCACTATCGAAGAATCGAAAACTTTTTATAAATTGCTTAATGGGAATATCCTTTCTTCCGTTGTTCGTCCATATCAATGTCAGTGATGTTGCCCACTGCTACTACATTCTTACCAGCACTTAATGTGTGTGATGGTCTACAAAGATAGTAGGCCAACTTATGTACACAGCACGGATGTCGTATTCACTGGAGACCACAAACTGGGCAACGAGTTGCTGTATCATTTATTTACGTTCTTTTAAAACCCAAAATTAAATTTTCCATACTTTCTTGATGTAAAAAATGCAAACGGGTAAGGTATTGCCAGTCGCAGGTCCTCAAAGCTACTTAAAGCCTGAAACTAGATTTAGCGTATACATAAACGACTGTCTCAGAGAATACAATACAAAGGTAAAAAAGGGAAAACCTTAGATAAGAACAGACAAATCAACATTGTAGTTGTTTACTGACGCTAAACTGTTTTTTATGAAAGTGAAGTTGGCCTTAAAACAGCACTCCACCAACTAAATCTGGCATGCATAACATACAACTTCAAAATGTCAGATAATTCGAAAATGAACTTCTGAGTGTCGGGGATATCAGAGAGAAAATATTCAATGATGATCAGCCAGCTTAGCAGGTGTTCAAAATAACCTACCAGGAATGCGACTTAAGCCATGATTGAAGAGACATCAGAAACGAATCCCACAAAACTCAGTGTGTATATCGCGCAATGTATCGCACACTTATTCTTCTTCTTCTCCTCAGCGGTCACGGGTCCTGTAGACCACGCGCTACCTCGACTCCCTGCTTCCACCGCTTTCCATCTCTCGCAGTCTCTCTCCACCCTGCGGAAATTCCTAATGCTGCGATGTCTATGTCATCTGTCCACCTTGTACGAGGTCGGCCCAATGGTCTTGTTGCCTGGAGAGTTCTTTCAAATGCTTTTTTGGTGATTCTGTTGTTTTCCATTCTAGCCACATGTCCAGCCCATTGCATTCTCCTACTGTGGCATGGAGATTCAGCAGATTTCAGTACATTTACTAGATAATTTTAATATCATTACTCAGGTAAACTTTCACAGTAGAAAATGAGGACATGAAACCGGAGTAGCAGTTGACAAGGGTATGAGAGGGGATTGAAGCCATCTCCCATGTTATTCAGTTTGTACAATGAGTAAGAAGTAAGTAAAACGAAGGAGAAATTTTGAAATGTAATTAAATATCAGGGGGAAGATGTAACCATTATGGTTTGCAGTGATATTGTAATTCTCTCACAAACGACAGAGGACTTGGAAAGTTCTTTTAACGGGTGAATAAGTGTCTTGAAAACAGGCTAAAAGACGAAAATAAATAATGGTAAAAACGAGATTCTCTAAAACCTCAAATACTGCTTTCCTAGTTCGAGTTCGCTCTAAAAATACACGCGTCGCTTACAATCACTAACAAAAGAATAGCAGTACAAAATGTCATTTTCAAAATTAAAGATAACGAATAACAGGGTTAGAACCTCCATATTAGTAAACAGACTCAACATTCTCGCTTCGCTCAGTAATGAAAGTTATATTTTAAGACAACTAAATATTGAAGATGTTAGAAGTAACTTCCGTAGAACGAAAAGTGTAGGTACAGACCAATTAGCCAATAAGTTTATTTTAAACTTTCATTTCAAGGTTGATTATATGGAAATCTATTGTATCTGAATTAAATACTGAGAGAGTTTTCTTGGTTGATACATTCCTTTTGTTCTGTTATATTTGACTAACAAATGTGGTTGCTTGTATGACATTATGTAATCTTTAGAACTAAATACTCATTTTTGCGTGGACATGAACGGTTCAGTCTAATCAGTACTTTTTATCATAAATTTAATGGTAAGTTTTTTCAACCAGACAATGAACCTTACGTTTCGTGGTTTAGTTATAAAAGAATTACCTCTGGTCCATACAAGAGGTTCAGCCTAGGTTCTGTGGATCCTAAATAGAGCTGTGGCACCCACAGTAGAAACATCTCAACAGTACAGTTTAGGTGGTAGGATCGAGTTATGAGCCTGAGGAACTATTTGATAACTTTACCAGAACATGGCTGAGGAACGTCCCGAATGCTCCCTTCCAGAACACAACACGAAATCGAAAGCCTTGTTTATTACTGTTGAGCAATACAGGGTTATTCCTAAGTTTCTCTGGGGTTTCAGAAGACATCTGCAGAAAAACATAGGGAAACCAGACATATATCAGTGGCTAGAGTATGTCTACAAGTTATTAGTTCACAATGAAGATGCTCAATAGTGATCACGTTTGTAATGTGGGAAACGTGAGAACGGGCAGCAGAGCTGATGGGCGCAATTTATTGAAGTCGTTGTTGCCCGGGAAGGAGGCGCGCTGTGGAAACCTGTTAATTGGGTTGCCTACCTGCAGGTGCGACCTAATTCGATGCGCCAATACGGAACAGATAACTTGGTCTACATGTTCTGACACGCCTGCTCCTGGTAGTACGGTCTGCAACTACGCTGTGCCGTGTATTACGAATCTTAACTTGGTAGGATGTTCTGTCTACTGATATGTGTCATTTTTCTGTATGCCTCGAAGCTCTCGTGCAGTCGTTTTCTGAAACCATGGAGGCACTGTAGTTTGACAGACAGACACACGCTGGAGACTTTTTGAATGACTTTACAGAAAATCTTAAGACGTTTTGGTCATATATTAAATCAGTAAACGGATCCCAGCCATTTATTAAAATACACTTCGATCTTCTCTGCCTCGTGATGACTGGGTGTTGTGTGCTGTCCTTAGGTTAGTTAGGTTTAAGTAGTTCTAAGTTCTAGGGGACTGATGACCACAGATGTTAAGTCCCATAGTGCTCAGAGCCATTTGATTTGAACCGTACACTTCGATCAAAAATGGCACTGAAACAGAGAATGACAGAAGAGGCCGAAATACTACGGTAAACATCGTTTTCCAAATCTGTCGCCTGCCGGGGTTGCCGAGCGGTTCTAGGCGCTACAGTCTGTCACCGCGCGACCGCTACGGTCGCAAGTTCGAATCCTGCCTCGGGCATGGATATGTGTGGTGTCCTTACAACTACTTAAACCTAACTAACGTAAGTTCTAGGGGACTGATGACCTCAGAAGTTAAGTCCCATAGTGCTCAGAGCCATTTGAACCATTTTTTAACGAAATCTGTCTCACAGGGGAATAGCGCACCGTTGTGCCTAATTTAAATCGTCACACGAAGGAAAGAATAACTGATATCGAAATAAGTGGCCATGGGATAGAAAAGCTGCTGGAAGAGCTCAACAGAGGTAAGGCCACTGGACCTGAAGTACGAGGCTAAATAGAGTATGAGAAAGAATTTGGCCCTCGCCTAGAGCCAGTGACCCGTAGGTCTTTGACGGAGAGTTGTGTTCCCGCCGGTAGGGGGGAAAAAAAAACAATCATTTCAGTTTTCTAGAAGGGTCGTCGAAGAGACCCAGATAACTATAGACCTACATCTCTGACGTTGGTCAGTTGTAGAATTTTGGAATATGTTTTATGCTCGCTTATTATGACATTTATGGGGAGCGAAAATCTTCTCTGTAGGAATCAAAATGGATCCCGAAAACAACTACCAGGTGGAACCCAGTTCGCTTGTTTGATCAAGACCCAGAAGGTGACATTGACTTCTGTTAAGGCATTTGATACAGTTCCGTACTCTCGCCTAACGAACAAAATACGAGGGTAGGAAATACCATACCAGCGGTGTGATTGGACTATGGAGTTTCTAGCGGCCAGAACACAGCATGTAATTCTCAATTGGGAGAAGTCTTCAGATGTAAAAGTGACTCCGGGCGTAAGCCAAGGGAGCGTTGTAGATTCACTTACGGATTGTAACAGGTATAAAGTGCAAATACTGCTATTGGTAACTTACAACGGTGCACTGAACAACATTGCGTCAGTATTTATACCGGGTGCAGGCTAATAGTTGCAGCCATTACAAGTCGCATGTTCTGCGGCTTTTTAGAACCGCCAGGTGCATGCAGGAGCAAGCCATTAATGCTTATTTTCCGGTGAGCAGCAGGTCGGGTGCTGAGGTGGGGGCACTTGGACGCAAAACGGCCGCTCTAAACTGACAGGCGTAGTCCAATTACTGGTGGAGTACGACCTTGCAGAGAACAACAGGTCGTAAAGTTTGTGACGTATTTGTGGGGAAAACTGTTCTATGGGGAGAGAAAAAACAACTATCACATTGATATATGTAGATGTGAAGGTACCACATATAAAAATATCTGCGCTTAAACTCGTTACATACTGCAACCAATGTAAGTGACAAAGTAGACAACAACGGAAGTTCCACGACGCTTTTCGTGGATGATGCTGTTGTTTACAGAGAAGTTACGAGTCTAGAAAATTGTAGCGAAATTTAGGAAGACATGCAGAGGATAGCCGCTTTCTGCAGGGAGCGGCAATTGGCGACCTTCTAGATGAACAAATGTAACTTACTGCGAGTACATAGAGAAAAAGACCCGTAATCGTAGGGCTACACGATTGCAGAACCATCACTGGAAGCAGTTCCTTCCGTATAATATCTAGGAGTACGCGTCAGGAGTGATTTGATATGTAATGATCACATAGCACTAATTGTGGGTAAGGCAGATGCCAGACTGATATTCACAGGAAGAATCCTCAGCAAATGTAGTCTATCAACAGATGTGGTAGCTTAAAAAAGAGCCGTTGGCCCAATACTTGGGGAGTCAGCCAATATATTGCTTCCCCCTACGTATATCTCGCGAAAAGACCATCAAGATAAAATTATACACATTCGTGCCGACACGGAAACTTACCAGCAATCGTTCTTCCCGCAAACCATTCGCGACGGGATCAGGAAAGGTGGAGATGCGACAGCAGTATACGAAGTACTATCCTCCAAACCCGCAAGGCGGCTTGCGAAGTGCAGATGTACACTACTGGCCATTAAAATTGCTACACCGGGATGACGTGCTACAGACGCTAAATTTATCCAACAGGAAGAAGATGCTGTGATATGCAAATGATTAGCTTTTCAGAACATTCACACAAGGTTGGCGCCGGTGGCGACAGCTAAAACGTGCTGACATGAGGAAAGTTTCCAACCGATTTCTCATACACAAACAGCAGTTGACTGGCGTTGCCTGGTGAAACGTTGTTGTGATGCCTCGTGTAAGGAGGAGAAATGCGTACCATCACGTTTCCGACTTTGATAAAGGTCGAATTGTAGCCTATCGCGATTGCGGTTTATCGTATCGCGACATTGCTGCTCGCGTTGGTCGAGATTCAATTACTGTTGGCAGAATATGAAATCGGTGGGTTCAGGAGGGTAATACGGACCGCCGTGCTGGATCCCAAATTGCGTGAAAATGTAATCACAAGTCACTTCTAGTATAATATATTTGTCCAATGAATACCCTTTTATCATGGCTGTAACGGATCGTGCAGCCACGTCTCGATCCCTGAGTCATGAGATGGGGACGTTTGCAAGACAACAACCACCTGCACGAGCAGTTCGACGACGTTTGCAGCAGCATAGGCTATCAGCCCGGAGACCATGGCTGCGGTTACTCAGGACGCTGCATCACAGACAGGAGCGCCTGCGATGGTGTACTCAACGACGAACCTGGGTTCACGAATGGCAAACCGTTATTTTTTTCGGATAAATCCAGGTCCTGTTTACAGCATCATGATGTTCGCATCCGTGTTTGGCGACATCGCGGTGAACTCACATTGGAAGCGTGTATTCGTCATCGCCATACTGGCGTATCACCCGGCGTGATGGTATGGGGGTGCCATTGATTACACGTCTCCGTCACCTCTTGTTCGCATTGACGTCACTTTGAACAGTGGACGTTACATGTCAGATGTGTTACGACCCGTGGCTCTACCCTTCATTCGATCCCTGCGAAACCCTACATTTCTGCAGGATAATGCATGACCGCATGTTGGAGGTACTGTACGGGCCTTTCTGGGTACTGAAAATGTTCGACTGCTGCCCTGGCCAGCACATTCTCCAGATCTCTTACCAATTGAAAACGTCTGGTCAATGGTGGCAGAGCAACTGGCTCGCCACAATACGCCAGTCACTACTCTTGATGAACTGTGGTGTCGTGTTGAAGTTGCATGGGCAACTGTACCTGTACACGCCATGGAAGCTCTGACTCAGACGTATCAAGGCCGTTATTACGGCCAGAGGTGGTTGTTGTGGGTACTGATTTCTCAGGATCTATGCACCCAAATTGCGTGAAAACGTAATCTCAAGTCACGTCTAGTATAATATATTTGTCCAATGAATACCCGTTTATTGTCTGCATTTCTTCTTGGAGTAGCAATTTTAATGGTCAGTAGTGTAGATGTAGTGCGGATAACGAGAATACAACATGTCGGCGTAATGTGATAGGTGTGTACGCCCGGTGGATACGTTCGTGAACTTCACCTCTGCGACAGAAAAAAATATGTCTCGGTTGTTACTGAGCGTGTTTAAAACAACAGCCTCCGCTGCCCTTGATAAAAGCGCGCCCTCGACGTAACGCGCTATTAACGCCAGAAGGGCGACCGCCGCCGTTTGTCAGAGCTGGCTCTCGCAGCGACAGGCCGATGTGCGCCACGCGGGCCCTCCTGCCAGAAGGGCGCGCGACACCGCACCACAGCACAGCGCGGCACTTCAGCAGAAATATCACAGGTGGCCCATTCATCCCGCCTGACACGTCCATCCGCGCCAAAGACAGCCGCTTCGCCGTGTCTCGTGTTTCACGAGCGTCGGGCTCGCTGCAGTGGATAAAGCGCCTGTGTTCCAACGTCTCTGACATCGATATTCTCGGCTCATTTCGACCTTCGATCAGGCTACTTTTCATTCCATCGGAGTGTTAATAATAATTCTGCGAAATTCGACATCGTCTTACGCACCATCGTATCCGTGGGCGACTGTCCTGAGCAGAGATACGAGCCCTACTCGTTTATTAAGATCCGAACAGGCGCGGAATGAAAATCACAGTGAAAATCAAATACGTTTTATTTACAACTGTTAGGTACACCTTCCGGCTACTTGTTTCCATAGTCGCCGCTTCGACTTCACATCTGTCGCAGTGTTTTACCAACTTTCCAGTACCATCGACACAGAAGGCAGCTGCCTCTACTTACTGCTAATTCTGTAAGTTCGTCTGCAGCTCGTTGTCTGTGCCAAAATGTTTTCAAAAACGGTTCGTGTGAACGGAGATGGAAAGCAGAGACAGCCAAGTCCAGGCTGTGTGGCGGATGATCAAACACTTTCCACTGAAAAGTCTCCAGGGGCGTCTTCATCGCCGCTGCATTACTGTCATGAAGGAAATGCATCATAAGCCGGCCGGAGTGGCCGAGCGGTTCTAGGCGCTTCAGTCTGGAACAGCGTGACCGCTACGGTCGCAGGTTCGAATCCTGCCTCGGGCATGGATGTATGTGATGTCCTTAGGTTAGTTAGGTTTAAGTAGTTTTATGTTCTAGGGGATTGATGACCTCAGATGTTAAGTCCCATAGTGCTCAGAGCCATTTGAAATGCATCACAGTTAGGTTATGTGGGCTGCGTCAAATCAGGCGAAATCTCTCAGCACGCACTCATACTTGGCACGAGACATTTTCTAGGAATTTTTACGCGCTCACTGTGCGTTCAAATCTGAAAACAATGAAGCGACGCGATCGATTGGAATTCTAGAGACATTGCCCAACACATATTCGTAAAGCTTCATGGAATTTTCACTCTGGTTTCCATTTTGCGACCGATCGGACCTTAGTACACGAACGGCTTTCATAATGTGCTGTTTGAGAGTTTCTCGAAGTAATAACTGCTTCATTGGTTCTGAGGCGTCGCGTTGGATAATGCTGTGGAAGGTACACAATATTTCAACGAGACAACTACTCATCATCTTCCTTACTGACGTGTTGCTGCAGTGGCTCGCGAATATATACGCTGGCCGGCTAAAAAAGCTGAGGCGCCGAGGGGTGGAGCTTAACGTCATTGTATATGACTCATGGAGTAGGCCGAAAACCTGTGCCCGCTGCCGGAAGAAAAGGGTCTCGGTCTTCGCATGCGTGACACTGGTAAAGCGCAGTCGCAAATCGCGGCCCAGTGAGCACAGAGGCAGACTGTTGGAGCCCCATGTGGGCTTACTAGAAATATTTCGTCTAAATATCTCCAGAAACATTTGGGTTTCAACACAGCTAACTGAAGTGCTTTTCCCTAAAGTCTTCCATAGAAACGTTAATTGCTACAGGAGACAAAGGGCCAGAAATGTCGCACTGTTGGGGGTACATGCACTGAACACAGACGTCACGCCAGATTAGGTCAGCCACAAAAGTCTGCTGTTGCTCGAAATTGTCTTGCCACGGGACAAAGCACCAACTACGGAGAGACAAAGATCCTTTCATCCGCGTCCACTAGTGGGACTCCATCATTAAAGAAGCAGTCGAAATACGTATAAGTAACGACTTGATTAATAGAGATAGATTTCAACTCAGCAAGGCGTGGAAACCAGCATCGGCGGTACTAACGCATCGTCGGCTGCAGACAAATGAATGCGATTCAACATAGACGGGGAGTCGGAGTCTGGGCACTTAAACTGGGTGCCAACACACTGTCCAAGAGCGCGTTGGGCCGCCACTGGCGCCCGCGCTTTACTAGCGTCGCGCATGCGAAGACCGTGGACGGTTTCTCTGGTAAGGGCTATTGGGTGTCACCGTACACTCTGATTCGTCTATGATGATGCTATAGCCTCACCCCCTGGCGCCTGCTATCTTCTAACCAGCCAGTGTATGTACTGGCGAGCCCCTGCAGCAGCACGTTAGTAAGCACCTGAAGATGATGAGCAGCTACCTCGTTGAAATAAGTGTAACTTTCACAACATTATCCGACGGGACACCTATGAACCAATGAAACAGCCTTTATGATGGCTTTCGAATGATCTCCATGTAGGATCGCCAAAAGTTTCTAATTATGATCCGAAAAAAATACATAAGTGTTTCATGTCTGCAGATACATAGTATCGCAGTACGTAGCTAGCGAGAAAAAGGCCTTGTACAGCCCAAATAATGAAGTGGTGTACCACGCAGTAATTCGGTTTTGGTAGCAGCGAAAGGTCTGTAGATATTTCAGGCCAGTACCGAGGGCTATACAAGTCACCTCTATTGCCCGACACAGCTGCAACATTACCGCTGCTGCAGAGAGAGAATTATCTCAGGAAGTTACACTTTATTAATTAGGGGGGAAATATGTTTTTTTTTCGGGTGGGGGGAGGAGGAGGGTTGTCTAATGGCGTACTATGCAACTGTAGCATGGGAATTTTATTGTGCACCACAACTGCAGACAAGTACCCGTAGTCAACGGAAAAATTACGTAATTTTATTTTTATAGGAGATAATTAAAACTTCATTGATTAGTTCCTAGTTTTTTCCATGAGCTTAAAGTAAAATGGTTTATGCTTGACTGTGAAAATATACCTTTTAGAAGAAAAAACTCTTATTTTTATGTACTGCGTGATCAAAAAGTCAGTATAAATTTGAAAACTTAATAAACCACGGAATAATGTAGATAGAGGTAAAAATTGACACACATGCTTGGATTGACTTTGGGTTTTATTAGAACCAAAAAAAACAAAGTTCACAAAATGTCCGACAGATGGCTCTGGACAGCAAAATGTCAGTGACTACGCATAACAATCGTCTATAAAAGGAGCTGTAAAGAGAGAGAGAGATAATCAGATGCGCCAGCGGTTGCAGCATGTTGACGTTACCTGAAAAGGTGCTTTTAGTGAAGCTGTATTATCAAAATGGGGAATGTGCTAGTTCAGCGTTACGATCCTATCGCCATTGGAAGGGGATTCGAACGGGTAAAGCTCCGTTGACAAATGCAGCTGTGGCGAGAATGATTTCGAAGCCACGGGTTGTTTAGACGATAGATCACGTAGTGGCCGACCGAGCACAAGGCGTAACGCTGCTGAGACAGTTCAGGAAGAAATGGAGACTATAGCGGGTTGGTCTATGCACGGGGAAGTCAGCGCTCGTGCAGACGCACGTCGCACCGGCATTCCATACACTACTGTTTGGTTGGCACTGAGGCGTATCCTCCGATGCTATCCGTACAAAATCCATCGGCATCATGAACTGTTACCTGGCGATTTAGTGAAGCGGAGGACATTTGCGGTGTGGGCGTTTCAAAAGATGGCGGAAGACGACGATTGGTTGAGTAACGTGTTGTGGACCGACGAAGCTTATTTCACGCTCAGAGGGTCAGTCAACGGCCACAACTGCAGAATTTGGGCTACCGAAATCATAGAACTATCGTGGGAACACCATTGTACGACGAGAAAGTCACGGTATGGGTTGGATTTACCACATCTACCGTTATCGGGCCTTTTTTCTTCGAGGAAATGCGTGGTTCTGGTTTTGTAATTGCTACGGTGACGGGTGAGAGGTACGCCGATATGTTACAGAATCGCATCATCCCCAGCTTGGCTGATAAACACCTGCTGGAACGTACGATGTTTATGCAGGATGGCGCTCCATTCCATATTGCTAGACGCGTGAAAGATCTCTTGCGCGCGTCGTTTGGTGATGATCGTGTGCTCAGCCGCCACTTTCGTCATGCTTGGCCTCCCAGGTCCCCAGACCTCAGTCCGTGCGATTATTGGCTTTGGGGTTACCTGAAGTCGCAAGTGTATCGTGATCGATCGACATCTCTAGGGATACTGAAAGACAACATCCGACGCTAATGCCTCACCATAACTCCGGACATGCTTTAAAGTGCTGTTCACAACATTATTCCTCGACTACAGCTATTGTTGAGGAATGATGGTGGACATATTGAGCATTTTCTGTAAAGAACATCATCTTTGCTTTGTCTTACTTTGTTATGCTAGTTATTGCTATTCTGATCAGATGAAGCGCCATCTGTCGGACATGTTTTGAACTTTTGTATTTTTTTGGTTCTAATAAAACCCCATGTTATTCCAAGCATATGTGTCAATTTGTACCTTTCTATCTGCATTATTCCGTGATTTATTCAGTTTTCAATTTTATACTGAACTTATGATCACCGGGTATATCTACATATTTGCTGTGTAAGTCGTTTTATGGAGCGTGGCGGAGGGTACATTGTGTACCTCTGTCACTTCCCCACATTTCCTATTTCATACGTGAATAGTGCTCGTGATGAACGATTGTTCACAAGGCTTCGTGTGGGTTCAAATCTCTGTAATTCTGTCTTCATGATATTTTAGTGAGTTATACGCACGAGGAAGCATTATACTGGTTGGCCCTTCTAGGAACGCACATTCCCGGGATTTTGGCAGTAAAGCAAAGCGCTCCTCGTGCAACATACGCCACTGGAGTTGGCTGAGCATCACCGTGACTTTTCTGCACAAACTAAACAAAGCCGTAAGCAAACACCCCTCTCTTATTCGTATCTTCTCTGTTTCAGTCAAACTTGCTACGGCTTATAGCCTCAGAAGTATTACTGAAGTATCGGTCGAACTAGGATGTTATAACCCATCTCCTTTGTGAATGGCTTGCACTTCCAGACGATTCTGCCAATAGTTCTCATTCTGGCACCTGTTGTCCCTAAAGTGTTCATTCAGTTACACATTCTCCTAGATGTTTAATGGATGTGACTGCTCCCAGTGACTGTTTGGCTGCGTTTTATTTGATAGGAACCGCTCGATCCAATTATAAAGCTCGTCTCAAACTCCCTACTTTGTGCGTTAGACAAAAGTGGGGAAGTCTTCTGGAAGTCAAGGAACACAGTCACCAACCTGGGTGCCGGCATCTAACGCCTTCTGGGTCACAATTGATGAACGCAGCTAGCTGAGTTTCATGCGATCGTCATCTGTGGAATTTATTTTCATTCTTACACAGAGGATTTTCGATATCCACAAAGATAAAGATACAAGAGCCTAATATGTGTCTCAAAATTCTACAGAAAACTGACGTCTGCGATACAGGAGTGTAGTTCTACTGTGAAACTTCTGGAAAACCGTAGTGCCTGGCAAATTTTTCCAATAAATAGAAACTGTTGGGCTTTCCAGGGACCAACAATCGTCTACTGCTAGAAGAGAGCAAGTGGGAGAATTCTCTATTTTCTTTGATTAGACCTAGAATTTTCCTCAAGATCTTCTGCATTTCTTTCTTTCCAGTATCTCGATCAGATCTATTCAAAGCCAGGCATACTATGGCATACAGGTGCCCCAGTGATGTTATTGCGCAGCAATCTAGTTTCCTGGGGTTAACTGACAATGGTTCAAGAAATCAACCAAACATTTTATTTTTGGAAAATTGCGGTTTGCAAACAGCTAAAGTGTTACTGTAGTAAACAACGACTTCCGGTCAAAAATGTACCGTCGTCAGGTATACACAATCCGTCCACTAAGTTCCGAAACTTATTTTATTATTGACGTACGAGCTATGTCAGCACAGTAACTAAGGTGGCATCTCGAACTAATAACTGTAAACAGAAGTTGTGCATTCAACCTGTCAGCAGGTAACGTTAAGTGTGGACGTGCGACCGCAGTGTATAAACGATGTTGTGTCAAATCGCAGTGGAGCAACATCTCTAAACCAATGGTTCAAGTCATTCCCCAGAACGCTTTGAAGACGAGAAAAGTGTGTGAAAGCTTGTCCCGCAGACCCTTACTGCCGAAAAAAGAAACAACGACGTGTGCACGTCTGCTGCGAATTGATTGAAATTAAAGTCGTGGAGGATCATTTGCTGGAAAAAATCATCAAGAGTGACGAAAATTGCCGTTATCTATACGAATCTACCATATAATGACGAAGTTCAGAAGTCCACATGAAGGGTGAACGCTTTGACGACACATCCGACATTCAACCCATAGTGACGCGAGCGTTGACCGACACCCAAAGAATGACTATTCTGACAGTTTCATGTGGTTTTATGAACACTCTGTGCATTGTGCTGAAGTATGGGGCGAGTATGTAAAACATCTGAACACTGAAACTACGATATTAACTTTTATCTGTCTTTTATTAATCCAGTCTCGAAAATTTTTGGACTGACAAGGTAAGGTGACATCATTAATCAGACACACGACGTCACATTATACCAGATGATGGTTGTTTAAGAAAGTGTCAATATAGTTGCGTGGATATCATGATGTGAACAGTAAATCACCAACTCCTCAAAATGATGTCTGTTTGTGTTTGTGGTAATAAAACATTTATGTATGTCACTGTTCTTATTAATAAAATATCAGGCCTCTGTGGCACTAATAGTGGGATCGACAGAAAATTATACTAGTGTGGGTGGAGCTGGGCTGTGGAGATAACAACAGACCGTGGCCCGCCCTACAGAACCGTACCATGTATCTGCGCATGTCTCGTCCTCGTGTTTGCCGCTGTTCTGACTACGCGAAGCCCAGATGGCGAGCGCCTTTCAGCCGGGGAAGAGCGCGTTTGTTCGACACGAGTGTGGCCGACGGGGTCCTTGCTAGTCCTCGTGTGTTGCGCAATTCGACCCTGGGAGCGGCTGGGGCCAGAGGCGCTGTTTGCGTTGGTCCCAAACAACGCGTCAGCCGGAGCAGAAACATTCCGCGATCACGTCTGGGTGTCGGCCGAGAAGGATATGCAGCGAAAGACGCCCGCCGCGCTGTGCCTTGCTAAGCGCTGGCCGAACACATCTGGCGGCCTCAAGACGCCTTTCCGCACTGCGCCCTAACACTCGGCTCGCTCCACTGACACACTTTGCTCGTACTGAGTAAACGTAGCTGGCAGTTTCCGTTGTATTCGCGGGAAAAATACTGTTCTTACATCCAGATATCTCTCTATAATTTGCAGAGAGTTTTCGATCATGTTAGATCTCATAGCAAGCATTTCTTGTCCGGTGATCAATTTTTTGGATCTTAGTTCTGTGGATTCTGTAAATGATCTTAATATGACGACGAGTTCACACTGAACCACTTCGCTGTTACAAGGGTGTCTCATTAAGAAAGATGCACCAGGAGGAAACTATTGTGTTTTACACTTTGGACAGTTACATTGACGTTGTAGTCTGTACGCATCACCGCAAACGGTGGGTGGAGGCAAAAGAGGGCGCTTGCTTGCCGCTGGCGCCCCCCCCCCCCCCAATCATCCGCATTCCCCGCTGGAATTTGGTGTAGAGTGTTTTTATTCATTACAGGCTTCTCATATTCCGTGGAAAACCTTCAATTCTCTCGGATATAACAAGTTATTTGTATCACCTACAAAATTTAATTTTTATGGCATGACATTTCTGGAAACTGACCAACTCGTTTGTCTCCCCTTGGATGAATTCCTGTGGACGCCCATGCTCTGTACACGTATCCTTCTGTTCTGTGATCAGTTGTATGAAGTTCCACCTTGCAGCTAGCACAACACACAAAATATTTTGCCTTCAACATTCCTAAGGGTAGCTTGCAAAGGCACTGGACTCTAATATTTAGACCTATACCTGTCATTTGATGTATGATGTAGATTATCGTTAGGTATATTTACGCTGTAAGAGGTCCACAGAAGGCGCAGAATTTACGATCACACCACTGATCCGTATGTGAGACCCGTAACAAACAGGACTATCAGGGCATACTGAACGTATACAATGTCCATCAGAGAGTGAGTCTTCTCACCAGTGACCCAGGGAAATGTGACGGGACCGCCCTTGTTGTTCTTGTTCTTCACAAACATAAACGATCTGACGTATAGGATGAACACGTGACTGTCTGTTAAACATGCTTTAATGTGAAAGAAACTGTCGTCTTTAAGTGACTGAGAGATGATATAGGATGACTTGGACGGAATTTTTATTTAATGTGATGAATGGAAGCTTGCTCTGAGTGTGGAAAAATTTAAGTAAGTGAAAATGAGTAGGAAAAACCACCCCGTGATGTTCGAACACAGTATACCGGCATGCTGCTTGAAAGTGTCAAGTCTGTTAAATATCTACTCTGAACGGCCAAAACATTATAACCACTGCCCACTGGGACTTTGGATGCCGCCTGGTGGCGTTGTCGGCACATGAAGCTATAATGAAAGTCTGTAAGCGGAGCAGACACGGACGGGGATCACCCTAGCGAAGATATGGGCTGCAAACGGGGAAAACCATTGAGATAAGCGACTTTAACAAAGGGCAGATTATATTTACGCAGAACCTCTGAACGACTATCTCGAAAACGGCGAAGCTGTGTGACTGTCCACGTGCTACTTGTCGTGAGCATATACGGAAAGAGGTAGGAGGACAGTGCCGGCCGCGGTGGTCTCGGGGTTCAGGCGCTCAGTCCGGAACCGCTTGACTGCTACGGTCGCAGGTTCGAATCCTGCCTCGGGCATGGATGTGTGTGATGTCCTTAGGTTAGTTAGGTTTAAGTAGTTCTAAGTTCTAGGGGACTGATGACCACAGACGTTAAGTCCCATAGTGCTCAGAGCCATTTGAACCATTTTTTAGGAGGACAGTGAAACTACCACTAGGCGCTAAATGATTGGACGTCCACTACTCTTCATAAAATGCGGGGTTCGGAGGCTTGTCTGCTCTGTAAAGTAGGTCACATGCTGATCTGAGGCATCTCTGCAGAAAGAGCACAATGTTGGTGCACGCACAAGTGCTCATCGTACATTGTTGAACATGGAACTCGCTACGTGTTCACGTGTTGACCCAAAGATATCGTCCATTACGACTGCAGTGGGCACGGGACCATAGTGATTCAACCGTCGAGCAACGGAAACATATCGGCTCTTTGGGTGAATCACATTTTTGCTACATTAGGTCGACTGTGGTTTCCACAAACGTCGTCATCGAGACGAACGGCGGTTCGAAACATTTAGCGCGCCACCGACGCAGGCTGGTGGGGTCAGTATTATGCTATGCGGGACATTTTCCTTCACTTGCATGGGACCCGTAGTAGTAATCGAAGACACACCGATAGCTGCGAACCACCTGCATGCTTGACGTCTTCCTCGACGGCGGCGCCATCTTTCAGTAGTGTAATTGTCTGTGCCTGATGTAAATCCTATGGAACCCGTCTAGGGCGACATCGGGCGCCATCGCCAGGTACGTAAATCAGCGACCCGAATTTTAGCGAATTACATGACCTGTGCATGGAAATTTTATGCCACGTACCTCCACAAACCTACCAATAAACTTTCGGATCCGTGATACGCAGAATCTGTGATGCGGACAAACAAGCTACTAAGCAGGTGGTTCAAATGGATCTGAGCACTATGGGACTTAACTGTTGAGACCATCAGTTCCCTAGAACTTAGAACTATTTAAACCTAACTAACCTAAGGACATCACACACATTCATGCCCGAGGCAGGATTCGAACCTGCGACATAGCGGTCGCGCGGTTCCAGACTGAAGTGCCTAGAACCGCTCGGCCACACCAGCCGGCTATTAAGCAGATGGTCATACAGTTGTGGCTCATCAGTGTATGCGTAACTCTGAAAAGTGACACGAACTCTGACGAGCAGGCAAGTTAGGTTGTGGTGAAAGCAAATGGTCGACTTCGGTTTGTGTGAATTCTAGCAAAGTTTGGCCCACTTACAAAGAGAGATGACATACGGAATACTTGTGCGACCTAATCTTCCGAACTGCTCGTTTGTTTGGGATGCCCACCAGGGAAGATTAAATGAAGACATCTAAGCAGTTCAAAGGCGTGCTGTTATTTTTGTTACACGTAGATACCAGTATTACGAAATTCCTCCATGAACTCAAATGGGAATACTTCGAGGGAAGAAGTCGTTTTCTTTGAGAAACACTACTGAGGAATACATTTTCTTTACTTCACGTCTATGGTCACAAATTTCTTGTCATCAGACTACCGGTTTCGCTCTATAATGACAATCTTCAGATATGTTTTATAAAAACATCTTCAAATATACTGGAACCATAGTGGCATCGTCAATGGCCCCAGTATAGTATTATAGACCGAAACCTGTAGTATGATGACAAAAAGTTTGTGACCTAGACATGAACTAAAAGAAATTTATTCTATATTCGGGTCACTGTTCGAGTCACGAAAATATTGCAGCTTGTGAAACTATTGAGGAAGTTTAGAGAACCGAGATTTGCGACATACTGCAAAAAGATCCTACTGCCACCAACATGCATCTCACTCAACGGCCACGAAGACAAAATAAGAAAAAACAGGGCTCGTACGAAATCATACAGACGGTCGTTTTTTACTCATTGCATTTTGCGAGAGGAACTGAAAAGGAAATGATTGGTAGGGGTACAGGGTACCCTCCTCCAGCGTGGTATTGTGGCTTGCAAAGTATGAATGCAGATATAAAGGGTGTCAATAAATTACTTATCAAAAACAACCTTTAATTGTGGAAAATGTGACTAACTTACAGGAATCTTTGATACAGAACTGAATGCAATATATCTGCAGGATTTATTTCCGACTAAAACTGTTAGTTCTCGACGTTCGCGTTAGATGGTATTCGGGAAGGAATTATTTCAGCAGTCATCACAGAATCGTATAACGGTGCAGGGCGTGCACATTGTTGTTTGTAGTATCATGAATCCAAATCCGCCACTACAGTTCACACTCTATTCTGTACTAAATATCGCAAGCCGGCTATTGTTACCGAGCGGTTCTAGGCGCTTCAGTCTGGAACCGCGCTGCTGCTAAGGTCGCAGGTTCGAATTCGGGCTCGGGCATGGATGTGTGTGCTGTCCTTAGGCTAGTTAGGTTTAAAGTAGTTCTAAGTTCTACGGGGCTGATGATCTTAGATGTTAAGTCCCATAGCGCTTAGAGCCATTTGAACTAATTTTGAAATACCACAAACCGCCAACTCAAAAGCAAACTGTTATTAATTGGTACAATCGTTTCAGCGAAACTGGCTGTGTATCACAAGGGACGTCGGGTCAGGATCGGCCAATAGTCTCTGACGCAGCAATTGAACAAGTTCGGCAGTCTTAGATTCGTAGTCTGTTAAACCAATGAAACGTGCCAGCTTATAAACGAATATGCCTAGTTTTACAATGCAGAATTTTCACTGAACTGTAGTAGCGGATCTGGATTCTTGAAACCGTAATCTACACTGTGCCAGCTCTGCACCGTTATACGACTCCTTGACGACTGTTGGAATGACTCATTTGCGCATGCCACCTAGCGGGAATGTCTGGCACTAATGGTGTTAAGCGTCAGTAAAACCTGAAGAGACACTGAGGTGCCAACAGTAGTGGGACAGCGATATTCATGTATACAGACTGTGGTAGTATCTCGTACATAAGTTACAAAAGGACAGCGCACTGATGAAGCTGCCATTTTTACTCAGCGATTCATGTAAAAAGGTTTCCTACGTTATTGTAGCCGCAAAATGGGAATTAATAGACTCTGAACGTGAGATGGTAGTTGGCGCTAGAAGCGTGGGACATTCCATTTCAGAAATCTTTAGAGAATTCAGTACTCCGAAATCCACACAGTCAAGAGAGTGGTGAAAATACCAACTTTACCTCTCACCACGGACAAGGCAGTAACCGACGGCCTTCACTTAATGAAAGAGAGCAGCGGCGTTTACGTAGAGTTGTCAGTGCTTCCAAGCAAGCGAAAATGCTTGGAATAACCGCAGAAATCAATATTCATCTGTTAAGACAGTGTGGCGAACTTTGGCGTTGGGCTATGGCAGCAGACGACCGACACGAGTGTGTTTGCTGACGGCGCAACATCGCCTGCAGTGCCTCTCCTGGGCTCGTGACAGTATCGGTTGAACTCTAGACAACTGTAAAACCGTGCTTGGTTAGATGCATCCCGGTTTCGGTTGCTAGGCGCTGACGGTAGGGTTCAAATGTGGTGCAGACCCCACGAAGTCGTGGATCTAATTTGTCAATAAGGCACTGTGCAAGCTGGTGGTAATTCCATAATGGCTTGGGTTGTATTTACATCAAATGGACTGGGTGCTCTGATCCAACTGAACCGTTTATTGATTGCAAATGGTTAAGTTAGGCTAATTGGAGACCTTTTTCAGCCATTCATGGTATTCATGTTCCCAAACAACGAAGAAATTTTTATGGATGACAATGCGCCATTTCGCTTGGCCCCATAGTTTTCCATTGGTTTGAAGAACATTCCGGAGAATTAGAGGTCACCCGGATCGCCGGACGTGAGAATCCCATCTAACATTTGTAGGACGTAATCGAGAGCTCAGTTCGAGCACAAAATCTTCTACCGGCAACACTTTCACAATTATTGACGGATTTAGAGACAGCGTGGCTCAATATTTCTGTGGGCGACTTCCAACAATTTGTTGAGCCCCACCACGTCGAGTTGCTGCACTAAGGCGGGTAACAGAAGGTCCAGCACGATATTAGGAGGTATCCTGTAACTTTGCCCGCCCGGTTGGCCGTGCGGTCTAACGCACGGCTTTCCGGCTGGGAAGGAGCGCCTGGTCCCCGGCACGAATCCGCCCAGCGAACTTGTGTCGAGGTCCGGTGAACCGGCCAGTCTGTGGATGGCTTTTAGGCGGTTTTCCATCTGCCTCCGCGAAAACGGGCTGGTTCCCCTTATTCCGCCTCAGTTACACTATGTCGGCGATTGCTGCGCAAACAAGTTCTCCACTTACGCGATCACCACCACTACTCTACCACGCAAACATAGGGGTTACACTCGTCTGGTGTGAGACGTTCCCTGGGGGGTCCACCGGGGGCCGAACCGCACAATAATCGTGGGTTCGGTGTGGGGCGGCGGAGGGGTGACGTGGACTGCGGTAGTCGTCGTGGGGTTGTGGACCACTACACCTGCGGCAGGGACGGAGTCTCTCCGTCGTTTCTAGGCCCCCGGGTAACATACAATACAATACAATCCTGTAACTTTTGTCACCTCAGTGTATAATGCGTTCAGTGCTGATCAAACACGACTTTAAGTTATTTACCCCTTTCACTATTAAAGGTAATATGTATGTATTTATTGAACTGGGGACCTGGAAACGATGGAGAGGCTTCGTCCCCGCCGTAGCGCTCAGTGGTTCAGAACCCCACAACAGGCTACAGCAGTCCACTAACACCACCACCGCCGCCCCACACCGAACCCCTACTAGTGTAACCCAATGCTTGCGTGTAGAGTAATTACGATGTGCCGGCCGGGGTGGCCGAGCGGTTCTAGGCACCACAGTCTGGAACCGCGCGACCGCTACGGTCGCAGGTTCGAATCCTGCCTGGGGCATGGATGTGTATGAGTGTATGATGTCCTCAGGTTAGTTAGATTTAAGTAGTTCTAAGTTCTAGGGGACTGATCAAATGGCTCTGAGCACTATGCGACTTCTGAGGTCATCAGTCGCCTAGAACTTAGAACTAATTAAACCTAACTAACCTAAGGACATCACATACAACCATGCCCGAGGCAGGATTAGAACCTGCGACCATAGCGGTCGCTCGGCTCCAGACTGTAGCGCCTAGAACCGCACGGCCACTCTGGCCGGCTGGGGACTGATCATCTCAGAAGTTAAGTCCCATAGTGATCAGAGCCATTTTAATTACGGTGTACGCGTATGTGGAGAGAGTGTTTGCGCAGCAATCGCCGGCATAGTGTAACTGAGGCGGAATAAGGGGAACTAGCCCGCATTCGTCGATGCTGATGGAAGACCGCTTTAAAAACCATCCACAGACTGGCCGGCATACCGGACCTCGACACTAATCCGCCGGGCGGATTCGTGCCGGGGACCGGCACGTTTTCCCGCCCGGCAAGCCATGCGTTAGACCTAACGGCTAACCGGGCGGGCAGGTTACAGGATACTATAAATCTAACTTTAATGTTGCAACCCCTAAGAGTTTCTGCCTCCTCTAAATCAGCCAAAGAAGGCACTCGTTTCTATTTACGTCAAGACTGACTAACTCTAACATGAATCGAAAAGTGCCGTATGTCAGTGAAAAGTTGCACTTGACGTTGGAGACCGATAGCCCGTTCATGCGTGTCTGGTGTTCTGTTATTGACGTCCAGAGGACCATAGTATATTCGAGAGAACAGCAGTGGCGGAATATGAGAGACTGCCAAATGACACACGCGTCCCATCTTTTACGGGCGCTGCGCGATCTACTGGAGGTGGGGACCAGCCGGTCCGCAGCCTCGCGTCTCGTGTGACACGGGCGCCTCCCTTTGGTCTGGCGTTGAGCGCTATTCCTTCGCGCTCTGTCGACTCATCGCAACGCTTGCTTTGAAGTCTACAAGCGGACGACAGAAGTGCGAAGTGCAGAGGCATTGCCAGCTTTCCTCCCCACAATTCACCCTGCAGTTTGGTATCGCACCAACTGAACAACTCACTCAGTGCAACGAGGCGAGCATCCAAGCACGTGTTGATCTTCCGACACACCGAGACATGTTTGCAATACACTAGAAGAAATATCACCTCATTCATTATGTCTACCTTGATTACACGTTAGTGAATAATTAACAATAACCGGTTTCGCCTTACATCATTAAGAGTATTCTGATAAGGGTATCAACGTTAAATAGTTTGTACACTCCGGTACAAGTGACTACGTACCTGCTTCCTTCAGACAGATAATATTCAGTTCACAAACCAGGGCGGATTTGAAAAGCATTTCTCACACGAAACTCAGCTTGCCCTTTTCTCTCAAGACATCCTGCGGACCATGGATGCAGGCCAACAGGCAGATTCCATACTCCTGTATTTTCGGAAAGCCCTTGAAATGGTGTCACATTGCAGAATGTTAACGAAGGAACAGATTTCAAGATAAATTAAGTGCATGGCTCTAAGAATACAGTAGTAAGAGAACTCAGTACGTTGTCCTCGACGTCAAGTGTTGATCAGGGACGGATTAGTCGTCAGGATTGCCCCAGGAAAGTGTGACGGGACCACTATGTTCTACATATACATTAATGAGCTGACGCACAAAGTGAGCAGCACACTGCCCCTGTGTGCTATATGCTGTGGTGTACGGGGAGGCGTCAAGTGAATACAGGAGGATACAAGATGACTTAGACAAAACTTCTGTTTTGTGTGATGGATGGCAGCGAGCTCAAACTAAAGCGAGTAGGAAAAACAAACCCGTAATATTCTGGTACGGGACTAGAGATGTCCTGCTTGACACATTCAAGTCGTTTAAATATTTAGGTGTAACGAAAATGGTTCAAATGGCTCTGAGCACTATGGGACTCAACTGCTGTGGTCATAAGTCCCCTAGAACTTAGAACTACTTAAACCGAACTAACCTAAGGACAGCACACAACACCCAGCCATCACGAGGCAGAGAAAATCCCTGACCCCGCCGGGAATCGAACCCGGGAACCCGGGCGTGGGAAGCGAGAACGCTACCGCACGACCACGAGATGCGGGCATTTAGGTGTAACGTTGCAGAACGATATGATATGGAACGGCCACTGAGGAGTATAATAGGGAAGGCGGGTGCTCGACTCCGTTTTATGTGGATAATTTTGGGAACGTGCGGTTCATCTGTGAAAGAGACCGCATATAGGACGTTAGTGTGAGCTATTCTTGAGTGTTGCTCGAGTGTTTGGGATCCGCACGAGGTTAGATTACAGGAAGACATCGAAGCAATTCAGAGGCGGGCCACTAGATTTGTTGCCGGTAGGTTCGAGCAACACGTATGTATTACGGAGATACTTCGTGAATTCAAATGGGAATCCCTGAAAGGAAAACTACGTTTTTCCGCGATGCACTGTTGAGAAAATTTAGAGACCCGGCATTTATGGCTGACTGCAGATCGATTCTACTGTCATCAACGTACATTTCGCGCGGATAGCATGGAGATAAGTGAAATTAGGGCTCGTGGGTGGGATATACGCTTTTCTCTCGCTCCATATGTGAGTGGAAAAGGAAAGGAAATCGCTAATAGTGATACTAGATACCTTCCACCATGCGATGTGCGGTGGCTTTCAGAGGATGTGTGAACATATGTATCTAGAACGTCGTGCTGAAAGTCCTACTTTTTTATGAAATGAATGAAAATAGTGAAACTTGTTGCGGCGGTAAGATTACTACAGTCGTGAATTAGTATCCGACGTTGAATAATTAATTATGTGTATCTCAACATGAGACTCTGGTTTATGGAATAGTAATAAAAGTATATCAGCTTTGAAATACTTTACAAATGTTACTTTAGATCTTAGCTGGAAATGGTGCTAACAAACTGAAGTTACCTCTGGGAACTCAGGCCACGGAGAGATGGTCCAGTGAGTATAAAATGAATACAGGACTAGTATTCGGATAACCAAGGTGTATATCGTTTCCCCGAATCTTTACCATTGTAGGCTTGAATTACTTCGTGGAGGCGACACCTTTTAGTCTACGTCTACATAAATTGTCCATAATCCGCCGTACAAAACACAGAGGTGGGAACCTTGTATGACTACCAGTCATTTCCCGTCCTGTACCATTCACAAACACAGCGAGGAAAAAACGACAGTCTATATTCCTCCGTGGAAGCCCTAATTTTGTTTATATTCGATGTCCTTACATGCGCAATGTAAGTTGGCGCCAGTGAAATCGTTCTGTAGTCTGCTTCAAATGCCAGTTCTCTAAATTTTTTCAGTTGTGTTCCTCGAAAAAAACATCGCCTCCCCTCCAGGGATTTCCATTTGAGTTCCCAAGGCACCTCCGTAATATTAGCGTCTTGATCGAACCTCCCGCTAACAAATCTAGTAGCCCTCTTCTGAATTGCTTCGATGTCTTCCTTTAATCCCAAACAGTCTAGCAGTACTCAAGAATGGGTCGCACTAGCATTCTATGTGTGACCTCCTTTACTGATGAACCATACTTTCCTAAAATTCTCGCAATAAACCGAAGTATTACAGTCACCTTCCTTACTGCAGTCCGTAAGTGCTCCTTCCATTTCATATCACTCTGCGACATTCCGCCTAGGTATTTAATCGAAAAGCATTACTGATACTGTATTCGACCATTACGGGATGATTTTTCCGACTGATCTGCATTAACTTACTTTACAGTTAGAGGTAGTTGCCATTTATCATTCCAACTACAAATTTTGTCTAAGACACCATGTATCCTCCAACAGTCATTCAACACAGCATCATTAAACAACGGCACATTGCTGGTCACCATGTCAGACACATCATTTTCACATAGAAAGAATAATAGCTGTCCGATCACACTTCCCTGGGGACTCCTGACGATAGTCTTGTCTTTGATGAACACTTGGCTTCGAGGACAACGTACTGGGCCCTATTAAGAACTTTTCGAGTCTTTTCATTTCCCCATCCTTGTCCAACAAATTCTACGTCCTCCTACTTTTAGATAAATATGGCGGACTACGAAACTCCTCTCATCAACTAAACTGAAAAGTAGGGATTCAGATTCCTAGAAATGCCAATAATTTACTTAAGCATGTGTAGTAGTATACTAGCAGAGTCCATCCACAGGGCGAAAACATTCGAAAACTACTACTCTGCTGCTGTCGCCAGCCTCTCCAAATGCTACCCTGTACTGTCCGCACAAGTCAATGACCTGTGGCTTTTAAGAACACTTGTGTATATCACCCCCAACACGTTTGCCCGAAGAGTAACGTACACAACCAGTTCTCCGTCAGTCAGTTAGCAAAGCAAATACTTCTCCCAGCTACGCTTCTTTCTCTTTTCATTTGTGACTCAGTCATGCCAGTTTATTTTCTCTTATCTTCATCAACAGAGTTTTGTCACGCTCCTCTCTCTCTCTCTCTCTCTCTCTCTCTCTCTTTCTCTATGTCCATTGCTTCTCCATTGCTTCTAGCGCTCATACTTTGTTCGATATATGATCGTTATGCGAATCAGGCAAAATCGCTTTGAGCGTCGCCGGAATCTTCCCACAGTCGGACCAGGTGGACGACACCCAACACCGTGTCCCGCTGTGTGAAGAAGTCCTCAATAGCCTCCTGCACATTCTCGTCCGACAGAAATCGCCGACCCTTCAAGGACTTTCTTAAGGGAGTGAAGGGGTGATAATCACATAGGGAGGGATCAGTACTACAGGTTGTGTGCTCGAGTGACTTCCTCTTAAGTTGGCGTAACTTCAGCGTTACCATATTTGTGATATTGGGAAGTGCATTATTACGAAGCCGTAGCACTCTTTGTCGCCGTTTTCTCGGATGTCTTGCCTTGATTTCGCTCTGCAATTTCCGTATACACATTCTCCACTATCCGATGGATGTTTACCTGTGTTTGTCCTTCGTCAGTCAACAAAAGAACAGCAGCAGCACGTTGGTACTGTTTTGACGCATTTCGTAATAAAGTCAGCATCGTTTACGTTTCCGCATTTGTCAGCCTTACGTCTTAAAGAAACGACAGGGGCACTACTCCCTTGCCTGCGTGTCAGTGTTTACATAGCCGCACTGGAGTTGAGCTACTTTGCGTATACGTTGCAGTAACGCCATCAAACGGAAACCTCTTGATCGCCTTACCCTCCAATAATTTGTATTTACTGTTGTACTTCTTATGAACAATTAATGTAAATTGTGTATGTTCTTCTGTACTATAGTAATTAGATGGCGCTGGAATAGATGCAAGAGAATGTCTGGTGGTTCTAGATGTGTTAGGTTAAACAAATAAATGATTAAATATCAAAATGGTTCAAATGGCTCTGAGCACTATGGGACTTAACTTCTGAGGTCATCAGTCTTCTAGAACTACTTAAACCTAACTAAACTAAGGACATCACACACATCCATGCCCGAGGCAGGATTCGAACCTGCGACCGTAGGGGTCGCGTGATTCCAGACTGTAGCGCCTAGAACCGCTCGGCCACCCCGGCCGGCAATGACTAAATAAATAAAAAAAATTTGCGGAAGATAAACTGAAGAGACATCTAGCTCTCCCCTGTAGTTATTCCCTGAATACAAAACCAAGAAACCACTTTGACTTTGAGTTCTAACATAAGAGATACAGTGGAGAAAATACCGTCTTGAAAGTCTTCCACTACCTGACTCTCATAATCTACGCCAGCCTTCATACAACACTGTGTGCTGTGTATGCTATTAATTCCTCTCACGAGAATCAATAATTTTCTTGATTCTGAGAAACCTAGCGGATGCCGTGTTTACATTTTGCTCTTGAAGCTACACGGCGGAACTGCTCAAGATAGGGCAATTTATTTCTGTCGGCGGAGTTTGCAGGCTCTCGCTTTCGGTTATTAACAAGAACTGTTAGCATTACTTCTGATTCGTAACGTGTTGGTGTGGAAAAGTTATACAGATAGTCCGCTTCACACTGTACATGTAAACGTACAAAACGTTTATCACTATTTACGCAACTTAATTTCGTCTCCACACTGTTCAGCCCCTAGGAAGTAGTAAGTTATTACCGGTGCGGTTTCATTTGATACGGTAGCTCGACAGAGAATAAGTTCCTTTGATTACTGCCGACAGCAAAGTTCCTCAGCAACCATTCACACATGGCCAGCACAAGTTTGGCTCTGAGCACTATGGGACTCAACTGCTGAGGTCATTAGTCCCCTAGAACTTAGAACTAGTTAAACCTAAATAACCTAAGGACATCACAGACATCCATGCCCGAGGCAGGATTCGAACCTGCGACCGTAGCGGTCTTGCGGTTCCAGACTGCAGCGCCTTTAACCGCACGGCCACTTCGGCCGGCTAGCACAAGTTTATCAAATCAAATGGCTCTAAGCACTATGGGACTTAACAACTGAGGTCATCAGTCCCCTGGACTTAGAACTACTTAAACCTAACTAACCTAAGGATATCACACACATTCACGCCCGAGGCAGGATTCGAACCTGCGACCGTAGCACACAAGTTTATCGCTAACGAAAATTCATACAAAGTGATAAAGACTTACTAGCATGTTTCTTAATTTTTAGCAATTAAGGAACTGGAAGATTTATGCAAACGTGACTACAAATCTCTTGAAGATGATCCGCGTGTGGAAAGTTCAAAACAAGGACGCGACATACGAGCTTAGCGATGCGTCGATGATTAGATCATCAGCGACGGAGAACACATTCGAACTGGGGAAGGATATCGTCTGTGCTCTTTCGAAGCAACCTTCTAGGCATTCTTTTTGAGCAGTGTGACAAACCACGGAAAACCTAAATCTTGATGGGTGGACGGGGAATTTTGACCGCCAAAAACGAGTACAGTGTGTTACCGGTGCGGCAACTCGAGAGGTAAATGGTGTTCAGACACTGCAGAAAAATGGAGAAAAGGAGCGCAGTATGGTTTTGGTGTGTGAATTAGTGGATAGCCCAGGATTTTCAGGAGAATGCCTACATTAGACACGCTGTATTACATATCAGAAAGCTGCCTGAAAGTTTACTTCCGCATTCGTTTAAGTCTTTCCAAAACCAAACACGAAAACTAAGTTGTCAATGACGTTTGGACCGTTAAAAAAATGAAACTCATTTTGTGCCTCAATTTGTCACTGTAAATGATATCTATGGTTTCCAACTTCACATAAGAAACGAGACAGTTATCAAGGCGTTGGCTGAAAACTGTTAGTTGTCCGCTGAAAGGAAAGCCAGAAAGCAATCTTCCTTCCCGGAAAGACTTCTGGTTTTGTTCTCACACACTCACTGTAGGAAAACAACCGGTAATATTTCCATTGCTTTCGAATCAACTGAATGGAAGAATCTGTCAGAAGGACCAGGATTGTTGAGCAGAAATACGAGGGTTGTCCAGAGAAGTTCCGATCGATCGCCGAATGGAAACCACTGGGAAAATCTGGTAGATGTGTTGGGCAGTGTCTCTAGTATGCCTGTCGATCGTGACGCGTCTCTCTTTTCAGTTTTGAGTGAACAGTGAGCACGTCAAGATGCGTAGGGAAGAGCGTCTGCCACCAAGTTTGAGGACCTGGTTGCAGATTTCGCCTGTGTCATGCAGCCCACACAACACAACTGTAGAACAGTTCCTTCTTCATGCCAACCGCAGGGGCAATGAAGACGCTCCTGCAGCGTTTCCGATGAGAAGTGTTTGATTACTCACAATACAGTCCGTAATTGGCTCACCCTGAGTCTCATCTCTGCTCGCAAGAACCGCTAGCTATGAAGACAAAATTTTTCCACAGACAACGAGCTGCATACCAGTGCAGATAACTGGCCGAAAGCACAGGCGGCTGCTTTCTATGACGAGGATATTAGAAAGTTGATACAACACTACGACAAAACTCGAAGCTGGAGCGGCGACTATGTAGAGAAGTAGGTGGAAGGTGTACCTAACGACTGCAAATAAAACGTCTCTGGTTTTCACTGTGGTTTCCATTTCTCGACCGATCGGAACTTACTTTCTGGACAACCCTCATATATTTCTAGGACAATGGATCAGACAGGAAAAGAGGGTGCGACAATTGAAAAAAAAACTATGGAATTTGGGCTGCTAATTATTGGAACATCAACCTTATTCTCAGGATCTGGCACTCTGACTCCCATCTGTTCCAACATTTACAGTCATTTGGGAATTGATGAAATATTGAATCCAAGGAGGTGTTTATGGAAGCTGTAGGAGTATGTTTTCAGAGCTTTCATTATGGGACTTCATGAAGGCTATTCACTCACTGGAAAGAAAAAGAAACCGGATAAATTGAACTGACTTAAAAGAAAAACTGCGTCAGAATGCAGGTGTATGTTCTCTAAATACAGAATCTCTTATTACCAGACTAGAACGGAACATTCTATAAGTCCATCTTCATACAAGATGGTTGTGGGATCTCGGATGTTCAATATAAATGTCAAATCAAAGCAACTTCAGCCGTGTAAATTTCCAGTTTTATTTTATTTGTGCTACAAGTTTCAGCGTTACATTATGCTAACTTGAGGCCCCCCCGACTGAAGTCTAGGAATAATCTCACTTGCAGTCTGTAAGTAGAGATCGGAGTGATCGCTGTGCTATGAAGAAGTCTACGGATACTGTATCCTCGCTCCTATTCCGACTGTACAAGAGGTGGGATTCTTTCTAACGTTCGTTAGGGGTAATGTAGCGCTGAAACTGGCACTACAAATAAAAATAAAACTGGAAATCTAGATAGCTGAATGTGTTTTCATTTGACATTTATTTAGAATGAAACATAACGTATACTGTGGCTGATTCTAACAATATCCTTCTTCCAGGAGTCCCGGTTCAGCGAAGTATGTAGGAGAATCTCTGAAGTCTCGAAGTAGCAGAGGGATACTGGCGAAGCTGAAGCTGTGTGATGGTCATGAGCCATACGTGAATAACTCAGTTGACCAGAAAATGCCCACGTAAACAAGGTTCTGGATTCGATTCCCGGTCCAGCATACAGTTTTAAGACTCACAGCCTTGTGGTATGTGATATGTTTTCAGCATGTATCGTAATGCGTCGTGACCCACCTGTAAGTCAAGAATACTGCGGTCAGTTGACTTAAAAATGACGGTTTAGATTAAGGTGGTGGCGATGAGAATGATGGTGAAGGCACAGATAATATTTTACGTCGACTGTAAAGCTGTTTGAGGTATGAATTTTCATGGTAACTGTGCCATTTTCTTACCTGTTTTCAAAGTTAAGCTGTTGATTCCATTTGTTTTCTGCAGGACTAATATCTATGAAGCAGTATGTTTTATCAGAATTAGTAAGCAGTTTATTCGGTATAGTCCAGCCAACGAAGGAAAATTAGGTAAACAATTCGTGTAGTCGAAATTTTTGTACTTGATAGGGAGGGAGTGTGAGGAACATCATAGTGCAGATCCTGACCGATGAGGTGCGAGCGTGGGGGTAGGGGAAGGGGACGTTAAAGGTCTTTTTTATGTGTGTCTTAAATAACTCGAAAACTGCGGCTTCACAGTACACAATAAAACTATGGTGAATTTCCTACAAAGAAAAAAGATCCTCTTCATTTGTTTTCTCTAGTACTAATAGTTTCCGCGTTGCAGGGGATGAAAAAGTTGCAGGTTATTAAAAATTGGGTTTTAATGGGGGCAAAATCTAAGTTTTTTAATAAATGAAGCGCGTTAAGAACTAATATCTGCTGTGTGTACCTCACCTAACAGCGAAAATCACACCACTTCATGATTCGGCTAATGGTACACCAACCTCTTGGCATGTTCAAGAAAGAATAGGAAGTCACGGTTGAGAATGGTTTTTTATTTATAAGACATCTGGGGAAAAAAAGAAATTTCCGTAGTGCAAATTTATGAGCCAGGAATCAGCTATAAAGCTACATTGTCAGTTAAAGTAACTGGGAACCCACGACCCGAACTGTGGAAAGAGCGTAATCAAAGACAAACGCCGGGTAAAAACACTCAAGGACCACTGGCAAGTGTGCAGAAAGTCCCGCAATCACCCAAAATGGCGCATCCTCCCTACTCAATAAGCCATCTGTCATCAGCTAAGAAGTGGATGACGTAATCACCCCTCTGGAGTTATTTCACATAACTATTTTTCATTTGACAATAACGTTTATACGCAAGCCGGTGGCCTGGTTTTGGGGGGTTGCCCCTCAGGATTCCTCGACAGTGTATTTGTAAGTAGTCTCGGAAATGGATATTTTTCCCGTGTAATTGCTTCGAACTCCCAGATACCTTTTTATGGAAGGTATGTCGATGACATGCTGATCGTTTTTAAAGGACAAGAAGTGGTTATCGACACCTTTTTACACAAATTTAACAGTCTTTGCCCTAAATTGGCATGGATCAGCAGGGTGTCCTAAATTAATTAGATTTATCAGTCCAATAGATTAATGATAGGGTATGTTTAAATATTTATAGGAAAGCTACCTATAGCTCTTCAGTGATTCATGCTACATCACTACGTCCAAAGCAGTATAAATTAAGCTATTTTGGCTCGACGTTTGCTCGAATTTGTGAAGTTCCCATCAACTTGGAATCTATTGAAAAAGAAATTAGCAACCTTTCGTATACAGCACGCGAAAATGGTTTTAGTGCGTCTTTGGTTCGTCGTTTATACAACGAATACAAGGAAGTAATGGAGCTTAAGGTCACGAGTTGACAACCACCAACGGTTGGCGCTGATGTGCTGAAATGCGTTTAGCTATCCAGTTTTTGGGCCTCTTTTGTTATGACTTAGTCAAATTGTTTGGGAATACTAAGGCAGAAACTGTGTTCCCTAGAAACGTAGAACTCAGTTTCTGCTTCCTTACAGTGAGAAAACTTAGTCTTTCCCCTTCTTGACATCGTGAGTATATAAAATTAAGTACCTTGATTGTGACGCACACTACATCGGCCAAATGGGGAGGTGAGCATCTCATAACAAAAAAAGGACAACTTAAAAAAAATTCTCCCTGCACGCAACATTTGAAAACTTCTCGCCATCGCCCACCGTCCATAAATGATGTCGATACTATGCATGTTGTCCATAAAGACAAGAAGATGAACATCCTAGAAGAATTTGAGATTTCGAGAAGAGTCTGTTTTAAGATCCCAGGATTGCTAAACGAACAACTGACATTTTATAACCAGGGTTACTTCGAGGCTACGATGTTACGTTTTAAATAAATGTTTTGCACACGGGGCTTTGGTTTGCACACTGATATTGTTTAGTAGTGATTCCTTGTTATACATTCTCTGTTTTCTCTTCTGGCGGCACCACCTAGTACGGTGTCGGTCACCTCGACCCATGGCTCTGTAGTAGCAGCCGTAAACGTGTGCCTTGAGGACGCTTCATATACCTGGCCATGTTGTACACAGAACATGCGTTGTGCTAAGACCGAGTGTTCCTAAACACAGGCCATGTATGACTCTTCACCTTGAAACACAATCTCCTTTTTCCGTAGGTGGATGTGTCCTGCAAATTTTATTGGATAATGTGTCATTTTTGGTGACTGAGGAACTTTGTGTACACTTTCCAGTGGTCTTTGAAATCTCAAATTTAGCCGGTGAGTTTGTCTTTGGTTACGATCTTTTCCCAGCTCGGGTCGTTGTTTCCCAGTTGCTTTATTTAACTGAGAATGTACCCTTACAGCTGATTCCTGGCTCATAAATTTGTACTGAGGCACTTGTATTTTCCCCCAGATGTGTGGTGGCTCCTGTGAGAGTGAAACGTGTCACAAATTAAGTAAATAAGAACCATTTTGCAACATAGACTGCCTATTCTTCTTTGAATAACTAATTGTAGTAGAACCGTATGAATGGATATGTTGTGTGCTGGGGGTGTAACAGGGTGGAAACATGGAATGGAATGTAGAAGCACGAGATAGGTAGGTCACCGGACTGTGGTCACGGAGTTCCCTCTTTAGTACGTCTGTACACTGAAGAGCGAGCAGCTGAGTTCCCACACTCTTTACCCCACTACATCAGAAAGAAAACCACTACAGAGTGTTTCACGATGTTATAGCGAACATTCCAGAGCTCGCCTTTTGATCATTGGCGATTCAGTGTGCAGACGAGCCCAGTGTGTTTATTTTCCACTAAGTGCGGTAACACTACATGGAATTCAGACATCGGTTGCTAATAATACTTACGTAAGAAACGCATATGGACGGAATGTACATAAATCTCGGCACACTGTTCCACACTGCTAGACTAAAACTCTCAATCGTCTTGAGCAGCAGGTGCACTGTTCTTCCGGAGAAGGTACCTTCCTCCACCACGAGCTTTGCTCGCTTTTCATTTCACGGGCAAGCTGGACGGACTATAACTCTCCAGCATTTCTTGTCCAGTTCCCTCTTTTGAGTAAACAAAGTAACTTCACTTAGCACGTGTTTATATTGTGGAGTTCGTTAATTTATTAAGTGAGTATTTATTTGCAGCTGAACAAAAGCAACACGCCTGAAGCTATCAACTGTCTACCACAATGAAGAGTCTGCCCCACGTGTAACATGCTGTCAATATTTATTCGATAGTTCTGATTTCATTGTCTCCACTATTAGTGGCCGGAATAGTTTTCGCAGCGCAAGGGGTATCAAAAGCACAACCACAACCTCAACATCTCAAGATGCCTTAGGCTTAAATTGGCTCCCTCTGTAACAAAAGTGGGTCACTTAGGTGTGTGTTATGGAACTACAGATACGTCAACATAAGTCCAGCAATGCATTACAGCAAATTACTGTTCTAGGTTTGAACATGATCGGTCCCGTTCCATCAGACAAAGTGACACCCACCTTGCAAATTATTCTACCAATGTGTGGTAAGTAGCTCCACTCAGCGCAGACCATTTTTCAATTGCCATTATTTCCTGAATGGAGGAGATTTGTGCAGTCTACCAATAACACAATTAATGGTGAGAGAAGTACAGTAACTTTCTGATCATTCGTTACACCAAGTGACTACCACAATATGCTGTCAACGACAGACACCAGCAAGATGCCACATTTATCAATTCCATACCCTTCCTACCAACAGTGCGGAGGTCAATGACAACATCAAACAAATAAAGCACTTCTCAGTCATTGTTTTACGTAGAAGCTCAATTAACAACGGCAAATACTGAAAGTAACTGCGCTACACAAACACGACCTCAGTGAAATTATTTTGCCTACTTACTTAAGAGAACGGGACGGAAAAATGCAAACGGGAAAGCAATCTGCACTAGTCGTGGATGAAATCGCCTTTCTCAGAAGAACGCTACAGATGCCGTGCAAGATGATTAAGAATCAATTTTCTCCCTCTAAAAGTGTACAACTGTGTGCAGAGATCTACACTGCATACAATTCTACACTGAATCTGTACACATGCTTTTCTTGCATTAGCATCATTAGTAACTCGTATCTATAATGATTGTAGTGTTAACCTACTTCATGGAAAATAAACGCTCTTTAGGCCATTGATTCACGACGCGAGCTGCGGAAGGGTCGGTCTTACGTTACGAAACACCGTGTAGCGGCCTTTTGTGGTGGCGTTTGGCAGAAAGAGCGGCGCTCAGCTGCTCGCTCTTCAATTCGCGGTTGTGGGAAGGAGGGAAGTGCGTGACTACAACCAGGCAACCGGTAGCCCGACACAGCCCCAGGACACAAGCAATCCCTTAATACGGTTCTGCCGCACGTACAAGCATTAAACGTGTTCCTTAAACCACTTCATACAACAATAAACGTTAATATCATACCATTAGACAACAATTTTTAATAATTGTGACTTTTCCATTCTCTGCAACACGGAAGCTAATAGTCCTAGACAAAAAGGAATAGGACAGTTTTTGTAGGAAATTCAACGTAGTATAATTTTGTACTGCGAAAAATTTTAACTAGAAGCTGCGAATTTCGAGATAAGTCGAGGTAAACACAAAAAAGTGACTCTGAACACCTCCCCCACCCGCACTCTCATACCCCATCACTCAGGATTTTTAGCACATTGTTTATGACACACCGTGCTACCTCTGTACAAAAATTTGTAACTGCACGAATTTTCTCTCCTATTCGAACTCTTTTGATTTTCGTTGACTGGGCTAATGTCCCAAATGCAAGATTTTTATATACCAATTAATATATTTTATCCGTAATCGAAAATTTAAAAATGTTTCTTATAAGGCGGCACATGGAGGAATACCTGCTGCTATTGACGGTTCAACGGCTCTTTCGAATTCCAGTACGGGAATTCAACAAGCAAGCAGGGTAGAGGTTGGGGCACAAAAATTCTGATCACCTCGCTGATCGCTAATTTCCCGGATTAAGTTCCAGTTCCGTGTTCAGTGTCTTTCGGAGAGATCGCGTGAAACATTGTTACTGATTCCGTCTGTCGAATAGGGACTTTAACACTGATGACCCCTCCAGTGATTTCGGGTTATTTGGAAAGAGTTGGCTCTGCGCTACTATCACGCTTCGCCTTCTCCTGCCTATCAAGAATTGTATAAACTTGGCGCTGTGCAATCACTTAACACGATCACAGATGCGCTTAATTCAAATTTTACCGAGGACATTTGTTTGTGTTCGTCATGGAGGAAAATTTATCAAATGGTTCAAATGTTTCTAAGCACTATGTGACTTAACATCTGAGGTCATCAGTCCCCTAGACTTAGAACTAATTAAACCTAACTAACCTAAGGACATCACAATCATCCATGTCCGAGGCAGGATTCGAACCTGCGACTGTAGCAGCAGTGCGGTTCCGGACTGAAGCGCCTAGAACCGCTCTGTCACAGCGGCCGGCTAAAACTTATCCTCGCTAAAAATCCGGACAATGCCTCTGGGTCTTCCAGCCTGTGCCAAACGACTATTCTAGGTATCACATGTGGATGGGCTTAGGAAGTCACAATTGTATGGACATTGCACAGTGACGTCAACAAATGCCATGTCCTCCCGTCTGTGACCTGACAGGATTGTTGTCGGCAGATAGCAAGCAGGAGTCGTACAGCCCGGTAACGAGAAGGATTACGCAAGCTACACGGAAGAAACGCGACGCACTACTGATTTCGCCGACTGTTTCAAAAACATTTTCTGTGTGATTCTTATTGGAAACTTGGGATCAATTTTAATTTTTCCTTATGACTACAAAGTTTTATTCTCAAAATAATCATCCGATCGTAAGTGTGTATCTTTAACACGCATGCACACGCAACCTTGGGCTGTTTTTACAACTGCGTTTAGTACCAAAGTTTTCATTTACTTTTGACAAATGTCCAGACGATAGTCCAGCTAGTATCAAGCTTCTGCTAGCACGTCTGGAGCTACTGCTTTCACTGCAGCTGCTATGTAGCGTCAACGTTCACCCAGAGTTGCTGCAAAGGTAGGCATATGGATGGTGTCTTGCACAATCTCCACAAATGACACTCACATACCGCAAGATGCGATCTTGCTGGTCAGTGCTGTAACGCGATATACGTACTCCCCTTACGGCTGATACACGGTTGAGGGAGCTTAGCGTTAAGAAATGCTCTAATATGCGGGTACTAGTGCGGGGCTGATCTGTTCTATTGAACAACAGCGGGAAAAAAAGCCAGAGCCCCAAGATATACAGGTAAGTGATTTCTCCAATCGAGCGAGAGAGCTGCACCACAGAGATCTCCTAATGGCAATCACGATAAGTGGTAATTTACATCTTTGTGTAATTTAAAATCCACACAATACTTCTGTCGTCATCCATGTATGAAACATCGCATCTTGTCTTCCGCAATCGGATGAATCGTTTTTGTAAAGTGCGAAATGTAAAACTAAGGCCCCGTGTACAGCTAAAGCCTCTTCTGGACTCCATATGAACGAGGAGAAAACAGAAATAGATATAAAACTTCAAAAGTTAGATATGATGCACAAGAACGAGATAAGGGAATTTAGGTGATACGGAGGACAGCACAGTAGAAATGACGGTTATTCAGTCTGGGGACGCGGGAATGCAGACATTCGATTTGGGGAAGCAGAAGGAAGGAAGAACAGTTTGGCAGCAAGGAGGAAGGCACTTTCTGGTACGAGATAAGGAAGGCGAAGGAGCTGCTTCGATGGGAGGTAGTGGGACAAGAGGTCAGCGGCCAACCGGTGAATGCCCATTATCTTCTTAAGCTGTGTGCCAACGTACTGCAGACTTCGTCTAATGCACCAGAGACGCCTTTAACAGCTACTAGAGCGCACAAGAACATACTGGATCATACTTTTTAAACGTCATCTAGCCTAATCGTTCATACAAGGGTCTTTGAGAGAGAATCATGAGTTAGTAGTTGAATTTCATTTATCATTGCATTCACGAGGACAAGCTCCTACAACTTCACTAGCTGAATGGAATAAATCAATGCCCAGAGTACCGCTGATTTATACATGGTGTCTCATAATAAGTGCGGTAAATGCATGTAGTTGAAAGTACACTTTACTAGAAGCAAAAATGTGCAAGCTCTTTGTTTTCCATATTTTGGGAGGAGGTAGTGTAGATTAAAATGAGAAAAAATTGCATGGCAAAAGTCTGCTCTATAATGCATACCGCAAGAGCCGTAGGAGCTATGCACACGTGTTCGTAGAGGAGATGGGTTTCACAGTAGGGAAGATGAACAAGCTCCTTAGGTATGTATTTTAGAACCCATGTTTACTGGCCATTTCTTCTTATTTTGGCTCATACTACGCCTGTCAAACTAAGGAAAGCAAAGACCTTGCAGTAGAGGAGATTAATTCAACAGTATCGAAGATGGTTCAAATGGTTCAAATGGCTCTGAGCACTATGGGACTCAACTGCTGTGGTCATCAGTCCCCTAGAACTTAGAACTACTTAAACCTAACTAACCTAAGGACATCACACTGCCCGAGGCAGGATTCGAACCTGCGACCGTAGCGGTCGCGCGGATCCAGACTGTAGCGCCTAGAACCGCTCGGCCAGTCCGGCCGGCGAAACATAAGAAGAACTCGTCGAATCCACGCCACGCAGAATTTGTGCTGGATTTCGTTCCAAAGGTGGACCAACACGCTATTAAGCATGGAGCCATTTTTTTTTTTTTTTTTTTTTTTTTTTTGCTCATCAGTCTGTTCTGCATCGAAATCATAAATACGAGGGCCTTTCAGTAAGTGACAGCATTTTTTATTACAGAAGGTTGGTTTTATTCAGGATCCCAATACATGAAATTATTTCCCTTTCTTTAAGCTATAAAACCCTATTTTTCAACATTATCTCCGTTCAGTTCTACAGCCTTTTGCCTCCTTACCAAGAGGACTTGTATGCCCGCATGGTACCATTCTACATGTCGACATCAGAGCCAACGTGTTGCTGCATCAATAACCTCCGTATCGTCTACGTACTGCATCCAGTGGAGCGCATCCTCCATTGGACAAAACAGATAGAAGTAGAAAGGTTTGAAAGTCGTACGGTGGACGAAGAAGAACAGCGCAGACTTGTTTCAGGCCTTTTGTTGTCATGGAAGAAGAAGTTATTTCGCATCGGGTGCGGCTTTGAACTTGGAAGAGAGGTAGCGTGGCGGCAGTCCATCACTTGCCGTATGGTTTCCGGTTCGAAGTGATGAACCCCTGTTTTATCGTCTGTGACAATCTTCGATAAAAATTGTGACCATCAGTCTCGTAAAGTGCAAGCAATTCCGCATAGATGGTCTTTCGTTGCTATTTATGGTCTTCAGTTAAGTGGTGAGGAACCCAGTGGGCACGTATTTTTGAGTACCCCAAATGGTTGACCAGTGTGTCAGAACTACCAACACCGAAGTGCAGATGAGCAGCGACACGTTGATCACCTCGAATGAGTGTGTCCGCACATTTGAACACTTCAGGGGTCACAGCTATGCAGCCAGCTGGCACGCTGGACATCGGACAGATTTGCGCGACCTTTTTGCGATGATTATAGGCGTTTCGCCCAACCACTCACCATGCTTTTGTTCACTGCCAAGTTTCTGCAGACTTTCCGCAAGCGCCTTTAAATATTTGCAGCGCTCTGGTTTTTCTCCAAAAGACGACAGCTCTCTGCTTAGAACGAACCTCTGTTATAGACATAATTATGACAGCTGCGAATAGCGCAGCTACCTGTCGGTACTTCATGAAACTGTAGGAGCAGAAGCGGGAATATTCCTTTGTGTTCCTCAACAAAATCTGGATTTTTTCAACCAAAACTGATCTAGGAAAAAAAAGTGTTGCATTACTTATTGAACTCCCCTTGTATTTGTTCATTCTGTCCATAATATAACCTAATGGAATGTCATACGACGTCTTTGCTCAGTATCTACAGTCAAATTTTTTATGGTAAAATACTACTGGAATCACGCTTGATAGTACTACACGAGCACTGTTTATAATGTAACGATTCTGGAGATTCGCAGCACTGATAATTCGTTGGCGATGACAGAAGCTCGTTGGCCAGTTTCCACAACAGCGGAACTGAGAGTGGTTGAAGGCAGATTGGCGTGAAAATGCGACGAAACGCCTTGGTGATTAAACGGCGTTAATTTATCTCAATACTCGCGATAATTGCCGCTGGTGTTGAACACTCGCCTCGCGCGCAGCTCCGCGTGCTGTAAGAGAGTGGAGAGCTTTTTGCATCCGTCACGGTATTACCCATTTGGGCTAACGCCAACTGGCTACTTCGGCAGCCTGTCGCACGCGTAAAACTCGTTTTAATCCCATTTAAAATCAGGAAAACGGTAGCCACGTCGTGTGAACGCTGGTGCTGGCTTGTACTTCACATAGTGATGCCATTCTGGATTTGTCTTCGCTGTGACATGTGAAAAGGAAACGGATTTCACGATTCGTACATGTGGTATGTGACGTTCACTCTCTGCACCTATGGCCAATATATTCCCTTCTTTCAGGTAGTTTTTTAAGTTACGGTAACCGTTGAACCCGCAGAAAATTTCACAGCGACTAGAAGTAATTAACTTTGTACTATATGCATGCAATTTTAATTATTATGAGCGTATTGGATACGTGGCCAGATTTCTCATTGAAATCAAGACTTTCTTGAAGGCACAATAGAATAGAATAGAATATTGTCAGTTATCAGACGTATCAGCATCTTAGATCATGCAGTAAGGGGTGGTTGTAGGACCGTTACTGCTCACACTATACTGGAAAGCGAAATTCGCGCACTCGGGTCTCGCAGTGCGACTCCTCACATGCCAGCGATAAAAAATGTCTGTCACAAAATTTCGTCCGCCGAGTATATCCGGTAGAAAAAGGACGTTAAAGAGTGGCAATATGGCAACACTGTAACCATATGTACGGTAACTACCTCAGTCAGCATATACTAGTTGTGCTGTACAGTTGGTGCAGTAGGTAGAGTTTTGGGTTAGCACGCAGAAGATCGAGGGTTTGATCCTGGGTTGAGAACCACATTTTTTGTATTTGCTGATTTCATTCTGACATTTCATAATGATATATACACCGTTTCTTAGGTCACATATATTCTAAATTTTGTAACGCTGAACGTAACAAATACGTGGTTAGACAAAGAGAAATAGCTGAAAGAATAACTACAAAAGCAATATCAATTTCGAGATGCTGAAGATGATAGCCCAGTACCGTAACACAACATCTAAAATGGTTCAAATGGCTCTGAGCACTATGGGACTCAACATCTTAGGTCATAAGTTCCCTAGAACTTAGAACTACTTAAACCTAACTAACCTAAGGACATCACACACACCCATGCCCGAGGCAGGATTCGAACCTGCGACCGTAGCAGTCCCGCGTTTCCGGACTGCAGCGCCAGAACCGCTAGACCACCGCGGCCGGCAACACAACATCTACTGGTCATTTATACTACATGTAACATGAGCGCTAGGATGTAACACATTAGCAACCAGTGACAATAATAATGCCCATATTAATGTCTGCTTGACCTTCACAAAAGAATACTTTGTCTTCAGAACAACAGAAGCTCAAAGCGACCTCCCTGCACGTCCAAACACTGTGCAACTCGCCGAATCATACAGCTCTGGACCCTTCGCAGCAAAACTGCGTCCACAATAACAAGAGCACTATGAACACGAGATACTAATTCTTCAACATTCGTCGGCGCAGTAGACTACAAGTGTCCCACAGGAAGAAATCCAGGGGATTTAGGTCAGGTGAATGCGGTGGCCATCCAACTGGACTTCCACATCCGAGCCATTCCCTGGAAATGTTCTGTCCAAATATTGTCGCACATTAATTCCCGTATGTGGAGGTTTACAATGAGAAAATTCGATATGTCTACGCATGTACAGTCGTGGACAAAACGAGCGAAACCCCTCGCCTATTCGTTATGCTGACCCGCACAGCTTTAAAGTCTGCTACACAGCATAACAGGCAAGGCGACGAAGTGCTACCAACATACTATGCAAGTTCACTCAGCTGATATGTTGAGATAGCTGGAGAAACTCGTGCTTCGAAGACGCCACAGCATCGTCTGCCATCACTTCGTGGGAAACGAAATACCTCAAGTATAAGTCAATGTGTTGTGATTATGAGATGGATCTAAAGTGTGGTTGTGGATAGTACGTATGCTCACATTGCGAATCTAACATCATGAATAAAGACAAGGGGAAATGAGTTAGGCGTTCTTCCTCTTCCGTAACATCAAATATATTTTAGTTATTCTTTCTTAAATGGACTGCCCAGAAAATCATTCACCAGAAGTGAATAACTTTTTAGCAACACCAGATGATATTAACAGCTTGCCGGCGCGGGTTAGCCGTGCGCTCAACGGCGTCATATCGCCGACCGCGCGGCTCCTTGCGCCGTCAGTTCGAATCCTTCCCTGGGCGTGGATGTGTGTTAGGTTAGGTAGGTTGAAGTAATTCTAGATCTAGGGAACTGATGATCTAAGCAGTTTGGTGGCATAGTGCTTAGAGCAATTTTTTGACCTTTCGCGTAAATTTTCTTTACATAAACTGCCGTATCTTTAGATTGCGTTGACATAGCTCACTTTTTTACACCACCAAGAGACCGTATACCGCAGGAATTGCGATACATTTCCTCTTATTATGTCCACCCGTACTCGAGGTAAACGGGTTTTAAGGGTTGGGTAGACAGACGTTCAAGAAAGTGAGACTAGTAGGGTTCCATTTTTTCCGATTTACGTGACGAAATCCTAACAACGAAAATAACTACCGCAGTTACTGAAGATGAGGACCGCATAATAATTTCCCCTACTCTTTATTCGAAATTTTTCAGTTGCAATCGATACATCAGCATATTAATCGTAGCTACGCTTTCGATCCAAATCACGTTTACAGGAATGCAAATAAAATCCATTTGTCTATATACGTGGTAATTCAGATCCCACTATTAACGCGACCGCTTTTTTGATGTGCGAGCATTCCCATTGCTAGCTAACTTAAGGAACACTACGGTTAATGAACGTTTTCTGGCTGTGTCACGTCTAATGGAGAATGTTGTGTCGATTCCCTAAGGTCTCGACACAATGAGTGGCTAGGTGCACGCGAAACTAACGCAGACGGGCGTAAATTCTGAAACAGGAGACTGGATGAAAAACTATAAAGAAAAGAAGAGAGATTGTCATCTACTTAACTTTTAATGATGTTCTTCTTGTTGAAATACATCTCTTGCATAGTAGTAAGCAATTAGCAATGATACACATGGCGCCTTGCTAGGTAGTAGCGATGGACTAGCTGAAGGCTATTTAATCTATCTCTCGGCAAATGAGAGGAAGACGTGATACGTCTTGTCGCAAGCTATGTCGTCCGTACAACTGGGGCGAGGTCATGTCCGTGTCTTGTGACCTGCCCTGTGGTGGCGCTACGTTTGCGAATACACAGTGGCGACACGCGGGTCCGACATGTACTACAGGACCGCGGCCGATTTAAGTTACCACCTAGCAAGTGTGGTGTCTAGCGGTGACACCACAGAGAATTCGAAAATTGTAGAATACGTTTGGCAGCTACTTCGCCGTTTATTTCCTGGGGTGGTGCAGAATTATCCTACTAAATTTACTCGCTAATAACAGTTTTTTGTTATTTCGATAAACATCCGAATGATTGTCACGTAAGCGGAGACATAAATGTAGACAATTCATGTTTTTGAGTCCAAAAAGCTTTATGCAACAGAAACGGCAGATCATTTTGTCATTTTCATTGCAAAATTGCCGGCTTATTCATGTCTGGGGTAATAATAGAGCGCTGTTTGCCTGGGTTGTCTGCTAGCGTAGTGAAAGGTGTTTGCTACTGCAAGGGGCGTCTGGTTTGTTTTCGGTTATAATCTCGATGGAGGCAGATAGACTATCAGTAAAGGAATTTTAAGAAATTCTCGCACCCCAATACGTTTTATTGCTACCTCTAATCCATACCGGCGCCCTGTGGATGTCGATATGAAACTCTTGTAGAATTTCATACTTGTTACTGCCTACTTTTTCCGTTTCTGTCAATAACTGAATAGACTTAAGTGTGGCACTGAATGATTTTTAACTGAAGTTCGTTATGAATCTTCACGCATTGCTAAATTTGCACAATTTCATGGTATGTCAGCAACGGTAATCCAATATGACCGGTCTGAACGTTGACACAGACCATTTCGCGGCCGAATGCGCATAATATTTTGCTAATTCGTAACGATCTGGGGTACTTAGTCTTACTAAAACAATTATGTTATCTCGATAAGCTGAAATTCATTTTTATTAGTACAGTTCATACTAATTAGCGTTTCTGCTTTCATTTATATCTTATATTTAGGTGTTGTGGTTAAGACACTAATCAGCACTGATACAGTCTTACACATGATTGAAAACAGCCTGACAAATTTCGGATAGTTTTTCAATTTCACGCCTGTGCATAGTATGTTGGTAGCACTTCGTCGCCTTGCCTGTTACGCTGTGTAGCAGAATGTAAAGCTGTGCGGATCAGCATAACGAAAAGGCGAGGGGTCTCGCTCGTTTTGTCCACGACTGTACATTGGAGTCTGTCATCGGCGCGTTACTCCGCTCGCAACTACACGCTGTCTGGTGGACAGCGCATAAAGACGCCGTCAGCCCGGAGCGCTGTTCTACGTAACGCGCATTACACCTATGACAAATTGTTTTGTATGGTTCATCCCGATACCGCTAATCGTGAAATGTTCCGTTTCGAATTACACTGTTTCCCTAATGGTTACAGACGTGGTGTTTCCACAATCCCATTGATAGAATAAGTACAATAATTATACATTGAGATGCATGCGGTTACCAGACTCAATGTTGGAAGGCATAATTAATAGGACTATTGTGATAACACATACAAATAGTAACCGACTTTGGACATTATTCGCAAAGAACATTGCTAGCTCTACTGGTAACATAAGGCCCTTACGAAATGTATTGGACCTGAACGAGGCAAGAATTATAGTTGTTACTAATCTATGGGACCGTTGGAGGAGGGTACAAAGAAAACAAGTTTCGCATTTAGTAGATAAAGTGGTCGAATAAATTCATGCCCAAGACGTGGAAAGGGCTTCTTTCAAAGCTGACCAATCTTCCAGTCCTAAGATTTTCGTATGTAAGTGCAAATGTTTTCTAGAGGACTCGATGCAATCGCTGTTGACGATTAAGATGCCAGATACCGTACGACTTGGACTACACTTACCAAATAAAAAACATTTAAACCCTACCCACTGCACCAATTGTACAGCGCGGCTAACATTTGCTAACAAAGGTAGTTACCGTATGTGGTTACAGTGTTTCCAGAATGCCACTCTTTAACGTCCTTTTTCTTCCGGATGTACTCGCCGGACGAAATTTTGTGACAGACATTTTTTTTATCGCTGGCATGTGAGTAGTCGCTCTGGGAAGCCCGAGTGCGCGAATTTTGCTTCAACCTGTATGTAAATAACGTGGCAGTCGCTGTGGGAATTTCCACGGGTGAGAGTGGACGGTGTTGTTTGTCTGGCGACGTCTTACAGTTAGAAAATTGTAGCGAAATGTAGGTTGACCCAACGAGGATCCGTACGTCTTGGAGGTATCTTCAATTGGCGCTCAATATAAACAACGGTAACGAACTGTGCGCACATGGGCTGAAAACTAGAAATCTGAAGGCAGGTGAAAATCCATGACTGAGCTGGGAATGGAACCCGGTACCTCGTGCTCGGGAAGCGAGAACGCGACTGCGAGAACACGAGCTGCGGTCGTGTGCATTTCGTCACGAGTTCATTTACTCACCACGAAAACGTTGCGGTGATGGTTACGCAACTTCCGTGACAGATACTATAAGAGACGAATCGTACGCTATCAACCTCCAGATTTCGTCGCTGTGGAATTGACAGGCAACTGAGGGGCATAATGATCTAAAAAATTATGGCCACAAGTTATAAGTTTCGACTGCTGGACGTAAATAACCTAACAGTTTTACCTATAAACACCGAAGTGTGAATCTTTACTAAATGATATACCTATTCATGCCTAAGGTAAGCCAGCTTTGAAATTAAAATCGACGCCACACACACACACACACACACACACACACACACACACACACACACACACACACACACAGAGAGAGAGAGAGAGAATATTTTTCTGGCGTGTTTATTTACATATTTTTCTCTTTTACTTTAGTTAAAATTTTTATGATATCGAAAATAGGTAAATTTGTATGTATGTTAAAGTCGTATATTTTCTGTTGTATAGATTCTATGCTCAAAGGAATTAATTCCTCTTTGAAATGAGAGGACTATAGAGTCGAAGGAAGTTCGAAGTAAGGAAGGGAAAAAAAGGACTGTCATGAGATTTTCTGGACATTGAATGTACGAAAATCAGGATTTGAAGGACTCAAGGACTAACAGTTACCGAAAAAGGTGTATAAATATGCATTAAAATAGTGTCATTCGACGTCATTGGAGTTGTTGAGATCCTGCAAGCAATTTATGAACATATAGGGGTTGACGTGTGCGCTACAAATGACGAAAATATGTGGCCTTTTAGAAAATTCCGGTGAAGAATAATTGATTACTAAGTAAAACTTTTGAAAAGGCATAGCACATCTAATTACTTTACGCGTCTTTTTGTTTAGTAAAAGATGGCGTCCCTACAGTTACAATATCAGACGTTGCAATCATATATTGAGACTAGACTCGATGATTGTAATTCATAATATCAGTATCATCTGGATAAGTATTTCTTCACATACAGTTCCGGATTAATTATTATTTCCAGAAAATCTGTTTTATTCAAGCTCATCTGTCGCGCAAGAAGGTGTACAATAATTTCAGGGAATTTTCGTACAAAATCAAGAGCGGCGCTAAGCCATGTTACCAAACTCATCGAACTCAGAAATTCCAGCATCACTCGCAAGTTTCATACATGGAGGTATGATAAAGAGAGACGGCGCTGCAGCTCTGAACCCGGCGCCCCAAAATATTAGCAACGAAAGATTTACTATTTTCGGATCAGTAAGAGTATAGTTAACGGCAAGCAATATTACCGCTTTACTTAGCATAAACTCACATATTTTGCAAAATTTCACATGTGACGATAGTTTATTTAAATGTTTACACGTGTTGTGAATGCAGTTTTGTCATCGGGAAAATACACTCCTGGAAATTGAAATAAGAACACCGTGAATTCATTGTCCCAGGAAGGGGAAACTTTATTGACACATTCCTGGGGTCAGATACATCACATGATCACACTGACAGAACCACAGGCACATAGACACAGGCAACAGAGCATGCACAATGTCGGCACTAGTACAGTGTATATCCACCTTTCGCAGCAATGCAGGCTGCTATTCTCCCATGGAGACGATCGTAGAGATGCTGGATGTAGTCCTCTGGAACGGCTTGCCATGCCATTTCCACCTGGCGCCTCAGTTGGACCAGCGTTCGTGCTGGACGTGCAGACCGCGTGAGACGACGCTTCATCCAGTCCCAAACATGCTCAATGGGGGACAGATCCGGAGATCTTGCTGGCCAGGGTAGTTGACTTACACCTTCTAGAGCACGTTGGGTGGCACGGGATACATGCGGACGTGCATTGTCCTGTTGGAACAGCAAGTTCCCTTGCCGGTCTAGGAATGGTAGAACGATGGGTTCGATGACGGTTTGGATGTACCGTGCACTATTCAGTGTCCCCTCGACGATCACCAGTGGTGTACGGCCAGTGTAGGAGATCGCTCCCCACACCATGATGCCGGGTGTTGACCCTGTGTGCCTCGGTCGTATGCAGTCCTGATTGTGGCGCTCACCTGCACGGCGCCAAACACGCATACGACCATCATTGGCACCAAGGCAGAAGCGACTCTCATCGCTGAAGACGACACGTCTCCATTCGTCACTCCATTCACGCCTGTCGCGACACCACTGGAGGCGGGCTGCACGATGTTGGGGCGTGAGCGGAAGACGGCCTAACGGTGTGCGGGACCGTAGCCCAGCTTCATGGAGACTGTTGCGAATGGTCCTCGCCGATACCCCAGGAGCAACAGTGTCCCTAATTTGCTGGGGAGTGGCGGTGCGGTCCCCTACGGCACTGCGTAGGATCCTACGGTCTTGGCGTGCATCCGTGCGTCGCTGCGGTCCGGTCCCAGGTCGACGGGCACGTGCACCTTCCGCCGACCACTGGCGACAACATCGATGTACTGTGGAGACCTCACGCCCCACGTGTTGAGCAATTCGGCGGTACGTCCACCCGGCCTCCCGCATGCCCACTATACGCCCTCGCTCAAAGTCCGTCAACTGCACATACGGTTCACGTCCACGCTGTCGCGGCATGCTACCAGTGTTAAAGACTGCGATGGAGCTCCGTATGCCACGGCAAACTGGCTGACACTGACGGCGGCGGTGCACAAATGCTGCGCAGCTAGCGCCATTCGACGGCCAACACCGCGGTTCCTGGTGTGTCCGCTGTGGCGTGCGTGTGATCATTGCTTGTACAGCCCTCTCGCAGTGTCCGGAGCAAGTATGGTGGGTCTGACACACCGGTGTCAATGTGTTCTTTTTTCCATTTCCAGGAGTGTATTAATAGGGAAATAAAGAAGTGATGATACTAGCTCAGTTATAAGAGCAATGCGGAAACTAAAATCATAGTCATAATATTTGACGTAAAGCATATTGTTGAAGGAATAATCTAATACAAGAATTCCATGGTATGAGTGGTTGGGAGACCCCGAGGGGCAGTTTCGTGTGCCTTATGCAGAAGGTTTTACCTAGCGGTGTGTAGTGTAGCGTTGAAGGTGATGAGATAAGGGAAAGGACGAAACCCAGTGGCCGCCTTTAACCGAATCCTCGCAAACAGGGACCGCGCAACTTACGTTCCCAACCGACGGAAGGATCACCATCAACACCTTCATATACCCTCACTTCATGAGACACTGTGGACAGGTTTGGGATTCAGTTCAGCTCATTATTGGCGCAAAATCTCGTGATCAATAACTTTACGGCATCACCTCTGCCTCCCTTGCCGGCCAAATACTGCCAGTCAAAATTTCATCCATCGCCAGGGTTCGAACCGGCTCACCTCCGAGCCGAGCGCCATCACACAAGCGTGCGTTAACGACCTTTTTTTATCTCATTATGTTCGTTATTGTTCGTTGCATTTGTTCGCGGCGGACGTCCCATGACACCTGTTCAAGTTCATCATTGATACGTTCACTCAGTTTTTTATTACAAAGAGCAGCTAAACCTCTGGCCGAACACGCTTTTTCTCTGCATTTTATTCGTTGTATTTGGTCGTAGCGGGCGTCACATGACATCTGTTGAAGTTCGTTGTTGATCCTTTCACTCAGTTTTTTTATTACAGAGACCAGCCAGCCCTCTGACCGACCGAACACGCTGAGCTACTGTGCCTGCGTGGCCTCAGCTACGGAGGCGGATAATATAACAATTACGCACTGACCAGTTACGAATGACATACTTATCAACCACTCTGATGGATCCAAATTCTCTTCCATAATAAGCGAAGAAAGTGGTATGACATTTCACCAAATGTCAGGATTCAGTCGATGTTCGTCTTGCCGTAGATTAAAACAAAATTTTGATAATAGTATAGAATAGATTGTGTCTGTTATCTGAAAATAGGAGGTAATGAGAAAAAATGTGGACTACCGAAATACATACACCACTTGGTATCATGTGTTCTTAAACGCAACACAAGCTCTCATTTACCTAGTATCTTACTGTACTAGCACACAGAAGAAATATTTTGAAATACCGCCTACAAAACTGTTGCACTATATGCACAATTCAGTATCCTATTTCACTTAAGAAAAGTGCAGAAGGTACTTCATCGTTATGCTCCCCTTCAAAATAAGCGTTCACTTTCGAACTGCGCCTCACAGTTACACTGGTTTACGTGGCAAGTCTTACAAGTGTGTAGGTGCTTAAACGGACAGTTCAAGGCCTCAGCGAAGTTTTCAGCATGTAGAACATAGCTCTTTTGCAAAAATTCCTGATAGATGGAAACTGTATGCCGTACCGGGTCCCAAACCCAGCCTATTGCTTGCTGCAGTCACTGGTACTGAGCTATCCCGCATCACTCACGGCAGTCCTCGGGAGCTTCAGTCTTTCCATTACCGCTGTCGTACTTTTCGTAAGCTGTCTTTCTTTGGAGAAGCTCTCCTGCGTACTGTTTTGGCCCAGTAATTCCCCAAGAAAGTATATTACAGGGCTTCAGTGGAGTATAAGCTGAAAGAATACGTGTGCCGAATCGGCACTTGATAATGCCAAGCAAAATTCAAGTACATGAGGCGGATCTCGGACCGGCAAAGTTTTGATATCTCAGAAAATTTTACAGTGGAGAGGAATAGCCACCGCCGCGTATCCCACTGGCATCCTATAATTGTCATTACAAAGGTCTCACCTTGACCACAGTCCTTACGAGCAGTTCTGTAGGCAACATGACCTATGCGGAAGCTTAGCTTTTATGCAAATCGCAGGCTGCACCCATGTATTGTAATGATACAAAATAAAGATACCATTACAGAAGTAAGCATAATTTCGTTGTCTTTTTTTGCAGCGTGCTTCTCTGATTGTACTTAATCTGAAAATAGTTATTTTTGCTATCTCTGTACTCGTACCTATGTATTCAAGATTAATATTATTGCATTTTAACTATAAAACATTTCATGTTGAAATCGTTAGTTAAAAGGCGATACATAACTGTGCTGAACAGCTCGGATGTTTTCATTTTGAATAGAGTCATAATGAAATATCTATTGCGGTTACACACGAAGTACAAAGTACGAATCCGTTGCTAATCGTAAAGACAGGTCGCTCGGCAATAGATACGAGGTTCAAAATGGCTCTGAGCACTATGGGACTTAACAGCTGAGGTCATCAGTCCCCTAGAACTTAGAACTACTTAAATCTAACTAACCTAAGGACATCACACACATCCATGCCCGATGCAGGATTCGAACCTGCGACCGTAGCGGTCGCGCGTTTCCGGACTGAAGCGCCTAGAACCGCTCGGCCACACCGGCCGGCCAATAGATACGAGGAATAGTCAAAAAGATTTAAATATCATCTCGAAAAAATGTTAATCTTCTGTTCATCTGTAGTCACCTGACTGAAGTCCTGGTAAACAGTGAAATCCTTATGCGCAAATACCATAGTACGCCACTAAGGAGACACATCAACATGGCGTAACAAAATGATAAAAAGAGAGGCTCTGTTTGGGTTCGTCTAACGGCGTGCTATGGTACTAACGTGGGGGATTTCAATGATAACGAAAATTGCCTACATTTAATTAATTCTTTTTTTCGAGGTCATAATTGAATTTTATGACTAACTCTCGTAGTTAATACGGATACGTGAGAGTGTTCCAGTGCTGCGAAGAAACCTTGGCTAATTCGTGAGCCCGTCTATCCTCTCAAGATTTCGAGGAGATGAGAGGAAGTCGTTAACAGCTACTTCACTACCATTACCAACCTGATAACGGCGTGACTACGCTTTGCAAGCCAAGTTATGGTTCAATTGCCCGCTATACACAAGAGTCACTTTAAGTTATTGGAAACATTAACATAATTCACAGAAAGTAGATAACTGAGCCAGCATTGTGGTTTGGTCACAGATACAAATTCCTGTTCCTGTGTGGTGATTCTTTCTAACGGACGTAATCGGAATAGTAGTTCAGCTTAATGCAGCTTAACTGAACAGCACAAGCCCCTGTCATTTTTAGTAAGATAAGAGTATTCTTAATGAGATGTGATTTTACTAGTTTATATACAGGGTGTTTCAAAAGGAAAATACCGGTTTTAATGTGTTGTAGCATTTATTACGTTCAACTTACAATTGTAAATAATACACCAAATGAAAGAGCAACTCAAACAGTTTTGTTTGTGTATCTGTGCGCAACGGGAAGAGCATCGAATGACAAAGAGTGACTGGAAAACGTGTTGAACGAGTGCCAGTCTTTCACGCTTAGCCCCAAGAAATATCCCCGCGGAAAGTTTACGGGCCTTTCTTTTTCGGTGAATCAACTGTAACTGATTATCTTGATGTGCTACAGCTATGGCCCGTCCCCCAGTGGGAAGAAGCTGAACAACCCGTTTATATTTGGAAGCAAGATGGTGCGCGGCCTCACTGGCGTAACTCAGTACGCAACTGGTTAAGCGACGTTTTATCCGACCAGTGTATTGGACGCAAGGGGCCGGTTGACACAGCATTTTATGTATGACATCCACGTTCACACACGATGCCGCGTGGAGTGGCCGTGCGGTTTGAGGCGCAGTGTCACGGATTGCGCGGCCCCTCCCGCCGGAGGTTCGAGTCCTCCCTCGGGCATGGGTGTGTGTGTTGCTCTTAGCACAAGTTAGTTTAAGTAGTGTGTAAGTCTAGGGGCCGATGACCTCAGCAGTTTGGTCCCTTAGGAATTCACAAATTTGAACATCACATACGATCTGACGGGATCATGTATGTGTGCCTCCGATACCAGCCGATCTATCCGACTTTAGAAATAGTGTTATTGCAACAGTTACTCCAGACACATTGATCTAGGCTTTGGAACAACTTACCTATCGACTCGATGTGTGATCGGTGTTCACACTGAATAATTGTAAGAAAAACAGTTTGTGTTTCTCTTTCATTTGGTGTATTATTTATAATTGTAAGGTGAATGTAATATGTGCTACAAAGCCTTAAAACCCGTATATTCATATTGACACTCTGTGTTTGAAAGTCAAATTGTAAGCTATACTCACATGCGGGCGCTAACTTACTCTTGTATGGTGGAAATATTGTTTGAGAATCCACCTCTTATAACATGATAATTTTTGTTAACTACTGTGTGTGTATAAATGAAATCTGTAACTAATGACACGAATACGGGTATTGATGGGCTTTAATGTGAACCACGCAAACTGATGGACTTTTGTTGATAACTTCGCTGACCATCATTAAGCTGACTCATACTTTTCGACGTTGCGTTAAGCACCCAAATACAGTACACAGTAGGTTTAGTAAGCTCGCTGACAACATGGAAATAAAATACAAAATGCCTTTTAAAATTTGTTATGATATTAATTTTCAACATACATCCTGTACCTTGCCACAGATAGCAGCACCGGTAGTAGGCACTGTGGAACATCTTAGCAAAAGCTTCGACCACAGCAGCGCCGTCATATATTCCACTGACTTCACTGGACATTCGCGAAACGTAATGCAAATCCTGATGCACAAGAACACTACTGAGGGCTGGAAACCAGTGACAAAGAATGAACACGCACCGTCGAAGTTTTTGTATACACGAAAAAGATTGTTACCAACTTGTAGAACAGAAATATTGTTAGTAAAGGAAACTGCGGTCTACGTACTTCCGTGTGTGTGAGTAACGACATCACTTGTATTTTGTGTTAAACCTAATTCGCCAACTCTTTTGATCGGACTCTATATTGTGTTTGTACGACGATAAGCCAAAAATTATCCGCAATATTTACATAACTCTTCATACACTGTTTGAACTGACACCTGTCCTTGTTTATTTTATTGTTATACTGTTGTCTCCATTTGCCTTGTTTTAGTTGCAGATAGACCATGGCCGCACCATTAGAAGTTTGCAACAAAGGGAAACAACCGACAGTGATTCGGTTTTTGTGCTCGGAAGGTATATAGCGGGCCGCAGTCCATCAAAGACGTTCGGCACCATATTGGAACAGTGTATTGTCGCAACGGATTGTTTACGAACGGACTGAAAAATAGAAAAATGGTCTCACAAGTGTTGCGCATGAGGAAGGAAGCGCACGACCGTCCGCTGTCAGGAATGATTACAAAAATTAACATGCACTTGACATGGTTCTAGTAGACAAACGAGTGACTATTGCTGAAGTGGCACATCATCTACAAATTAGTCATCGACCTGCCTACTAAATCGCCCTCAACAGACTTGTGTTTCATAAAGGCTTTGCAAGATGGGTTCAGAAACATCTCACACGCTTACATAAACAAACGCGTTTGGAAATCTGCCAGAAACATTTGGATAGCTATAGTAACGAACGTGACGGCTTCTTAGAATCGTCATTGGTAACGAAACATGGATCCAACTTTACGTACTGGAGAGTGAACGGAAGAATATGGAATGGAAACATCCGCAATTGCCCAGCAAGAAAAAGTTTAAAACCCAACGATCCGCAGGAACACTAATGCTTACCGTTTCTTTGGGATGCACAAGGTCCAGTACTGAAAAACTGTCGGGAGAGTGGCGCAATAGTAAACAATGCGCTTTACAGTGAGATGCTTACAGAGAGGCTAAAGCCTGCAGTTCGAAACAAGCGCCCAGGACTACTGTCAGAAAGTGCTGTGTCGTTGCAGAACGATGCCCGTCCAGATAATACTGCCCACACCGCTGAAACGCTCCAGAAACCGAAGTTTGAAGTAGTGGCCTATCCACTGTATAGTTTAGATCTTCCCCCATCCGCCCACCACTTGTTTGGTCCACTCAAAGAGGGATTAAGGGGCCGTCGATTCATCTCGGACCAAGAAGTGAAGGACGTGGCGCATGCGTGACTCGCTGCTCAGCCGAAAAGTGAGGACCCACTACTTAATCTAACAACAGTCTAATTGCTTGGCACTAGCTCTATATCTGAAATTAGTACCATATACTCGCCAGCGATTCCTATGAAGTTATCTCAGAAGTCATCGTCTCCGTGTGCTCGGAGACCCGAAAACAACGAGCGAGTAGAATGAAGAGCGAGTATAAGAGTTCTCTCAAGTATAACCGAGGACTGGCGGCGTTGCCGCTACACATGCATCGGTTGGGTATGACGATTATTACATACCAGTACAATCACTGATAGGTTAGTAGAGAACATTGGTATATCTATGTAGAAAACTTTTTGTAAGATTGCAGTACAGTTATTTTAATATATAATATCTACTCAGAGAATGTCTAAGATTTACGTTGACTTACACACGTTTTCAAGGCATACAAGTAAACATGATACGAGGATGAAGTGCATTCTCTAAACGGTGATTCACTATTAAAATAAATTAGAAAAAGTTACAGAAATGGATGATTAGCTAACAAAGTGCTGTTAACCCATGAGCTCAAATTGTCATGACCAAAAGAATGCAGAAATAGCGTGTCTTTTGGTCGTGGGGAAGTAACAGTAACGTTGCTCTGTGCACAATTATTTTTGACGCAGCATGTGTGTTTTGTCATGGGGGAGATGGAATGAAAAAGAATGCGATCACTTTTCTTCGCACTGGATGAAATTTGTATGTTTTCGTCTGAAGCGTGGACTGGGCTACAGCGGGGAATTTGTTCCATAATACAACTCTACTTCTGTAATGGAATACATTTTCAATTGTATGGTTTTTTTTTCTTTTCTTTTTTTTTTTTTTAAGAAAAGCTTCGTTATAGGCCCTCTGATGCAGGCAGTCGGTCATCTCGCCTTGTCAGTACTACTTTGTAAGAACAGGATTTTGCTCTTTTCTTCAAGCTTCAGTCCGGAACCGCGCTGCTGCTGCGGTCGCAGGTTCGAATCCTGCCTCGGGCATGGATGTGTGTGATGTTCTTAGGTTAGTTCGGTTTAATTAGTTCTAAGTCTAGGGGACTGATGACCTCAGATGTTAAGTCCCATAGTGCTTAGGGCCCATTTTCTTATCTTCAACACTAAGTCGCCTCTGGACTTACACTCCAGCCCGCCTCAGCAAGAGAAATCGAATGGAGTACGAAGCGACTGCAGCGCCATAGTTCTCACAACGGGGCCACATGACAACAGAACTTTTTTTAGTTTTTTGTGATTGTGGTATGTGAAGTTCAGAACTCAAATACACCTCTCCCAAAGTAGCTCGATGTACCCCTCAAGACTTTTCCAACCATGTTCAGTGTGCTAAAATAAAGTACACATTCCTAGACGAACAGTCTCTTTGGTAAAGTGATCGCTCGCTGTGTGGGGAGCCTGGTTTCAATTACAGGTGGAATCAAATTTTTGAACAGAGGGGCATGTTCTACGAGCATTTCCGTGCAGCATAGTATGCCTTAAGCGCACAATACAGGTAATCGCTAGATCGGGTGTCGTCCTGGTCATCATTTTTTTCTTTTTTCCGGTCAGTTCGAATACCTACTTCAACTAAATATAAAATCCATCGAATAGATGCTAAATAACATATCTGATTGTCATTCTTATGAAAAATGCACGTCTCATTTTTAATTATATGTTGCACACGAAAATCCAGTTTTCATTGTAATCAAAAGTTCTTAATTACCGATCTTTTATAAAACACTGTTAATGAATACTGTATATTTAAAAAATTAAAAGTTACATTTTTCTATCTTTTTTATTTTACGCTTCTCGTAAATACGCGTAGAACATGCTCGTTTGGTTAAAAATTTGTTTCCACTCCTCCCACACGTCTACATCTATATAGATATATATTCCAGACGCCAGCGTATGATGCTTAGCGGAGGGCATCCTGTACCACTACTAGTTATTTGCTTTCCCGATCCACTCGCAAGTAGAGCGAGGGAAAAACACTGTGCGCCTCAGTACGAACCTTGATCGCTGTCATCTTATCCTCATCGTCCTTATGCGAAATATAAGTTGGCGGCAATACAGTCGCTCTGCAATCGGACTTAAATGACGGTTCTATAAATTTTCTCAGTAGTGTTCGTCGAAAAGAACGTCGCCTTACCTCCAGTGATTCCCATTCGAGTTCCCGAAACATCACCGTAACACTTGCGTTTTGTTGGAATCTGCCGGTAACAAATCTAGCAAGCTGCATCTCAATTGCTTCAATGTCTTCCTTTAATCCGACCTGGATGTAAGGCGAGCACTCTACCACATAGCCCAACTTCTTGTCGAAAGAACACCACATGAGTTTAGCACGTTGAAAATAGTCAGAAAACGTAATTCGGTTTTCTCGGGTACTTTTAAGATTTGCATCGAACTGCTTGGGGAGAGGTACGAGGCGCGTTTTTTAAAGTAAGTACCGCTTTGAAACTAAAAAAAAAGACGTGCTAAGATATCTCAATAATTTTATTTGTACATGAAAGCCTATACCTTAATCTACTTTTCTACATAACTGCCGTTGATACTGAGGCACTTGTCATAACGTTGTACCAGTTTTTGAATACCCTCCTCATAGAAGTCTGCCGCTTGACTTGTTAACCACTGCATCACCACTGTTTTGACTTCGTCATCGCCTTGAAGACGCTGACCGCCCAGGTGTTTCTTCAAGTGCAGAAACAGATGGTAGTCACTGGGCGCAAGATCGGGGCTGTACGGAGGATGATTTAGAGTTTCCCATCGAAAAGATGTGATGAGATCTTTGGTCTGATTCGCCACATGCGGACGGCGATTGTCTTGCAGCAAAACGATGCCCTTGCTCAGCTTCCGTGGAGTGCTGCTTTGATTCTGGTGTGACGTAGGCCACCCATGTTTCATCCCGCGTAACAATTTGGCTTAAGAAATCATCACCGTCGTTGTGGTATCGCTCAAGGAATGTGAATACACTGTCTGAATGTTTGGTTTTGTGCACCTCCGTCAACATTTTCGGTGCCCAACGTGCGCAAAATTTTCGGTAATTTAAGTGCTGGGTCACAATGCCATACAAAACACTACGAGAAACATTAGGAAAGTCATCTCGCAAGGACGAAATCGTAAACCGTCTTTTTTCTCTCACCCTATTGTCCACTTCCTGCACCAAACTTTCATTAAAGACCGTAGGACGCCCACTCGGTTGTCCATCATTCGCATTTGTGCGGCCATCTTTAAAAGCTCTCACCTACTTTCTTACCATTTCATCGCTCGTTATGTTTTCTCCGTAAGCTGCACAGATCTCACGATGAATATCGATCCCTTTTAGGTCTTTAGCACTAAGAAAGCTTATGACAGCCCGTACTTCACAGTCGGCGGGACTCACAACTATCGGAGACATCTTAAACACTCAGTACACAAAGTAAACAAGGAAGAATCAAACTTCCTGGCAGATTAAAACTGTGTGCCGGACCGAGACTCGAACTCGGGACCTTTGCCTTTCGCGGGCAAGTGCTCTACCAACTGAGCTACCCAAGCACGACTCACGCCCCGTCCTCACAGCTTTACTTCTGCCAGTATCTGGTCTCCTACCTTCCAAACGTTACAGAAGCTCTCCTGCGAACCTTTGCAGAACTAGCACTCCTGAAAGAAAGGATACTGCAGAGTGAAAGTCTCATTCTGGAAACAGCTAAGCCATGTCTCCGCAATATCCTTTCTTTCAGGAGTACTAGTTCTGCAAGGTTTGCAGGAGAGCTTTCTTAAAGTTTGGAAGGTAAGAGACGAGATACTCGCAGAAGTAAAGCTGTGAGGGCGGGGCGTGAGTCGTGCTTGGGTAGCTCAGTTGGTAGAGCACTTGCCCGCGAAAGGCAAAGGTCCCGAGTTCGAGTCTCGGTCCGGCACACAGTTTTAATCTGCCAGGAAGTTTCGTATCAGCGCACACTCCGCTGCAGAGTGAAAATCTCATTCTGGAAGGAAGAATCAGACTGCGATGACGTCAGTGCGTAGATTAAGGTACAGGTTTTCATTTTAAAATAAAATTATTGAGATATCTTAGCACGTCTTTTAAATTTCAAAACGGTACTTACTTAAAAAAACACGCCTCGTATATTTAAGTTCTGACGTTTAGGTACGGCAAACATAAAAATTACAAAAACTCAATTGGTGATTGTTCCCAGACTCGTCATACAGCGTAACTACAGAGGTAAGGAAGAAGTCGGTGTAACAATAAGCTAACGCCGGCGCCTTGGTTTGTAAAATACGCAACCCACATCATTACACTCGTACTCCGCTTCTTATCTCTGGTACCTGTACTAGACCATGTGTACAATTGCAAAGCGGCCAGTGAGCTGTTTTAAGATGCCACATGTTTTGCTTGTTGCCGTGACGCTTCTTGCATTTAATGCTCAGTGACATTAACAGTGCAACTTTCGAGACAGAGGTAGGAGTCGTTTTAGACAGGCTGCCCTCACGCCGCCGCCTGCAGAGTAGGGCAGCGCCACGTGGCCTCGGGAGGGGGCGGGCCGGGATGGGGCGGGGCTTGGCCACTGCAGATGTACGGAAGTGAGCGCGAGGGCGGCGGCGGCGGCGGCGGCGGCGGCCGGGAGCGCGCCGAGCCGCGCCACCGGATCGATATGAGGCGCACAGCACAGCACAGCTAGAGTGCTCCGCCAATGAGCACCACCACCACCACCGCAAATCTCCAGTCTTCTACCTCTCATTTCTCGCTCGCCGAGAAAAATAAACGTTTTTACGACTGGCGTCTGATTGCGGGCACGGTTGAGTGGTGGCTGCCTCAGGGGTCAGTGCAAGGACAGCAACTAGTCCTTGTATACAAACGACAGCGATTATAAGATATTCCTGTTTGGTGATGAAAACAGCTTCATGGGGAAGGACGGTAAGTGCAGCACAGGCAGCGTATCAAAAAGAGCAGATCGAGACATAAGTTCATGACTTGTAGGAAATAAATTTAGGGTGATTCACAATAAGACTTTGTTTTTATAGTTTCTATCACACAATCCAACCGAAATTGACGTTTTGATGACGTAGATTGGGTATATGATTCTAAGTCTCAACAGTGTAAATTACTAGGTCTTCAGATAGATAAGCTACCATGGAAAGGTCATGTTCAGGACCATGCTCAAAAACTGAATTCTGCAATATTTACCGTTAGAGTAGTAACTGCAATAAGTGACACTACATCTCGAAAATTAGTCTATTTTGCTTATTTTTATTTAGAAAAGACATAAAGAAATGTATTCGAAGGTAAATCTTCTCTTTCACAGAGAATGTTTTGGGCCCTGAAATCGGCAGTTCGAACAATATGTGGTTTAATTTCGCGAATTTTTTGCCGACTTCTGTTCAGGAGTCTAGGAATTGCGAGAGTGGCCCCTCAATAAAAATTTTCCTGAATGTCGTTTCCTGTTAACAATATGAGCCTACCCCCAAACAATTATCGGCTTGTGTCACAGTTAATACTACGGAAAAATCCATTCAGAATTTTTGTTACAGCACCTTGACTGTTGTGCAGAAACGCTCGCACTACTCTCCTGTATCCCTTTTCAATAAGTTTCCACATGAATTTAAAAAATCTTAAGCAGTAATCCTCGTATTTTCAAATCCATAGAGAAGTACTGCAACACGGCTCACACCTTTTATTCTCTCTGAAGTTCCTGGAATAGTTAAGCTAATTCCTGCAGTATATTTTTGAACATGCTAATTATATACACAACTGCTTGTCGCCTACAAAGGATTACGTAAATTTTATTTTATCTATTGTTACGTTTGTTGATATTACTTTCAGTTAGTGCCCCAATCCATGACCCTCGCGATTTGCTGCTAATTTTGGCTTACGAAACTAGACGTTTGAAATAAAAAAGCAATAAAGGAAATTTTGTTTACTTCCATTATACAGCATAGTAGCAAGAAGGTGTGATTAAATTTTTAAGTGATTTGTTAAAATAATAGTTGCGAAATTTATCTCCTGGAACTGCCTGCTCTGGCACGCATATTATAGCTCTAAACCACATCGTCCTCTATCAGACATTTATTTGTTTCATTATCTGTTTACTGGGGCTCTAGGGCGCAAAACACGTAGATCATAGTGCCCAAATCACAACTTAAAATGAGTTGTTTTGTAAGGAAAACACTACGTGCGTCTTTGTGTTACTTGACACACATTATGTTAAACAGCATTAGGTACTGGGTGAAATTAAAATGAAGAATGGTGGTGAGCCTGGATTGCTAGATAAAAAGCAAAAAATATAGTAGGAAAGCCACAATGAACAATTAAAACAACCCTCCTTTTTTATAGAACGTCCCGTATGAGTTTCCAGGACAATCGGTGTCCACATTCGAAACTTGAACCTCTTTTGTTATGTAGTTACGACACGTAAAGAGTAAGACCCTGTTTCTGATTAAACCTTAGACAGCAGATGACAAAGGAGCATTCAGCGCAAGAGACAATCAAACTGACATCGCTTCAGAAAGTTGCGCACCGTCAATGGTTCCTTATGGCAAGAGTAAAGACGTGCGGGTCTCTTCTTAACATATATTCCGTGAATGCACAGATGGCGCTAGGGAAGGTGCGGTTCGGAAGCTGAAGCCAATGCTCAAATGTGTGCCTCCCATAATTTGTAAGCAACAAATATGAAATCTGCAGATGTATAAATTACCACGTTATACCGATACAAACAGATACAGTCGTTTAGTCTCAATAGTTTCACACTAGGATACTGACATTTGTGGCTGCCTGCCGAACAATTATACTCCTACCAAAGTACACCACTGGCCATTACAACTGCTACACCGAGAAGAAATGCAGTCGATAAACGGGTATTCATTGGACAAATATACGCCTGGGCATTGAGTCAGAGCTTGGATGGCGTGTACAGGTACAGCTACACATGCAGCTTCAACACGATACCACAGTTCATAAAGAGTAGTGACTGGCGTATTGTGACGAGCCAGTTGCTCGGCCACCACTGACCAAACGTTTTCAATTGGTGAAAGATCTGGAGAATGTTTTGGCCACGGTAGCAGTCGACCATTTGCTGTATCCAGAAAGGCCCGTACAGGACCTGTAACATGCGGTCGTGCATTATCCTGCTGAAATGTAGGGTTTCGTAGGATCGAACGAAGGGTAGAGCCACGGGTCGTAGCACATCTGAAATGTAACGTCCACTGTTCAAAGTGCCGTCAATGCGAATAAGAGGTGACCTAGACGTGTAACCAGTGGCACCCCATACAATCACGCCGGGTGATACGCCAGTATGGCGATGACGAATACAAGCTTCCAATGTGCGTTCACCGCGATGTCGCCAAGCACGGATGCGACCATCATGATGCTGTAAACAGAACCTGGATTCATCCGAAAAAATGACGTTTTGCCATTCGTGCAACCTGGTTCGTCGTTGAGTACACCATCGCAGGCGCTCCTGTCTGTGATGCAGCGTCAAGGGTAGCCGCAGCCATTGTCTCCGAGCTGATAGTCCATGCTGCTGCAAACGTCGTCGAATTGTTCGTGCAGATGGTTGTTGTCTTGCAAACGTCCCCATGTGTTGATTCAGGGATCGAGACGTGATTGCAGGATCCGTTACAGCCAAGCGGATAAGATGCCTGTCATCTCGACTGCTAGTGATAGGAGGCAGTTGGGATCCAGCACGGCGTTCCGTATTACCCTCCTGAACCCACCGATTCCATATTCTTCTAACAGTCATTGGATCTCGACCAACGCGAGCAGCAATGTTGCGATACGATAAACCGCAATCGCGGTAGGCTGCAATCCGTCCTTTATCAATGTCGGAAACGTGGTGGTACGCATTTCTCCTCCTTACACGAGACATCACAACAACGTTTCACCAGGCAACGCCGGTCAACTGCTGTTTGTGTATGAGAAATCGGTTGGAAACTTTCCTCATGTAAGCACGTTGTAGGTGTCGCCATCGGTGCCAACCTTGTGTGAATGCTCTGAAATGCTAATGATTTGCATGTCACAGCATCTTCTTCCTGTCGGTTAAATTTCGCGTCTGTAGCACGTTATCTTCGTGGTGTAGCAATTTTAGTGGCCATTAGTGTACATTTTGCATAAGAACCGCGAAGACAAGAGAAATTAGAGCTTGAACTGAGGCGTATAGACAGTTGTTTTTTCTTTCGCTGCAATTATTTGTGGAATAGGAAAAGCAATGGCTGCTAATGCGCTGTATAGTGGCCTCCGTTGTGTTAATGTAGATGTATCTGCAATAAAATAAATAGTCCAACAAACAAATGATCACTCAAAGCATAACGAGATCTATCACGCACGGCCATCAGGAAACCTCGTATAATGAAGAAGAGATAAGAAGTATAGTGAAGTAGGTAACGTCGGTTACAACTGTACTGACACCGTTAAATGAGGAACAAGTGTAACATGGAAACTGCGTCAGTACCCTGACAATCCATTTGCAATATTATACAAAAATAAAATTTTCGTCTTTTGTAGGAAGCGTATGTGGTTATTCTATATTATCGTTAATGATTGATTTGAATATCCAGTGGATCCTCAAAACCTATGGACCACCATTTTTAATGAGGTTTCTGCTTCCCCGTTTGAAATTCCTAACAAAAACTTAACTAGATTACATGTGAATATATGTGCCTCATTATTAGTAACTTTCCCTGTGAGTATGGTGTGTGCAGACTCGGTACCAAGCTAGGTAGTAAAGAGGCGGCAGAGAGGTCTCTCGAAGTGCGCGGGTCAGCAAGGAGCCGGCCACCGATCACGACGAGAACGTGTTTCTGAGCAGGTGCCGCGTTATCGTGTACGAACTGCACGTCATTCCATCCTATTTCAGCTAAGGTTATCAATCATACTGGCAGGACCAGATGTCCGCAATGGATGCGAGATCTGGACAATGTGATGGTCAGGGCAACCCGTCGAACTCCTTCTCTGCGAAGAAAATGTTATACGGCATTTTTTTTCAAACTATCCCATAACTAATGTAAAACCCAAAAAGGAAGAAACACATCAAATTGGAATAAATTAATCTCTGTCAGTTAATGACATATGAATCAATACATGTCAATGTCAGTACTTAACTACATAGATTACAGTAACCTATGTTGAATAGTATGCACATGTAAATGACAATCCTCTAAGAAAGAATCTTGCATTTGGCTGTAGGTCATAAACCGACAGGGGAAGTAGCCCCTGTAGAATTTGAGGAAGGAGTCTTGTGCCGCTCACACGATTGTGAGGGATCTCCCTAGCTGGTCCGAGTGGACAGTGCTTTGAGGAAAGCTTGACTTGGCACTGGATGCAGTAACAATCACAATGCAGATTGTATCTCTAGGCTGTGCGGGGACAACGAAGGTTGTTTTTAGTCAGTTGTGTGTTGTCTGGAGATGCGTGCCATTTTGACAGTCCTGGAAGAGCTGATATTGTGGACACAACTGCAGGGAGTCAGAATTCGGCGAAGTGAACAAGGTAACATCTGAGAGTTGCACAGAAAAGTTTAGGACGCCTTTGAATATTGTGAGACACTGCAACCACTTCGATGACCCTACAAAAATCTGAAGTTTTAACGGAAAGTAAACACAGATACCACTGGTCAGCTCAAATATGTGCTATATATGTGGAATTTATATTCGATTGATGATGCTTCTTTGCATACAAAGTCTGAATTAGTATGATTGAGGACATGAACGAAGAACTTGTTTGCTTTACTAACATGGGGAGGGCCACATAGAGCTGCCCATGCGAAAAGCGACTGACACTAAGATCCACTCCTGCAACAAGCAGCGTCTGCCCTTCTGCTTTGTTTATGGTCGTGGCATGACATAGGTTCACCGAGAATTGTACACGTTTAAAGAGAATTGTTAGGACTAAATTGAATTTGGGGTAAAAAAAACTCATTTGCCTTCGCCACTTCTCGTCAAAATTTCCTTTTCTATGATGTTACATTGGAGAGAGGAACTGTAAGCCTTAGTGCGTGGAGAGTACTGAGGAGTGGGATTATGCACGTCGCTCTCGATCAGAGTTACACCGTGTGTCGCTTTCGGAAGGGGTTTCCAAAAAGCGAATTACAGCCTCATGTTCTCGAGCCACGATAAGTCATATCTTACGATCTTCATTGGATTCATGAGACTACACATTCCTCAAACTTCTAGCCGTTCTGGTGTACTCTGAAAGATTCGATCATTTATTACGCATTCTATCTGTAAACAGAACGAAATAAAAAAGGAACTAGTAGGCATCCAAATCACAGAGCAAACTTAATAAATTCGTTTTTACTATCGAAGAATATAAATAAAACCTGTCTAAAAAAGCCAAGTAATGTCTTCTTAACACACAAAGTGGAATCAGTAAATCCCTATATACTAGCGCATTAAATTCGCTGAATTTGTATTCCTAAAGATAAGAACGCAGCACTTAATTCTGTCACTGGAATAAACTACCAAAAATACGTCAGTCACTCAGTTAAAAAATTAACAGTGCCATCTAATGGTTCTTTGACGTACTATGCATTGATAATTAAACATCTGAACAACTAAGCTGGCCAGACGATTTCAGCTAAAACTATAAGTTACGGTATCTATTTCTTCCTTGTCCCGATTTTGATGAAGTAGAGCCTATATGTCACTCCAAGCTACGCCCAAGTTACCTGTCAAAACCCAATGAAAATTCCTCTAGTAGTTTCGGAGATTAGCATGTCCAAACAGACAAATGTACAGACACGATGGTTTCACAGTTTTATTATATACTATAGATGGCACTGCTGACTTCATGGATATCACCCCCTTGGGGGACCAGTGAACGATTACACTATTTACTGCCTTACATTATTTTTACTTAATTAACCCTGTCACTGTAATTGCATAAAATGCTAGTGGTACCCAGATGATTACCCACAAATTTTTTGGGTTAGATTCTAGTTAATGATCTCAGTAGGCAATATTTACTGTATCTTGTTCGGATGTCTATTGGGCTCAGCTTCTTCCGTAAGGATCAAGCAACCTTTCAAGCTTTGTTGCAGGAAGTGTAATACCCAGTGCTCGGATTACTCTGGAATAGTGGTAAAAATAAAGCACGTCTGATTTTGCTACAGGCCAGCGTTTTAAGCCACAGCCAACTGCGTATAGAGTGAAGCTAATGGTTGCAGCACTGTCTGTTCACAGGGCCAAAGACGTTTTGCGGCGGGGGCTATAGATGGTACAGTTTTACAACCTCGGGTAGTGGCCAGAGTATATACGTGCGAACTAGCTGCCTGCAGTGATGTATGTTCGTTTAGTTTTGACGTTTTGGTAAGGATGTGGAGGATATACGATTTTGGATCGAGCACAATATTACAAAATAATTATTTAAATAAAAATACGAGTATTTTCATAATTATTAAAAATTTACTATCACGAATTTTCAGTACTATCTGTATGGCATTAGTAATCTGTATGGGGCCAGGAGAAATTATTGTTTTACTATTCAGTTCTACTTAAAATGTGTTATATTAAACATTTACTTTTATTTAAATAATTATTTTCTGCGTTTTAGTCTTGTGGGTATAAAAATTTTCAATCTGTTTGAAACATCTTGATGAGAAACTTCCTGGCAGATTAAAACTGTGTGCCCGACCGAGACTCGAAATCGGGACCTTTGCCTTTCGCGGGCAAGTGCTCTACCATCTGAGCTACCGAAGCACGACTCACGCCCGGTCCTCACAGCTTTACTTCTGCCAGTATCTCGTCTCCTACCTTCCAAACATTACAGAGAGACCGGGCGTGAGTCGTGCTTCAGTAGCTCAGATGGTAGAGCACTTGCCTGCGAAAGGCAAAGGTCCCGAGTTCGAGTCTCGGACGGGCACACAGTTTTAATCTGCCAGGAAGTTTCATATCAGCGCACACTCCGCTGCAGAGTGAAAATCTCATTCTGGAAACATGATGAGATTGCAACAGAGATGGCCGGCCGAAGTGGCCGCGCGGTTCTGGGCGCTGCAGTTTGGAACCGCGAGACCGCTACGGTCGCGGGTTCGAATCCTGCCTCGGGCATGGATGTGTGTGATGTCCTTAGGTTAGTTAGGTTTAAGTAGTTCTAAGTTCTAGGGGACTAATGACCTCAGAAGTTGAGTCCCATAGTGCTCAGAGCCATTTGAACCATTTTTTTGCAACAGAGATGTGTAGCAAATTTCACGTTTATTTCATTTCCTCTTCACCTTATCCAACCAATACACTGCATACTCTTCCATGTACCAAGAGAAAAGACGGTGAAGGTAAAATTCAGAGAGATTCGAGTTTACATGGGAGCTTAGCGATAACTGTTCATCCCGCAAACCATTCGCGTCCGAAACAGGAAAAGTGGAAATGGCGTTGGTACAGAAAGTATCTTCCGCTACACACCAGACAAGAAAGCATTCTAATATTGAATTGTCATTCAGTTCTGAGCTACATTTAAAATTTTAAGTCTGTAGCTCAATGAGAATGTAGTTCAAAATCGATTGCAAAATCTGTACAAATGAGAGAGCAAGTTAATGAAAACGTAGTAAAATTAGTCATGTACGAGGGCGTGCTGAAAAGTATTGTCTCCGAATTTTTTGTTCTGTTCTCCATACCTGTCGAGGTATTGCATATCACGCATTTCAATCGATCTACTTTCCTGCTTCGCTGACTCAAGTTGCAACCCACTGACACTTGAGAGCTACAAACTGTAGCTCATCTTCTTAACCGCAGAAAGCCTCATCCACACATGGAGCATTCCGTCCTCCAGCGTGACAGTGGCAGACTACATTCGAGCGCTGCGACCTCTGTAACAATCCGATGCCTTCAGTTCACCGTCACCCGCTATCCTCCATACAGTCTCGACTTGGCCCCATTCGATTTTCATCTGTTTCCGAAACTTAAAGAATATCTTCTAGGACTTCACATTGATATTGGTGAAGCAGTACAAGCAGAGGTGAGGTTCTGGCCCCGTCAATAAATTCTACACTGACGGTATCAACAAACTGCTCTCTCGTTGGGCGAAATGTGATCGTCGCCTGGGTATGTTGAGTAATAAACATATAGACATGGAGAATAAAGTTGTAGAATGTTAATAAAAAGTTATTAAACAGTTTTCACATAAAAAAATCGGAGCCATTAATTTACAGCATGCTCTCTACGTACCGAATTTGGCTGAAATTTTTCCAGACATCCTTAAATTGTGCTTTTATGTCACTCACTGCCATCTCTACCCTGAGATGTAAGGGATCTAGGAAGATGTTACTGTTACATTAATTAATTAATTAATTAATTGGGTTTTCAAGTGATGTGTGCCTGGTTTGGTAAAAACTGCTATAGGCGCTACAGACGTTCACCTATAAACCGAATAACTTTGCGAAGACACTTCTTGCAGCAGATAATTTACGCACATTGCGCCTGTGGCCACTGGGAGGCAATTTGGTAGGCGCCGCCACTGTGCAACAACTGCAACTGAACAAGCGGTGCTGTGCGTTACGTTTCTTCGTCATCCCATTTCCAGCCCCACCCCGTCCCCTATTTCAGGTAGGTGATTTGGATTGTCTGGGGGAAGAGACCAAACAGCGAGGTCATCGGTCTCATCAGATTAGGGAAGGAAGTCGGCCGTGCCCTTTCAAAGGAATCACCCCGGCATTTGCCTGGAGTGATTTAGGAAAATCACGGAAAACCTAAATCAGGAAGGCCGGACGAGGGATTGGACAGTCCTCCCGACTGCAAGTGCAGTGTACTATCCACCGCTCCACCTCGCTCGCTCCAGGTAGGTGAGTCTTACCTTCATACTGGTGCACAGTCATCCAGTTCTGAGCTGTGTTTAAAATTTCATTTTTCTAGCTCATAGGGAAATTAGTTTAAATTCATTTACAAAGTTTGAACCGAACAGACATACAAGAAAGCGACCTGAAAATACGTGTTAAAAAGCCCCAAGGGTGAACACGAACAATTGTCGTGAGTACAGTAAGAAGACTGTTTTGCGGCAGTTTATTACTTGGTGAAGTCAGAATTCCTTTCCAGCAAAGAATCGCGACATTATCAGTAACCGAGCGGTAGTGCTATACTGCTTAGGAGGGCAAGCAGTACAGAAGCAGACAAGCGAACATCGGCCACTTCCCCCCGGTGACTTCGTAATTGCAGTTTGAGTGGTAAGAATGGAGCGACGGTCGAGGGCGGCAAGATTGGGGGGAGAAAACGACTGGCAGTATATCGAGAGCGTCCGGCGAGCGGGCCAAACGAGATGGCTTCCCGGCGGAGCGCGCTCTGATGGAAAAGCGCGGCTGGCGCCATCAGCGGCGGAAGGAAGCGCGGCGGGCGCAGGAAATGACTGGCGCGCCGTGTATCGAGCAGTAATGACGCGACGCGGCGGAGGGCGTATCGGCGCCGCCATCGCTACGCCATCGCCGCCGGGCGAACAGGTGGTCGCTCAAGGAGCGCCGGCACCAGGGCCCGCTCGTCAAGTGACGCGCGTGGGCGGCGGCGAGGAGCAAGCGGCAACCTGGCGCATCCTGCACGTTCTCTGCTCACAGGGGGCTTCGCGAGTACACTGACGTCTGCAAATACTGCAACAAGAGTGCAGGAGACTGAACTGGAGTTAACGCCAAGCGTTATTAGCATATTGTTGTTGTTTTCAGTGCGAAGATTGATTTGATGCTGCTCTCCAGGTCAGTCTAACCAGTGCGACAGGACATGTATTCGGAGTTGCGAATATGAACCACTATCGGCTGTATGTTGGAATGGCGACAGTAAAAATTTGTGCCGGACTGGGAATCGAACCCGGATTTCCCGCTTTACGCAGGGTCGCTTTAAGTGCTTTTTTTAAATCTCATTTTCTTCGTTTTCGTTCGTTGCATCTGCTCGGGGCGTACGTCATAAGACACCCGTTTAAGTTCATTGTTGATCGATTAACTCAGTTTTTTTAATTACAGAGGGCAGCTAACCCTCTGACCGAACACGCTGAGCTACCGTGCCGGCAGCGCTTCGGCTATCCGTGCAAGTACCATGGCCGGACCGAAACTTCCATGTGCCTTCGTTAATGCCTTACGACCCGCACTGTCACATTACGTATACTCCCATACTGGAACGACACATTTCTTGAGAGTCGAGGGCGCTCTATTGACGAATAAATACGAGACAGTAGTGGCGGCGCTATTAAGAAGGGCGATGCAATGTGTAAGTGGGTTGCTCCTGTGTTGACAGCGCTGTGTAGCGCTTTGCACTGCATCTCTGACTGCGCTTTCTTTGTAAGAGACTCTATGGCTGGTCGGACTCGTTGTTGGAAGTTAATCGCCAGTAGTGTTGGGCAGTTGAAAGTTAGTCGCAAGCAGTGATGGAAGTACTGTTGGGCACTGGAAGGTGAACAGCCACCTGTGATGGATGTTAGATGCGAGAAGTTAGCATTGATGGAGGGTAGAGGTCTGAAGTGTTAGCTTAGGCTAACTATCTGTACATGTTAGACTTGGAGATTGAATATTATTCATGATTATATATCTTTGTACTGGATGTAAATGACGACTTATATTCGTGTTTGAACTGAATGTCACATTATTAATGTAAATAATACATTATTTGGTTTGCAACAAAATCTTTCCTTTGCTAACCACATGCCTATTAGTAGTTGGGGCTTAAGTAGTTGGAATCTTTTACTTAGCTGGCAGTACTGACGCTCGCTGTATTGCAGTAGTTCGCGTAATGAAGATTTTTGGAGGTAAGTGCCTAATGAAATGTTTAGGTTATTGTTAAGATTTCTTTTTAGTCAGGTCCATTCTTTTGAATTAACTCTTTGAAGTCAGGTTGTAATTTTTTTGAGTAGTCAGATTGCGTTGCGCTAGAATATTGTGGGTCAGTGTTAACATGATAAGAATAAGTAAAGAGAAAGTGGGATCACTTGCATTCAGTTTCACTCAGCAGTTTAAGTAAAATATCACAGTAAAGAAGTTTCAAATGTTTCTTCGGAGATGCATGCTTGTCCTAACAGACAGTGTATCATCATTCTCAATAACGGAGGCACTGCTATTTCGTATTCAGTGCAAGAGTTGGCATCTCGGCGTAACTATTGCAACATGCATTCATCTGAAGATACTGTATAAATTCTTTTTAGGTCGTTTACCACTGTCAAAAATTTATTAAAAGACAGTTCCATTTTCTATCTTACGATCGACTTCACAGAATCAGGTCATTTCGGCGATGTACCATTTTCACATTTTTCCTCGTAATATGAAAAGCTGTCATTTAAAGATAGATTCGAATGAGAACAACGTCGGGCATGGTTGTGTGTGTTGTTCTTAGTATAAGTTAGTTTAGGTAGTGTGTAAGTCTAGGGACCGATGACCTCACCAGGTTGGTCCCTTAGGAATTCACACACATTTGAACATTTGAATTTTGAGAACAACGTTTACTACTCGTCAAGTATGAACTGCTGTTTTCGTCAGAGTCTGGTACGACAGCACTTACATAGGGAGGTCGATGGGATATGCACTTACTCCAAAAAGTATTGGTCTGACACATGAGATTATGATTAAAGGTGTCTAGATAGCGGAAAACTGACAGAATGAAGTTCACCAGGGACGTGAACTTGTTCATGAATCAGTGAATAGGAGAAAGTAATAAAGAAACACAGATTTCTAGTGACATAAACGTAGTTCAATATTTAAGAATAAAGACATGCAATTTAGGATACAAAACAGGAATTCGTCTGCAATACTCAAAATGACACTCTGAACATAGAATGCTATGGTTAGTACTTAGCAGGAGTTTCTTTCCTCCTTATAATCTCCTGCAGTCTCCTTGGTACGGAATTCAGCGGAGATTCGGTCATTTGTACCGTAATTTTACGCCACTCCTCTAGTAGTGCGTTCTTTAGATCGTTTCTACTGGATATCTGATTATTATTCTTATTTTTATAGAGTCATTCCACAAATTCTCAGTTGGATTAATATCTGGGGATCGAGGTGGTGTCGGAATCCAGCGAGGAGTGTTACATAATAGCCACAGCTTCATAAAGCATCTGTGTTGTGATGAAACAGACTTTTCTGTATTAATTCGAATTACAGTAGCTAATTTTGAAGAGCTTGGGTGAATTTGAACTACGGTAGCTAATTATGAATGGCTAAGTTTTGGATTTTTCTTGGCTTCTCTGAGTAGCTATTGTTTCTCCATCTCGGATACAACTGCAGAACGACTGTTTCGTGCCTGGTTTTCGTATGCGTTGTTCTGGTTAAACCTGTATGTAATGGTCTTCACTGTAGAGGTAAGTCTGCCAATTACGTCTCCGATTGCTCGAAAATATTTTCCTTTTATAAACAATCTGATACAGATTTTTCTCTCTGCTTTTGTAGTTTCGCGACATTTCCGACCCATATTACTGAAATATCACTCAAAGGCTTTGAAAACAGAGAGAAAGCTATCCACTACAGTGCTTAAAGTACAACTGCTTAAGTGTAGCGAGAGGAGTGTGCGTCAGTACAGTACCATAGTTAAGATCATGTATACTAGACGAATATTTAACACCAACAGGAACATGGTTTTACATAACGTGTATTTTTTCGGAAATTAATAAACGTATGAACCCAAACAGCGTTTGATTTCTAAATGCAGATAATTAATCAATGGAAGGAACTATTTATTGTTCGTTTCTTAGCTATCTTTTTATGATTGTGCTTGTTACACTCTACGCGCTAATGTGGAACATAATACTTTTTGGAGTCACTGTAGTACATTGTCAATTGGTCACTATGCTAAGATGTAAATGTGCTCATGCCATCTGCCTCAGCTAATATGAATCACACTGTATGTCAGTAATTGGAATATGGAACGTTGGCCAATTCAGGTGCGTCTCAAGGGGTCGTGCACACTACGTTGCAGCTATCAACGCGCAATGCGCCGTGGAAGAGACCGCCATGTCCGTGTTCCAGAGGGGACGACAGTATCCAGGTGGGTAAGACAATGGCGTGAAACCGGTTCTGTAAACCAGTGCAATTCACGAGTGACCAGCAATCACAATTAGAACGCCGGAAAATATCCGACGAATTCGTGCAGCTCTGCAACAAAGCCCACAGCGCCATTCCGGAACATTACGCATCCCTCGCTCGAGTGTGAAACAGGTGCGAAATCTGCATAATATTACTTGGCAGAATTTATTACGATAACGCATTTACGACAAATCTTCTGATGTCTGAGAAGTCGAATTTGCACTTGAATAGGTTTGTCAATACACAAAATTTCCGATGTTACTCTGTCAGAAATCCGCAGCTTACTCATGAAAACGTTCATTCTGGAGTGTGGCCTACACCGCAGCGGTCCTATAGGGGTCGGCGGTGTAGTCCATTAACATAAAGTCTGAACTTACCCCACCCCTCAATAGACGGACATGACAGAGAATAATTTCTCTGCAGTACCCCTGTATTGTAACGGTACTTCGCGCAAAGATATGCAGCGGTGTTCGGCCACTGTGTATAATGTGTGCCCACACCGTAACCGATGACGTTCATGAAAAATCTGCGGCGTGTAACGTCTTCTTTCCACATTAACTGGTCGCCATAAGCAGTTGCTACAGTGAAGCGGGATTCGTCGGAGAACATCAGTCTGGATCACCACTGCTGACCCAACCAACATGATCCCTACATATCTATGAATTTTTTCTCGACCACGGCGTGGTTGAAGTGGTACCAATTTAACACGCTTCTGAACATATAAACCAGCGCGATTTAATCGCCGCGAAATGGTTCTAACAGAGATACGTGTACCGGTAGTGGTTGCAAGGACCTCAGTGTTCTTCGTAGGAGACTATGACCATCAACATGCTTTCGCATAACTCTTCTAATCGCGAGATGATACACTACTAGCCATTAAAAATGCTACACCAATAAGAAATGAAGCTGATAAATGGGTATTCATTGGACAAATATATTATACTGGAACTGACATGTGATTACATTTTCACGCAATTTGGGTGCATTGATTCTGAGAAATCAATACCCGGAACAACCACCTCTGGCCGTAATAACGGCCTTGATACGCCTGGGCATTGAGTCAAACAGAGCTTGGATGGCGTGTACAGGTACAGCTGCCCATGCAGCTTCAACACGATACCACAGTTCATCAAGAGAAGTGACTGGCGTATTATGACGAGTCAGCTGCTCGGCCACCATTGACCAGACGTTTTCAATTGTTGAGAGGTCTGGAGAATATACTGGCCAGGGCAGCAGTCGAACATTTTCTGTATCCAGAAAGGCCAGTACAGGACCTGCAACATGCGGTCGTGCATATCCTGCTGAAATGTAGGGTTTCGCAGGGATCGAATGAAGGTTAGAGCCACGGGTCGTAACACATCTGAAATTTAATGTCCACTGTTCAAAGTGCCGTCAATGCGATCAAGAGGTGACCGAGACGTGTAACTAATGGCACCTTATACCATCACGCCGGGTGATACGCCAGTATGGCGACGACGAATACACGCTTCTAATGTGCGTTCACCGCGATGTCGCCAAACACGGAGGCGACCATCATGATGCTGTAAACAGAACCTGGTTTCATCCGAAAAAATGAGGTTTTGCCATTCGTGCACCCACGTTCGTCGTTGAGTACACCATCGCAGGCGCTTCCGTCGGTGATGCAGCGTCAAGGGTAAGAGCTGCCATGGTCTCCGAGCTGGTAGTCCATGCTGCTGTAAACATCGTCGAACTGTTCGTGCAGATGGTTGTTGTCTTGCAAACGTCCCCATCTGTTGACTCAGGGATCGAGACGTGGCTGCACGATCAGTTACAGCCATGCGGATAAGATGCTTGTCATCTCGACTGCTAGTGATACGAGGCCGTTGGGATCCAGCACGGCGTTCCGTATTACCCTCCTGAACCCACCGATTCCATATTCTTCTAACAGTCATTGGATCTCGACCAACGCGAGCAGCAATGTCGCGATACGATAAACCGCAATCGCGATAGGCTAGAATCCGACCTTTATCAAAGTCGGAAACGTGATGGTACGCATTTCTCCTCTGTACACGAGGCATCACAACAACGTTTCACCAGGCAACGCCGGTCAACTGCTGTTTGTGTATGAGAAATCGGTTGGAAACTTTCCTCATGTCAGCACGTTGTAGGTGTCGCCACCGGCACCGACCTTGTGTGAATGCTCTGAAAAGCTAATCATTTGCATATCACAGCATTTCCTTCCTGTCGGTTAAATTTCGCACATGTAGCACGTCATCTTCGTGGTGTAGCAATTTTAATGGCCAGTAGTGTATTTTTGGACACACCCTTTGGTGTACCACGCGGAATGTTGCAGTAATCGGTTCCATACCAACCTTCATAAAACACCGTACTGACATGTCGAATGTATACAGAGCGTTCGTGCAAAGGGTTCGATGCATTTAACACGTCCCGGCCTCTACATTTACTTTGACTGTCATTGGTAATATTTTCCACAGAAATTGTTGGCTTTTTGTATAGGAGCTGTCAAGCTAAGCGGCCATGATAAACAATTTCTTCGCTCCACAGCTGCAGGGACATTGCAGCATCAGCTGTTAACATTCATGCCACGACTTCATCAGTATGCAGAATAGAAAAAAGTCTGATCAGGACAGGGAAACCCACTCAACAGCCATTCACTAGTGCTGTAATAGCTGGAACCTGACAGGATAGCAAACAAGTAAACGCTAAATTAATAATGACGTTCGCTAACGCGTGCTCTGTAACTGGTATATCTCGGCGATACGGAATACACACTATACAAAATTTAGGCGTTACTTTCACTTCGAGGCAAATCTCAATGGACTTGTCTATTTCGAGTGAAGAGTTGGTAGGGAATAACAAGAGAGTGCAATATACACAGCATAGTGCTACTAAAACTCTTCGCTCTGGAGGAGAGGACGCATCGTGATCTGGACAACTAATTTACGGCCACGCACGGCACTGTGTGACGCGCTGATGCTCCTGAGGCGCCGCCGCTGCTTACTGCCGGCTTGATTACGCGCGTCTCGGATGATTTAGGGCGGGTCGCGTCGTTAGCCGGGCAGACACGCCGCTGCGATTTACGAGTATAATTACGCGGACTTTTATAGGCGCGCGTGTTTTGGTTCGCCAAGGGGCGCCGTCTACGTCTGCCAGGCGGCGCTATATGGAACACTGACTCTCCGGCTTCCTTATTGCCTTGGCTTGCCTTGCCTTGCCTTGCCTTGCAGCAAGCTTAAGATCGGCGCTTCCTGTGGACGCTACTGTCGGTTGGGGCGAAACTATAAACAAGACGGCCGTCTTTAGTGTAGTTCCACTCTCCCTGTTTCCTACAGTTTATCTCACAGCACATGATGAGGGCATTTAAATTATCTCATAATCCACTGAAAATATTGAAAAGAAGCTTTCGTCGTTAATTATAGTACGGTGAGCGGCAGGCATTTTTCTGCACTGCTACTGGTATTAACAGACCTATTGAAACAACTACGTGTCTGTCAATGCACAAGCTGATAAAGGTATTCATGGCTCGTGAAAATATTTTTTTCACAGGCTGTTACTTTTCAAACAAAAAGTCGTGTACGGCATAGAAGAAGTTGTTCAGAATAAATGAATTAAGGTAACATGTAAAACTAGCTTTACTACCTGCCATATTTTATGTGATTGGGAAAATTACCAAAGAGTTTTTATGCTTATTGAAATTCTTCCTGAGCCATTGACAGTATTAACAACGGGTAATAAAAGTCATTTTTGTCTCATAGAATTGTAGATATGGTCAGCACTTTTCTTCTCAAACTGTGATGGATTATTTATGACAAATTTCATTATCGAATATGTAAGTGGTTACTTAAAATGATCTGGACACTTTCAAGTGATCGTATGATCGTAAAATGTGTTTGTATTAAGGTTAAGTACTATATTTTTATATGTATGGAAACAGCACCCGAAGTATTATTTATGTCAAGTTCACAATGTACAACGAGTGAAGAGTCAGTCACGCGACTCACGTCCAGTGTATAGTCCAATTTGTCTCACACTCGGTCTAAAAGTGTACGTATTGTATCATAGCTTCCATGATACGTTCTCGTAAGTCAGCGATATAGTGGAAAAGTGGAGGTGTGAAAACAGTGACTTTGATGCAACCACGTAGGTAAAAATCAAATGGTGTCAGGTCCGGAGAAAGTGGGGTCCTGGCCAGCAACTAGGGATTGCCGGTTGTTAAGTCGTAGTACCTCAGTAGCCAAGAACTCACGAACATCTTTGTAGAAGCGCATTGGGGAATCATCCTGTTGAAAAATGAAATAAGCGTTGTCTTATCTTGCTGTTGCGGCATGAACTATCCAAAATGCCTTCTCTATTGGCTTGGCAACCATTTCTGGAAATCACAGGAACAACATTAAATTTTTGAGTTGCTGTTACTTGATTTAAATACAAATACTTTTTACAATCATTTTAAATTGTCTATATCATACTGAATAAACATGTATATTAAGAAAGAGGAGTTAAAATGCCCAACTCCTTCAAAGGGTGGGTAGCTAGTATAAATGACTGCGGCCAATCTCATATTACCTTTATTGATTGCTTTTGTGCTATCAGTACTCTCCTTATAAGTTATGGGTTACAAAAATTATTCCGTAAGACTTAATTGGGGGAATTTGCAAAATATGTTGAGAGGCTGATTCTTTCATTTCAAAGAAAAGCAGTTATACGAAGAACGGTAGTAGCTAAACTTAACTGTTTGAGCAGCTAATTAAAAAGTTTCTTCCGGTTAAAATTGCCGTCCTACGTACTTCCAGAAGTTTCGAACATTCTAACCAGTTCACTTGCTTCTACCCATGTGCTGCGTCAATAGTTGGTACGACTGTTTCTTGCACGGAACACAGTATAGTGTGTTTGGTTCAAATGGCTCTGAGCACTATGGGACTTAACTACTGAGGTCATCAGTCCCCTAGAACTTACAACTACTTAAACCTAATTAACGTAAACACATCACACACATCCATGCCCGAGGCAGGATTCGAACCTGCGACCGTAGCAACAGCATGGTATTTTGTTTCATTTGTTGGTTTACCCTCATGCATTATTTCTAATGGGGAATTTTATTTTCATTCTCAAGTATTAGTTTCCCCATTACCCTTGATTATAATACTTTCACCGTCACAAAGGAGAATTACAAGTGCATGCCGAAAAGCAATGTCTCCGAATTTTTTGTGTGAAAACAAATGGTGCTAACACTGTACATCCTTATCCTTCATGTTTACGTACTTATTTCTGAACATAGTCACTCTGGCAACGAATACATTTCTCCCGGAGAGAGACTACTCTGTTGATACAGTCACTGTATTGACTGAGGCACAACAACTCTGCCTGCACCGCTTCATTATCATCAAAATGAAGTTCTCGGAGATATTTAATAAGATCTGGAAACAAATAAAAATTGGATGGGGCCAAGTCGGGACTGTATGAAGGGTGATCGATGATCGTGAACGCAACGCTTTTTGGTGTTCCAGGTGTCACATCGGTCGTGTGTGGTCTGGCAGTGCCACGCTGCACGACAGGGTTCTCCATGTTTGGACGAACTCTTTGAATTCGAAACTGAATTAAAGCCCGCTGTTTCTCATGCGCCTACGTAGCTACATTACACACTGCCATATTACATTTTACAGTTTTGAGCCGTCTAGCGGCAGAGGGCTGCAAATACGAATACATGAATAATAAGAACGTAAAGTGTATAGACGGTGTTTTATTTAAAAAAATCTTGAATAGATTACACATAAAAGAAATCGGCGGCGTTTCTTTCCAGCACGCCCTAGTATATAGCAAGACATCGCAGACTGCGCACACCATAAATGCAGGGAAAGTTCGTCATAATCAGGCACTTGCGATTATATGGAACGCAGTAAATTGTTACAAAGAGACAAAAGAGGAAGAAAAAAAATGTGTTGGGCAGGGTTTTCCAATCAAGAGAAAAGAAAGCTTGACTGCATGTATATTAAAAAATAGGCAATATTGCGGAATAAGTTCTACGCGGACTAACACACAATTTCTACGGCAGACATGTTCCTCATTTGACAATGTCACTATCGTAATAAGCGATGTTGTTCGCTACAGTACATTTTTTACCCCCTTTGGTTAATGATGGTTCCTTTCAGAGCTTTGGTGTATAGTGCGACTGGGTACGCAATACGATCAGCACTATTCCAGTTTAGGGCCGATGCGTGTGTCATATCTTCTGATAGATAGCCGGTAGCGGTGGCCGAGCGGTTCTAGGCGCTTCAGTCCGGAACCGCGCGACTGCTACGGTCGCAGGTTCGAATCCTGCCTCGGGCATGGATGAGTGTGATGTCCTCAGGTTAGTTAGGTTTTAGTTCTAAGTTCTAGGGGACTGATTACCTCAGATGTTAAGTCCCATAGTGCTCAGAGCCATTTGAACCATTTAAAAAAAGATATAGCATATTCTGTGGTGGGTCCATCGTGAAATCAAAATGGTGATTCACTGTCTCCTGTTTCGGGAGATAACCTACAGGGTGTCCAGCGAAGGAGACCCTAATTCCAAAATTAAATATCTCGAAAACTGAGATCGATTGTCGAGTAAAGCAAACGGTACTTTTATTGTGAAAGTTGTAAGAATGATTTACAAGAGTTACACATAATTTAGAAATAGTTCGAAAAGTTGGTAACAATTTTCAATTTGTAATCGCAACAAATAGGGCGCCGTAGCTGATAGCTATTACTCCCACCGTTGAAACGTGAAAGAAGGTTAGCGTACTGAAGGAAGAGGTTGAAATCATGTATTCCATTTGACAACATGTTTTTCTGGTATTGGAATGCCAGACATAAGAACGGTCTCCTACGTCAACAAGGCACAATTTTCAAACGCGATTTAATATTTCAAAAGGGCCATATGTGAAAACTATTCAGAAGCTCTTTGCCAAACTCTAACGTACATTCAGCGTGGCTCATGACGTAGTAGGGAATGTTGACCCCAGGCAAGTTGTATTTACTTCTGAAAATGTCACCACGGTTTCTGAAATTATTCAGCAAAATCCAAGAAAACCCGTTTGAAGAATTGCAACGAAGACTGGTGTGTAAAGTTTCACCGCACAGAAAATACTGAGACAGAGTCTACACATATTTCCTTTCAAAATCGATATCCGCCAGCCCATACTTGTACGATGGCTGACTTTCCAAACCAGAGTCTCACAGTGATTGATAATGAAGGATTTGATGTCGGGTGCATCTGGTTCACAGACGAAACGTACTTTTTGAACGTTACTTTGCAGCTTTGGACCAATTTGTCAACACACAGCTAACGTTGGAGGGTCGATCAGCCACCGAATGGTTAATGGAACATGAGGCCAGACCATATCGCATTGGACATGTGTTTCACTTTCTTGATGAATACTTCGGTATAAAGTAATTTTGTTTCATTATTACAAATTTATTGGCACAGGAATGAACTGGCCTGCATATTCGCCCGATCCGACTCATCGTGACTATTTTTTTGTAGGTCACATTGAAAGACACTGGCTACTGGAGCCATCCCACTACTCTTGACGAGATGGAATCGGCTGTCAGTGTGCCATCTGAAACCCATTTCGTTGAGACACTAGAGGGTGTGATGGAAAATTTCACTGATCGGTTGTGTCACCTTCCTACCGCGAGTGGTGGACGTTTTGAAAAAACTGTGATGTGATTGCAAAAACTGCTTGCAGAGTACGAGTTTAATTGTGCGCACTGATACTGTACCGAATTGCACAGCGTGTAGAGAAATCTGTTACCAACTTCTCGAACTATTTCGAAACTTCTGTATGAAATTCTTACAGCTTCTGCAATAAACTTACCTTCTGTTGCATCAGTCTATTGATCTTAGTTTTCGAGATGTGTAATTTTCAAATCAGGGACTCCTTCGCTGAACGCTTAATACGTATAAGTGATGCAGAAAGAACGCTTCCTTCAACACTTTACAAAATACTTTATTATCGCAGGTCTTCATGATTTACAAATGCAGACACGTTGATGAGTCTTTGGAGTTTCGTGCGGTATAAAGTACTCACTTCTAAAAGATCACGTCCTGGCACCCATGTAGGTGAGCTATGAAGCTGCTGCGCGAAGTGTTCTCCAATACAGCGACAGGAATACCGGGGATTTGATGGATGTTGGCCTCCAGCACCTAGACGTTTGCAGGGCAAGTTTCGAAAACTCTGAAATAGACAGCCGGCAGGTCGGTTGAACGTGTCGGCCAAGTCACATCTCCAAATCTGGAGATGAGAGGTGCAGGAAACCATTCACGCAGTTCGTCCATTGACAGGCAGGTGGTGTGTGCAGTTGCACCGTCCTGATGATATCACGTGATTGGACGGAATAGCATTTGTAGCGCAGGGACTAAACAATTCCAAATCATGGCCACTCATAGCTCAGATGTCATAGTACGTCTTGTACCATTGTCGTCCCGAAAGAAATATGGACAGAAGATGTCATATGTAGCGATTCCACATACCGTTAATTTAGAGCTGTGTAGAGCCTGTCCAGGAACTTGCTGCGGACTCTCAGTGCCCCAAAAGCAGAAATTGCTTGTTCATTGCCCCTGACAGTAAGAAGTGTGCCTCGTCAGTCATCATCCAGATCTCAACAGCTCCTGGGTTAGCCACACAGGAACGATAGCCGAGGACTTTTTTGAACTGATTCCCGCACATGGTCGATGCTTTCCCATGTCATAACATTTTGGGGTCGTATACGAGCGTTTCTATCACGCACTGACCCATCGCTGCCCCACTTAGCTACCTAAAGCCGTACGGTACGCCACCCAGGATGTGTCTACAGTGGTTTCATCTGCAGGAAGCTGATTGGGTTGCTATTATTGACTTCGTTTCACTGTAGATGGACCCTATCTTGCACACTCCACTTCTCCATCGTAACTGAATATTCCGTGCAATGCTGCGAGCGTATCACCGACTAGGCTACCTGCGCCCCCACCGGCAGTCACAACAATAAACTTTTGGTCACATTCGATAGTACAAAAAAAAAGATCAGCAACTTGAACTCAAATTTTAAGCAGGAAAAATCACACGTTTACGACGTCAACCAACGCCGTCGATTTCGCGGAAAAATTTTGATCATATTCTGATAGTAAAGAGTAGCGATGCTTCAGACTGTACAGCTTTTAAATTTCGTGCGCATCTGTTGTTGTTCTCTCGTTCCGCCCCGCTGCAGCCGCTCAGCACCCGAACGCCAAGTGTCTGTAAGCATAGTGACAACCAAAGCTCTCCTACTCACGATGTATTGAGGAGGTGTGAAGTGTACACATCTGCTTGACGTATTTTGAAATCTTCCTCCAGTACCCGTGTTATTCTACGTGAAAAAAAAAAGAAATGTTGAAATGTGTGTGAATTCCTAAGGGACCGAACTGCTAAGGTCATCGGTCCCTAGGCTTACACTCTACTTTAACTTATGCTAAGGACAACACGAACACGCACACGCACACACCCATGCCCGAAGGAGGACTCGAACCTCCGGCGGGAGGGGTCGCGCAATCCGTGATATGGCACCTCTAATCACGCGGCCATTCCGCGTGGCCCTGAGTGAAATGATAGGTACGTTATGTGGCTGTATAATACGACAAACTCACGCACACACACGCTCATTATTATTTGAACAGTATTCTCGTATTGATATTCTGCTGTTATATACAAGTCTCAAAATCAAAATAAACAAACTTGAGAAACTGAAGAATAACGCTGAAATGAAGTTAATGATTTTAGTTTTACAATGACGTTGAAGAAAAGCGCATCTTCTGCAAATGCACTTCACGTTAACAGTATCATTTTTAAAATCTAAAGAAAATAACGAACAACAGTAACGTGAATAATTCGGTAGCGCTGCGCTACTTCTTTAATGAGACACTTATTCGACTGCATTTGTGAATCGCAACATAAAAATGTGCAAAGCCACGAGATGTCTGGCACCAGTTAGAGATTATAAATCACACACTTTGACGCAGTGAACAGTGCATATTATCAAGGTCAAAACAGGAAATCTCTTACTCACTCCACCGTACAGTACTTCTAGTTTGGGCATTAAGTGGCTGCAGTGGGGCAGAGCAAGTGATGACCAGTGCGTAGGCATTTTTAAAAGCTGTACACTCATTTTGTCATAACTGCGTACTATTAGAATTACGGTCCAAATTTTCGCACGGGACCCGTTTCTGGGGATGATATCTTGCATGTGCGCTTTTTTATCCTCAAAATACGAGGTCAGGTTGTGATGTTTCCTTGTAAGCACGAAGAAGGATTAAAACTAGACAAGATATGGCGGTCGACTCTGTACAAACGAAGTGACTATCGATTACCTATAATCGAGAGAGATGGCACTACCCAGAGATAGTTTTGAAGTCGAAAGCACGTGATGAGTGGTGGTGCCATCTAAGCGCTCTATATAAGCGGGACCTCCAGCGCCTAGCAGCCAGTCGCCGACTCACCTCAGGAAATGCCCGCAGTGGGTAACGAAACGTCAGGAAGGAGAAGCAGTTTTACACATGGACCACGGCAATTCGGCCCCGAAGTTTTAATTAATGAAGACGCCGGCCGTGAAAGCTTACATGTTATGATCACATTACAGCTGTTGTCCAGTTCACAATAAATGTTCGAACATGCCACGGTCGCTACCTCCTATTTCGGGAAGTTTATCAACAGTACATATCAAATTGTAGATGAAGGCACTAAATGAAAGAGAATCCAGCTAGCGCGGCCAGGAGGTGGGACGTAGTGGCGTCAGGGGTGAGAGCGCTGCGGTGCGTTGCGGCTGCCGTATCTGAGTGGCAGCGGCAGCGGCAGCGGCCGCGGCTGGCCGTGGCAGCTGACAGCGGCAGGAAGCGCGGGTCGCCGGCTTGTCAGCGGCCGCGGCCGCAGATATCGCCCCGAGCGGCTACTCTCGCAACCACCGCACGCTCCCGTGTGGCGTCGCCGCTGCCCGCACCATCCACTCGTCAACTAGTACTTTTGGCTAATGCTAAGCATGACAATTCTGAAACCTCATCTTGGTTTCTTGAGCGTTAGCCGTTCCAGGCAAATAATGTGTCATGTGAAAACTGTAATGTTATACAATACGGGATTAAGTCAACTGGGCGACACATACCGTGTCGTGATCACACACTGGATGCGTGGACGAACACGTGAAACGTCTAGAAAACACATTTCTCGTCTCCCATCTACTGTCCTTAAAATGAAACATTGTCTTTCTGGCCCCTGACTGGTTAGCATTCGAGGCTGGGGACTCCAGACTGGCGCGAAGGTTCAGATGGTTCAAATGGCTCTGAGCACTATGAGACTTAACCCTAAGGTCATCAGTCCCCTAGAACTTAGGACTAATTAAACCTAACTAACCTAAGGACATCACACACATCCATACCCGAGGCAGGATTCGAACCTGCGACTGTAGGAGTCGCGCGGTTCCAGACTGTTGCGCCTAGAACCGCTCGACCACCCCGGCCGGCTGGCGCGAAGGGGTGTCCGGGCAGTCTGAGGGGTAACGCGCCGAAAATTATTAATCGTGTTTTATTTGAATTGTGCCTGATTATTATCCAAAGCGATTTCGTGCACATTCCACAACAGTTCTCGTGCTAGATAAAAAGGATGTTGGCATCCATAAAAGATGTTGAATAATCACTGTCAATAGCCAAGTAGCCTATTAATCATTTGAAGCGATCCTCTTTGCTGCGAAAGAAAGTGAAATCGACGGATCTACAACCGTGCGGTATCTTCTACGAAGGGACATGTGCATAGAAGACGCAAGGTTAACGGAAAGGAAATTCACAACGGGTACGTGAGGTGTACGCGTGTCAACCTGCAACGTCAGCGTGAAACATCTGGCTGTCACAACCACAGCATACATCACTGCGTCCGTGGCAGGCATGACCAGAGATGAGATTGCAGTCACAGAACGAGGGTTACTCATATTCTTAAGTATCATGTGTAAAAAAAAAAAAAAAAAAAAAAACGGATTTTCGTAATGAATATTTGTTTGCAGGTACATGTTTACTTTCTTGATACACACTGTTTCCGCGGCACAGTGCAGCAGCATCCCTATAGAGCAGCGGTCTGACAGTACATTTTGAGAATCCTGGTACTCTGATGAAACCCATTCCTTACTTTGAAGGTCAGTAATTTTTTTTTTTTGTAAAATAAGAAAACCTTGCTTTTTCCAACGTTTAACCCAGTTTTAAATCATAACTAATAACACTGATATAAAATTTAAAAAAAAATGTATGGTCAAAATGTCTAGAAGAAAAATAAGAAATAGGCTTGTTATTAACAGTTTTTCCCGGAGCACTTATTTACTTCCCGCGGAGCAGCAATGTTCCGCAGAACACAGTTTAGGACCGAGCGAGGTGGCGCAGTGGTTCGAACACTGGACTCGCATTCGGGAGGACGACGGTTCAATCCCGCGTCCGACCATCATGATTTAGGTTTTCCGTGATTTCCCTAAATCCCTCAAGGAAAATGCCGGGATGGTTCCTTTGAAAGGGCACGGCCGACTTCCTTCCCCATCCTTCCCTAATCCGATGAGACCGATGACCTCGCTGTCTGGTCTCCTCCTCCAAAACAACCTAACCAACACAGTTTGGGGAACTCTGCTCTAGATGAGCGAAAAAAAAAAAATTCCGCAGTCCAGCGCAGTGTCGTGCTGTCACTCGTTTTCTGTATTTGAAGAGGAACAACACTGTAACAATCAATACTGTGTTGGTCGAAGTGTACAGCAATGAAACACCATCATACGTCACACTACGCAGGTGGTGCACATCTGTCCAGCCAGAAGTCTGAGTGACGAAGGACGCAGTGGCAGATCAAACCCCTACGAAAAACCTTGAATCGCAAGGAGAGTGAAGGCCAAGGTGTTCAAAAGTAGCGTATCACAATCGAGGCGGTAATAGAAAAAGTGAAAATCAGACGTGGAACAGCTTTCAACGTCCCTTACGACTATGGTCCGCCTCCGTCAGACGGCGGCGGCTGCTCACACCACTGAAACCGAACGAGGTCGCGCAGTGGTTAGCACACTGGACTCGCATTCGGGAGGACGACGGTACAAATCCGCGTCCGGGCATGCTGATTTACGTTTTCCGTGATTTCCCTACATCGCTACAGGCAAAGTTCGGGATGGTTCCTTTGAAAGGGCACGGCCTACTTACTTCCCCGTCCTTGCCTAATCCGATGATACCGATGACCTCGCTGTCTGGTCTCCTCAACCGTAACAACCCAACACCACTCAAAAAGACCACCATACCTCGACGGCAGCGAGATGTTGGAGCTGTGTCGAGCCCGTAAGGGTGATTTCTCCAGCAGGGATGTGCTCTATAGGGGTCCAGTCCAAATCAATCTTTCTCCTCCTCATTACGGATGTCAGGGTTGGTCGTGTACACGTATCACGCTTTAGACCGCAGGAATATGAGGAGAGAAAGATTAAAAACTGTTTCTCTCACAGCTGGCACCTCTGGTTTCGTATGTGATTAGTGGAATTTTGAAAATGGAGACTACATAAAGGAGAGAGTAAAACTTTCTTCTTACAGTTCTAAATGACCGAGCCTAACAATTGGACCGGCCGGTGTGGCCGTGCGGTTAAAGGCGCTTCAGTCTGGAACCGCGTGACCGCTACGGTCGCAGGTTCGAATCCTGCCTCGGGCATGGATGTGTGTGATGTCCTTAGGTTAGTTAGGTTTAATTAGTTCTAAGTTCTAGGCGACTGATGACCTCAGAAGTTGAGTCGCATAGTGCTCAGAGCCATTTGAACCTAACAATTGGTAAAAATTCCCGTACGATCGCAACAGGTATCAACGAAGCTTAAGAGACGATGTTATTCCAACAGCAAACGCTTGCTAAGACTACCACGACAGTTCGTAACGGATTCAGGCACGAGTGTTAGAGGTACTTGCCTCATCACGCATCCACATCGGGTAAACGTTGTACAGCAGCCTAAACGTAGTGTTTAATTGCAGCATTCCGATTTCTAGTGTGGTACAACGTAACGAGGAACAAAGAATTCACGACTACAGAGCCGAAAGGAAAGTAATTAATAAATAGTATATGTATGATGAATGAATGAATGAATGAATGAATGACGAAAGGGTAAACGGCAGGAAGGATAAATTTAAAGCTCCACCGGCGCCGAAATCATTAGACATAGCGCAAAAATTTAGTTGTACAAGAATAGGTGAAAAATGTGTCAATGGCTGTTTAAATAATCCTCCTGTGATTGCCCTTGCAATTATTTGAAGATATCAACGAAAACTATACCAAGATGGTTAAACTCAGATTTGGATCTGAGTTCTCTCGAGATCGTATTTACTGCGTCAAGCATTGTTTTCTCAAATCGTCTCTGCCTTTGTCGAAGACTACACACATTTTCACATAAAATATATACGCTGAGTGTTGGTTCCTGTATAGGTGTAGCGCCCTAGAATAAAGAGTCATGTCTGTATCTTAAAGAATCTACTGTGAAGTACTGCATCATGGTGACTCCGTGCAAACTATACCGTTTCGTCAAAACGAAGGAACTCATGACATACATGGCATGCCAATACGAGACAGCGTTGTAGATCTGTAGTAATCGGTTAGTGTACAGGTTGTAGGAACTGTAGTTACGTGTTGTACGCCTTTGGTACACGATATTCGAGGAAATCATAATGACACAACGAACGTATTTGAATGTCATTTCTGCAGTGTGCCCCTCCTAAGAGACGTCAGGCCCATTTCCTCCGGTGTTTCGGCAGATATTTACAATTTAGTTTTTGCAACAAGTAGCTGTAATCAGAGCAAACAAGTCCTCTTCTTTATGTCTGCCATGTGACGCCCAGGAGGACGGAAACCCTCGGGTTATTTCCCGCTACAAACAAAATTATTTTTGAAGAGAAATTTTAGGCCCCCATTTGATAGAGCAGTTCCATGTTAGTCTAGTGCGATATTCGTTTTATCGACATGTATTACAGGGACAGCCAAACATGAAGAATAACCAGCACTTCATAGGCGACGGCAACACCCTCGGCCACGCGGACTGCTACCTTCTTGCAGCAGCGATTCTCAGTTGCTGTTGGAATACTGGTTATTCTTCATGTCCTACTCTCCATGTTACTACGTACAGATAAAACAGACATCACACTAAACAAATTTGGGGCTGTCTTATTGAATGGGTACGTAAAATTCCGATTTTAAATTAATTTTGTTTTCAACAGGAAAGAAACCGAGGCTTTCGGTCGACAGTGGGTATCACATGGAAGCCATAATAAGAAGCATTGGGACTAACACCAGCTACAAATTACAAAAGCGAAATTGTAGATATCTGGCGAAACATAAGAGAAAATGCGCCAGATGACTCTTGGGAGGGACGAACAGTATAAATGATATTCAAATACGCCCGTTTTGTTTTTATGATTTCCACTAATACTGTACACGAAAGGCGAAGAACATAAAGCCAAATGACAATTCCTACCTGTACCCTTAGGATTACTGCAGGCCTACAAGGCTGTGTTGGGCCCGCGTGCCGTGCGCATCATAATGTCGTAGTTGTCACGCTACAGATCAGTTTGTACGCCGAGCGGATTCGATACGGGGCCGGCGCACCTTCTCCGATCCCTGAAGCGGCGCTTTAACATGCGCGCTTATCCGCTCTAGCTCAATGATGATGCGGCTGACATCATTATAAATTCATTACAACACCTACCGTCATCGTTGTCAGCCATCATCGTCGTGAGTCATCATAGTTACTTATCTATTATTGTGAAGTAAAATAATGAAAAAGTAAATATTTTTGTTTCCTGATATGATGTATTCGAAGAGTGCCTTAATCTGTGCAACATATTGTTTGTATTTCCTAAGAACTTTTCCCCTCAACTGCTTCCCCTATTACTGAAATTATCAGTCTTTCCTGACATAAAATTTGCACATTCATCTTTAAAAAAAAATGGCTCTGAGCACTATGGGACTCAACTGCTGTGGTCATCAGTCCCCTAGAACTTAGAACTACTTAAACCTAACTAACCTAAGGACATCACACACAGCCATGCCCGAGGCAGGATTCGAACCTGCGACCGTAGCAGTCGCACGGTTCCGGACTGCGCGCCTAGAACCGCGAGACCACCGCGGCCGGCCAGTCATCTTTCAGCACAGGATTCAACACTACGAGGGAGTGCTAAAAAGTAACGCGTACGAATATTTTACGTGAAAACTCTGGGAGATTTTTAAACAAAATAATATTATTAACAGTCTACATCTTTTTTCTTCATGTCTACATATTAATTTCTCAACATAGTCACCTTGGCGACGAACACAATTCTCTCAATGAGAGACCAGTTTGTTAATACTGTCACCGTAGAACTTTCACTTTGTTGACGGAGCCATAACCTCATCTCTGCTTGCGTCGCTTCATCACTATCAAAGTGCAGACCCCGAACGTGTTTTTTTTAGAAAAAGAGGAAAATCGGATGGAGCCAAGTCGGGATTAAATGGAGGATATTCGATGACGGTGAAACCAAGACATCGGATTGTTGCTGCTGCAAATGTGTAGACATGAAGAATCAAGAGGTTCAATGTTAATATCGTTCGTTTCATTTAAAAAAGCTTTTAGAGTTTTCATATAAAATATTCGGAGGCACTGCTTTTCAGCATGCCTTCATACTTCAGCTGCTGCATCTACTATACGTAAAATACTTGAATTACACAAAAATTCCTTCTTACTTTTACTGAAAGCAGTGTTTAAAACTTTACATTTAAGCAATGGGTCAGGAGTACGAACTGTTGTTAATCCAAAACCATGCGTTTTGTCTTTGGTATTAATAACGGCTTTAGCTGTATTTGGTCCTTTATTACTGTATCACTTCCGGTTTCGTGGTGCTACAAGCCATATCGTCAGTTGAACTTAGATTAAAGCATTAAAGAGGAAAAGCTCGGAATCATTTTTCTCAATATCCGTTATCCGTCAAAACGAAGCACCGCTGAAGCGGTTATTAATACCCAAGATGAATACTCATAGCTGTGTCTGCACCACCTACAAGGTTGTCTGCATGAGTTTTGTATTTGATTTGTCCTTTGGCGTCTCATCAGCGAGGTTATTCACGTTTCAGATAATTACTCTGTCTTCTAGCCAGAGTTTTCCTAAAGGGCTACGGGATTTTTCTCTCGACGTGTCAGCCGTACCTGGCAGTGAATCTATTTGGCACGCGTCCTAATTTAGCGGTTCTGCCTCGATGCTCCACAGTATAGGTCATTCAGAGAATGTCAACAAGCAGTATCACACTACACATTACATACTATACGACATCTGCTGTTTTTAATTTCCTACGTTTACAGTAATGCAATACATTCGTGGTATGTAATGAATCGGTTGGACATTAGCCCTATGTGAGATTAGTTTTATATTGTCGTTATGCACACATGTTCCTATCTATCTGACGGATCTGACTGCTTCCGACGAGTCTTCTGTAATAGTTTTTTTTTTGTTTTGTTTAGGGCGCTTAACTACTAAGGTCATTAGCGCCCAGTCACAAACGTTAGAGCACTAATAGCGTAGAAAAAACGCAAGGGGGCAACACCAGAAAGTACTTACAAGGACGCAGATAAACAAAATAAAAGAGTTAGATCGTTTTGCACAAGTCCGTCAATGTAATAAAACGAAGGATAGGAGCAGCTGCTCGAGCGTCATCAGCTAAAAGTTCCTGTAAGGTAGACGGCAGACACAGTACAACACGACAGTGAATAAAATGGGGACAGGACAATAAAACATGGCGCACCGTCAATGGACGACCACAGGGGCACTGCAGGGCGGGGTCACCGGAGAACAGGTAGCGGTGGCTAAACCGGCAATGCCCAATCCGCAACCTGGCCAAAATGACCTCCTCTCGCCGAGAAGGGCGTGAGGAGGTCGTCCAAGCCGTCGGTATCGGTTTGATGGCCCTAAGCTTATTTTCATGGAGAGAGGACGAAGCTTCATGCCACAATGATGAAACGCGCCGACAAAGAACCCCACTAACATCAGTTGATGGGACACGAAAGAAAGCTGTCCGAGGCAGGAGGACAGCAGCCTTGGCCGCAGCATCTGCAGCTTCGTTCCCAGGCACACCAACGTGGCCAGGAATCCACAAGAAAGGGACGCGTGCGCCGGTATCAGCTAGCGACTGAAGGGACCGTTGAATTCGTTGCACGAGAGAGTGGTCCGAATATGGGTCAAGGAGACTCTGAATGGCGCTCAAAGAATCAGAGCAGATGGCATAGGGAGAAGGACGATGGCGGCGGATATACTGAACAGCCTGCTTCTCTAATAGTATAATCATTCAGTAATGGGTCTTTTGCTTATTTGTGCTCAATAGTTACGTTCGTTTATGTTGAAAGCCCACAGTCAGTCCCTGCACCTGGCGTCTTTACACATTTCGTTACAGTTTCTAGCCTTTCGCTTGTCTGTGTACAACAGCATAATAAGCGAAAAGCGTCGTAGAACTTCCGTCGTTATCCACTACGTCGTTTATACGTAATGTGAACTTAGTGTATACTGAAAAATCCAGATTTCTTAAGATCCTGAGAAGATACGCTAGGTTGACTCTCCCACCTCTGACGGCAATAGAAAAATCGTGAAGATAAGCAGTTGAAAGAGGATTACCCACAAAACACTGGGTCATGCCCAATACACGGGTTCGTTCGATAAGAGTTTGGCGCGCTACCCCACGGACGGATAGGTAACGGGATACTTGGCCATCGGTACAGGATATGCCACTCGGGGGTCGGAGGCTACGTAACGCCAGGCGACGAGCGGCGCTTGGCAGGTGGTGGCAGTGCCGCCAACGTTTTGATCCGTCACCCCACGGCCGCCCAAATGTCTCATTAGTTGCAGGCCGTGCCAAAGACAGCTATTCTGAGCTCCCGCTCGTATGAGGCCGCCAGATACCGGAGCGAACGATTGTGCAGACTGCTGACGAATATCTCGGCTGCAAGGGGCCGTGCAGTAGACCAGCAGCGGACACACCACTTCCGTTAATGAAAGCGGTTGTGTTTATAAGGCAATGTCCTGACTGACTCATTCACCATCATTTCCCAGCTCAAACGCTTAAAGCAGAAACCTGAAATTTGGAGAGGATCTTGATCTTATACTGTGGATGTCGTTTAAGAAGGAAGGGCATTTTTTTTAAAATTCCATTCCACGCCTAAGGAGATGAAACAAGGGATCTGGTGTTTTTTGAAAATATGTCGCTTTTGAGACAATTTTCAGCTAGAACTACGAAAATTAGTATTCGGTTCTTCAGTCATAAATAAAAAATTCGTGTTTCGACATTTTTTGGAAAATCACCCACTATGGGGGCAAAATAGAGGGTGAATGTGGTTTCTTTTAAATAGATCGTTATTAAAAAATAACTAAAGCATTTTAAAAGCTACATCTATGAAAACTGGTATTTGACTTCTCGGTTAGAAATGGAAAAGAAAGTGTTCTCCTGGTTTTGGAAATTCAACCCCCAAGGGGGTGAAAAAAATGGTTCAAATGGCTCCGAGCTCTATGGGACTTGACGACTGAGGACATCAATACCCTAGAACTTAGAAGTACTTAAATCTAACTAACCTAAGGACATCACATACATCCATGCCTGAGGCAGGATTCGAACCTGCGACCGTAGCGGTCACGCGGATCCAGGCTGGAGCGCCTAGAACCGCTCGGCCACTCCGGCCGGCTAAGGGTGTGAAATATGGGATAAAAATTTTTAAGAAAATTTTTCATTATATTAAAAAAGCTATATCTATGAAAATTGGTATTTAATTTCTCAGCTAGATACCAGAAATATGTGTTTGGGAATGAAAGTTTCTATGGAAAAAGCATCACAAAAACGCAAAAGCCGCGATTAACGAAAACCTTGGACGCCAGCTGATCAGAATCGCTTCTAGATCAGAAGACATTCGGAAAAGATCACGCTTCTATTGCCTTAATTAGCGTGAAAAGTTTAGAAGGTTTTGCAATTTCTGAACAACATCAAAACTCGATTAAAGAAAAAAGAAAAAAAACTGCGCACCATACAGTCACTTAACACGAGCGAAGCAGCGGCCACCAAACAAGCAGTTTGTAAGTAGGGAAGTTGTAAGCCCGTAATAGAAACGAAAAGTCAGTTACTTGCTCGATGGATCATATTCACGATAAACATCCTAAAAAATAAAAGAATTATATGAGTAATTATTTCTGTTAAAGTAATGATCTACAGTACAGAAAGAGTTGTTAAGGAGAAATCTCTTTAATCTATATTTGAAAATACTTCTGCTATCTGGCAGACATTTTATTTGCATGGACAGATTTTCGAAGAGTTTTACACTTCGATATTTCAACTCTTTCTGTGTCCAAGTTAGGTTCATTAAAGGGTAATGAAAATTATTTTTTCCTTCTAGTTTTGTACTTGTGAATATCTCTGGTACTCTCAAACTCAGACATTGCCTTTAACAAATTTCTTAAGCGATCAAATGTACAGTGCACCTGGGGTTAATGTTCCCAGCTGCTTCAGGAGAGTCCTGCAAGATGTACGTATGTGAGCCCCACACACAATTGTAATACTTTCTTTTTACGCAATGAATACTTTTACTAACCATCGAGGTCCTCGAGAATATAATCTCATAACACATCAGTTAATGAAAAGATACAAAATATGTGACCTTACTGACTTCTGTATTCCCAAAGTTGACATATATATTCTTATGGCAAAAGTAGTGGACCTTAAACGTTTTAGCAGGTCTGCATCACGGTTTTTTCCAAGTTTTCATCGAAATGCACACTTAAGAACTTAGGTCTTCCCACCCTGTTTATTATTTCTTGTTGGTACACTATAGGGTGGCTCTTAAAATGCGATTTTTAAATTTTTTGATAATTTTTATTGTGCTACCCCAGTATAAAACTGGATGAGGTGCTTTATTTCAACGTTTAAAGTTACTCCATCTGTGCAAAGCGAGTCAGTAACTTGCACAAAAATAGTGTTTATCATTTTCTCTGTCCATTCTTCTTTGCTCGTCTTTGCATTTCTTATACCATCTGCCCAATAGGACTAATTCTGCCTCCAGATTAAAATAAAGTTGATGATTATTGACATACAGCAGGAACAGTAGTGGATCAATGATCGAGCCCTTTCAGAATCCTATTGTAATTTCTCCCAATGAAGATTATGTGGCGTTCTCTCTTTGTATTACACGAACAGCCTTGGGTAAATTCCCGCATTCTGTTTCTTATTTAAGAGGTAAATAAGGAATGTGCTGAACTACTTATTCCATAAAAACTTAATTTCTCTAATAGAATAATACAAACCGATTAGGATAATATAACGACTGACTCATTTTCCGACGATGATTGTTCTGAGATATAAAACTGGCAGACGCCTGTTAAAGCTGATCTTGGCACAATAAAGGATGAACAACGGGTTTCTGTTAAATATTTCACAAAGAAATTCCCCACATCAACAGAATTTGTTCCAAAAGTAAAATAAAAATATCTGATTGCTTTATAATGTTTCAGAAGAAAGTTGATATTTTAGTGCCTCCACAATATAAACACTCTCACGAAGAAACAAGTTAGGACAACGCTTGTAGAAAGGAAACTACACTAACCTTCTAACAGTTTCACACTGTAAAAAAATGAGTCACTCTTAATCCAGCACTAAGATGATATTCATTGAGTTACTATGCTTCAGTCATAGTAGCACTTGGACAGGAAAAAACTATTATGGTCCAACTATTCGATCCCCGCTGCTCACACAGGATGAGGCAGCTGAGACAAACTATATCCAGAACGAGTAAGTGTATCGACATGGGATTTCCTCCAAGTGGCAGTGGGCAGTAAAGAGAATTTCCTGACATTCGAAAGTAATCTTCATCGTTTGCCGATTCACGAGTAAGACTTTTCTCCCCTAATGGAACCCTATAGTTTTTCTGTGGCATTTGAAAGAAGCTTCGAAAACAACATCAACGGGAGAACGTGTATGGGACTTAATCAAACACTAGCAAGATAACAGCCCCGCAAAATACTGTCCCGCCGTCGGAGAAGAGATTCCACAACCGTCCTCCATGTTACACCAATTGTAAGCAAAGACAATCACATTGTATATGACAGTCAAAAAGTGAATATCGTTTAAGGCGAATGTCGCCAAACTATGAGAATCGCGGTGGGGTTGTAAGCTGAGGAGTATCCAGATCGGGCCAAGCACTCACGATCTGTCTTTGCAGGCATTACAAAAGAGTTCTAGAAACTGGAAGTGTGGAGAATAAAATAGGCGAAGGAGAAAGACGAGCAACTGACGAAAGAAATGAAACTAACGTTTTAGCAGCAGTAGCACACAATGCAAATGTCACCAAGACGCGTCTAGGAAGGGCGAGAGGGATTAACCAAACGAGTGTAGTGCGAATCCATCGCATTTCATCCTCTTCACATTTCGCTCCATCTACACTTCAAGGCAATGACTAATAAAATTGTTATAGTTCTCCGAATCTTGTCTACAAAAATTGCGAAGTTTTGCGGCATATCTGTGCAAAGAAGCATAGTACAAACCACGGCCAAGTCAGTCTTCGCAAGATGCACCAATCGGTAGTTGAAAATCCGCGCTGACTCAAAAAAGTGGATAAAATCGACTCCCTTGGGCTTTCAATGTTTGGTTCTTGTTTTTCAAGATCCGCACTATTGGTCCCAGTTTTATAGATGGTAATGTAAATACGCTCAAGCATCTCGAGCTGCTGAGACAAGCTGCTGCTGCAGTTATTCTAAGACATCCCACACGACATAAGACAATCAATGTGGTATCGACAAGACGAATGTCCCTCCCATTCCACACACGTAAAAACAGATCTGCTTAAAATAACATTTGGAGAGCACGGTAACTCAAAATGGTCTACACACTCACCAGACTTAACACTTCCGTACTTCGACCTGTGGCGAAAATTGAAATAAGAGGTCTATTAGGAAACACGGACGACTCCCGGAGCATTACATGCCTAATAACAACGTCATGTACCGTTCAACTTGCAGCATTGTTCCTCCAGAATCGGTTTATAGCGTGAATCAATGCGGAAGTTCAATATTTTGGACGCTAGGTATGGTAGCCGTGATGATAAACGAACGAACCCTCTCTTGAGTTATGTTTTTGCCTCCAGTTGGTGTCAAAAGGCAGACGCTTGTGGAACCTCTTCTCCCAACGGCGGGACAGTGGTCTGTGGCGCTGTTATCTTGATACATGTTATGCAGATGAAGTTCTTTCAGATGCTTATTTCAAATGGCACAGAAAAAAGTATATACTTCTAGTAGAAAAAAAAGGTTGCTGTCGTAATTTGACTACAGACGATAAAATTTATTTGTGAATGTCAGGAAATTTGCCATATTGTCTGCTATAACTTGGCAAAAACCCCGTCTGGATATACTTATTCATTCTGGATATATTTGGAGTGGCCAGACTCAGCTCTCTGACCCTGTATATTTACAACGTTTGGTACGCCAGCAAAATTATTTCAGATTTACCGCTGAAATATTATAGTACATACTAATAGTTTTTTAACTTAATGAAAGAAAAAGAAACTTTTCCAAAATACCGTTTACAAGTTTTTTATACCTTTGAGTTTAATTTCTTTAGTTGTGCACCAGTATATGACCAAGAAACTGAAAGAGTAATCGGTAAGTTCAGATTTTCCCCACTTGTGACATTTTTCATTTTGTGTATGAGAATTTTCTTCTTTACTTATCTAGTGAGACTTTAATTAACATGTGTAGTTACGGAATCATGGACAGGCACATACTCCACCGAAAGATAAAAGAAGAAATTGCACAGACATCTCAGAGAAGCTGACATGCGGAAACCGATATTGTGTGTGAGTTGCATGTACAAAGTTGAAAATCTATTCTTGTTTCAGTGCGCGAAGAGTTTAACAGAAGAAAATGTCGTAAAAAGCTAGTTCAAAGTCCAGTTGTATAGGACTACGGCTACCGGAGTTTTCACACTATACGACAGATGGAAGAATTACATTCTGCGAAGCATGCAAGGAAGAAGTTTGTTTTTATAAGCTTCTTAATTTTTCCTACCAATTCGGAATTGCGAATTTCTTCTCACATCTTTCGTCACTATAGCATTTGTGGGACAGATTATTTTGTAAATATTGTTCAAAATTGTACAGAGACACACCCGGACAAAAACGTCCACTTTTATTATAATTTGTAAGGTGCTGAATTCAATTGTGATATAAAGGAAAAGTAATCAATGTGAACATCTCACACCTATAGAACAAGGAATAAATGTTTTTAGAATGGAGCACAAATTTTTGATTTTTTCAATTCTGAGTCATAACAAAAATGTATTCAGTGTCAGCATAGTTGGAAACCTAATCTTTCTCAACCGTATTGTATGTTTTTTTTCATTTTAAGTTGTTTTATTTACCTAAAATTAGGTACCAGAGTCCCTTAACAATACTGAATACTTTTTATTCACACTTCTATACAGAATTTTATTTATTTCTTGTGTTAGGTTTCATGTGATAAAAAGTCCCACTTAAATCGGCACGCAGATGGAGCGTTACATAAGGCAAATGTTTAATGAAAAACAAAACTGAAGTAATCGCTTTTAACAGAAACATCTGATGAACCCACCAAAAAGAACCAATTCTGCAGTGACTTGTGTCATACTATTGTCGCAGCAAAAATCTCTTTCCGAAAACTAGAAAACCTCATTTTCCGAAGGTTTTCTCGAGAATTACTGCTATCATTCTGTTCCTGCAGAGTCAACGTTACGTATAAATTATGTGGGTTGAGACTACACTGACGCACTGCACAAAATCCGACTAGAAATTACGGAGTCTTGCATTTGTATTTCTGCTGATGTACTGACAATCTTGGCCCGTGCGTCGCAAATCTGCTTGTTGGCAAGTTGGATGCCGATGCGACATCCAGGGCTTTCTGATTTGTTCCAGACAACTCCCAAAGACTAACCACACACAACTGCACGCTTTTTCCAAAAATGGTTGAAGGTACTATATCCAAATAGCATGGGTGGAAAGAAGGTGCTTCTGGCCTTCACAGATGCACCTGCATATATGGATGAAGCATTTCAATTTCTTCTAATATTCTGTGTAACTTATGTAGCACATAACATCAACCGTATAGCAGAGCAAGTAAGGCTACAATTCCCCCAAGGTAAATAAATTAATCGCAACAGTAAATAAAGCTTTTGTTTAGGCACAATCAAGGATACAGGCATTCAAAGAACAACCACCAGATATCCCTCTGCCACCTGAAAGTGTTGTTACACTCTGGGACACGTGGTTAGCAGCAGTGGAATACTCCAGTAATCACCTCCCAGCAGTCCAGAAGGTAACTAAAAATCTACTGGAGGATGCCTGCTCTCCCAAGTTCAGCAAAACTCTTACCCAAAGACCCCTCAGTCCAAGAGGACTAAGCTTATGTCAGAGCCAGCTACACATTTATGACAAGAATTATTTCTGAATTAGAAGGATCAGAGAGACAAATCTACGAGAACATTTCTTTACTGGAGGAATTGGCTTGGCTCTGAGCACTATGGGACTCAACATCTGTGGTCATAAGTCCCCTAGAACTTAGAACTACTTAAACCTAAATAACCTAAGGACATCACACACATCCATGCCCGAGGCAGGATTCGAACCTGCGACCGTAGCAGTCGCGCGGTTCCGGACTGCGCGCCTAGAACCGCGAGACCACCGCGGCCGGCACTGGAGGAATTTATAAAGGAAAATAATGAAGGGCCAGGTGAAGTGGGAGAAAGAATACGGGCAAAAATGCAAAAGATTTTGCGGATGAACACTAGCTAAAGAACTTGTGCGCTGCGGCAGACATACTTAGTGGAAAATCCGGCTCTCTGAATGAGGCATTCCTTTCCAATATGTGCAAGAAATAAAGTAGGCCCCAGTATCATCCATTCGTGAAGAACGTTCTTTTTCGGTACACGAAATAATACAGACTGACAAGTGCCACAGTTTTTCTCTGGAAAAACTTGAAAAGGTTTTGGTTATTTACTGTGAAGCCAGCAGTGGACTGAATGTTTGAAACCATATCACCATAACCCTATATGCGTTTTATGCCGTATTTCTATCCTGAAAAACTGGAAAGGTTTGGGATCAGCTGGAACATTAATGTAGTAAAATGTACGCTGTATCGTACGACTGCATTTTCCTTATTTTTAATGAATAATAATATGCTCATACGTCAAAGCTGCGTATTTTACATTACATTCAGTTTTTGTAACGCTTATTTTATGTTTTATACAGCCTGACTGAAGTAATGAAACAGCCTATTTTAGGCACCTAAAGTGTAACTTTTACGACCTAAGAATCCGCGGTCAGTTAATAAGTTTTTGTAAATGTTATAAGAGGTAGTAAAGAACAGTTGATACAATTACAAAAAGTAATGTCAACGTAAAAATTTTCTCTTGCAGAGAATATAATTTAGATCTGTAGTCGTATCTCCGAAACATTTGCATCTAGAAAAATAGAAAGAGAGTGACGTATTTTTAGTCGATTTTGCAGACGTCCTACAGTAATTACAAAGGTATAATGAAATCTTTTAAAGTTCAGAAAAAATACCGGTTTTTACTGTTGTCAGTTATACCTCCACAGTCAATACAGGGCAATATCTACTTTTATGCAAAATCATTGTTCTGGTATTAGTTAAAACAGTATATATGCAACCACCTGAACGCAAATGATGATTACACGTTGCTCAACTTCTTCTAGGTGAACTGATGTTGTAGACTATCAAAAGTTTAAAAGCAAATTAGAAAATTATTTCCAAAGCGCAAACATACAATCGGAAGTCAGTTTTATTAACATTCAAGAAATATGGGAATAGTTGTTGATCCGGCCAGGGCATATTTCCTTTACTGGCAACCAATCGATTTTTTGTGACCAATAGCTTCAGGCACCCCTTCAGAGATGAAGAAACAGTAGACGATGGGTTTTTAGGGCCAAAGTTGAAAGTTTTTTTTATATTATTCGCAATTTCATTATTTTGTATTCAACTCGGGTCCACAGTTTCCATGAATTATTTAAATGACTTAACATCACTTTCAGTTGCTCATACCGAGTTTATCTTGGCACTATTGCACAATTCCGGCCTTAGACCCTTCTGACGTACTGTTCGTTGGCTGTGGGACGCCAAAATTCTGTGTCGGTAAATACTGCCACATTGGTCTGTTGCACGTTTTCAATGAAGCATGCCATGTGGCCTATTATTTCTGACGAGGAGAACACGGCAAATGATTTCTCAGAAACTGCGATCAGTGAAAGAGGGGCAAAATAAGCAAACACACATCTCAGATTGTCTGTAGATACTCGACTGCTTCTGAGGAAACGACGGTGAAAGTTTTCGTGGTTCTTTATGCGCCTTTTGGCGCGCGAAAATTACAGCCGAAACGGTGGCACAGTGGCTAGAGTTGGAGCCTCTCAGTTTTGCACTCCGTGTTCGAAACTCAATTATTGCTCTTATTTATTTATTTATTTAATTATTTATTTTTCATTTATCTAACCATGTCCGTGGAAGATTACTACACCAATGCTTCTTATCAAGGTAGGAGATACAAGGGCATTACATCAATTGTAAAAATACAACTGGGTTTTTGAATAAGTGTCAAACATCTGTTTTAATATATGTGTATGCGTGGAATTTTCAAGGTTTACAATCATTTTAAATTCTCGTATTCTTATGTTTCGTTCTTATATTAATCCTTATGGAAGTTTTGGTGCATTCTCTTGGATAATACCGATCGTAGAAACACTTGAAATATAAATATTCCCAGCACCATGATCATTGCGCAAAGGCAGGTTTGCCAGTCACATTTCTCCGTATGAATCTCACTCGGGAAAGAAACGTCTTTAACATTGCTGATGATGTCTGGCGTTGCCAGTAATTCCGCAGCAAACCACGCATAACTTATCACTTTACCGAAAACGGGCGCGTGCGGTTGATTGTGAAGCAATATACATTACAGGGATTTCACCGAAAACAATTCCAAATAATTTTCCCATTCATTTATTGTTTCTTTCTGTTTTTAAATTTATTCGCCAGTCATAAAATTAATAGACGAATAAGCACAACGCTATTTCAGTGTATACTGTAAAACATTCGTTTAGTACAGTTCTACGGGCATCGATAGATAGATGAAAAACAAAGATGAAATTAATAATCGGGTTTCGAACACGGGGCACGAAAGCGTGAAGCCACAGCGCTAGTCACAGTGTTATCGTTTCGGTTGCACTTTTTGCTGGCCAAAAGGCAAATAAAGTACCTCGAAGACTTTAACCGTCATTTGCTCTGAAACGGTTCAGTATCTACGTTAATACGAGATATGTTTTCGCTTATTTTGACCTCTATTCCGCCGAGCGGAGTTTCTGGGAAGTCGGGTTATGGTGCTTACCGCGTCACTTCGTGAATGCCGGTATCAAGTGTGATTAAAACGTTCCATCCAACATCATTGGAATGGTAGCGCCTCGTAGGATCAAAAACGCAACCACGTTCGATGCACGGGCTGCGTACAGCGTGTTACTTGTTAATAATACGTATGTCACGTTCTCTCAGAAGTTCTGGGCCAAGTCCATTCTTTGCGTACAACTCGTGAAACTAGTACTGCAGCATTTGCCATCAGACAAATTTTAACCAACAGCCTAAGGCTAAAATTTTGCTGTACTTCGAAAATGAAGGCGGTACGGAATTTTACGATAATCGGAATTTGATCCTCGACATTCGCTGTTTCATGTAATGCAGCCCGAGGTTGTGGATTGGACGGGATGGGGTGTGGTAGCGTGGAAGATGTTAGCTTGAATTTCCACCACTGATAGCACCATGAATTAACTTCCTGGTTGTCTTTTTATTTTTCCCTTCGGGTACAATGTAAAATTTAAAGAGAGTTTAGATATCAGCACATGACAGATGAACTACAATTTGATACTATAAAATATGCCATCAATCTGCTTTCTCTCTTTGTCTACTTAAAACCAGTAGTTGGTACATCCTCATCAGACGTTGAGAACTACCACCTCTGCTTTATACTTAATTTTTACACAAAAATAGTTACACTGTTAAACATTTACTGGCAGTGAAGAGTTATCAGCTTATGACGACGTTCTGACACGGCGAGAGAAAGGAAATAAAAGAAAAAAGGAATGTGTATTGCGTAAGGGAGAATTTTCACAGCAGTTGCACTTTGCAGTAGGCGAAAAGGATTAATTAAGTCTTCAATACCGCGTCAATAAGTCACAACCAAACTGCCGACTTTGAACCTAATGTATCCCTCGGGCTACGCTACAGTCAGTATCTCACCATTTCTAATATTTCAAATTCACATTCGTTATCTTCGCGAACTCTGAACCAAACTGTCTCCTATCAACTTAATGTAAACCTCTGGCAATGATAAAGATTGGTCTATCACCACAACCAACATTCCAAAAATAATAGATATGTCAGAATTTAGTACTTTGTTCTCTCTCTCTCTCTCTGTTTGCGCAGGTATGACGTCACACGCTGCATCATTACGTCACGGGACGAAACAGACATCTGTAGGACCAAGTTCCCGTTTCACAACAACTGTAGCGAAGTATAAGTCGTCCAGTGGAGAACACAACTGCAGCGGGCGTTTACCTACACGACAGCCGCTCATGCTGTAACAATGAGTGGCGCGATAAAGTGTGGAGCGGCGGCTGCTTATTGGCGGCCGGCGTATCTCTTACCCGGAATAAACAGAGCGCTGGCGCGCGGCCCGGGCCAGAATGTTTGTCAGGCCTCAGCTGGCGACGCGTGCCCAGGCCGGCCGCCGCCACACCACGCCTACCCAGCCTACACTCGCAACAGAGGCGCAGTACCGGCGGCTGCGCGGAGTCAACAGAGGAATACATCCACTGTTCGATGCTCTAGAAGAATTTTAGCACTTCAGATTTCGATTGCGATAGGTTTCCCCCTCTAAATCTTAGGGGTGGCGGCCAACTGATCTTTATCTCAGCCTCAGGTCTAGCTTAAATTTGAAAGTGACGGTCTCGTTGTGGGTTGGCGGAATCGATGAATGTGAGTCAGTCACATAATCTTGGGTCTAATTTCGCTATATAAGAGGTGTCCGAGAAGTCTTCGTACCCTTTAAGAAAACGGGAGAGCTAACTTGTGATGTCACTCAATCACCTGAGCAGTCTGCAGTGACATCCATTCGCAAAAGCGCAGCTGAACTTTAAGTATCACGATCAACATTGTACGGCCATATTAAAAAACATTTGATAATTAAAGGGCGGCGTCTGTAAATAAATTACCCGACAACAATATGGTGCAGCCTCACTGCTTTGTTGGCACAAATGGAAAATATCTCGCACAAAAGTGTTACTTTCCGAAGAACGCACGATACACCGCAATTCACACAGGAGGAACGTTATTTTACGAACTAAGAATAATCTCCCTATACGTTTGAATGTTGAACAGAAGTCAACCTCAAGCTGTGGTATGACATGAGAGGTCATCGCGGTGTCTGCCCGGAGCTCATCATACCAAACAATTCATAACATCATCAAGTCGCATGTGGCTTAACGTCGGTACAGGCCTAATGAACAATTCCGTAAAAGCGTTGAGGAAGCCTTTCGAAACATAACTCCCCGGCGTGCTCCGCAAGGAGTAAAGGAGGATATGGAGATATGTAGGATCTCCGTGTAAGAAACATACGCATTCACGGGATACATAGTTTTTAATGTCAGTACTGCAATATACTGATTTGATCCATGGGTTCACGAACCTCTTGGACACACTGCCTAGCGCAATTACCATTATAAGTAACTTTAACTGAAAAGTTACATTCACGTACGCTGTATTATATTTTAGGCAAATCTTCGACGAAAATTCTTCTGCATACTGTGCACACACATATCCTACATCAACTATGAAAAATGCAAGGGAGAGTCTGGGGGAGGGGGGAGGGGTCCACGACGTAACTTTTACAGTACTTAAAATCCCCGATACAAAGGAGCTAATAAGCTAGATTTAAGTTTCAATACAAGACAGTGGCCTGTTTGTAAGTTCATAAACTTAGTCAGATCGAATTCATTAACTCAGATTAGCGATTATTTCCTAATGTAACTTTACAAACCAATGGGACTGGCAACATTGTGGAGCGCTTCTAGGGCAGTGACGACAAAAAAGAACTCAGTTGCCCGTAACACCATTTCCAGAAATCACTTCGTACTTTCACCATCTCCTCCCATTATGGACACCAATAGTAGTTACACACCAAGAAACGTAAATCTCTCTGTCTGGACAACTCGCGTATTACACGAAGGAGCGGAAACATACAGAAATGCCGCATAACAAAAATTTGTTAGCGATTTCATCAAACTCAAATGGACACACAAACGAAGTACCAGCGACCATTAGTGATGTATCATACGAGCGATGTTTTAATTTCAAATAATATCGTTAGGTTTGAGACACCACGAAACACCAGGGCAGCTTACGTCACTAAAAGATGGTTAAGAAGCAACGAAATTCTCACAGCTATTCCCTCAAATGCTTTGCAAATGTATAAAAAATTATCTCCTACGAACTACGCAATGTAATAAGTCCACGAAACTGTTAGCTTTATAAGTACTCAAGACAAAAAAAAAAAACTTTTGTATGTGCAGTATATGCACAATTTGCCGTAAATGAATCAGAGAATCTCTAATTTGCCGGTTCTACAAAGGTAAGAGAAAATGAAAAAAAAGGGTAAAAATGTCCAAAAAAATCTTTATGAGCTTTGTAACACTGACTTTACACTTACACACGAATGGAATATCTGATTTAATGTAGAACACTGAATATGTTATTACGAATTCGGTTTTGTATGATGCAACCAATGTGCAATAGAAAAGAACAGCACCTGCGGCGTGCAGTTATGTAAATAGTATTTTTCTGTTCTAAATTTGGCTCAGAATTACAATGTCATTAAACAAAAGTTTCAATATGTTACTGCAATGAAAATATTTTCTCCAACTGATTGTAGATGGAAAGACAATATTATAACGTCGGTGGAACATAATTAAAGATAACTCTGCACAGATGAAGTGAACACAGTACTTGTATATAGGCTTCACATTATGAATTGCATGCCTTGCGCAAATGAATATTATTTTCTATGAACCTATCGAACGTTAGTGGAACAGGAAATACAAATTAAAAAATCCTAGTTAACTTTGTAAATAACTGAGCCCATTTAATGAGAAACAGCTGATTTTATCTGCTTAACAGAAAGTATTGGAAACTTCCGAACATTAGAATTATTTTACACACGACTTCATGCGGTGTTTGTGGAGTATTAAAGACTTGGGTGAAGGGAATTGACAGTAGAAAATTTATCTGCAGTCTACAATAACTACGAAAGCCATACCTGCATCTCGCGCATTGAGCCCTGCGTATTGCTCGATCACGATTTGATGTGATCCCCATATTAAACGGCTATGTGTCCGTGGAAATGACACTTCACTAATAAAACTACTTATACAGATTTTTCTTTCGTTTTAAAAGCACACGGAAAGAGGCTGTAATACGATTTTCATTTAATGGTAGCGTCGCATGGCGATAACTATCATTGTTTTCTAACACACACAAACTGCTTTCTGCACACGGAAACAACACTGCCGCGACAGACGTAAATATTATGGAGGACAATGACGCGAAGCGTGCCAAAGCAAAGTGTTTGCATGGATTGGCAGCGGTGTGTTGTGGAACTAAATCAGGTACAATTTCCTTTGACTGTCGATGTCATTAATGATATTGTATTATTTCATAACAGAAGGAGATAATACTGACAGCCAAAACGCTATAATTAGTATTACATTTTTACTGAGTCTAGAACAATAAAAATCCACATCTGCATTCCTTCGAATCACAAAGCAACACAATGCTGCCCTTACTGCAAGGTACACATGTCATTCGATGCTCGTTTTCTGTGACTTACAATTGTAAAGCTTTTCCAGCGACTAACCAGTTTTATAACGAATTTTCCGCAAAAAAATTCTTTTCGTTTATGGAAGCAATCTTCAGAGGAGGGAGGGCTTTGATTCAATGCCTACAGGTGCTTTAAAACATTTCTCTATCAAGAAGTAATACCAAACAAAATTAACTGTCGTGAAGGCTTATATTTTCTGACGCCTACGATTCCCTGTAAATATTATGTATATCCAAGATACTTTTTTTTGTAAAAGAATTAGCTCTAAATTCGTGTTATGTAGACACTGAACTACTACTTTTTGTTTCCTGTACTAGTTTTCCCAAGTTTTATTGGCATGAGCTAGCTCATAATGTAGAAAAAAAAAACAACGTTTCTGAATGAATGAAGAACATCATTTCCGTGTTACATATAAAGTGTGATCAGCTCACTTGTCAACTAACACTGTGGTTACTATTATTTTCGATTTTCAGTGGAACTTACGAGATTTCAGGACGAATGGCAGCGACTGAATTTTCTGTTGGTGATTAATACAACTTGATACTAACAAGAACAAAAAATATGCTGTAAATAGTTTTTTTATATATACAGCGCAATCAGGTGACAGGTTGTGGAATATCAATTACCAGTGTCAGTGAGTCCTATAATCATCCAAAAAGTGGTATGAATCAAGACTAGCAGTCCAGGAGCCCTGAAACTCTCTGTTTTAGCCGCACGGGGTAGCCGTGCGTTCTACGGCGCCTTGTCACGGTCTGTGCCGCTTCCCCTGTCCGGTGTTCGAGTCCTCACTCGGGCATGGGTGTGTGTGTGTTGTCCATAGCGTAAGTTAGTTTAAGTTAGATTAAGTAGTGTGCAGACTTATGGACCGATGATCTCAGCAGTTTGGTCCCATAAGACCTTACTACAAATTCCCAAAACTCTCTGTTTTAATAAACATGTCTTAAAATGACATACAGCATTATCTAAATTCCGTGTAGTCTGAAAATCTTATAGTGAGACACACGTGTGTGTCACGTAACAAACAACTTCTCTGACTGTAACTGGACATCTAAAAGTCAGGTTGTTCTCTTTTTTTTTATTTGGCTAGCAAGTTCGTTCATTGCTGATATCAAGTCCTTCCCGACTGTGTCAGATTGACAGTGATTTCCCTTGGGGAAGGACATCAGGATTTCTTGGATGACATCACTGGAAATTCGTCTCCGGATGCTTGTCCAACCTGCTTAGTATTCCACTTCCAATGACCCCACTCTTACCTGGTGTTAGACTTCGATTATTGCTTACTATTCATACTAACGAGGAAACGAGTGACGCAGTATCACAAGGGCGAGTCACACACACAGATCATGGTTCAAATGGCCCTGAGCACTATGGGACTTAACATCTATGGTCATCAGTCCCCTAGATCTTAGAACTACTTAAACCTAAATAACCTAAGGACATCATACACATCGATGCCCGAGGCAGGATTCGAACCTGCGACCGAGATTGCATCCAGCATGGTGGCGATTACATTGGTCATTAATGTACTAGCATTTCAAATTTGCAGAGGCTTATCTCGAAATTACATTAATCTGTGACCTTGCAATGTTGGTCACTTAAATATGTTACCTAGAGTAATGTTTTCTCGAAATTCAATTATTGTGCATTAATTATTCTTTGATGTCGCTATTTTTCCGTCTGTGAGTTATTGATGACTAAATTCTTTGTTGTGTATATCTGTTGCTTTTATTAAAATTACGGAAAAACGCTACGAACTTGCGTACCAAGCCAATAGGAGAGCAGCAATCTGGGAAATTCCGAATACGTACGGTACAAAATTGTTTTTACTTTTGCTGCTCAACTTGGTCACGTAGTGAACGAGGAAGTGGCTGATGGCGAGCTTCAACGACAACTGACGATAGCCGAGACTGGCTTTCAAACGAAAAACTGCAGGAGCTTCAGTATTCGACCTGTATGTAGCCGTAGGCACAGGCACGGAACTCCCTCGGGCGGGGGGGTGTGGTGAAGGCGGTGGTGGTGGGGGCTGTGCAGGAGGTGGTGGGGGGTGCGGAGGAGGTGGTGGGGCGTGTATAAGGTGGTGGGGGTAGCGAAGCAATCGCGCGTGCCGCCGATTGCGGCCCGCGGCCGCCAGCCGCCGCCTCAGACCGTCGTAAATAACTAAAGTCAATATCCGCCTTTGTGCGGCCGCGCCGTGGCGTGGCGTGGCGTGCCGTGACGTCAAAGCAGCGCATCGTCCGAGAGGCTGCTGCCGCTGCTGCCGGTGCTGCTGGCTCGGCTCGCCTCCGCAGCGTCTTCCCAGCCTCAGCATCGCGGTGTGGGTCGCAGGGGCGCTACCTGTCGCTCGGTGACGATACTGATGTTATGTTTAAAGCGTTCACCGTCAGAGTGATCATCGACGCTCTGTCCGCTAATAGCTGAGTGGTGCCGGCCGAAGTGGCCGTGCGGTTAAAGGCGCTGCAGTCTGGAACCGCAAGACCGCTACGGTCGCAGGTTCGAATCCTGCCTCGGGCATGGATGTTTGTGATGTCCTTAGGTTAGGTAGGTTTAACTAGTTCTAAGTTCTAGGGGACTAATGACCTCAGCAGTTGAGTCCCATAGTGCTCAGAGCCATTTTTTAGCTGAGTGGTCAGCGTATCTGACTGCCATGCAGTGGATCCAGGTTCGATACTAGATCGGAGATTTTCTCCACTCGGGGATTGGATATGGTGTTGTCCTCGTCACCATTTCACCCTCATCGAGACGCAAGCCGCCCATTACGGTGTCAACTGAAATGACGTGCAACTCTGTGGCCGAAGTTGCCCAGCTAGGGACTCCCGGTCATCAATGCCATACGATCATTTCATTTCAGAAGTTTCGCTTCACCGTTTCGTGGTTTGAAGAGTTTTCTGTTTGCGTATTACCAGTTTCCTGCAGAATGTCTGGCACTGCGACACAAATACACTAATGGGAAATAGAACCGCAATGCTTCACAACATCAAACTGTGTTGGGTTGGGTTGTTTTTGGGGGAGGAGACCAGACAGCGAGGTCATCAGTCTCATCGGATTAGGGAACGAAGAGGAAGGAAGTCGGCCGTGGCCTTTCAAAGGAACCATCCCGGCAATTGCCTGGAGCGATTTAGGGAAATCACGGAAAACTTAAATCAGGATGGCCGGAAGCGGTATTGAACCGTCGTCCTCCCGAATGCGAGTCCAGTGTGCTAGCCACTGCGCCACCTCGCTCGGTCATTAAAGTGTATTACATAATGCACACAGACGACATCTGTATGAATGTGATGTTGCCTGAAGACTTCACAAAGTCGGCACATCTCAGAGACTTGACAACAGTGATAAGTGCGAAGTTCAGCACAATGAAGACGACTCTGTTAAGCATCGGACAGGCAATCCAAATTACTGACAGTGTCGACTGGTGCAAAGTTGGCACATCCCTCAAGCCTAGAACACCGAAGGTTTGAAAGTGCAACTAAATCATCGTAAATATTAATATTACTGTAAATTTTATTCAAAGAAATACTTAATTTATTGGCAATGCATTACTTAATAACAATTATTAGATGCAGTGGCGAGCGCTTTTAGTTAATCGGATAAAAAAAAAGAAGTAAGAAAGCAAAATCTATTATTCAAACGTACCAAAATTACTTGCCAACAGAGAAATTTATAGTGTCCTGACAACAGCCTACTGTAACCGAATCAAAAAAGTGTCCTCACTCGAAATGGAACGTCGTCTGGGAGAAAGTACGAAATGTTCACCTCACGTAGGCAATGAAATCTAAATGGCACAGCCGGCCGGTGTGGCCGTGTAGTTCTAGGCGCTTCAGTCTGGAACCGCGTGACCGCTACGGTTGCAGGTTCGAATCCTGCCTCGGGCATGGATGCGTGTGATGTCTTTAGGTTAGTTAGGTTTAAGTAGTTCTACGTTCTAGGGGACTGATGACCACAGATGTTAAGTCTCATAGTGCTCAGAGCCATTTGAAGCATTTCTAAATGGCACATCAGCGTAAATGATAAATTTCCGACCAATGAAAAACTCCGCAAAATACACCTTACTCAGGTCTACAACTGCACTGTATGTACACTCCTTGATACAATAATTCATAGATCTAGTTGTAGACACCCAGAGGTATGAGGAATTTCATCCGTCAGACAGTGGCAGTTATCGACAGGGAAACCCCTAAAAATGTGGATGTGCTACCGGTGAGCTTGGGACACCCGAAAACGAAGAATAACGCTACAGTTTGAATGCCTGCAAATATTGCAGCGTATATATCGCCGATAGCACTACATAAGTTATACGAGTTATGGACACTCGCAGTGTATTAACTAAATATTCAACATAAAATAAAAAGAGGGCATATCACGATCCTAAGAAAAATTATAATGAGATCGAGAAATATTGGATTTATTAGTAATAAACTGGGGTATAAATATAAAGTAATTGAGGATATAAACAGCTTGTACGAGAAGAGTATCCGAAGAAGTAAGTCGAGGTTACCGAGCGAGGTGGCGCTGACGTTAGCACACTAGACTCGCAATCGGGAGGACGAGGGTTCGAACCCGCGTCCGGCCATCCTGATTTAGGTTTCCCGTGATTGCCCTAAATCGTTTCAGGCAAATGTCAGGATGGCTCCTTTGGAAGCGCACGGCCGACTTCCTTCCCCAATCCGACGGGACCGATGACCTCGCTGTTCTGTTCGCTCCCCCCCCCCCCCCCCCCCCTCCCAATCAACCATGCAGTTAACCAAGCCGAGTTCCGCCACTCCGTTGTTCTCAGGATGCTGCTTCAAAAGAACATGAGAGCTACACTACCGTTCGTAGATATCCTGGGTATTAATTACCAAACCCATTATGGTTAAACTGCATTACTGAGCTTAGTGACATGATCGTCAGCTCCATTACAGGGTATCGACATACAAACCTTGTGGCTTCGACGATGTCTGTTAAAAAAAAAAAATAAAAAAGAACTAACAGCTGAGGTCATCAGTCCCCTAGAACTTAGAACTACTGAAACCTAACTAAACTAAGGACACCACACAGATCCATGCCTGAGGCAAGACTCGAACCTGCGACCGTAGCAGTCGCGCAGTTCCGGACTGAACCGCCTAGAACCGCTCAGCCACGTCAGACGTCTCACAAATGAAACTTCTGCAACGACTCCGTAATATCATACATTTCCTAATTTCTTCGTAATGACTGTTTATGTGTTTTGCTTGTATTAAAATCCAATAACCGTTTGGAAAAACGTCTTTTATGGCATATGGTGTGTTATGTGGATTGTTGACTACTTAAACAAAAACAAGGTATGAGGTACCCACTCCGAGCTCTTTGACTTTCTCTCTCCAGTAACTTAGATACAGGTCCTTTGTCAACTAAAATGGTAGATAGAACTCCAGCCAAACAGAGGGTTAACCTCAAGTGAGTACATGAAACACATGATGTCCGGCAGTGGGGGAGAATGTTTGTCATTGGATGGTGTCCTATTCTCAACCTGGTGAACGCCACTTCATTCCGCCGGTGCGACTTGCCTGAAGTCCGCCACCGCTCTGTAGTCGATTTGACTATCCAGAGTTTGTTGTTTACTGTCTCCGACCACTCGTCTTCCCTCTCAGGCATGATCCTTCTGTCCAACAACGAGATGATAGCTTGTATAGAGACGACACATCGAATTACACCGCATCATCTACAAGATGCTGTAGTTGGGTAATCTTCAAACGGTATAGACGTATCTAAGTTTGTAAGAGGTCCATGACTAAGGAATTTATTGTTAGCGTGCTCGAGCAGATGTAATTTCGATGGATTGCTCACGCGCTGCCTGCGATATGTAAGCTATAAGAGAATCTTAGACCAGAGAGCAGTGTTGTCAGCGGTAGGAACTGTGTGGTAGTAGCAGTAAGTAGTTGCTAGCGAGCAGTCTGGTGTATCGTGTTGGCTGGGCCGGTCGTGGTGCAGCGATGGCGGAGCCTGAGTGTTATAGTATAAGGTAAAAGCAGCCTCGCGCATGTGTAGTAGTGTTACATCAAGTCCCATGTAAATGTTTCTAACTTAATAATAATCTTTCTTATAAAAATTAACTTTTGACAATCATTCATCTAAATTTAAAGAATTTACTAATTTCTCCAATCCATGGTCACCCCGATTATTGTAAAGAAAATCGGTTGTTTCTTTTTATACATGACAAATCTATCGGCCAGCATTGCGCTGGGCTGTGCCAGAAAAAATTCTTATAGGAGCAGATATATATGCGTTATCCGGCGACATTATTGAGGTAAGAATTTTCAATTTATTCAGCATGATCTTTCAGGGCCATGACGCAGCATTGCTGACGTCCAAAATTTACCAGTTTAAATTCACAGTCAGTTACTGAAAGGTTATAAGTGAGTCACATTTTTTATAAGAAGATTAGTCACATTGCATTATTAGTAGGTTACAGAATTTATCTGTTGCTGGGTTACGCTGAATGTCAATTTTTATTGGGAGGTTACGCTAAATGTCAACTATATACATATATTTTTTATGTGTTGGGAGGTTAAACGCCAATTGTAACCTCCCAAGTGATAAAATAATTATGCAACATTAACATTTAGTGTAACCTCGCAGCAGATAAATTCCGTAACCTACCAATAATAAAAATGTGACTAATCTCTCAATAAAATTGTGGCTCACTTATAAACTCTCAATAATTGACAGTGAATTTAAACTGGTAAATTTTGGACGTCAGCAGTGCTGCGTCATGGCACTGAAAATTTATTCTGAATAAACTGAAAAATCTTACCTCAATAAGGTCGCCATATAAAGCATATATATCTGCTCCTATAAGAATTTTTTCTGGCACAGCCCAGCGCAATGCTAGCTGATAGATTTGTCATGTATAAAAAGAAACAATTGATTTTCTTTACAATAATCGGGATGACCATGGATTGGAGAAATTAGTAAATTCTTTAAATTGAGATGAATGACTGTCAAAAGTTAATTTTTATAAGAAAGATTATTATTAAGAGATTATTTAAAAACATTTACATGGGACTTGATATAACAATTGTACATATGCGCGAGGCTGCTTTTACCTTACAGTACAACGCTCAGACACCGCCATCGCTCCCCACGACCGGCCCAGCCAACTCCATACACCAGACTGCTAGCTACTACCTACTACTACTGATACACAGTTCCTACTGCAGTCAACACTGCTCTCCGGTCTGAGATTCTCTTATAGCTTACATACCGCAGGCAGCGCGTGAGCGATCCATCGAAATTACATCTGCTCGAGTGCGCTAGCGATAAATTCCTTAGTCATGGACCTGTTACAAGATATCAAAATTTAGCAACACCCATGTTTTTTTGCACTACGTGGATGATTATGCATATGATTCGAGGGTTGGAGCAACTGTTCCTGGAGACGTTACGTGTGCTGCGGCACTCCGGCAGTGGTGTCGCTGGGTAAGAATGAAATTTTCAGAGGAGGTCTCGCCCTATTTGAGGGACACAAAAGGCGCTGCGCCGCCGACACGCCTGGGAGCAGCGACGCGCCAATTAACTCGCGATTGTCTGCCTCGGCCGCTATATTTAGCACGTGTCGCCGGCTTCCAAGGATGCGGCCAGCCAGTTAAAACTAGCGGCCAGGTCCGCGCCGCACTCATCTTCTCCGCCTCACCTGGACTCGACCCGAACTCAACCACACGCCTAACTCCAACTGCTTCCTCTACGCACTAACAGCTGCCCGAACGAAGCGAGGCGGTCGTCATGCGAGGGCGCACCCAGCGGGGGTCAGCTGCCCTCTCTCTCCACCAGCCGCCTTCTGGAAAAAGATGATCTTTGGAAACTGAGCTCGCCTCCTGCCTCGCCTCACAGATAGTTGTGAGCCTTCAGTTGAATGTAAACTGCGAGCAGTGGTGTACATCTAACATGAACTACTTACTTATGAATGAGAAACACGCGACTCTTGTATAATATTCTATAACATTCATTATTTAAGTAACGAGTTTTTGGTTGTTAGGCCGTCATTAGGTACAAAGACAAATACGTATGATTTTAAGCTAAGTACATCCAAAGAGTCTCTCAAGTAATTCGTGAATTGCGTATTTGACCGTCAGTTGTTTAATGAAATCATTAGGCATCATCAAATTTCGGTTTGGATCATCTTCAACTAGTATAAAGTTAAAAACTGTTGAAGTAAATACATCTTTCGTGTCATTATTTAAAAGTGGATACATCTCAGGTGCTATAACATGTAGTACTATTATTACACATCACAACATCTGATATACACTGTCAAATAGTGACACGAGAGATGTACTTACTTGAAGTGTTTTTATCCTTATGTCTGTCGATGATGATTTAAGACCAAAACCGGTTGATGATTAATGTTTTCAATAAATCACTGGACGATCAAATATGCATCTCACGAATTACTCGACGTCTGTTAACAGTCACCTAACAAAAATGTTAAAGTCTCTCAATTGGATGCCAAGGAATAGCGTTATTAAATTTCGATATACGACTAAAGCGAGAAGAATTATTTCGGTAAAATTTGGAGTAAGACATTTAGCTTGAATTTATTGATTGTTTAGCCTGACCAGATTAGGACCTTTAGGGCCTCTCTTGAGCGTGACCAGGCACAAAACATACGAAAAAATATTAAAATATTAAATAACAATCGCAGTAATAATGACTTGCATTAATAATAATAATACTAATAATACTGTTCATTAATAACACTATTAATTGATTTACCACATTTGAAACCTGTTCAGTATTAACAGCAATGGAAGGGTTAATGAAGGAGAAGGGGACTGAAATAAAATTGACAATGGCTGTTAAGAAAGAATATAGTATCAATAGCGAACGCTGTAAACAAAGGGGAGGGAAAAGTGGAGGAGGAGAGAAGGTTGACGCCAGTTATCTGCAGACGAGGATGTGGTTCAAATGGTTCAAATGGCTCTGAGCACTATGGGACTTAACATCTGAGGTCATAAGTCCCCTAGAACTTAGAACTACTTAAACTTAACTAGCCTAAGGACATCACACACATCCATTCCCGAGGCAGGGTTCGAACCTGCGACCATAGCAATCGCGCGGCTCCGGACTGAAGCGCCTAGAAACGCTCGGCCACAACGGCCAGCGATGATGTAGTAGAGGTAGCTATTGAACAGAAGGTGTACGATCGAAGTACACGACACAATGAGATGATGAACAACAATTGTTCAGAGAAGAAAAGTAAACTGAGCAAAATGAGTAAACTTTGGTAACAGATAATGAAATAGTACTGTTTAAAACATGTAAAATATTACTAGTGAGAGTTGTGAAGAGACTAAACCGGTAAGTCCAACAAGTGTAATTAAGTAAAATTATAGGGCTCGTGAAACCAGGGTAACTGAAATGACGGAAAATGTAAGGCATATAAGTGTGAGAGATTATTACATTAACGCTAGATGGGTCTATTTGCAGTATCTGTAGTTGGAAGTTGTTTGTTAAGTGGACTGTTTCCGATCATTCAGTGTCAAGACTGGAAAAATATATGTAAGTTTATTATTTCCATTATTTTTCTCCCTTTGTGGACGTTGTTTCAGTTACCAGTTTAATCGTCATGTGTCTCACTAGTAATATTATACTTGAGACCTGAGTTTCTCCTGGCGTATACAACTTTCAAATAACTTCCGGGAATTCAGCCAGGTAACACTTTCAGCGACCGCCGATATTTCGGCGGGAGAACACCCCGCCATTTTCAAGGCAAACTGCAACGGACAGGCGGCGTGCATGCAAATTTAATACCTCGGTTCTGCGACAGAAGCAGGAAAGATAACACACACACTGAACACTAGTGCCACCAAAGATGACCAAAGTCAGAGCTATCGATAGTGAGACTATGAATTCACAGGTGAGGCAGCACTGACTCTGTTCCTCTGTTTTTTGACAAGGGAGAGAGCCGGATTCCAAACAGAGTTTAAACAGAAACCTCCATCCCTGTTACGTAGGAAACACGTCCAATAAGATCGGTCGTATTTTACGGAAATACGATGTGAAATGTGTTTTCCGACCTCCATCTAAAATTAGAGCACTTTTGAGTTCCGTTAAGGATGATCTTGGATTGCGTAAGGCAGGTGTGTATCGTATTCCCTGTAGCTGCGGTATGGCATATATTGGTCAAACTATCAGGACCGTGGAGGATAGATGTACTGAGCATAAACGGCACACACGATTACAGCAGCCAAATAGATCTGCTATTGCCGAACATTGCTTGGATACTGGTCACCCCATGTTATATAATAACACCGAGATATTGGCATGCACGTCCAGCTATTGGGACAGTGTCATTAAGGAGGCAGTTGAGATTAAACTAGCGAGCAACCTCGTTAACAGGGATGGAGGTTTCTGTTTAAACTCTGTTTGGAATCCGGCTCTCTCCCTTGTCAAAAAACAGAGGAACAGAGTCAGTGCTGCCTCACCTGTGAATTCATAGTCTCACTATCGATAGCTCTGACTTTGGTCATCTTTGGTGGCACTAGTGTTCAGTGTGTGTGTTACCTTTCCTGCTTCTGTCGCAGAACCGAGGTATTAAATTTGCATGCACGCCGCCTGTCCGTTGCAGTTTGCCTTGAAAATGGCGGGGTGTTCTCCCGCCGAAATATCGGCGGTCGCTGAAAGTGTTACCTGGCTGAATTCCCGGAAGTTATTTGAAAATATTATACTTGTTTCCGACAATATTATTGTGTTCAGTTATGCTCTGAGAACGTTTAATCAAAGTTTACTGATTACGCTCAGTCTATTTTTCTTTTCTGAACATTTGTTGTAACTTCTCACGTAATTAATTAGCTCAGTGTGTCATTTATTTTACCTGCGATAAATTGTTTTACTTCACATTCCCATTGTACTCTTATAGCAAACGTTAATAATTGTCATCTTTGATAGACAGTTCAAAGACTCTTTGGATCTACCACGCTCACAATCTTTGTTTTCACAAAATTCAGACGCATCCATATTTGCCTGTGTTCCTGATGATGCCTCAACAGCCGAAAACCGGTTAGTTTAAAAATAAATACTGCACAATAAAACAGAGCTGCCGTGTGTTTTTCACGACAAATTATTCGAGCAAAACCATCAGAACAGTCAATTAACGCAATTAAGTGTGTCTTTTAAATAATGACAGCTAACTAAACAAAACAAGGTGGGTCTCATACAGGAGAGTATCGACTGACGGGCTCATTTTTTCAAATCTACGCCTATCTTTGATGCGTATGCTATTGTACTTGTGTCTTGTTGCTGTTTCCGGTTTCTTGTGTTATGAAGTGCCGTACTTTAATTTTTTGCATTTTGTATTACTTTGTCATTAAATGATTTCTTCTCTGCAGCAAACAGTGTCTTTCTACATACATTTTTTTATAAACGTAACAACAATTCAGGGACTCTAGATTAGTATAGAGTTTTTGTTAAGAACTGATATGTATATAAGAGTTTGAGAGGAGTTCCTGATATTCACAGTTACCTATTTAGTTTCCTTAGCTATTGCTGTTGCTGAAGTGGCCAGTTTTGGAAATGCCTCCTCAAAAATTTGTTTGGACAATTCGCAGAGTTTTGAGAATTTTGCATCTACAGCGCTCTCTGTATCCTTCACATAACGTTTGATTTTCCAGCACCCTTGCAGAAGCAGGTATTTTAGTCTTAGACCTAGAGAAGATTATTTTACATGTCTACGGTATTGTGAGATTTCCCAGTCTGACCTTTAGCTTTATTATCTGGCCGTAATGATGTGAGATAGGCGATATTGTAAGTATATGTTTTAAGACTGATGCTGTATTTTTGATTACTTTCGCTGTAGTGTATACCATTTGCGCCAAGCAAAAATTATTCAAAAAATTAAGGACGTTGTTAATTTTGTTCTTAACACTGGCGTCTATGTTCACATGTAAAAATAAAATTATCTTTATTTTCGGAGATGAGACGCTTTTCAGGGCCTCAATTAATTTGTTAAATACGGTGCACACCCTATCACTAAGTGAGCGGTACACACACACACACACACACACACACACACACACACACACACACACCATAACTAATTAACGTTTAATGGACGTCAAGCTCTGTCAGTTCAGCGGCTGGCATTTCAAAATGTTTATCCCCATTCCCCGTTAATGGTAGTCGTACACCAGCAGCCTGACGAGAGCACTGCTTGCTGTATTTCAGTGTCTTTACGCTAGTGCTCTGTAATGCATACCATCGCACTGTTCAAAGACTACAATTCACCAATATGTTGAGCTCTTTTTTAACCCAATGCATACCTTGATGAAGGACTGCTAATTATGTGTACATTTATGAAGTGTTAGTCCTTATGATTCCTTTTTCTTTACTGTTACTCTTGAGCGTGCCCTACACTATGGTACAGTCCATATTCTATGTTGGTGGTTGTAGAAATCGCTAACCCAGTCGAGACACATTTTAAGTACACAAACCTCTTGTGATCATCTATCCTAAAGGAAACCTACTTCTCCTGTCGCTGACGACAGAGAATTGACCATGCATGGCACCATTCCCATCCTCTATATTCTTATCAATTAGCTTCACCAACCTTACTTTCCCAGCCCTATTGAGTTGCACACCATACCTACTCAAACACCATCTCCAGTATCTACAGCCGGTACTAGTGCAATGTGAACCCGATAGACCCATTTCCAGCTCAGGGTTAACTCAACGTGAAGCACTTTCAAAGTGAAGTCGATTATGGCGCCGTGACAGCTCGATCGAGCGCACAGTTTGGCTGCCGGTTAAGAAGGCTATTTTGTTCAGTTCACCACATATGTCACACGACCTATCCAAGTTGTCACCTGTTAACTGTCAGGAGTGCATGTGTAATTTATTTAAGATTTTTATGAGTCTGTCAAAATTATATTATGTTACATTTTGCTGTTTCTACATTCGGTATATGAAAATGTCGTCTGTGTGAAACATGCATTTTTAAACCAACAGATGTTTTAATTTTTTCTTGCAGTTTATGGTGGTTGAAACAACCGAAACCGGTCGAATAAATATAATTTATACATCTGATTGGCGAATAAAACTGCTTTCCTATAAAGTTACTAATTTTTGCTATCATGTCAAAGTCTTATTTATTTCTAGTTTCTGCTAGCAGTTACTGTTTTATTTTATGTTTAATCTATCATAAGACAACACGTTTCGAACATGTTCTGTTCATCTTCAGGTGTTTATACATACATACGTACATACATACATACATACATACAGGGTGTTTCAAAAATGACCGGTATATTTGAAACGGCAATAAAAACTAAACGAGCAGCGATAGAAATACACCGTTTGTTGCAATGTGCTTGGGACAACAGACATTTTCAGGCAGACAAACTTTCGAAATTACAGTAGTTACAATTTTCAACAACAGATGGCGCTGCGGTCTGGGAAACTCTATAGTACGATATTTTCCACATATCCACCATGCGTAGCAATAATATGGCGTAGTCTCTGAATGAAATTACCCGAAACCTTTGACAACGTGTCTGGCGGTATGGCTTCACATGCAGATGAGATGTACTGCTTCAGCTGTTCAATCGTTTCTGGATTCTGGCGGTACACCTGGTCTTTCAAGTGTCCCCACAGAAAGAAGACACAGGGGTTCATGTCTGGCGAATAGGGAGGCCAATCCACGCCGCCTCCTGTATGTTTCGGACAGCCCAAAGCAATCACACGATCATCGAAATATTCATTCAGGAAATTAAAGACGTCGGCCGTGCGATGTGGCCGGGCACCATCTTGCATAAACCACGAGGTGTTCGCAGTGTCGTCTAAGGCAGTTTGTACCGCCACAAATTCACGAAGAATGTCCAGATAGCGTGATGCAGTAATCGTTTCGGATCTGAAAAATGGGCCAATGATTCCTTTGGAAGAAATGGCGGCCCAGACCAGTACTTTTTGAGGATGCAGGGACGATGGGACTGCAACATGGGGCTTTTCGGATCCCCATATGCGCCAGTTCTGTTTATTGACGAAGCCGTCCAGGTAAAAATAAGCTTCGTCAGTAAACCAAATGATGCCCACATGCATATCGCCGTCATCAATCCTGTGCACTATATCGTTAGCGAATGTCTCTCGTGCAGCAATGGTAGCGGCGCTGAGGGGTTACCGCGTTTGAATTTTGTATTGATAGAGGTGTAAACTCTGGCGCAAGAGACGATACGTGGACGTTGGCGTCATTTGGACCGCAGCTGCAACACGGCGAACGGAAACCCGAGGCCGCTGTTGGATCACCTGCTGCACTAGCTGCGCGTTGCCCTCTGTGGTTGCCGTACGCGGTCGCCCTACCTTTCCAGCACGTTCATCCGTCACGTTCCCAGTCCGTTGAAATTTTTCAAACAGATCCTTTATTGTATCGCTTTTCGGTCCTTTGGTTACATTAAATCTCCGTTGAAAACTTCGTCTTGTTGCAACAACACTGTGTTCTAGGCGGTGGAATTCCAACACCAGAAAAATCCTCTGTTCTAAGGAATAAACCATGTTGTCTACAGCACACTTGCACGTTGTGAACAGCACACGCTTACAGCAGAAAGACGACGTACAGAATGGCGCACCCACAGACTGCGTTGTCTTCTATATCTTTCACATCACGTGCAGCGCCATCTGTTGTTGAAAATTGTAACTACTGTAATTTCGAAAGTTTGTCTGCCTGAAAATGTACTGTTGTCCCAAGCATATTGCAACAAACGGTGTATTTCTATCGCTTCTCGTTTAGTTTTTATTGCTGTTTCAAATATACCGGTCATTTTTGAAACACCCTGTACATACATACATACAACGAAACGTTACTTAAACTACACTAATCAAGAACTCTTAGTCCATTATTTGTTACTGTAGCGGCTGGTGTGGCATTTGGAGGGCAGGAGGGGGGCCATGTATGGCTAGAAGATCGAAGTCAGTGATGTCTTCTGCTGGTTTTCTTCCTTGTTGTTGACTATGTATGATGTCACAGCCTGTATAGGATGCAGATAGATTTGCATCAGTTATGTGTTACGAGAATTCTTGATTAATGTAGTTAAAGACTGTTTATTTTTAAGTAACATTTCTCTATATACATGTATGTATGAATGTATAAACGCCGGTAGATGAACAGAACACGTTCGAAACGTGTGGTATTATGTTAGATTAAACATAAAATAAAAAATGTGACTGGTAGCATAAACTAGAAATAAATAATTATCCCATAGAGTCACGGTTCACAAACTTGGCCATTATGGCTGAAAATAATGTCAAAGTCTGCTAAAGGTTTCTTACTTCTGCTCTTACTGGCTCTTCTCCACTCGACTTTTGAAGCTGGAATCTGTGTTTGGTACTTATAAAAACGATAAATCAGTGCCCTCTTCTTTCTAATCATGCTACCAGCTGGTAGTACCTCAAGCGTACATCCACTGCAGAATCACTTTTTCGAAACACCCGGTGTCTTATTCCAGCGCATAAGTTTTTAAAATTTGGCTCAAAGATGCCTCAAACCCTCCTCTGTAGTGATGCAAAAGCGTGAACCCTGCCACGTCACCCTCGGGCTATCCGTCAAACGGATAGGTGTCGACACTTGTGAAAAAAAGGTCAGAGCTCAGAAGTTCAAGTGACTTGTAAAGTGGGTTAATGACGTCACACTGGCACCAAATTACATCACAGTTCTGTGCAGCGCCACCGTGAAAGTGTCACACGTTTGGAAGGTTGTGAGCGCCTCTATTACTCAGATTTCACCCTTCTTTTGACACCTCTGCGATAAAGGTCAGAGCCGTGATACCGTGGGTTGAAACCACTCGGTCTTCTCAGGGTGGGCGAGCAAAACATTTCAAACACACCGCCACTCAGAATCAAAACGAAAAGGCCTGAGGTGTTGGCGTACAGTGCGCCAATGAAACAACCCGTTTCCTTGAGACGCTGATTCCCACACATTTAGTGATTGAAAATGACAGTTCGCAATGGTATGAGTAAGAGTGAGACGTTCTAGACAGCCTTTAGCACTGCTAACATGCTCACACAGGATCCTTATGCTTTTTCGGTGATCCTGTTTCACGCCCTCGTGTGATCACGGATGGGTGCGAAATTGACACATGCGAGAATAACGGCAAAGGATCCCTCTAAAACCAACTTCAGCAAAACCGCCAGTACGACCCGCCCACATTTATCGAGTATTTTAAAAATTTACAGAGAGAAACTATGAAGCAGCCCAATGTGCCAGCAGGTAGGCATCCAGTTGACATACCTTCCACGCCAGTTGCCTGTCTGCAGGCGCATAGGGGTATTACGCAAGTTTTGACTGTAAAGGCTCCAAGGTTTTTGCCGAACTGCACCCCTCATGAACACATGAACACTGAAAAGAACTTAAGGGCCCTTTGCTTCTCGTTCAAATTGCTCAATGTGAACTGTAGTTTTCGACAGCAAAACTAGTGAGAAACATCTCAAGGACAGGAGTGGTTTCATTGCGGCCTTTCATGCCACCTGCTGTGGCTTTTTCACTTCGATTCTGAGAGGTGGCATGTCTGAAATGTTTTCCTCCGCCACACGTAAGAAAAACGCATGATTTCTACGCTGGGCGTTTCTGTCCTTACTTCCGTCACAGAGGCGACAAAAGAAGTGGTGAAAAGTGGTTAAGGAGGGGTGTGACGACCTTCCCATCGTATGACACATCCACTGATGCACTGGACAGAACTGTAGTGTAATTTTATGCCAATGTGACGTCATTAACCTACTTCACATATCACACGAAACTCTGAGGTCTGGCCTTTATTCCGGAAGTATTTTTACCCTGGTGTGTAAGAGTCGTAGAGTCCGAGGACGCGTCGCAGGGCGCCGTGCCTTTGAACCATTACAGAGGAAGGCTGTAAGCACCACCGACTCAAATTTCCAACTCGTGTCTTGGAATGGGAACAATTACGGATTGACGTGATGCTTCAATTCTGTAGCGCGCTGTTGTTCGGCCTCTCCTGCTCCTTGATCAAGCTGTTCCTAATGGATACACATCCAAGAACGGGCCTCTGTGACTCCCGCAGGTTTCTTCTCACACAGTCATCCCAATGCAACCATTCACCGGAACACTCGCAATGAATCACGGTACTTACATACCGGGTGATCAAAAAGTCAGTATAAATTTGGAAACTGAATAAATCACGGAATAATGTAGGTAGAGAGGTACAAATTGACACACATGCTTGGAATGACATGGGGTTTTATTAGAACCAAAAAAATACGAACGTTCAAAAAATGTCCGACAGATGGCGCTTCATCTGATCAGAAGAGCAATAATAAGCGTAACAAAGTAAGACAAAGCAAAGATGATGTTCTTTACAGGAAATGCTCAATATGTCCACCATCATTCCTCAACAATAGCTGTAGTCGAGGAATACTGTTGTGAACAGAACTTTAAAGCATGTCCGGAGTTATGGTGAGGCATTGGCGACGGATGTTGTCTTTCAGCATCCCTAGAGATGTCGGTCGATCACGATACTCTTGCAACTTCAGGTAACCCCAAAGCCAATAATCGCACGGACTGAGGTCTGGGGACCTGGGAGGCCAAGCATGACGAAAGTGGCGGCTGAGCACACGATCATCACCAAACGACGCGCGCAAGAGATCTTTCACGCGTCTAGCGATACTTTTTTTTTGGTTCTAATAAAACCCCATATCATTCCAAGCATGTGTGTCAATTTTTACCTCTCTATCTACATTATTCCGTGGTTTATTAAGTTTTCAAATTTATACTGACTTTTTGATCACCCGGTATATACGGTAGATCCCAGTTTCCACTCATTGGCAAATCTACAGAAAAAAACTAAATTTTTTAAACTATATAAATATTATGCGGTGCGCTACGTGTTTCACCTATGTAAATCGACTACTCGCGCAAGTTGGGTAACGTAAGCTCTACGCGAGTAAACAAAATACTAAGCTGCACTCTACGGGAATCCAAATAGCCCCAAATATTTCCGAAAACCCATTGCAGGCTGTCAAATCATCACTTGTGTGTCAAGAAAAGAAGGAGGGATACTCATTACAAAAGGTGCGTGCAAAAATACGTGAGAGTGTACGAAGTTTGCTACGTGCGCAAATTCAGTATGCTGGCCGCAGGCTTAGGTATCATGCTATTATAGGCAGTACCTATTTTCGTAACAGACGTAGAAAGTTCTTGACAGGAACTCCCTAAAGAATAGATGCATTCTGTGGTGAATAATTTGTCAGGTACTACCATGTAACGCGAAACTCATTCCACTTGTTTAATCTATTTTCTGCGTAGTATACGCTGCGAAGGCTGCATGTTGTGAAATTAAGCTTACAAAATTGGTAGATCAATCAGTGTGAAAAGCAGGAGTCTGTGTTTGAGTCCCGTGTCATGACATGTGGCCGGCCGTAGTGGCCGTGCGGTTCTAGACGCTTCAGTCTGGAACCGCGTGACCGCAACGGTCGCAGGTTCGAATCCTGCCTCGGGCATGGGTGTGTGTGATGTCCTTAGGTTAATTAGGTTTAAGTAGTTCTAAGTTCTAGGGGACTGATGACCACAGATGTTAAGTCCCATACTGCTCAGAGCCATTTGAACCATTTTTTGTCACGACATAGTTTTAATTTGTCAGCTACAGTCACAGTTCGCCTGGTCGATACACCTATCTCGAGCATCAAAATAGAGTCGCCGTCATGGCTGCGAAGATAAGTGTATACTAGGTTCTGCTTGTGCGGTGCAAACAGCTACAGTATTTGCTAGTACTCAGCGGTTACATACACCGTCTAATATCTGCCAAAACTTATGAGGAGAGTTGTCGCCTATTAATTTCAGCTTCTAAACTGCACGAGTTGCCAGAATCGGCTTTTTGCGTCTCTGTTATTTCTGTGTAAAAATATCAGTGGAGTAGTTTATTGACGTTTACTTGAAGTCACGGGTTTATTTGCGGTGAAATTTCTTTTGAGTGCTAGCATTAGCCGGAGTCTGCCGAAACAGCTGAAATAAGAGCGGCGATAATCTTGGAAACGCTGATGGCTTCGTGTGCGAAGATATCGAGCGCTGCGTCAAACCCCACACATATGGGTTTTGCTTCGCCCGCAGATGTTCGAGTAAACATTATTTACTGTGAGCTCTCACTATATGCTATCTTAATACTGTTTCACCAATTACGCATCGGTTACGAGTGCGTACGTTGCCAAACAATTGGGAAACATGTTACTTCCCCCAAAGTATGTCTCGTGAATGACCAAAACGATAAAATCAGAGAAATTAGAGCTTAAAATGGGAGCTTCCCATGCAACATCCACAAATGGGACAGGAAAGGAGGAGGGGGGGGGGGGAGTTACAATGGTACCATAATTACCCTGCGCCACACAAATGGCTTGCGGAATGTAGATGTAGAAGAGGAGTAAGATATTGTCCTGTGGACTGATCCTCAGCTATAGCATCATCAGCTCACATTCTAGTTGGCGATCAAGAATTTTACACCATCACTACTACCAGTGCGTTTTTATTTTTAGGTAGTTCCTAAGAGATAAACGTGTTTGAAGATAGCTTTGGGATACAATTTATGCATTGCCCCTCATAAAAATCATGACTGTCATTGCCCACATCACGCTGACACTGAGGCTAAGAATGCCAGTTGTGGTGACACAGAGGCGCTGGTTCCAGTTCTGATAGTGGCTAAAAAGAAAGGATTATATTCTACAGAACTCAGATGGCAGAATCAGCAAAAGTGTCTACATACATAAAGCGATCATTTGATTACGAACGTCACCGCAGTGCTTTGTTGAAGAGGGGCGGAAGGCACTGATTGTGGTGGGCCAACTGGATGAAGACGTTCAGGTGACCTAAGCGACCCCATCAGTGGTTTTCGAGAGGAGGAGAACGCCCAGTAGCCCACCTTGTCACCTTAATCCTACAATTCGTTTTATACCCTTCGATATGCCACAAAAGAAGCATTAATCTGTAAGGACAAGTTATGATAGATGTCCAGTGCGTACCGTCACGTGTCCGATACGTCGTCCTTGCACTAAACGATGGCTCAACCATTTTCAGTAGTACCTACCCCAAGACAGAATTTCACGATTACCTCATTGTCTGTAGTGCTCGTTTAGTATGGTCACAGTATATTAAACATCCTAAAGCCCTTTTTGTGTTTGGATCTTATTGTACGAAGTAACACGATAATCTGATCTCTCTTTAAAATTCTAGATCCAGTCACAAGGTCAGTTGACTGTTGTAGATGGCCGATGTGATGAAAGATTATTAAAATCTGGCGGACGGAGCCGTTCGACGTTCTGAAACATGAAGAAGAAGATAAATATATAATAACGCACGCTAACGTACTGTACTAACTAATTCCTGAATAATTGTGCCAACCCTATAGTTAATTTACACTCCTGGAAATGGAAAAAAGAACACATTGACACCGGTGTGTCAGACCCACCATACTTGCTCCGGACACTGCGAGAGGGCTGTACAAGCAATGATCACACGCACGGCACAGCGGACACACCAGGAACCGCGGTGTTGGCCATCGAATGGCGCTAGCTGCGCAGCATTTGTGCACCGCCGCCGTCAGTGTCAGCCAGTTTGCCGTGGCATACGGAGCTCCATCGCAGTCTTTAACACTGGTAGCATGCCGCGACAGCGTGGACGTGAACTGTATGTGCAGTTGACGGACTTTGAGCGAGGGCGTATAGTGGGCATGCGGCAGGCCGGGTGGACGTACCGCCGAATTGCTCAACACGTGGGGCGTGAGGTCTCCACAGTACATCGATGTTGTCTCCAGTGGTCGGCGGAAGGTGCACGTGCCCGTCGACCTGGGACCGGACCGCAGAGACGCACGGATGTACGCCAAGACCGTAGGATCCTACGCAGTGCCGTAGGGGACCGCAACGCCACTTCCCAGCAAATTAGGGACACTGTTGCTCCTGGGGTATCGGCGAGGACCATTCGCAACCGTCTCCATGAAGCTGGGCTACGGTCCCGCACACCGTTAGGCCGTCTTCCGCTCACGCCCCAACATCGTGCAGCCCGCCTCCAGTGGTGTCGCGACAGGCGTGAATGGAGGGACGAATGGAGACGTGTCGTCTTCAGCGATGAGAGTCGCTTCTGCCTTGGTGCCAATGATGGTCGTATGCGTGTTTGGCGCCGTGCAGGTGAGCGCCACAATCAGGACTGCATACGACCGAGGCACACAGGGCCAACACCCGGCATCATGGTGTGGGGAGCGATCTCCTACACTGGCCGTACACCACTGGTGATCGTCGAGGGGACACTGAATAGTGCACGGTACATCCAAACCGTCATCGAACCCATCGTTCTACCATTCCTAGACCGGCAAGGGAACTTGCTGTTCCAACAGGACAATGCACGTCCGCATGTATCCCGTGCCACCCAACGTGCTCTAGAAGGTGTAAGTCAACTACCCTGGCCAGCAAGATCTCCGGATCTGTCCCCCATTGAGCATGTTTGGGACTGGATGAAGCGTCGTCTCACGCGGTCTGCACGTCCAGCACGAACGCTGGTCCAACTGAGGCGCCAGGTGGAAATGGCATGGCAAGCCGTTCCACAGGACTACATCCAGCATCTCTACGATCGTCTCCATGGGAGAATAGCAGCCTGCATTGCTGCGAAAGGTGGATATACACTGTACTAGTGCCGACATTGTGCATGCTCTGTTGCCTGTGTCTATGTGCCTGTGGTTCTGTCAGTGTGATCATGTGATGTATCTGACCCCAGGAATGTGTCAATAAAGTTTCCCCTTCCTGGGACAATGAATTCACGGTGTTCTTATTTCAATTTCCAGGAGTGTATATCAATTCCGATTATATTCGTGTACATTGCAATCGGTTGCCTTTCAAATAAGCAGTTCGATATCCATTACATAAATATTATGCGCTATATGAATGGCTGATCAAAGTATTCTTTGATCTTTGGAGCTCCTGACTGCTTTGCACCGTATAAGCACACGACAGGCAACGCAACTGAGGGT